>NC_056731.1:212116814-212776814 GCF_019279795.1 Protopterus annectens
GAGTGGTGACTATCTGTGGCAAATTTAGCAATTTTGTTATAGCAAGTTTCTAACATTGCCATTAGGGAAGACTGCAGACTGGTTAATATGGGGGCACCATAAGTTAGAGAAGGTAGGATAGTGCGAGTGTTTGTTTGGAGGGGAGGGAGAGAAATTTGTTATGTTTATATAGCAGCACAAGTTTATTGTGGGTCTTACTAATATTGTTTTCGATGTGGTGATCAAATTTAAGATTTTCATCGATAATTACTCCTAGCAGTTTAGTATGGCTAACTAGCTCAATTTGGGTGGAGTTGTGAGAGAAAATCTCAAGGTCAGCTTTATTGATGGGTGAGTTTCTTTTGGGAGTGAAGATTATGAGTTTGTTTTTTTGTTTGTTTTGGATTTATGGAGAGGTGATTTTTGTGTAGCCAGGATTCTACTGAGGAAAAAGTAGCTTGGATAATTTGTTTTAGGGTGTTGCTATTGTTAGCTGAGCAGACTATAGTGGAGTCGTCTGCATACTGGATTAGGGAGCCTTGTGAAATAACTTGTTGGAGAGTACTGGTAAATATGTTAAAGAGAAGAGGGCCCAGAATAGAGCCTTGGGGCACCCCTGTTGGGTTGTGAATGAAGGGGGAAATGGATTTTTTTCCATTTAACAGCATGTTCTCTTTATATATATATATATATATATATATATATATATATATATATATAGGTCTACTTCAGATGATCAAAGTTTCAAAACTTCGAACATCATATGGCCGAGGACCAGATGATCAAAGTTTTGAAACCTCGAATATCAAATAGAAAAAAAAAAAAAAAAAAAAAGTTTTATTTTATGTTTTTGCAGGGGGGCAAGCCTCTCTGCTACCACCACACCCCCTGCTAATTAAATATATCAACTCTGTGGTCACACTACAGATAGGAAAACAGTAAATTTCCCATTCCGCGCTATACGGTGATCTCCATTCAGAGCATTCAAAGTTTCAAAACTTCGATCATCTGGTCCTCAGTCATATGATGTTCGAAGTTTTGAAACTTCAATCATCTGAAGTAGACCCATATATATGTATGTGTGCGTGGTGGGGGACATGCTGTTTATAAAAAAAAAAAAAAAAAAAAAACAAGTTTTAGGAAGAGTTGTAATCAATCAGAACTTCTTTTTCCCACTGTTGGTGTTACCCTTGAGTTGGTTATATTTAGGTAAGGAGTTGTAGGGGTTTTGAAATGCAGCCCTCTCCAAAAATCCTTAACACAGGGTCAAATCAGCACCACAAAAGGGTGACATTCTGACTAGCACACACCTTATCTGTGATTCTGAAGTGAAGAGCTCAAAGTGTGGGCATTTATTGATCAGAGGGCACAGGAGTTACATTTCAGCTTTTTTCTGTTTGTTACAAATTAGGCATGTTTGTGTGGCTCTATGCTCATCTCCACACAGCTTAGCAAAGTTTAGCATCCTCCTTGTGATTCTGAACTGTTTCTGCTGTATCCACAGCCATCCAGGCTAAAGTAAGCTACTTCCACTGAGTTTTTGCACATGCACTTCTCATTTTTAAGTGATCGTTACAGTTTGTCTGCATTTTTATAGCATTTAATTGTAACTTTGACATAAAAATCAGTTTTTGTCTCCTGCTGGTTTGTGAACTGCTTGAATTTAAATTGCCTTACAGAAAGGCGATCTAGTTAGGCGCAAAGTTGTTTAGTTGTTGAATTGCACTTGAGGGTTCCTTTTTGCTGTGTTTTTCCATTAGGAAGATCAGATAATTCATCTACTTGCAAAAGGTGTTTGCCTGGTCATTCTGAGTTAGGGAGCACTCCAGAAGATCTCAAAGTTAAGCTGCTTATTGGCCAGAGGGCATGACAGTTAGATTTCAGCTTTCTTCTGTTTGCTATAAATATGTTGCAGTGGTAGTTAGCAGCGCCCTCTACAGAAGCAAATGCTAAAAACAGAAAAAATGTCCCTATAAAGCTAATGTCAGAACTGTAACCTGTAATATAGTGAGGCACTGAGCAGTGTTAAGCATAGAGCAGCTAGTTTGCATATCAACCAGCACTAATACCATATCCTAGCACTAACACCTTACCTTTAACCATAGAAATCACCTTATGAGACCTCTATAAAACCCAGTATTTAAACCATAACATCCCATCCTAATACAGATCTGATTTTAACAAGTGACTTACTTTCTGGTGTCATTCCAGGAGGATAAATATTTGTTGGCATGAAAGGGCTTGGCTAACAGATCTCATTGCTTTGCTAAGGACGGTATGTACCTGTCCACCCCCCCCCCCAGATTTTCAGAAATTGGCTAAAACCTTAATGACAAATCGAACTTCTAACATAAAAAAAAAAATCAGACCAACCTTAAGGTGTTACTGCGCAATGCTAGGAGCCTCAATAAGAAATTCCACACCCTACAAGCTCTGCTCAGTCTGGAGAATATAGACATCTGTGTCATTACTGAGATATGGTTTAAACTACAGAAAGAACTCTGGCAGCACAGGTTACACTGCCTTCCACACATTTAGATCAACAGCAGCAGAGACAGGGACTAAAGGTGGAGGTTTCTCGATCTACAATAGCAACAAATATACCTCCAGTTTGGTTAAACAGGATGATGCCCTGGAGCTCATCCATGTACAAATCACCATAGACTGAAGTCTCTTACATATCCTAGCAAGCTATAAGTAGCAATCTATATCCCAAGAATTTTATAACTCATACCTACACCTACTGGGGACACTCGCCATTCAACCAAATATTCTATTCATGGGGTGGGGGTGATTTACCTACTCCTCTATAGAATGGGAAATGGGAAACATACACTGCCTCGGACTTGCAGGCACAACATTTACTGGACTTTATTAAGACAAATACCCCGGACCAGATAGTGTGCACAACAACCAAAGATTCAAACATACCGGACTTAGTACTCACCACCATGAAAGAGCATTGCACCCCTTCCCTGTGTCACCCTATCAATGGTGAGTTTGGATCACTAAGCTGTCTCCTTTGAAATAAAAATCAACTAAAAAAAAAACCAACTAAACATGTAACAGTTACGAACTATTCTAAGGAAAACTATTCACATAACACATCAAAATTCAATACCCACCTGAACTTCAGGATCACAGCAACCTATGAAAATTTGTTCACGGAAATCCTGTACACACACAAAGCATACAGGCTGCTGTACCTACCAGAATTAAGCCTATAACAAACAGCAAAAATAGACCACACTGGTGGAATCCTAACCTCAACTAAATATATTACAAAAGGAAAAAAGCCGTGGCCAAAATCAGAAAGAGAAACTCTTTTAAAGATAAGAGCTCACTGATTAAACTAAAAAAAAAACTAAGAGGTCCTCATGGTTCCTTGCTGGGCCTGATTCTGTTTGGCATCTACGTCTTCGACGTTAAAGCTAATAACAAGGGCCTCTGGCTCATCAAGTTCATAGATGACTGTAAATTGGGAGTAATCACAGATTCCCCCCACAACACTAAAATCCTGCAAGCAGGTCTAACACTGACAAATCACTGGTGCCAAAGCCACAGATTTAAACATAATGCCAAGAAGTATATTATAGTGCCCTTTGGAAAAATGTCCACCCAAACGAATTAAGCCGTTGATAAAACACCCCTAAGAGATGATCCAGTAGTTAGGTATCTGGAAACATATGTAGACAGTAATCTGGCCTTTAACTAACACATTGTTGCCAAGATAGTAGGAAAATCATTCTGTGTCGCCCAACTTATAAGTAAGGGTATGGCATCCAGGTCCAAGGAAGTAATAGTACCACTTTACTCAGCCCTTATCAGATACATCACTGAGTATAATGCCCCCTTTGGCATGTACTAAACCAGGCATTTGCAACAGTTTGAATGCCCACACAGGTTTGACACCAGGAGAATCCAGGGTATTAACATACTGTCCTACACCGACAGCCTTAGGGCCCTATCTCTATACTCACTCTCCTACAGGTTACCGAGGGGCAATCTATGCCTCACTTACAAGGAATCCTCTGATCTAGCCCCAATAGATTCTTTGCACATCTGCAAAATGAACAGCACCAGAAACACTAAATCGACGGATTTAAATTTGCCTGCAACATAAACAGAAAATGCTGGTGAGGCCAATATGCATCTCAGAGGATACCCATGCAGTGGAATTAGCCCCTCATTCACTGAAGTAGAGTTCATCCCTGACCTTACTCAAATGCAACCCTGACCATCAGATGGGAAACCGCAAATTCAACCCAGGTCTGGCCCTCATATCTCTGATGGACACAGGCCATCAGTAAGTGTAGAATATTTCCTGATACTGAACAGTAAATAAAATATTCCCTAATTAACCTACCCTCCTCTGCAAAACCCTTAGCTACCTCCTAATACAACACTCCAAATAGACATTCAAGGTACATTGGATTGAGTTGTGATGCAAGGCTTATAAAGGTCTTGGTGGTCATTAGCCTAGTATATATCTAGGAATCTATAGCAGAATCTGCTGATTTAGGGATTTTGAAACAGAAGGCTACTGATTTATGGTCAGACTTGACTGGGGAAAAGTATACCACTGGAATAGTGCATATAAATGCTATATTTGTAAGGACCATGTCAAAAACATTTTGTCTTCTAGTGGACTCTCTAACTATTTGATCCGGGGAATTCTTATTTATGAAATCAATGAAATGTTGGGCATAGCTTACATTTGAAGCACAGGTCTCCCAGTTTACTGATGGGTAATTAAAGTTTCCCATGTTGATGGAGTGTTTAAGTATATGAAGTTCATCCAAGGTATTTAAGAAATGGATATGTTTTCAGGGGTCATTTAGGGTCCTGTACCAAACTATGTTCTGATAGCTCTTTTTATTTAGACTGAGATGAATCTCAATAAGCATAGCTTGTGGGTCTGTGGGAATCTGCCTTGGGGTAATGTTGTCTTCAACAAATATGGATACTCCTCCACAGCTCCAATTAGAGTGGTAAATGCAAAACCCTAGTATACATGGATGCCTTTTCAACTTTTAAACTGGGTTTCAGCAATAATACACACACAAATGTGTTCCAAACTCAAAAGGGGGTGGATTTGGCTATATAGAAACTGATGGACCAATCAGCTTCCTACAGTAAGGTGGCATGTTTTTTTTTTCTCTTAATAGATATAACTAAACTGCATTCTGCATTACGACAACTTTCAACTAATTTATCCTAGGTAAAGAAATTGCACCATTTGGCTCAACAAACAACAACAAGATAATTATTTTCTCTAGTAATCATAACAAATCAGTTAAGAACTCACAGTTTCAGAGCTCCCCTTGTGATATGACCCAGACCCCAGGGAGGGGTTAGCATATTGGTTAAGATCTATACCTCACAGTACAAGGTACAGGGTTTGATTCTGACCTTTGAATGAAGAATAGGCTTGTAACAGTCTGCAGACTGATAGCCTAGTATTTAACTATGCACCAGACTAAAACTACGCAGCTTATACCTTGACCTGGAGCTTATGCCTGACTGACTCTGAAAAAAAACAGTCAGACTCGAATGCCTGAGAGGCGACCTATGCCTGGCTTACAAGGAATCCTCAGATCTAGCCCCAAAAGATTTTTTGCACATCTGCAAAATGAACAGCTTACTTAAGTGGGCCATAATGTTCATGACGCCCTACAATCACACATCCACAGCTATGACTTTTTAGTTTCCAAATATCCTTTCCTCCTTGAATGTCCCTAGCAACTTTCCCTCAAGTCAGCCATCTAAATCACAAGAGAATTTCTGAGTTATGCCTGGTCACTCAGTATGCAGTCAACACTGCATCTCACCTAACAGCTTTCAATGACTAGAGATCAGCAATTATCAGAAAATTACTTTCCTAAGAAAGGCCTGCATTACATTTTACATCTCTTTCTCTCTTTCTCTTTTCCCACTCCACAAACAAGTGCCTTCTACAGGCCTCGAAGACAGAGACAGTACAGTTGTGTAAAATCTTACCATAACAGTAAATGTCCTTCTTTTCACTGTTGCAGTATTCTTCACCTTAAGGATCTCCTGTTGATAGCCCAGCATTCGGCCAGTATACGAAAGCCTTCGGCTCTTACAGGTGCCATATTTCACACATGTGCTCCCTGTGCATGACAAAGGGCATAAAGGTGGTGTATGTACGCAAACACTCAGAGCTGAAAAAGCCCCAAGAGGAACAGAATACCCTCAGGAACAAAGAGGAAATACACATCTAGACGGAAAAATAAACAAGGAAAAGGGAGAAAGGGACCCTCCACCAGGAGGGAAACAGAACACAGGGCAAGAGGCAGAATAGAGAGGGAAGGAGGGACCAAGCGAATACTGTAGCAGTGAAGAGAAGGGCATCTACTGTTATGGTAAAATTTTACACAACTGTACTATGTCCTTCCATATCACTGTTGTAGTATTATTCATTTTAGGAAGAGTAAAAGAGCTCAAAAAAAAATCTGGGAGTAGGAAGGCACAGAGACCCCCCCCCCCACAAACCCATGCAGAATAGCCCTGGCAAAACCTGCTCTGGCCCTGGTAATAACATCCAATGTGTAATGTTTACTGAAAATATTAACAGAGGACCAAACAGCAGCCTCAATGGTAAAAGTGGTATCCACACCCTTGAAAAAGGCACCATAGGGGTCAACCGCCCTAGTAGAATGTGCCTTTACAAACTAAGAGAGACAAACTGCCATAATAAGAATAAGAGAAGGAAATGGCCTTAGAAATCCAGGAAGAAATGGTATGCTTAGAGACAGCCAAACCCAAACTCCTGGGATGAAAAGAAAAAAAGCTGCTAAGATTTGTGAATAACTTTAGTTTTGTCTAAATAACATCTGAGCAGTCCATGCAAATCCAAGATGTGAAGAGCCTTCTCGCTGACAGACTGCAGAGAAGAAAGGAAGGCAGATGAATGGACTGCTTAAGGGGGAACTCATTGACCATCTTGGGCATGAAAGAAGGATTAGTATGAAGAGACACTCTCTCTCTCTCTATGAAAACCTAAAAAAGGAGGAATAGCCATGAGTGTCTGGAATTCAGACACTCTTGGCAGAAATAAGAGCCAAAAGAAGAACAGTCTTCCAAGTGCAATGTTATAAGGAAGATAATAAATCAGGCTCAAAAGGAGCCTGAGTCTATTTTTTAAGTACAAAATTGGGGTCCCAAAAAGGTGAAATATGATTATTGGGAGGTCTGATATGAAGGACACCTTTAAGGTATTGCTTTAACTTAAACCTAGAGGCCACATGAGGAGTTGAGCTGACAAGAAGAAATTGCTGACAAGTGAACTTTAACTGAAGAATATGCCAACCTAACATTGAGCAGATCACACAAATAAGAGAGAACCAGAGGAACTTCCACAGATAGGGGATCCTGATGGCAAGACAGGCACCAGGCAGAAAATCTTTTCCATTTGGTTATGTATAATTTTCTGGTAGTGAGTTTCCTGGCATCCTGCAGAACCCAAAGCATGTCCTCACAAAAGAATAAAACCCTATCACTCACAGTGTCATTTGAAGAGTGGACAAGTGAGGAAGGATAAGAAACCCCTTGTCTTGTGTGAGAAGATCCACCCAGTACTGTAACTTGTGGTGATTTCTCCGGTCAAGTGAGAAGGAAGAGGAAATCAATGCTGTTTGGGCCAAAAGGGGGACACCAGCAAGATTTTGGGAGAGTCCTGTCTGATCTTGTGTAGAACTCGTAACAGATGAAGGTGGGGGGTTGTACACAAACATCCCCGTTCATGGTAAAGACAGGATGTCCACTTTCCAAGCCAGAGGACGTGGGACTCTGGAACAGAATAATGGAAATTATCTGTTCAGAGAAGAGGTAAAAAGATCTACCTGAGGAATACCATACTGATAGACAATGTCCAGGAACACATCTCTGTGAAGCATCCCTTCATGAGCTTGTGTGCTGGACCTGCTCAAGGAGTCTACCACTAGATTGTGCTCTGAGGGAATGCAAACTGCCTGAAGAGTCATTTGACAATGGATAGCTAGATCCCAGATATGAAGAGCTAGTCTGCAAAGAAGACAGGACCTCATGCCCCCTTACTTGTTAACATACCACATCACTGTGGTATAGTGTGTGAAAATTTTGAGGGGCTCAGGATGAAAGAGGGCCTGAAAAGCTTGCAGAGCCAGAAGCAAAGCCCTCATCATTTTTATGCTGATAACAGCATAAACCTTGACTCAAGATGATTGCCACTGTTGAAGTGATACCCAAACGCTATGTGCAGAAATGGGAAAAAAGGAGTCATGGAGGAATAGATGGATAGACTGACCTTTGATGAGGAGGACAGAGACCTTGAATCTTCAGAAAGCCAAATGAGGCACCCCACCCCCTGTCAGAAGTGTCTGTAAAAAGCTCCTGAACTGGAGCTAGAAAAGGAAGCCCCAGTGATTAAGCAGATCATCTACATAGGGAAAAATCTGAATACTTCAAAGCCTGCAAAAAGCAATGACAGGAGTGAGGTATTTGGTGAATATCCTTGGGGCAATACAGAGGCCAAAGGGCAAAGCACAGAACTGAAAATGCAAGGAAAAGACAGAGAAATGTAAAAATTTCCTGAAAAGAGGATGGAAGGGGAAGTGAAGATATGCATCCTTGAGATCCAGAGACACTAGAAAGGCCTGAGGAAGAAGAAGAGGAAATGATGTCTGAAAGGATAACATCCAAAAGAAAGGAATCTTGAAAAAGGTATTCAGCAGGGAAAGATCAAGATTTAGTCTCCATGTACCCTCCTTTTGTGTGACCAAAAACATTCTGAAATAAAAGCCTTTCCCTATGTGGGTGAGAGACACAGCTTGAATGGTGCCCTTGTCCAAAAGAAAGTGAAAAACATCTGGGAAATGAGAAAGCTGTTCCCGAGGAGGTTGAGGAATGCCTGAAAAGGGATGAAGTGACTTCCAAACCAAGAAATACCCTCGAAGTATAATGCACAGTCTGAAGTGATTCATAACCAGCTTGGAAGAGACAGGGAAAGGTGGATAGACAAGAGAACCTGGCCAAAGGGACAGGGAGACAAACCATCAAATAGAACCAGGCTTGTTCTGAAAAGAAGACTTCTGGGAGGCAGGAGTCTGAGCAGAGTTAGCAGGAGGAACATGTCTAGAACCCTTCTTACCTTTAGTAGGAGAGCAGGATTACCTGTGAATAAAGACAGACTTGGAAGGATATTTCTTCTAAAACCTAGGAATAGGACAGGCAAAAATATGTTTCACCTCCTGCAAGGCTTTGCCCTTGTCCTGGAGGGACTTGAAAAGGTCAGCATCAGCAGATCCAAAAAGACTTTTGTTATCCAAAGGAGCATCCAAAAGTTTGATCTTGATGTTATCAGGCAAAGCCTGAAGATGGAGCCAAGAATATTGCCTCATAACTGAACCAAAGACAGAATCCCTGAAAGAGGCATCAGCTGCATCATAGCTGCATTTGTTTGAATGGTTAGTAACTTGAGAAGTAGAGTCCAGCAGGAAAAGGGCCACACCTTCACCTCAGAGTCAAGAAAGTCAGAAACCACCTTAGAAACCTGAGAAAGAACAGCCATGACATATCTGGTCATACAAATCTGGTAGTTAATAGACCTAAAGCACAAGGTGGCAGCAATGTAAACTTTCTTGCCAAACCCTTCCATGGCCCTACTATCCTTATCAGAAGCCAGCAGCTTGGTGGAGGGCAACTTGGATGA
Source organism: Protopterus annectens (assembly GCF_019279795.1). Taxonomy (NCBI): domain Eukaryota; kingdom Metazoa; phylum Chordata; order Ceratodontiformes; family Protopteridae; genus Protopterus; species Protopterus annectens. Next base: position 212,126,506 of record NC_056731.1, read on the forward strand.
CTTGTCAGAAGAGACTGGCACTACAGAAGGGTCAGCAGAATGGCATTTATAAAGAAATGTGCACTTCTCAGGCACTTTGTAAAACATATCTGGCTCTTTTGGTGCAAGAGGCTGAGAGTCAGGGGCTCCAGAAGCTCCAGAAAAGGTATCTAAAAGGGCAGGCAGTACAGCAGGAACAGCAGATGGTTTGGGAGACTCCATCTGTAGAAGCTCATAATACCTTTTTTCAATATCAGAGACCTGGGAATAATCCCACTTAAAATAGTCCATCATGCGGGCAATAATATCCCCAAAGAAGAGCTCTTCCAAAAGGGAGTCTGGACTTAAGGAATCCTCCTCCTTTGAACTGTAGTCTTGGGGGGTTGTATAGAATAAGCAAAGGATTCTTCCTCTGAGTCCAGATTCTCATCTGAGGAATCTAATTCCCTAGGCCTCTTGATTGAAGTGGAAGACTGGGGGATGCAGGAACAGAGACCCCTTGAGGTGGCTTCAAGGTCATCAAAACATTAAATAATCCCTGAGTGAAATCCTGCCATTCATGTTGGGGATCCTTCACAACAGGGAAATATGCTTTCTTTTTGTTTCTTTTTCTGCTCGACATCTGCTTAAAATACCCTCGGGGGGGGGGGGGTCGGATCCCTGACAAGACTTTTTAATAGTCGTAAAAATCTCCTCCCTCAGTAAAATTGAAAGAATCCCCCCTCAGTCTTTTGGATATTATCAGCCAAGGTTCCCACTCAACATCAAGTACAGATGCCTGAAAAGCCTCAGAGGACATGCCAGAAGCTGGATCCATGTTGGATTTTGACAGAGTCAAAGCAGGGGAATCTGAAGCATGCACTGGAAGGTCTTCAGGGCTTTCACAGCCTACAGAAAGACATCTGAGAGAGGATGGACAGCAGCCAGATCAGACCTGACTTTTTTGGTCTTTTTCTTGGCAGATGGCTGTCCCTCAGGACAAAAGAATTCTGCCATAGCACCCTGAGCCAACAACTTAAGATGCTGGTTTTCCAGCTATATAAACAAAGAAGAGAGGCAACTAAGTAGGGTCTTATACACAAATGCCTGGCAGATAGAACACTTTGAATGATTGTGGGAAGCACCCAAACAGAACAGACACTGGTCGTGACAGTCTTTAAGGGGAATCCACCTCCCACACTGGCATTTTCCCTTTCTGGATGACATAAACACAATAAGAAAATGAAGAGAAGAAACCCCAACAGGGTGCTTATCTGAAGAAATGTCTTGGTAACCAGCACAGCAGAAGGGCATTCAGACTTGTATTTGATAATGTCATTCGGACTGGCAGCAAAAATGTTCTGAGTGTTTACGTACGCACGTCACCTTTATGCCCTACATTGTGCACTGGGAGCATATGTGTGACATGCAGCACTTATAAGAGCTGAAGGCTTTGGTATACTGAGTAGACAGTGGGCTATCTTTGGCAGGAGATCTCTACGGTGAAAAATACTGCAACAGTGAATTACATCACTATATTGATTCCAAATTCTCAACCACTGCATCAAAATTTTGGAGTAATTTTCCACTCTCTTTGAGGCAGTGCTCCATCATAACTCCATTCAGGAAAGTCCTCAAATACCTTCTCTTAACGAACAAGTATAGCTCTTCTTCAGGTATTACTGATCTTCCACCCCTTAGCTAGGTACATGAATAATTTCATAACCTACAAAGACACAAAGTCTCAGTTAATTAGCTATCCACGTATTAATGTGTTTGATGCTTCAGTTATATATCAAATAACTTGTATATCCTCCCAGGCATCCTTCCCTGTAACTGTAAATGTCATCTTGTTTTGTTTTGTTCCTTATATCACACACAAAACTGCTCTGACTGTTCTGCAAGTGGTTGAGTAAACATGGATCAGTGTTAACATTTGTCACATACAACTCTTCAAGCTGCAGCTTAATAAGTGGTGTCTGTTAGAAGAAATCACTGCTGGCACTGCTATTACAGCACCAGCAACGGTTCACTGTTGTTTCAAATCTTCTATTTTCTCATGGCTATGCAACTGTAAAGCAGGTAAACATAAGGAAGAGATAGATGTGTGGGGCTAGGTCCCTTAAAATACAAGTTGAGGCGTTAAGTCCATGACCAATATTTACTGATAAATGAAAGCTAGAATACGACTGTCTTGGGAAAATGACACTGAAATATTGAAAGGGTAAACTACTGTTTTACTGTCCAACCTGCTTTAAGAATACTTACCACAAAATATATGGTTTTATGGTTTTAGAATGTATGCTACTAAACCAATGTCCTGTATGAAAAACATTTATGCAGCCCATTCTTAGAAAAAGAACAGGGGTGAAGTATCTTCTCCATATAATGGTGAATTCTAATAGTGTGTTTTTAAGAGCTCTGAGAATCACATTCAATTAGTACCTAGCCCAAATTAGTTGTGAGCTATCACCCATTACTGTTACCTATGCTCTTGCTATAGTGCATCTGAAAGTCTTCCTAAGCTATTTAAGTACATACGCTGTTAACTTATTGTTCTTTTGAAGTTTAGATTAGTTATTAACACTGTTGAATAATTTATGGATTTAGACCTCCTTTGCCAAGCTGTAGCATCAGTTCTGAGCATTTATTTATTTTTAAGCAAAATAAATGTGTTGACACAATTTACTGCTGAGGCATATCATGAACAGTTTTTACAATGGTGTCTCAACTTCCTTCATTAAAGATGTTTTGCTAATTTCTTGAAACTGTTAGCTGTGCTGCAAACATCTGGGATATATGTAAAAACAGGCGCAAATGCCATTAGCATCATACTGAGAAGAATATTAGCACAAGCTTTACGAAGTGTGAAGGACATTTTTGTTTGCAGTTTAAATAAGGAAATGCTTCAGTGTCTATTAATTTTGGCATTAGCACATTAAGATAAAGGGACAGAAGAAGTGAGTCTTCAGAGAGGGGAAGAAGAGAGAGAGAGAGAGGAGAGAGGAGAGGACACAAGACACAGATAAAACTACATTCCAACAGATAAAATCCAGTTTGTATGGACTGTGCTGATGGGGGAAAGATGAGTCTGTATTTTTGTTAAGATCTTTAAATCAAAACAACTATGTATACTGGAGTAAAAACTGAATATGCCACATAATTGTGGCACTGAGTTAACTCTTTCACACTTAACCTGAAGAGAATTTCACACCTCCTGATACCTGAAGAATTCCCACCTGGACAGCCTTTGCCTGAGCTAAAATTCAGAGAATGCACTTTTTCAACCAACCTAGCTGTAAACAAATGTATATATCTCAAAAATAATAAAAGTCACCAAAAAAGTTAAACTATGAAAGTTATTCAACACACGCTCCTCTTCACAACAGTCACAGTAATATCTAATTCTTTCATAATAATAATTCTACATTTAACAAGTATTTATTTATTTACATTTGTTTACTGGGCAATGCCCGACTGAGCAAATAGCCCTTTTTCACTAGAGACCCGGGGAGAAAAGCTCCAGAAAGTAACACAGATATACAAAGCCAGAAGAAATCTATAAAACGGAGTGCAAATAAGGTTACAAATTAATACAAAATTGCAAGTAGTTATTAATAAACAGTAACATCATTAACACAGTAAATACAGTTAAAAATTGTATTTAGATATGCATTTTCATTTTTTTTTTTTTTTAATACTCAAATGAATGGTGGGAATATCCTCATCTAAAGGTTATGAGGGCATATGTGAGCATACAGAGTGACAGAAAAGGAGGGAGTGAGACAGGTTAGTCAGGAGGAGAACAGGAGCATAACCAGTGAGTTAAGAAGTATTGTTTTAGTGCCTGTTTAACATTATGAGCATGATCAATGGCTAGACTATGTTGAGGAAGAGAGTTCCAGTATGTTGCAATTTTGTAACAGTCTAAGGAGTCTCCATGAGAGTTGTGAGGTTTGTTTACTTTAACACTTTGTCTGCTGACCTAAGAGATTTAAGGTTTTTATAGGGTTGAACAAGGTTAGATAGAGATGGGCAGTGATCAGGTTTATACATGATTGTATGGGCGATTAATAGTTGGTTTAATGTAAGTAAGTTTGGGAGTTCTAACCAAATGAGTTGGTGGAGGCAGTACAATGATGAGATTTTTGAGGCTAGTTAGCTGCAAATTTGGCTATCTTGTTATAGCATGATTAAAGGTTATTCATTTCTGTTTTGCAAAGGTTGGTAAATATTTGAGAACAGTAGAATAGTGAAGATAAGAGGTGGGTTCCTGCTGTTGCCAGTCTAGCATGGTTTGTAAGACAGGGTTTGGCTCTATAGAGCATACCAAGTTTTACATAGACTATTTTAATGGTCAGTGCTATATGTTTGTCAAATTTCAATGCATTATCAATAGTGACCCCGAGACGTTTAGTGTGTTCGACAGGTTCTATTTTTGTGCCATTGGAAGAAAAGATAGAGAGAGGTGGATGATTAGTTAGAAAGGAAGGATGTCAGAAGACCATAAGCTTAGTTTTATTGGGATTTAGTATAAGTTGATGGGCTGCTAAGTATCTTTCAATGTTGCTGAGGGCAGTCTGAGTTTTTGTTTGAAGTGCATCAATTGTAGGAGCAGAGCAGATAAGTGAGGGATCAATGCAGATTGTATAATATTAGCAGGGCCAGCGGTTGAGCTACGGTCATTGGTAAAAATAGTAAAGAGTAATGGCCTGAGAATTGATCCTTGAGGGACTCCTACAGAGATAGGAAGCTGGGGTGGTGTTTTTTATCCCATAAGGTATCAAGTTGCCGATTAGAGAGGTAGCTGTGGAACCAGTTTAGGGCTTCAGGGCAGCGGTTGTAAGTGGCCATTTTATTTAGGAGGATTTAATGAGATACGGTGTCAAATGCTTTTGACATGTCAAGAAAGGTTGCAGAGACAAGTTGGTTGTTGTTTTTGAGGTGACTAATGGAGTTGGTAAAACTAATGAGGGCTGTACTAGTACTGTGCTTGGGTCAAAAAACATGTTGTGTATCAGATAAAAGGTTATTCTTTAGAAAGTAGTCTAATATTTGTTTGTGGATGCACTTTTCTAGTATTTAGCTAGGGGTAAGAGTATGGCTATAGGTCTGTAGTTAGATATGTCTTTAGAGGGGCCTCCTTTATGAAGTGGAATGACGTGGGTTATTTTCCAAAGGATAGGTACATATTGTTCAGTGATAGATTACACAGTATACACATTTTACATTTAATAAGTAATTACATAATATATACATTTACTTATTATAGTTATGTAAACAAGTATTAATTCCTGTGTAACCACAATAGACAGACCTCAGCTATCAGTGTGACTTTTGTTCGGGCAGATGTGGTCTTCATTTGGCTACAAACTACATTTGTAGATGGCATTCCATTTCTGAAATATTTGCATAATTATGAATACTTAGCATATCTGAATATGTGATTGACAAATACATGTATATATATCTGCCATACAGTGCTGGTTATATACCAACTATCAGTGCAACATTTTTTAGGTATTGTGTATAATTTCTTTTGATACCATGGAGTCCTATGTAAATACCCTCTGGTGGACATTATTAATGTAATTATGAACATGCACCATCCACTCATAATATTTCCAGGAAGGAACTCAAAATTGTTGTGTTACCAAGTGCCCAACTCATGTGATGAGCCATTCATGACCTCTTTGATGACTGGGCATGTGAAATATTGAATCACAACCCATCCAAATGCACAAAAACAGACAGCTGTACAGATATATGACAATAAAGCTAATATGCATATCTTATTACTGAACAATTTGGTAATATGCAGACAGCTGTTATTAGTGACAACTTTTGCAGCATTATGCAAGGTTTCAGTTGATACCATGAACTACCATGTAATCACCTTATAGTACACGCTATTAATATAATTATTGACATATGCCATACACTCATAATATTTCCAGGAAAATACTCATAATTTTTATATTACAATTACCCCACTCATCTGAGGAGCCATTCATGACCTCTCTGGTGAGTGGGCATGTGAAATAATGAATCACAATCCATCCAAGTGCACAATGCCAGCATATGTACAGCAATATTATAATTATGCTAATATGTGTATCTTTTTACTGAACAAGTTGAAATATCTGCTGAACAGTAGTATGCAGACATAAATTTCATAACTTTCATAACATACCTCTAACCATTCCTTCTCATTTGCTACTTTTATCAGTGTTTTGTATCTTAAATTCATTTTAAAATTTCCCATCCAGATAATATTCATATTTACTAACACAAAAGGGTCCCTATTAAATGAATGAAAGTTACAAATCCCGAATGCTCACATGAGCAAAAATGCCACAACTCGAAGTTGCTTTTTTTTTCATCGCAGTACAGTAAAGATCGGGATATTTGCCCTTTCTTCACTGTATTGCGATCTCGGAGTTGGAATATATATTTAGCGGGGGGGGGCAGCCCCCCACCATAACCTTTTTCGAGTTGCAGCATTTTTGCTCATGTGAGCGTTCGGGATTTGTAACTTTCATTCATTTAATAGGGACCCACACAAAAGGCTTCCATTTCTCCAGCAAATCTTTCCTTTATGAATATGTTGTTTATACACAAGTACATACATAGCTCAGTACTTCCTGATGTATTGTAATACATCCCCCAAACTATATCATAGTAATATATACCCTTCAATTATTTATATTATTACTATTATAATCCCTGTGCATTTTCTCTTTTGAACATATTGTATTTTGCTTTAGCACTGCTTCTATTTCTTCAGGCCATGTATTCTTCACTCCCCTCCAAAAAAAAAAACAAAAACATCATAAATGAATATGTTTATCCAGTTTTCAACCAACGACCTTCTCAACTGAGTCCTAATGCTATTTACACTCCCACATGGGAACATTTTGCAACAGATAAGTTTATCTCCTTTACAGTAATGTCTTCCAAACAAGTTTCAGTATGATCTGTCAGGACATCACATTTGTTTGATAGGTATTGAACATTCTTCTCATCTCCCAATTACAACAACTAGTATATCTTTTACTCCTTGTGTATTTAATAGTACTACAATTTCATCACTAATAACATATTTTACTACTTCACTCCTTCTGTTTCACTTTCAGTCTTCCACACTTCCAATACATTGTTCCCACTTCAAATTCAAAATCAGAAATCTATCTGCTTTTAAAAGCCACAATATCCCTGTCCCGTTCACTGTTCACAATATCTCTTTTTCCACTGCTTAATTAAATATCTAAACAGTCCAAGGTAATAGTATGCAATCAGCTGCATGATATATCTGGGAGTATGAGTTCCTCTACAGCCAAAAAATCCACAGTACTGTCCAAATAAATAAGTTCATTATTCTCACTTTTTAAATCTGCCAGTCCTTCTCAGGCCCCAGTCCACAGACCTCATGGATCACTGTTTTCAGCCACTGATACAACTTTTCCAAGTTTGAACAGATGACTTCCATAGTTAAAACATCCATTCCTTCTAAGCTACAAAAAGTATTTTCAATTTTAAAGTCATATCTGTTGTAGTTATTCTAGAGTTACATACTCTTTATTGAATTAAAGACCTTTACAAAAAGAAAAAATCTGTGATATTCCTCAAAGTCTCAGAAAACCCAGACTGCAACCTATACTGGGTCAAAAACAAACCAAGAAAAAACTTCACAGTGTGGAGGGTGTGAAGTTCTCTCCTTAAAATATGTTATGCTCCTAGTTCACTAATAAAAATCAAACTGTAAAATACGTACTACAAAATAATAAAATAGAAAACAGTAGCTAATCTACAGATGAGTTAAAAATGGAATATTCTTTATTGAAACACACAAACAAGCAATCCTAGTTGAGTATAATGAAAAGCATTAAAGACATTCATTATTTATATATAATCAGGTTATTTGGAGCAAGGAAGTGGTTTCAGAGGGTGGTTCTGTTACGAGCAATAAAAGCAATAAACTCATTCCTTTAACCAAGTCCTCCTTCCCCTTAACACCATAGTGTAAACTGAGACTCTGCTACCTTAGGTGTTCAATTGTAGATTTATACACATGTTCATTAATATTATGATATGTTTTTTATACACAAACCTGATGAAGTATTTATTTGGTACGAAAGCAATCTTTGTTAAAAGTATTCCAGTTTATAAGTGATTAATATTTATTCTGATACATGTGTAAGGGCAGATCTTTTTGTTAGTTATTCATTTTATTAGTGAGTTGGTTTCTTAATTAAGAAAGTTTGGATTAGTAAGTTAGCCTTAATAAGCTGTTCTTATATTATATATTTTAATTTGACTCTAGCTTTTTAGTTTCAGTTCTTTCTTTCAGAGGGCGATAAGATCAATGAGCTGGTCTGCCGGAGGTGTGGGAGAGGGGGCAGCCAGGATGTAGATAGTCCCATTCCAAACGCCTCCAGGAACACTAACTCCTCCACGGAAGAGAGTTGGGAAGACCATCCACCCTTTTGTTTCAGAATTTCTAAGATATCTCCGAAGGAAATATCATTGGGTAGAGGATCAGGGGGACCCTTCCCAGTCGTCAAAATCAGTGTCCTCTGTCAACAACTCCAAAGGGGAGGCCAGGTGCTTCCTCTTGCACTGGCACTTCTGAGGAACCTCCTCTGCAGGATGCTCAAGGGAGGACTTGGAAGACAGGGGGACCCTTTGCTGAGGGGTAGGCTGGAAGCCCTCTGGGAGTCAGTGACCATGGATTGGATGGATGGCAGCAAAGCCTTGATCCGCAGGGGATTGAGTAGGGCCTGGCAGAAGAGGGACCGTGTCTCATGGTATAGAGAAAGCTCTCTCTGCCACCTGGAATGCCAACGATGCCGGGAGAACCTGCCCCCCAACCCCAGAAGCCAAAGACACTAATGGGGAGAAGGACGAGGTCATCCCTGGTCTGATATCACCGGAAGGCACTGGTCCTGAGGGCTGAGGCCCCCAGGGGAAGGGATGGCTCTGAAAAGGTTGGAGCTGACACCAACCCCGAGGTCCCAAAGCCAAAGCTTTGGATCCGGGACTCGGTCTTCTTAGAGCTGGTCAGGGACATTGTCAGAGTCAAGGAAAAAGATATCCCATGCTCTGACGCTGGTCCTCTCGGAAGTGCTAGACCCTGCAACTTTAAAGCTAAAGATCAGATCGGAAGAGGAAGCTGCGGTATCAGGGATGGAGTTCTCATGGATCCAACATGGGTTGGAGAAGGCAAAACCCCCAGCTGGATTTGGGTTTTGAGAAAACCTCTCATCATCCAATCCATATCAGAGTGGGACAACCGAGAGCATCTAGAGTCAACCAAAGTGGCGACATGCTGGGCCGGATGGTCTGATCCCGTGAGGGAGATTTACTCCAGTGCACAGTGTGGCTCAGCAATCTCCAATCCTGTCGAGTCTGACCCAGAGTCTGCTCTGGAGAGGAAGAGCTGTGGATCCAAATGGTCTCCAGCGGCTCCAACTGGCTGCTTGGACTCGAGGTCTGAGGGTCTGGTAGAGAGGATGGTTTGGATGACTCTGTCTCCCCTGGATTCAAGGGGCCTCATTTTGTTTTTTATGCCTTTCAGATCCAGAAAGAAGCATGAGCAGAAGGGATTTGAAGATAACGGGTCTGAAAGCCTCCTATGCTTCTCTGGAGAAGAAACCAATGTCCCCGGAGAAACAGAGGGGGCACGTTTCTTCTGAACAGAGGTCTGGGCTCCAGAAATTGGAAGAAGCCCTCTCAAAATAAGCTTGTCTCATCTGTCAGCGAGGGCCCGGGGATTGAAGGCTGAGCAAATCTCGCACAGCATCTCCAACTGCCCCAGACCTAAACAATAAATGCACCTCTTGTGGATATCCAAACATGGAATCTTATCCCCACAAGAGGCACACCTCTTAAAGCCGGCTTGTTTGACATGTTGGCAGTAGCACACACACAAGCACGACTTACACACACTATAAAACTAAGTCTACAACTACAAAATACAGGGAAATTATTATTATTTTTTATATATAAATAGAAAGAGAAACAGAGAAAAGAGACAGAGATGGAAGGCAGGAAAGAACCCTGATGTCTGAGAAAACTCAAAGGACAGGAAAAATACCTTAATGGGGAGGGGAGGTTAATGCTACAGGTACAATAAAGTTAAAGAATAACTACCAAAGAGAAAAAAATGAAAAAATAATGTACAGACATAAGACAAAAATTTACACTTCTAAGACAGGAGGCTCAGAATCATGTCTGTGGTGGCAGGTGGCAAACGAGATATGAGGGTTTGAAGAGGAGTGAAGCATCATGGGAAAAGGAGGAGTTTGAGGCTTGAATCATACGTCTGGAAGAAATGGCCGAGTCGGATCTGAGGACAGATCCGAAGACCCATTCGTGATGCATAATGAAACTGACAACATCAGATCAACATGGTTTGTGTCTGTTTTGTACAATAAGATGTAAGAAACACCAAGGGCTGGCACTACTGACTGTAACCTTCAGTGATTAACCACAGAGCCTACAATTTTGGAGAAGGCAAAGAGAGGGTTGTTCAGCAAAGTCAGTGATAGTTAAGAGGTGAGACAGATCCTTTTATCACAAATAAAACACCACAATTCATTATGAGCAGATAGTCCAAACTAAAGCACATACTGTACCTCGAATGCAATCATTTTCTGTAGTCATTTTATTGAGGGAAAAGACTCGGGAAATGAACATTGCTCTTGTCTCTGATCCTACACTATGAATGCTGTTTCATCTACTTGTACAATTACTTTTAAATACTGTTTACCAATCAGCATGTTTGTTCGCTTGAGCATTCCATTTTTAAGAAAGGAACTTTTTTGAAAGATAAAGTGCTATCCGATTCTATCTGGAGCTATAAAGACGTATGATGTCACCAGCCACCTGCCAATCAGATCACAAGGTGTCTGTGTAGTTCACAATCAACAGCAAGAAAGACAGTAGAAAGCAAAAGGTCAGCAGTGTGGGAGCATTCTAAAGAAAATGTTAAAAAACAAATCTTTTTAATACTATAACTCTTGTGGGTAGATTCAGTACATCAAGGAAAAACTGACAGATATCACTGTTGCATGCAGCGGCTATTCACATAACTGCTGAGGAACGACCAGCTACATCTTTTATACAGTAAAAGAAAATTCATTTCTCTCCTTTTTTTGTAAATACAAAGTGTACTTTTTTCTTTCATGCAGTTAGCGATGGACAATCATTGTAATTAGCGACTGTAGTTGTGCATCTCAGACTGCTCAGCTAAGGGGAGTATTTGCCAGTTTTTGTGGAAAGCACCTATAGGGGCTGTAGGTGTGGATTGGAAGGCAGTGCTTTTAGAACTCATGCTATGGGCATGATCACAAGAATTCAACAGATGATGCAGTAGGTGTGAAAGGTTAAGTATATGAAAGAAAAAGAAAGCAAATAAAGGCCATTCTTGGTTCCCTGAGAACAATACTGGGATTTTTTTTTAATTACATTATAATGATTTCTGAAGATATGTGCTTATCTGAGTATAGTGCAGAAAAAATACAGTTGTGTAAGCAAACTTACTATAACAGTAGATGTTTGAATGATCACTGTTGCAGTAGCCTTAGCTATATTGGTTGCATCTTGCATAGGATATAGCAGATGGCTAGCTTCCAGAGATTACGCACATTTCTCATGTGCCCAAACTGCTAGCAGCTTCAGCAGAATTGAAGGAAATCAGTGGTTTGGGTATCAAGCCCTTCAGGCATTTCCTACCAAAGGAGAGAGGGTGCCTAGAGTCCTGAAAGAACTCAATGCTAAGTAAGTAAAAATCAAAGTTCTCACCCTGCCAACAAAAGTATACAAAAATAAGAGCGATGGAGGGAGGAAGGGAGCAGCTACTGCAGCAGTGATCATTCAAACATCTACTTTTATGGTAAGTTTACATACCCAGCAGTATTATGTGCATTATTTGATCACTCCTGCAGTAGCCTTAGTTATATGGGTAGACTATCATAGCTTATACTGACTGGGAGGAGGAAGGATGAAGGTCCAGTTACTCCTGGAGACAGGTCCTAGCAAAGCCTGCTGTAGACCTGAAAAAGGAATCTAGTTTGTAGAGCTTTGTAAAGATATATACATAGGACCAAATTTCTACTTCTAGAATACTTCTAGAATCCACCCCTTCCCAAAACAAACACTGATGAAAACCCTGGTAGAATGTGCCTCGATCATGCCAGGAATTGCCTTGCTGTATGGGTAGCAGTGCCCTACTAGCCTGTCTTTCGTCTACCAAAGTTCAGAGCTCCTCCCCTTGCCTGTCTGTAGGTGTGACGGACTTATCATCTAACAGTACAGGGACTGTCTTTCAGATCCACAGACATAACCCTTTCAGTTTTCTAAGGTCCTAGAGAAAGAAAAAAGAAGGTGAAAACACAAGCTTGTGAACACCTACTATTCCAAACCAAAACACATAGCACACACAGCAAAAAAGGCTTCTGAGCATAACCCAATGGCAATTCCAACAGCAAACTATGTACATCCAAAAAGGAAGATGGGAGGTTGCCAGTAAGGCAGTGTGTTATACGAACATCTGCTGTTACTGCTAAGTTGTACTTACACAACTGTACTATGTTCAACAAATACACTGTCATACTGGCATATGGGTAGATTCCCAAAGCTTACCCAACCTGGGAGGGGGAGGGATAAGGGTCCAGAAGCCCCTGGAGAACAGTCCTAGCGAAGCCTGATCTGGATTTTGAAAAGGCATCCAGCTTGTAGTGATTCATAAATGTATGGAGTGAGGACCATGTTGCTGCCTCTACAATACTTCAGCAGTTCACTCCTTTCCAATATGCCAATAAAGAAGAAATGGCCCTGGTGGAATTCATCTTTACCTTGCTTGGACTCCCTTGCCATGGTGGGTGCAACACAAAGCAATACCAGAGGACAACCAACATTCAACGGTTTGCTTAAAGACAGGCTGACCTATCTTTGTCCCTGTGTAGGAAGTAAAAGCCTTTCAGCCTTCCAATAGGGTTTCATTCTGTCAAGGTAGTATCTGAGCTGCCGATGCACATCCAAGGTATGAACTATCCTCTCCATTATTCTTGGTTCTGGAAAGAACACAGGGAGGTTAAAAAACTGACAGAGGGTGAATTCTTAAACTACTTGCAGCATGGAAGAGGGGTTAGTGCATTGCACAAACCTATCCCTGTGGACAATCAGGTTAAGATTGTCCTACCATGACAGCTTGTAGCTCAGAGACTCACCTTGCAAATGTCATAGAAATAAGAAACACAGTTTTCCACATTAAAAACTAAACCTGAGTGTCAGGTTCAAAAGGTGTTAAGATCAATTTGTCCAGAACATAGTTGACGTTCCATGAAGGAGGAATTTGCTTGCAACGAGGTCTCATATGCAAAACTCCTTTCATGAACTGTTTTACCAAAACAGAAGAGGAGAATCCACTGGCAGACAAGTAGAGATGGCTGCTAAATGCACCTTAATGGAAGTATACCATAATCCATCCTGAAGTAGATCAGATAAATATTTCAAGACCAGAGAGGCCCTCTGTTCGCCTTTTGGTACCACTTACTTCATCCGTTTATAAACATAAGATTTTCTAGTAACAGGTTTTCTGATCTTCTTTTAATACTTGCTGCACATCCTCATGAAACAAGTGCCTAAATGGTGTCAAAATTGAATCATCCAGGCTGTTAGGTGTAGTTGCTCCAAAGTGAGATGCACCAGTTGCTCCTGAGACTGTGTGAGCAAATCCAGGGTATAAGGAAGTCTGTTGCAATTGCCCTTGGACAACAGCATTAGAAGGGAGAATCAAGATTGCCTAGGCCAATAGGGGGTCACTGCAATGAGTTTTGGCATTTCTTTCTAAACCTTCAGAAATACAGAATGTTGTAAATCAGTGGAAAGACAGAAAATATGTGCAGGAACATTTCCATCCAAGAGAATGAGAAGGAGTCTATCCTCCAAGCATGGCTGCAAGAACACATCTATTTGAGGCGTTCCCTTCATTTGGACTGGATCCTGGATCACTGCTGCCATGAACTGCCACTTGTGTGGGTCTGCCACAATGTTTTCCTCTGACAGAATATATGATGCCTTAAGAGTCAGAGAATGCTGTAAATCTGGCTCCCAGGCCATCAGTGCCAACCGGCACAGAGGGTATGACCTTCTACCCCCTTGTCTGTTGAGGTATCATATCATAGTAGTGCTTTACATGACCACCAGTAGAGGACCCAGCATCCATAGGTGTTGAAGAACTTTCAAGTCTTGGATGACTGTCAACATTTTCTTGATGTTGACGTGTTTCTTTGCTTCTGTGGGACCCCACACCATCCTAAGAGAAGTCAGACTATTCTGTCTGGACAGACTGTGCCAGAACAGGAGGTAAGAAGGTAAGTCCTGGAATGATGCTGAACTGCGCTCTCCACCACTGTAATTTTCATCTGATGAAGGACAGCACTGGTAGCTGAGATTTCATGGAATGTAAGTGCTGGGTCCAACAATTCTGGACATACCAATACATTTTCCTCAAGTGGAGAGAGGTCAGTGGTATCATTAGAATCATGGATGCCATAAATCCTGAAATTTTAGGAATTTTCTTGCCAAGGCAAAGTTCTTTCTGGTGATTTCCAGAAATGCCACCTGGTAAGAAAGGGCATTGTCTTCAGGAAGAAAGGCCATTCATTTGTTAGACTCCATTAAGCAACCCAGGAAGATGTCTTTGGCAGGGGTATCAGGCATGATTTCTGAGGACAGTGTTCAGCACCTATTTTTGGAAACTACTGACAGCCAAGCTGTCTTGTAGAAAGCTAACGTCCATGAATGGGCACCCAGAGGGGGACATGGGAAGGATAGGTGCCACTCCTTGGCACAGTCATAGGTTGGAAGAGGGGTTATCCTTTTTGGGAAAGGAACCTCTCTTGTTAGGTTTGGAGGAGTTCTCATCTTACCATTTCCTTTTCATGCCTTAGCTTTTGTTCGGCTCAGACTTCTGTTTGTTGGGCCACTGACAATTATCCTGCTTAATGCAGGGGAAACTTAGAAATATGGAACATTTCAGACACCCCTTGCATCAGCTGACCTGCCATTGCAGCGTTTAAGCATCTGATTAGCTGTTGTACCAAACACACAATCAGAATCGAGTGGAGTATTCATAATCTCATTTTTTAACTTACCAAAAAAGTTTTCACTGTGCAACCAGGTACACCTCTTGATCACCACAGATGTCACTGCATTCATAGAAACAGTATTGGCCCCTTCTAAGGCACTCTTTAAAGCATGTTAAGACACTTGAGAAACATTGGACACAACATCTTTGACACAAACATTTTGCTCAGCAGAAAACAATGCAGTGAATGAGTCTAAACTATACAAACACCTCAACACAAGCTTTCACATAAAAGCCTGGTAGTTAAGCATGTTAAAGGTTAACTTCCACATAAAACATTGGTATTTAAACACCTCAAAGGCTTCTGTGCTGGACAGTGCCAGCTTCTATCCCTGTGATTCTAGCCACTTGCCTAGCTTTTCTGCAGGGATTGAGCTTGATAAAGACATAGTCGTTTTGTTGGAAGATGTCACTGGGGACACAGCAGCAAAATACACAGACAGTGGGGCTTGGAGACCAGGCATGGTCGAGCAAACCCTGAATTTCTTAAAAATTTTTTTAGGCAAAAACTCATTCAATAAAGGTGAATTGCAAGCTTTCTTAAAAACATTCTCCAATACTGAGATGAATGTAAGGAAAGTCGACGCATTTGGAGTCTCATCCTCCAAAAGATCATATACCCTGCTGACCTTGGGAGCAGTCAACTATTGCTCCCAAATGAATACATCCTTAACTCTAGCCAACATTTGTGAAAACTAATAAATCTGTTTGGTTCTGCATATGATCATCCTCAGAGGAAGCTGTCTGATCAGACTATAACAATTCTGAAACTTCAAATTCTGAATCCCTTTCAAAATTGGGATCCCTGGATGACTGAACAGGGGTATGAGCCCTGGCATTACTCTTAATTTGGATTTACACTCCATAATCAATTGCCTTAACAATGGATCTAGTCATAGCCACCACCTCAAGTGGAAACCTAGTCAGTCTATTTCCCTGTGATATGGTGGGTCTTCTGTCTATTTTTTGCATGCATTACACTAGTAAGTGAATCCCTGGGGGACATGTATCAACACTGGCAACAGATTCTGTACCCCTAATGTCCACTGTACCTTAAGAATTTGGTTCTCCTGCACCTGAACCCAGGCACTGGTACAGCCCCAGAGGATCTGTCTGACCCTCATGTCATGCACAGTTGTGGTACTAACACCACATCAGGGAACTTAGATGCAAAAGAAGGCAAGTGGTCCGATAGCCTACTTAAGCCTACTGAGGAATCAAATACTGTAGGCTAAGGCATATTTCTTGACTTATTTCTATATTTTTTGGTGCACAAGGGGTAGATGGTTGGTGGAGGATACCATATCTGAATCCATCAAATCAGGGGACAAGCAACTATCTATCTCAATACCAAATACTTATATGATCAGCCCAGTAAAAGAATGGATAAATCCCACAATTTCCCCTTATAAACAGCAATCTAAGGACTATTTCCATAGGGATACCATTCTGAATAATGCATTGAGAAAATGATATAATTTTCAGAAATAAAGTTCAAAGCACAACATATATGTCACAAACTTGCCCTAATTTTAACAAACATAGGCATGTTTCATGACCAAATGATTAAAAACAGCCTAAAACTGATGAAAAATTCCTGTCAGAAATGTTTTACATACAAAACTGCAACAAAAGCAATCTGAATTCTGTTTCTACATGGGTTACTTTTCTAAAGACTGCACTGAAGAAAATGACAATTTCAGTAACACAAGTTCCAAGCACAAAATACATGCGCAAAAATTCTCTAATTTTGTAATTAAAAAAAATCAGTAAAAAAATGAATGGATACAGTCAAACAGTATTAGAGAAAAAATAATTATAAATTGATGCAAAATTCATGTCAGAAATGTTTAACATACAAAATGGCACATAAATTACAACTTAAATAAAAAAAATGTAAATATTGTAACCCTGCTCAGTCACATCAAATAACCATAAAATACAGTTATGTAAGTTATGTAAGTAGATGTTCTTCTTCTCACTGTTGCAGTATTTATAACTGGGATATCTTGCCAAGGGCAGCACATCTGGCCAGTATACCAAAGCTTTTATATCTTCAAAGCTCCATACGTCAAACATATATCTTATATCCAAGGTGTAAGGTACATGTGTGATGTATGAGCACCTAACCCTCAGAAGTGAATTGCCCAAGAAGAACCAGAGCATTCTGAGACAAAAGTAATAACATGCACTTCCAGGAAGGGAAAAGGGAGAAAAAGGATGGCAGAAAGACCCCATGACCAGAAAGCACGCAACATAAAAGAAAAGAGTAAAAAAGGGAGAGAAAGAAAACTGTAACAGTGAGAAGTAGGGCATTTATTGTTATGGTAAGATCTTACACAATTATACTATGCCCTTCCTTATCACTGTTACAGTATTATTTACAACTGGGACAGTACAAAAGACTGGAGAGGATGAGAGGTGGAAGCCATAGAGGAGGCCTCCAAATAACCATGAAGGATTGCCCTAGCAAAACTTGCCCTGGCAATGTTTGGTAAAGGTGTGTACAGAAGCCCATGGATTTAGTATCCAGACCCATGAAAAAAGCACCAGAAGAGGTAAATGACCTGGTAGAATAAGCATGAACAGAAGAAGAAGAAAGCCGTGGAAGGAATAGAAAAAAAAAGGAAATGGCCTTAGAGATCCAGGATATTATTTGCTTAGAAACAGCTAAACCCAATTTCCTGGAATGAAAAGAAACAAAAAGCTGCTCAGATTACTTGATATATTTTGTCTTGTCTAGTTAATACCTAAGTTGTCCATTTAAATCCAAGGTGTAAAGAATCCTCTCACTAGCATTCTGTGGAGAGGAGGGAAAAAGGAGAAAGATGAAATATTTGATTCAAAGACAAATCATTAACCACCTTGGGTATAACAGAATGACTAGTATGAAGAGAGACCCTGTCTCTGTGAGAAAAAAAAAAGGTGGGACTGACATACGTGCTTGAAGTTCAGATACTCTTTTAACATAAGAACCACCATCAGTACAGTCTTCCAAGTACAGTGCAGTAAGAAAAAGGAAACTGTGGGCTCAAAGGGAAACCACGTTATTTTTTCCAGAACAAAATTAAGGTTCCAAGAAGGAAGAATAGGTTTTCTTGGGTGCCAAATAAGAGGAACACCTTTCAAAAATTGTTTGACTTCCAGACTGGAATCAAGGGATGGATACAAAGACAGACAAGCAGAAATGGCTGACAAGTAAGCTTTAGCAAATGAATATGCCAGACCAGAAGTGAGCAACTCACACAAATAAGAAAGGACTATAGGAATATCTACAGAAAAAGTCCAGGTCATGCTTGAGACACCAAACAGAAAATCTCTTCAATTTAGTCACGCAGGATTTTCTAGTGGAGGTTTTTCTGGCTTCCTGCAAAACCCAAAGCACATTCTCAAAACATTGATGTCTAAAAGGAATCAATATCCCATCACCCAAACAGTCAACTGAAGAATAGGCAAGTTAGGGCGATTGAGAGATATTGTCTTATGTGAGAAGGACCCATCCTTTGAGGTAACTTGTGATGACTGCCATGGACAGATGAAACAGAAGTGGGAACCAATGCTGTCTGGGCCAAAAGGGAGTCACAAACAAGATTTTGTTCTTGTCCCATATGATTTTGTGCAGGACTTTTGGTAGCTGAGGAAGATGGGATTAACCATACAGAAACATCCCCTTCCAAGAAAAACACAGGGCATCCACCTTCCAAGCCAGAGGACTTGGCACTCTGAAATAAAACTGGGAAAGTTCCAAAAACCACCAAATGAGAAACAAATATACCAATAACAACTGGCAACAGTTCCAATGAATTTATTGAATAAACTTTAGCGGCTCTCAGCCAAACAGCCTTCAAGAGGTACTGGGGAATTTAAAAACAAATAAAGCTCCTGGAAAACGTGCGTAGAGACACAAAGTTTATTAAGATCAATGTTTACCGTAAACCTCCACAAGGTTTATAAAATTGAACGGTTTTCGTCCACAACACCAAGTATGTAGACTTCCTCAGACAAATTCACAGAATATAAAGGAAATCATGTAGCTCATGTTTAAATATAGTTACACTTGATCCAAGCCAATCACAAAATAAGATAAGATAGGCTGTAACCAAAACATACAAGCTACCAGGTTAATTAATGAAGTAACTCCCTTAATACATTAAACAAGTGTGGGTGTAAAAAAATGTTCCTTATGTATACACATGTATAGACATTTAAGCCAAGAAGATGAAACACCTTTAAACAATGTAGTTGAACAGAACAGAGTGGAAGGTCAATTTTTGACTGATGTAAACACAAGTGCCAAACAGAATGGAAGAAGTTTTAGCATGATGTACAGTCTAGAGGCTAGATATTTGAGAGACATACTGTACAGAAATTGGAATATATTTCTCACTGAGAGGGAACTTATTGGGAAGTTGTGTGAAAGACCTATTGTGATTTTTAGGAAAGGTAGAAACCTTAAGAACATTATAGAAGCCGAGTTTAGTACTTTATGCAGAAGTAATGGCACATTTAAATGCGAATCATGCAATTATTGCAAATTTATTTCAGCAGGAGCCAATTTCAATATAGGCGGTAGTGAGTTTAGAATAAGGGGTAGGTTTAATTGTGAATCTAAGTCCGTGGTCTGTTTAGCTTTATGTCACTTATGCCCCACATTTTATGTGGGGAAGACCGATAGGGGTGAGTGGTGAGCAACAAGTCCACAATAGAAATGTTGTCTATCACCAGGACAATGTGAATAATGAACAAACTTTTTCCATCAATGGCCAGAACCACCAGCGGAAGTACAACACAAGGGGGAAGGGGGCCAGGAGAGGCATGGACAACTTCAGCAGGTAGAAGTCAAACCAACCATCCTGTTGAATTTATCAGGGGATTTTAAAATTTATAATTTTTCAACTTTTGACATTGAACCTGAGCTTTGTGATATGTTTTGCAGAGGTTTAACCTTTGTCCCATCAGTGCATTTTAAACTGGCTGAGACTTTGGTGGACCTTAAACTTTTTACACGGAAATTGAACTTGGCCCTTCTCATTGGTGGTAACAGCCAACCGAATAACCAATTAAAGGTACCAAGTACTTTCAACCCACCCATGTACCCTATTTTGGGTTTATTCGAACATATGTGCGAGTTGGACATTAGAAATCTTTACAAAGTTTGTAAGGGACAGACAATTGGTAACTTGTCCTACAGTGAAATTAGAGCTTTAAACGCACTAAAGTTTTTACCAATCCGTGTGTTGAAACCCAACAAAGGGGGTGGACTGGTGATAAGAGACACTTCTGACTATATTTCCAGGATGGAATTAGTACTTAATGGTGGTCCATATGAAGTATCAAGTATAAATGAGTTGAATGGGGCATATAGAAAAATCAACTCCTTTATCAATGATTTTATCATTGAGGGGCTGATTGATTTAGACAGTTTTAACTATTTGTTTATTTTGAACCCCAAAATACCATCTTTATTTGGTGTACCTAAACTTCAAAAAATGTAAATGATCCCCCTATGAGAGCATTGGTCAATGTTAGGTCTTCCATAACATATGCATGTGCAAAATATGTTGATTGTATTTTGAAAAAATATGTAGCCAAGGAACCGCAAATATGTAAAGACTCATGGGCTTTCCTCAACGCAATTGAGAATTTTGGTTAGCAAGAAAACATTATGTTATCACCACTGATGTTGTGGACCTTTATTTTTCTATTCCACATGAGGTGGGTATTGATTGGGTAGTGGACAGGTTAACACACCATGGTGCAAATTGAAAGGAAGTAAGGTTGTTTCAAGAGTTGATGGACATCATCTTGAACAACGATTACGTAATGTTTGATAACGTTATTTACTAACAAGTTGTAGGAGTGGCCATGGGCTCTCCATGTGGAGGGAGCTATGCCAGTTTAGTGATGGCTGAATGGGAACATCGTACTATAATGGCAAACACCAGGTTTAAAGAAAAAGTGAAGTTTTATACCAGATTCCTTGATGATGCCTTTATTATGTTTAAGGGCTCAGAGGACGATGTTCATGGCTTCACAGAATATTTAAACGGTAGCACACCTTTCTTAAAATTTACCAATGTCTATCATGTAGATACTATCACATATTTAGATGTTGATTTAAGAAAGGATTCCATCAGCAAGAGGTATGTAGCTCTTATCCACCGAAGGGCCACAAATTCTAATACCATGCTTCACTTTACCAGTTTGTCATCCTTAACACCAAAAAAGACCAGTGTTGAAAGGTCAACTGGTTAAAGCGGCTAGAATGACAACCAATGATGTCAGCTTTGTAGATGAATGTGAGAACTTGGGAAAGGTATGTTCACTAGCCGTGGTTACCCGCTAAGTTTGGTACTTGAATTAATAAATGAGATGAAAGAAAAAAGGAGAATAGGACTGTTTAGACCTATCCTTTCTGGCGGGTACACACCCGACCTCAGACATTTAAGCCAAGAAGATGAAACATCTTTAAACAATGTAGTTGAACAGAATAGAGTGGAAGGTCAATTTTTGAATGATGTAAACACAAGTGCCAAACAGAATGGAAGAAGTTTTAGCATGATGTGCAGTCTAGAGGCTAGATATTTGAAAGACATACTGTACAGAAATTGGAATATATTGCTCACTGAAAGGGAACTTATTGGGAAGTTGGGTGAAAGACCTATTGTGATTTTTAGGAAAGGTAGAAACCTTAAGAACATTATGGAAGCCGACTTTAGTACTTTACACAGAAGTAATGGCACATTTAAATGCGAATCATGCAATTATTGCAAATTTATTTCAGCAGGAGCCAATTTAAATATAGGCAGTAATGAGTTTAGAATAAGGGGTAGGTTTAGTTGTGAATCTAAGTCCATGGTCTATTTAGCTTTATGTTAATTATGCCCCGCATTTATGTGGGGAAGACCGATAGAAGTTAAAAGAAAGGATTTATGCGCACGCTTATAATATTAGAAGGAAAAACAAGAATAATGCATTATTTAAACACTGTGACGAAAACCCCACTCATTGTTTTTCATTTAGAGTTATTGATCAAGTTAAGGTAGCGTTAAAAGGGGGTCGCCATCAACTGTTATTAGAGAAACGTGAATTGATCTGGCAATTGACGTTAAACTCGTACAACACACCTGGTTTGAATAAGATTACCTCCATGGCATGTATTTTAAAACTTAGAAGTTTGTTGTGTTAGGAAATAGTGTTTAAATATCACTTTTTATAAATTATTTTATAAATTATTTGATTAATTTTGTAACATTGTTATTAAAGTGATTACCGTTAGTATGGTTTTACATGCATTTTTAACAATGGTATTAGTATTTTAGACTATAGCTAAGTTTACAGAGTGTATACATAAGGAAAAAGAAGTTATGTACCTACCATAATGTTCCATGTTAGTTGTCTTCATCTCGCCTTCCTTCTTGCTGTTTGGGAAAACTGGTGTGGAGCCGATCTTCGGCTCTGACTTGGCCATCTTCTATAGCTCGAAACCTGTTACTGGCTCGAGGCTACCCCTTATCCCAGAATGCCCAGCGTGAGCTACCCAGATCTCATTTGTGATAGCGCACACTAGACATAAATACAGTAACCAGTTATCTAAAACTGGTTGTCCAATACACCTAAACAAGGAAAGAGTCATAAATTACCTGGCATGTGAAGTAATACAAGATACTCAGCCTGTGAAAACAAAAAGGAACTCCTCTCAATCCTCTAGGAAGGGGGAAGGAGGGAAGGACGCAAGAAGGAAGGCGAGATGAAGACAACTAACATGGAACGTTATGGTAGGTACATAACTTCTTTATGTTAAGTTGTCCATCTCACCTTCATTCTAGTCCCTAGCACCTAAAATCCCAGGTGGCTCATTGGAACAGACTTTTCAGAACAGTAGAGCCAAAGGAAGCTCTGCTCCGGGTGACCATATCCACCTTGTAATGAGAGATAAAAGTATGATGGTTTGCCCAAGTGGCAGCTGCACAGATTGAGTCTATGGGCAACCTAGACTGAAAGGCTGCAGAGGTGGCTAATGCTCTAGTGGAATGACCTTTTGGTTTAGCTGGTAGCTCTTTATTTCGTAACTGATAAATAAAGGCAATAGTATCAGATAACCATCTGGATAAGGTCACCTTAGAAACTGGAAGGCCTTGTTTTTTGAAAGCATAGGAAAGAAATAACTGGACTGACTTTCTTAGTTCCTTAGTTCTATGGAGGTAAAAACACAATTGTCTGTGCACATCCAATTGGTGGAGCTTGTATTCTGCCTTGTTACTGTGATTAGGAAAGAAAACTGGGAGATCTATGATTTGATTTAAATTTTTCTCTGAGCAGACTTTAGGAATAAAGGATGGATTGGTCCTCAGAGAAACTCTGTCCTTGTGAAACACCAGGTAAGGAGGACGAACACATAGTGCGTGAAGTTCTGAGACACGTCTAACTGAAGTGATAGCAACCAGAAAAAGTGTCTTCCAAGAAAGAAATTTTAAGGAACATGATGCTGCCGGTTCAAAGAGAGGCAAAATTAAGGAAGCTAAAACTAAATTGAGATCCCAAAGAGGAGGAGCATCTCTAACTGGGGGTCTAAGAAGAGATGTTCCTCTCATAAAGGCCTTGCAGAGCTTATGACACATTATGCTAGAATTAAACATACCGATATGAAAATTAGAAATGGCAGCTAGTTGTACTCTAATGGTAGTGGAAGCTGCACCAGACTGAAAGAGTTGTGCTAGAAATTCAAGAATTTCATGGACTGGGGCTGAGAAAGGATCCAAATTTCTAGATTCTGCCCAGTAAGAAAACCGTTTCCATTTACTAGGATACGTTTTCCTCGTAGTAGACTTATGTGAGGAAACAATAATATAATGGACTGCTGGGGAGATATTGGAAAGCCTGGCTAAGGTTGGAAGTGGAGTAACCAAGCTGTGAGCTGGAGAGTTTGAAGGGATTGGTGCAACCCACCTGATTGATGAATCAGAAGATCTGGAACCGGATCCAGAATCCACAGTTGATCCAGAAGGTGGAGGTGCAGGAATTGGAACCATATCTGTCGAGGCCAATATGGGGCAATGAGGATCATTTTGCAACCCAACGATTTTGCTTTTTATATGAGTCTTGGTATTAGTGGAAAAGGGGGAAAAGCGTAAAGGAGTCCCTGAGGCCAATCGTGGACTAGATCATCTCTGGGTATATGACCTGGAAGAGGAAGTAGGGAGAAGTAGCTGTTGCATTTGTTGTTGAGAGGAGTGGCAAATAGGTCGCAGCAAGGCTGTCCCCATTTGCGGAAGGTAAGATCCGCAACTTCCTGATTCAGAGACCACTCATGAGGCATGAGGATAGATATGCTGCACCTGTCTGCTATGACATTGGATTTCCCAGGGATGTGCGTTGCTATCAGAAAACGTTGGGAGGAAATCGCCCATTGCCACAGTCTGAGTGCTTCTCGACACAAGGGGTAAGACCTGGTCCAGCCCTGTTTGCTGATGTACCACACCATTGACATGTTGTTTGTTTGGATTGCAATGGTCCCGGAAGGAAGAGAGTCTTGAAGGGCTTGCAATGTTAGGAGCACTGCTCTCATTTCTAGGACATTGATATGCAGATGGTACTTGTGAGTTTGCCAAGCGCCTTGGACTGTCCAGCCTAGATAATGCCCCCCCATCCTATCAGGGAGGCATCCGTGGTCACTATGGCTACCGGAGGCAGTTGTATGAAAGGTCTGCCCTGAATTACTAGTGGAGAGACCATCCACCAAGAAAGGTGCCTTTTGCATGTTTCTGTGATCAGGATCATGTGAGACATGGATAGTTCCTGGAAAGACCCCTGCGTGAAAAGAAGCCACTGAAGGATTCTCATGTGGAAATGTGCTAATGGGACAAGAAGAATGGCAGCTGCCATGGAGCTTAGAGCTTGGAGGACATATCTGACTTGAATCCTTTTGCTCTGCATTAGAATTAACACTTGTTGACGAATAGTGGAAACTCTTTCCTGTGGTAATCTTGCAAACATTTCTTTTGTGTTTAATTCTGCTCCTATGTACGTGAAAGACTAACAGGGCAGCAATGCAGATTTTTCATAATTTACTGTAATGCCTAGTTGAGTGCATGATGTGATTGTATAATCCCGTGCCTCTAACAGTTGATGCCTGGTGGTAGCAGTCAGGAGCCAGTTGTCTAGATACGGAAACACCTGGAATCCTTGATGCCTCAGGTGAGCCGTGACTACTGCCATACACTTGGTGAACACCCTGGGGGCTGAGGTGAGACCAAAGGGCAGAGCTCTGAACTGGTAATGACTGGTCCCTACTGGAAGCAAAGAAATCTCCTGGAGCATCTGTCCATCTTGATATGGTAGTACGCGTCCTAAAGATTTATCGAGCACATCCAATTGTCCTGACCCAGAAAAGGGAAAATGGACTGCAGTGTCACCATCCGGAACTTTTCTTTTTGCACAGATTTGTTCAATCTGCTGAGATCCAGTATTGGTCTCCAGTCCCCTGTCTTTTTGGTAGTAAAAAAAATCTTCAGTAAGTTCCGGATCCTAGTTGGCCTGCAGGGACTTCTTGAATGGCTCTTTTTTCTAGCAGTCTTGAAACTTCTGTGACTGCTTGATCCCTTAGATTGGGTGGGACATCTGGGATGGGCTTTTTTGATTATATGGGGGATTGATGGAAGGGAATTTTGTAACCTCCGGATATAATGAATAGTACCCATCTGTCTCTTGTTATATTTTGCCAGGCTTTTGGGTACAGTGAAAGTCTTCCTCCAATTGCCTGCAGAGGTGAGCAGTCAGGCAACCCTTCAGGGATGCTGGAAGGGCTTGGCAGAGAAGGCTTCTCTGTCACCCTGGTTTTGCGGTTACCCCTCTGCCACGAGGGTGGCATCTGTTATTGCTGTTTCCCCCTCTGCCCCTGGGGGAAAAATCACCACGTATGTCAGGCAAGGGTCCCTGGGATTTTTGGAACCACATCTTTCCGCTCAAACTGACACAGCCGCATCCAAGCATGTCTCCTGAGAGCCACACCTGTCCCTGTATCTCTGCTCGCTCCATCGGCTGCATAGAAAATCAGCCTCATGGAGGAGTTGACTATGGAATTAACAATCACAAGCTGAGAAGCTACTTTGGCTGGTACTCCCTCAGCTGTAGGATCTTGAAGGGTATCTCCAAGCTCTTTCAGGAGATCCCTTTGAAGACATGTAAAATGGCATAGATAGTTCAGGGACCTCATTGAAAAGGTCACTAAAGCAAACATTCACTTTCATTATCTGTCCATCGTCTGAGACTCTTTGGAGGATGAACAGATGAAGATGTTTCTGCTAAGTCTTTCTTGGTGGCTGCTGCTACCACCATGGCATCAATGGGCACACCTTTGGAGAGGAATTGTTTGCCCTGGGAGGCTGTAATAAATTTGTTTGGTCTCCTTGGAGTAGGTTCCACAGAATCTGGAGCTGACCAAGCCTTTCAAGCCACTACGGACATGAGTGGATCAAAAGGAGGAGATACCCAGGAGGTGGAAGGTCAGGAACTGAATGTGTCCAGGCATACAGACTCGTCCTCGGTAGGGGCTAGGGAAGTCCAGTCCCTCCTCTGTTTAAGCATTTCAAGGATGTCCGAAAAGGAAACATCTTCAGAGGGGGACCTTGGGGACCCTTCCAATTCATCCATGTCTGTATCTGAGGTGACAGACTCAGGGGAGTCTATGTGCTTCCTCTTGCATTTCTTCTTCCGGGGAGGCTCTTCTGAGTGATCAGGGGAGGCTTTGGAAGAAGAGGGATCACCCAATGGGGTGTCCTGGGGCATAGGTTCCCTACGCTTGGGGTCTGGAGGAGGAGTAGAAGCTGGAATAGACACCACAGGGGAGGAGCCGATGGAGCTGGCAGTACAGCTGTTTCGGGGGACAGCACACTCCACATAACTTCGAAAGCGTCCCGACCTCTAGGCAGAGAAAGCTCCGGCTCCGAAGAAACAGGAGTCCTTCTTCACGTCGAGGGTGATGGCTCTGAGGCCGATGTTGGAGCCAAGCTCACCTGCGCCAAAGCTCCGAGGGAGAGAACGGGGTCAGACAAGTGTCCGATGCCACTCTCCCCCTCAGAGCTGACAAGAGACCCCGGCACCCAGATCCCTCGATAGAAGGTACAATCGAGGTAATCAGAGCCGACGTCGGAACCGAAGGAGAGATGATGATCGGCACTGACGGTTCTACTACCTGCGGATCCATGGTCTCCGGCTCCGAGTTAAATTTAGTCAGAGGAGGAACAGAAATAGAGGCGGTTGGAGCCGATACCTGTTGAGGTGGGCTGGACAGCAATTTTGCCAGTGCCTGTGACTTAAGCAACCTACTTACTACTCTCTCCGCATCATGATCAGATAATCTAGAGGTTCAAGAGGAGTGGGAAGAATGATGGCTATGTTCACTCTGTAACAAGGGTGACTGAGGTGCCGAGTGGATGGACTCCAAGGACGGAGACCTCAGTTTCTTATGGCTCCGAAATAGCAGATGGAGCTGACAGAGGAGTTGCCTTGTCGGTGCCAGCCAGCACCGACATACTTGGTTGGTCAAGTAAAGGAGTCAGTTCCGGAGGTGGAGCCGACGGCTTGACGGATTTAGGGGATTTCGCTGGCTGAGTACTTTTAGCCGGAAAATCCTGAGGCTTCAATAATCCCCGAAGGATTAATTTGTTTTTGCGCTCCTGCAGGACCCTTGGACTAAAAGCGTGACATATAGAACAGGAGTCCTGTAGGTGAACAGTGCCCAAACAATATACACAACTAGTGTGCCCATCTGTCGGAGACATTATCTGACAGCATGAGTCACACTTTTTGAAGCTAGATACCTTGGTATCTTTAGACATTTTCCCAACAACAACCACAACAACAATAAGAAAAAGCTATACTACAAAACTAAGAAACAAACAGTCTTTTTTTTTTTTTTTTTACAGTTAAGGAACAGAAAGGAGAGCCTCTAATTTAAACAGCTCTCCTAACCATGGGGGGGGGGGGGGGATTCTCTAATATAAATGAGTTCAGGGGAAACAGAAGGCCTGCGAGTTATGGAGCGATGGCCAACAAAGCTACAACACACAAGAAAGCGATAAGGGATAAAGTAATATATCTAGACAAAAACTTGACAAAAAACTTGACAAATTTTTAAGAATAAACAACAAATATTATAATAGAAAAAACTACACTAAGCCTGAGCCAGTAATGAAGAAATCTCACAGCTGAAGCGGCAAATGAGATCTGGGTAGTTGACGCTGGGCATTCTGGGATAAGGGGTAGCCTCGAGTCAGTAAACAGCTCTCGAGCTATAAAAGATGGCCGAGTTGGAGTTGAGGATAGGCTCCAAACCAGTTTTCCCAAACAGCAAGAACAAAGGCGAAATGGACAACTTAACATAATGTTTTTACACCCACACTTGTTTAATTTATTAGGGGAGTTACCTCATTAATTAACCTGGTAGCGTGTATGTTTTGGTTACAGCCCATCTTATCTTATTTTTGATTGGCTTGGATTAAGTGTAACTGTATTTAAACATGAGCTACATGGTTTCCTTTATATTCTGTGAATTTGTCTGAGGAAGTCTATATACTTGGTGTTGTGGACAAAAAGCATTCAATTTTATAAACCTTGTGGAGGTTTACATTTAATGTTGATCTTAATAAACTTTGTGGTTCTATGCACGTTTTCCAGGAGCTTTATTTGTTTTTTAATGGTCTGTGTTTTAGAAATCAGAGTAGTTTTGCTTGTGGTACGTTATGGCTACTGGGAATTTGTTGAGTACAGCCACAGATGGTATATCGAACTCAACACTGGATCAACAAGGAGATGCCTCACGTTTGGAAGCTCTTACAACATTAATCCATTCTTTAAACGAAAGACTTAATGTTTTGTCTTCATGCATAGATGGCTTTACTGGGTCTAATGTAGCAGTAAGACCGAAGGATGTATCAGGCGGAACACGCACATAGGGTGTCTTGGCTGGTTCAGTAAACGCTGCTGGGACAAGCGAACCAACCTGTTCAGTGTACAATGGACGTAACAAGGTAAATGGTTCAGGAATTACTACCACAAGTAGTGTACAAGGTAACAGAAATGAAGTAACTCCTTGCCTAGTGCACACGGGGTTCCTAGATGTCGATTCATGGCTTAGTGAGCAACCATGTTTTGGGTCACAAGGTTCTACAGGTACACAGGAGCAACCAGTGGAGGTAAACATTTCTATCACTTCTAAGTTAAAAAAAATGGATCAGAAGTCAATAAAGGTGAAAAAATTACAACTAGAAATTAAATATTTTGAAGAATGCAAAAGGGAAGGTGTTGTACTGAAAGGGTTACGTTCTTGGCAGTACCCATTGGGATTGGAGGCAAATACACAATTTTTTGCTGACCTAATTTCTATGTTTAATAGGCATGGTTTCAAATTGATGGAAACCATGAGTAAACATTATACTCTTGCCATCGATAGTCTTACAGCTGACATTAAGACCTTAAACCAAGAGGTTAGATCCCATGTCGATTTTCCAAGATACCAAATTGAGTACAAACGAGTTTTCTCATCTACAGAAAACCAACTGATGAAAAATAGTGAAATAAAATTGAAAAAACTCAGAAGGGATATTAATGATTATAAAAATGGGGTAGCTTATCCTACCCCACCACCCTCAGAAGGAAGGAGTTTTTCTGGTCCACCAGCAACATCGACTGGGGAAAAACGCTGGTAATGGTCATGAGGGAACCGTGTCAGTTGGATTCCAGAGGGGACTGTTGAGTGGTCAAAGGGGTGACTGCTCCAACAAAGATCATGGGGTGAGTGGTGAGCAACAAGTCCACAATAGAAATGGTGTCTATTACGTGGACAATGTGAATAATGAACAAACTTTTTCCATCAATGGCCAGAACCACCAGCGGAAGTACAACACGAGGGGGAAGGGGGCCAGGAGAGACATGAACAACTCCAGCAGGTAGAAGTCAGACCAAACATCCTGTTGAATTCATCAGGGGATTTTAAAATTTATAATTTTTCAAATTTTGATGTTGAACCTGAGCTTTGTGATATATTTTGCAGAGGTTTAACCTTTGTCCCATCAGAGCATTTTAAACTGGTGAGACTTTGGTAGACCTTAAACTTTTTACACGGAAATTGAACTTGTACTTCTCTTTGGTGGTAACAGCCAACCGAATAACCAATTAAAGGTACCAAGTACTTTCAACCCACCCATGTACCCTATTTTGGGTTTATTTGAACATATGTGTGAGTTGGACATTAGAAATCTTTGCAAAGGTTGTAAGGGACAGATAACTGGTAACTTGTCCTATAGCGAAATTAGAGCTTTAAATGCACTAAAGTTTTTACCAATCCATGTGTTGAAACCTGACAAAGGAGGTGGACTGGTGATAATGGACACTTCTGACTATATTTCCAGGATGGAATTAGTACTTAATGGTGGTCCATATGAACTATCAAGTATAAATGAGTTGAATGGGGCATATAGAAAAATCAGCTCCTTTATCAATGATTTTTCATTGAGGGGCTGATTGATTTAGACAGTTTTAACTATTTGTTTATTTTGAACCCTAAAATACCATCTTTATTTGGTGTACCTAAACTTCACAAAAATGTAAATGATCCCCCTATGAGAGCATTGGTCAATGTTAGGTCTTCCATAACATATGCATGTGCAAAATATGTTGATTGTATTTTGAAAAAATATGTAGCCAAGGAACCGCAAATATGTAAAGACTCATGGGCTTTCCTCAACGCAATTGAGAATTTTGGTTATCAAGAAAACATGTTTATCACCACAGATGTTGTGGACCCTTATTTTTCTATTCCACATGAGGTGGGTATCAATTGGGTAGTGGACAGGTTAACACACCATGGTGCAAATGGAAAGGAAGTAAGGTTGTTTCAAGAGTTGATGGACATCATCTTGAACAACAATTACGTAATGTTTGATAACGTTATTTACAAACAAGTTGTAGGAGTGGCCATGGGTTCTCCGTGTGGAGGGAGCTATGCCAATTTAGTGATGGCTGAATGGGAACATCGTACTATAATGGCAAACACCAGGTTTAAAGAGAAAGTGAAGTTTTATACCAGATTCCTTGATGATGCCTTTATTATGTTTAAGGGCTCAGAGGACGAGGTTCATGGTTTCACAGAATATTTAAATGGTAGTACACCTTTCTTAAAATTTACCAATGTCTATCATGTAGATACAATCACATATTTAGATGTTGATTTAAGAAAGGATTCCATCAAAAAGAGGTATGTAGCTCTTATCCACCGAAGGGCCACAAATTCTAATACCATGCTTCACTTTACCAGTTGTCATCGTTTACACCAAAAAAGACCAGCGTTGAAAGGTCAACTGGTTACAGCGGCTAGAATGGCAACCAATGATGTCAGCTTTGTAGATGAATGTGAGAACTTGAAAGGTATGTTCACTAGCCGTGGTTACCCGCTAAGTTTGGTACTTGAATTAATAAATGAGGTGAAAGAAAAAAGGAGAATAGGACTGTTTAGACCTATCCTTTCTGGCGGGTACACACCCGACCTCAGACATTTAAGCCAAGAAGATGAAACATCTTTAAACAATGTAGTTGAACAGAATAGAGTGGAAGGTCAATTTTTGAATGATGTAAACACAAGTGCCAAACAGAATGGAAGAAGTTTTAGCACGATGTACAGTCTAGAGGCTAGATATTTGAGAGACATACTGTAAAGAAATTGGAATATATTGCTCACTGAGAGGGAACTTATTGGGAAGTTGGGTGAAAGACCTATTGTAATATTTACGAAAGGTAGAAACCTTAAGAACATTACGGAAGCCGACTTTAGTACTTTACACAGAAGTAATGGCACATTTAAATGCGGATCATGCAATTATTGCAAATTTATTTCAGCAGGAGCCAATTTCAATATAGGCCTTAGTGAGTTGTGAATCTAAGTCCGTGGTCTATTTAGCTTTATGTCAATTATGCCTCGCATTTTATGTGGGGAAGCCCGATAGAAAGTTATAAGAAAGGATTTATGAGCACACATAATATTAGAAGGAAAAACAAGAATAATGCATGAGCTAAACACTGTGATGAAAACCCCACTCATTGTTTTCCATTTAGAGTTATTGATCAAGTTAAGGTAGAGTTAAATGGGGGTCCCCATCAACTGTTATTAGAGAAATGTGAATTAATTTGGCAATTGAGGTTAAACTCGTACAACACACCTGGTTTGAATGAGATTACCTCCTTGGCATGTATTTTAAAACTTAGAAGTTTGTTGCATTAGGAAATAGTGTTTAAATATTGTTTTTTATAAATTATTTTATAAATCATTTGATTAATTTTGCAACATTGTTATTAAAGTGATTAGTATTAGTATGGTTTTACATGCATTTTTAACAATGGTATTAGTATTTTAGACTATAGCTAAGTTTATAGAGTGCATACATAAGGAACATTTTTTTACACTCACACTTGTTTAATGCATTAGGGGAGTTACTTCATTAATTAATCTGGTAGCGTGTATGTTTTGGTTACAGCCTATCTTATCTTATTTTTGATTGGCTTGGATTAAGTGTAACTATATTTAAACATGGGTTACATGGTTTCCTTTATATTCTGTGAATTTGTCTGAGGATGTCTACATACTTGGTGTTATGGATGAAAAGCATTCAATTTTATAAACCTTGTGGAGGTTTACGTTTAACGTTGATCTTAATAAACTTTGTGGTTCTACGCACATTTTCCAGGAGCTTTATTTGTTTTTCAACAGTACTGAGGAAGTTGTCTGTTTAGAGGGGAGGCAAAAACGTCTACTTGAGCAGTACCCCGCTGATGTACTATGCTAAGAAAGACCTCACCATGATGCATCCATTCATGAGGATGTCTCCTAGACCTGCTCAAAGTGTCTGTCAAAAGACTGTGCTCCAAGGGAATGTAAACCACCAGAAGAAATAACTGGTGGCCGATGGCAAAATCCCAAGCCTGCACAGAAGATAAAACTTTGTGCCCCCTTGTTTGTTAATGTACCATGTGACTGTGGTTTCATCTGTGAAAATCCTTAGAGGACCTAGAACCCAAAGAGACTGTAACATATGAATGGCCAAAATGACAGCTCTCATCTTCTTGATGTTGATATGGTCTGACACTTGTTGATGAGACCATAGGTTGTTCAAGGAAGCTCCCCGACTTGGTTGGATGCATCCATATAAAGCTCCTGAGTGGAAGGAGGAATCTGAAAATATAGACCTGCATTTAGGGATATCTGGTGACTCCACCAGTGGAACTTGAGCTTGAGACAGGGAAAGAGAAAAATAGAAAAATCCAGAGGATGGCAGTGCTGAAGCCAAACAGTCTTGATATATCAGTGAAACGTTCTCATATTGAGTTTGGCAAAGGAAAGCATGGGGACAGTGAATGCCATGTACCCAGAGCTCACAGAAATTCCCTTGCATGGAAGACTGGAAGAGGGAGAGAAGACTGAAAATAAGCAGAAAAGAGAGGAACTTGGGGGACTGGGAGACAAACCATCATTGATATGATCTGAATCCTTCATCCCAGAAACATTTGATCTTCATAGGGGGTTCAACACAGACGTTCTGAGATTTAGGGTGGCCCCCACACTGAAAAGAAGAAGCACAGTGAACTGAAGATCCCAAACAGGAACTGCTGAGAAGGGTCTTAAATCAAAAGGTTGTCCAAATAAAGAAATATTTGAATTCTCTGATGTCTGCAGAAGGCTATCACTGGAGCCAGACACTTGGTAAAGACTCTTGGAGCTGTAGAAATACAAAAAGGCAAAGCAGATAACTGATAATGTGAAGAAGAAACAGAGAAGTGTAAAAACTTCCTGAAGAAGGTGGATTGGAATGTATAGGTAAGCATCCTTTAAATCCAGGGATACCTTGGGGAAGCAACAGGGGAAACAGCATCTTGAAAGACAACATTCTAAAGGAAAGACATTTTATGAAAGTATTGAGAAAGGAGAGATCTAGAATGGACTTCCAAGACCTCTCATTTCTTGGAACAAGAAACATCCTATAGTAAAAAAAATCTTGTCCTGCTGAGAAGGGGGAACAGGCTTGATGATTTCCTGTACCACAATATCCTTAAGAACCAAAGGAAAATGAGGCAGCTGGCAAGAAGGAGGTTGATGAGGGCCTAGGAATGGGGGAAGGGATTTGCAAACCTTAAAATAACCATTTTAGATAATGGAAAGCACCGAAGACTCTGTGTTGATCTGTTGCCAGACAGGAAAAGACAGAATCAAGTGCAGGGATACTTTAATGTAGCTGAGGAGTAGATGTGGTTGATCGTCAAATAGTACCAGATTTGTCAGAAAAAGCAGGTTTTTAGTCCTTAGTACCCTAAGAAGGCTTTTCAGGAAAAACTCTCTTGGAAGCTTGTTTACATCTGGAAAGTTGTCTAGGTTGGCCACAGACAAAGGAAGGCTTAGATGGATCATTTCTATGAAATTTAGGAACAGGTGAAAGAAGGATTTGCTTCAGATCCTGCATAAATCCACCCTTATCTTGTAGGGTCTTAAACAGTTCAGCAGCTCTAGTGTGAAAGAGATTCTGATTGTCCAAAAGAGAATCCAATAATTTTGCGGCGATGTCCTCAACAAGAGCTGGTAGGCGTAACCAAGAGTACTTCCTTATCTCAGATCCAGATGCAGCAGCCCTAGAGGAGGTATTGGCAGCATTGAAGCTGTACTTAATAGAATGATGAACCACTTGAGAAGAAGAACTCAAAAAAGGGAAATGGCAGAATTCTTTGTCTCAGAGTCAGACATATCAGCCAGAATGCCCCCAAGCTTAGAAAGAAGAACCAGAATATACCTAGTCATACATGTCTGGTAGTTAATGGCTCTGAAAGCTAAGGTAGCAGAACTGGACACTTTTTTCCATATCTTTCCATAGCATGACTGTCGTCGCCAGAAGATAAAAGCTTAAAGGAGGATAGCATCTTCGACAGTTTATTAGTAGCCACAGAAATAAGAACTAGATCAGAGGAAGGACATTTATACAAAAATTTTGCGCTTCAGGAACTTTAAAGAACCTGTCAAATATTTTAGGCACAAGAGGTTGGGAATCAGGGGCCTGAGAAGCAGAAGAGAAAGTGCCCAACAGTGCATCCAAAAATGGAGGGATAGCAGAAGAGCAAGGAGAATATAAGAGTTCATAGTACCTCTTCTGAATGTCAGAAACCTGGTAACAATCCCACTTAAAAGTGTTCCATCATATGAACAACAGCCTCTACAAAGGACAATTCCTCCATAGGGAAATTAGAAGAAAGTGAATCCTCTTTTTCAGACCCAGGGCAAAGGGATAGTGGATTTTAGAAGAGTACGCTAGTGTCTCATCACCAGAGTCTAAATCCAGCTCATCTTTAGACTAATCAGATTATCTAGAACATTTGTAAGGAGTAGAAGACTAGGGAACAGAAGCAGGAACAGATGATTCTTGAGGAAGCTCTAAAGCCATAAGGACATGGAAAGGCCCCTGAGCAAAATCCTGTCATTTCTTGTGTGGATCCTTACCTACAGGTGCCACATGCGTAGTTTTCTGCTTCTTTTTTAAAGGAACATCAGCTTTAACAAACTTAGGAGGCAGAGACTCCTGCCTAGATTCAATGAGGGTACCAGGTACCTCTTGCCTAACAAATATTTGGGGAGTCCCTCTAGGCCACTCTGATATAATCAGCCATGGGTCCCGTGCACATCTGCAGCATATGCAGGCATAGCCTCGGCAGATGTGCAGATAGGTATTCCTGTGTCGGCCTTCAACTAGGTCATGACAGAGGGAGCTGATGTAGGCAACAAATGGTCCTTGGGTTCTTCATCCAATCCTATGGTGATGTCCATAGGAGGCTAGACAGCAAGAGATTCAGTGCACACCTTTTTTGCTTTTTATCTTAAGCAGTGACTGAAATTTGGGGCAGAAGGATTCAGAGGCTTTGGCATACAGATCTATTCATTTTAGACACTGATTCTCCAAGTAAATGGAAAGGGACAATAGATGACTGTGTTGAATCTTAGGAATAAATGCTTGGCAGATCTCACACTGAGTATGGTGGAGCATAGCACCCAAAGGCACTGCTCGTGTCTATCTTTTGGGGAATCTGCTTCTTACACTCACACTTCCCCTACCTTGATGACATGTAAAAGAAAATGAAAAGGAAGAAGGAAACCTCAATGGGGCAATTATCATTAGCTAGCTCAGTAGCTGAACCCATTTGGTGAATGTCTTGCAGACCACATTCAAAGTAGCATTCAGACTGGCAGCAAAGAAGCTCTGTGGATTAGTATGTCACATATGTACCATATGCCTCAGTTAGGAGACACATCTAATGTACACTGCCTGGAAGATGTAAAGGCTTTGGTATGCTGCCCGGACATTTGGCTATCCTTGGCAGGGATATTTCAATTGTAAAGAATACTGCAACAGTGATATGGGAGGACATCCCCAAAGGAAAAAAAATGGAGTATCAGCAAATTTTCCAGTCAGAACTTCCAAATGAAGCTTTTAACATAGGTTCCATAGGTAAGCATTAGGCTAACTGCTCTTATGTGTCATTTTAAGCCTAGCCAGTTTCTGTTCTAATGGTGAAAATCAAACTCTGTACTTTGTGTTTGTGAGGTTAACAGCTTAACTATTATACCAACTCCCAACCCCAAGGAAAAAAAAAAACAACAGCATAGAATTTACTGTGCTAGTCAAAGTAAAAGCAGAAGCATATACAAAACTTTTAATCAGAAAAAAAGGTCAACATAGCAGAATACCCTATTCAAGCACTGCTAAGAAAAGACAGGAGGAGGAAATAAAGCCCCACACAGTTTCTTATCTAAGCTCAGCAACTGAAAATCCAGAGAAAGAGAATCTTCTCAGAGATTCTACTGTTAATGTGGCACTGGAAACTGAAAGTGTTCTGTCTGTGGATCTGAAAGGAAGTCTCTACACTGTCAGGTGATTGGTCCATTACACTCACTGACAGGCAGGGAGAGGAGCCCTGAGCTTTGGCAGACTACCAGAGATAGGGTAGTAGGGCGCTGCTACCCACATGTCAGTAAGGCAGTGTGTTTGTTGAACATATAACATGTCACTAACCATTTGGAGATGGTCTGCTTTGATACAGTTTGTCCTTTTTCTACCTTCATAAGAAATGAGTAACTGATCAGAGTTTTTGAAGATTTTAGTTCAGTCAAGATACCATTTGAGTTATCTATAGGCATCCAGAGTATGAAGAATCATTTCTCCCTCATTTTTATGTCTGAGATAACAGAGAAATGGAGAGCCAGTTCTGGAAAGAAGACAGAGAGATGAATAGCTTGGTTCCAAGTAAACTCTGATATCACTTTAAGCATAAAAGAAGGATTGGTCCTCAAGGAAATCCTACCTGTGTGGAAAATGAGATAAGGTTGATCAACCAAGAGAGCTTGTATCTCAGGCAGTCTTCTTGTAGAAATCAGAGCAATCACTAAAACTGTTTTCTTTGTTATGAACCCCAGATCAGCATGATGGGCTGGTTCAAACTGAGAAAGAGTTAAATTTTCCAAAACAAAGTAGAGATCTCAAGGAGGAGCCACCTGTTTTCTAGGTGGCCTAGTATGCAACAACCCTTTCAAAAACATTTAACATGGGAATGCACTGAAAGAGGAAGATCCATACACAGCCATGCTGAAATGGCTAACAAATGAACCTTAATAGTTAAAAAGAGCAGAGAATAATAACTCACACAATTATTGTGCAACAATTGAAACAGTGTTAAAAGGGTGCTGGTTCTTGTCTTGGAACCAACTAAGTAATATATGATTTCCTTGGTGGCAGGTTTCTTTCCTTCCATTAATACTTGTACATCCTCAGAAAATAGGTACCTAAAAGGCATTAAAACTATCTTCTCAGCAGTTAGCCAAAGTTGTTTCAGGGTTGTATAGGTCTAGTCTGTGAGGAAGCTTGTGGTAATTGTCCGTAGCCATTTCCAAAATAAGGGAGAACCACTACTGTGTGGGCCAGACAGAAGGGAGTCACCACAATGGTCTTTGGAGTGCCCTTCTGAAACTTCAGAATGACCCTTGATATTAGTGGAAATGGTGGAAAAACAAACAGGAACATTCTTGTCCAAGTAAATGAAAATGCATCTGTTTTTCAGACCTGCTTGTAAGGAGTCCTGGATGAAAATTATGCAGTTGTTTGTTGTGAATGGAGGCAAAGAGATGTACCTGAGTTGTTCACCATGGCTAGATCAATTCCTGGAATTGCTTCAATTTCTATTCTAGAGGGTCTTTCCTGGTCTTATTTAGCTTGTCTGACACAATATTTTGCTCTGATGGCATATAAGATGCTTGTAAAGTGAAACTGTGCTGAAAAGCTATATCCTGGGCTACCACAACTAGTCCACAAAGAATGTAAAATCTAGTTCCTGCCTTCTATGTACCACATCACTGTGTGCTATCTGTAATCATTTGTAACAGTCCAAAGGACTATAGATGGTTCAGAGAGTTGAAAGCATTTATTACTGACAAAATCTCTTTTACATTTATGTGTTTTAGTATGGCCTTTTTGTTCCAAAGACTCTGCACTTTTACTCCAACAGACACCACTCACAAGCAAAGTCTGAGGTGTCTGTAGTTACCAACTGCTGGAGCTGAAAGGGAAAAGGAGAGATCTGGATTCAGATAAAAATGGTCTCTCATCAAAGCAGTTCCCTTTTTACAAATTCCAATACAGGAATCTGGAATGTCAGTGATATGTTGGGACCATACAGATTTTAGCTATCAATTAATATTTCTCATGTGGAGTCTAGCTAGAGGAATCATGAGAATCATGGATGCCAAAAATCTTAGTATCCTGAGAAATTACTTTGTTGAAGGTTTGGACTGAGTGGGAAAACCCAGGAATAGA
Organism: Protopterus annectens; assembly: GCF_019279795.1. Taxonomy (NCBI): domain Eukaryota; kingdom Metazoa; phylum Chordata; order Ceratodontiformes; family Protopteridae; genus Protopterus; species Protopterus annectens. Next base: position 212,165,509 of record NC_056731.1, read on the forward strand.
TCTAGATATAGTTCTACATTTTCCCGTGGAAGAAAAGCTTTGAACTGGGGTATCTAGGAGACTCCCCAGGAAAACAGTCCTGTAAGGAGGAGTCAAACATGATTTTTGGATGTTCTCTTGAACCCTCAGTCTGTGAAGGAGCTCTCTCAATCAAGTGCAAGATTCCTGACACTTTGAAAAAGACTCTGCAAAGATGAGCAAGTTGTCTAAATAAGGAAAAATGTGAATACCTAGCAGTCTGCAATACACTATGACTTGGACTAGGCTCTTTTGAATACCCTTGGAGCTGTAGACAACCCAATGAGTAATGCAGAGAACTGAAAGTGTAATACAGACAAATTTTAAGAAACATTTGAAATCTGAGGTTATAAGAAAAACTGTACTGTCTACTGCTGCATTAAGTAGTCAATTGCATTGTATTACATTGTAGCAGTTAGTGGCAGGCCTGTTGTAGGTAGTTTGTGTGGTCTTGTTACTCTTGGGCTCCAAACCAGCTGGTATTTTTCTGCACCCTTGTGACAGATGTGTGCTGATCTAACCTGTCTGAGTTGCTAATGGCTGGTGGAATGCTTAATGTTTGATTTCCTGATTGGTAGTTGGCTTAAAACTTGTTTCTTCGTTCATATTTAAGCCTCTCATTTATACACTGCTGCTCTTTGCTCAGTGGAGGTTAGCAGTGCCATGTTTAGACACAAAAGCCTAAAAGCTCAGTTTTCCCTAAACAGCTGTCAGTGAAACCCTTCCAAGCTTTTCTGCTGCTTTGGGAGCAACTCAGCTACACACTGAACAGTGTTGCCTCATTGATCAACCTTAGCCTACACAAAATATAGGTCCCTCTTGTAGTCTTGGGGCTACCAGCACAGTCTTGTCAAATTATCCCATTCCCTTCCGTAATAAAATATACAGTAAGAGCCTATCATAGACAGGTAGTTTTCCATCATCTCTCTGGCCGGCCTGACAGACATGGGCATCCTGAGGCAACGTAGCAATTGTTTCTTATACTGACAACCATTTACTCCCAAAACAAGCAAACACTTTATGTGAGAGATGTAGTTACACTATGAAATTGGAGGCAAGATTCTCACATAAGGACAAATCGAATGCCAAACAGGTTGTCAGCACACACACACACACACACACACACACACACACACACACACACACACACACACACACACACACACACACACTTCTCACATTAAATAAGGACATGACATAAACCCACATATGAGGAGGCACTCAGTAGTAACTTACCAAAAGATCAGACGACTCCCAAACGGAAACCACTTACACACATAACAATGCAAAAAACAACCATAACACATAGCAACACACACACTAGTGTCTCAACAAATAAGTCCATAAGGTGTAACATCACAAAACCTAATGTACTGGTCACAGGTGACTTCATTGTGAGACACATGATATTCCCCTCACCAGGCTGGATAATGAGCGGGTTATGGTTAGTTGCCTGTCAGGTGCCAGGATCTATCAAGTCACTCAAGTCACTCAACCACAAGTACTGGTATTACTCTGTCATAGTCCATGTGGGGGTGAATGACTTAAGATGTACCCGAGTTCTCAGATTATGTGTCATAGGCAAGTATAAGCCTAACGTTAAGAAGCATTCTATCTTCTCCAAGGATGATACCGCAATACAAACAAAAAATGATTGACTTTAACAACTGGCTTAGCTTCTGGTGTCAGTCCAAGGAGATCCAATATCTGTCAGCATGGGATGACATGGTCAAAAGGCCACACTGCTTTGCCAGAAATAGTCTGCACCTGTCTCCTCTAGGCTTTCGGATACTGGCAAAGGCCACCCCTATTGTGCCTTTTTTAGGCAGTGTCAAAATAACCAACCTCCCAACATAACAAAATCCTCTCTAGATAAACTCAAGGTGCTGGTGCTTAATGATAGGGGTCTAAACAAGAAACTGCACTCACTGGAAGCACTCCTCATATTGGAAGATGCTGATGTCTGTGCAGTCACAGAGACATGGTTCAAAGGTGCAGAAAGCACTCCAGCCATGCAGGGCTACAATGCCTTCCATACATTCAGACCACAAACTGAGCATGTAAGAGCCAAAGGAGGAGGAGGTGTATCCATCTTCATTAAGGATAAGTACACCTCAAGACTGGTAAAACAATATGACTCTCTTGAAATATTCCATGTCCAATTAACTGTAGGAAAAAAAAAACACCACATCATAGCTACCTATAGACCACTCACCATGAAACAGGAAAAGCATACTGCATATCTGGATTTACTGGAGTCACTTGCCATACAGCCCAACACCTTACTCATGGGTGATTTTAATTACCCTATCATTGACTGGGAAACATACATGATCACAAACATACTGGCTGAGCGGTTTTTGGATTGTGTCAATGCAAATGCTCTGGAACAGCTATTCAGCACACCCACAAGAGGCTCAAATGTCCTGGACATAGTAGTCACTAACAAGGGTGTGCATTACACCCACCCTGCGTGATGTCCTCCCTGATAAGACTGGACCATGAATCAGTCTTTTTAGATGTAATTATAAGACCAGATACTCTATTAAGCTCAAAAACACTTAAGAATTTTTCAGAGACAAATTACTTCCTACTAGGGGATAGAATAAGAAGTTTCAAAGCTCCCTCAAATACAGATAACACGGACTCCTATGCAGAGGTGTATATGAAAGCCTTGTAACCACTTAAACAGTTGTATAGCATTGGCTGTAGCTGACCAGATTAAAACCAGGTCTTGCCAAAAACACAAGCCACCCTGGTGGATCGCTACTATAATCAGGCTATACAACAAGAAAATGAAACTAATGTCCAAGAACAAGAGGGAACTGTCTCAGCAGGGGAAGAAATCCCCCTCTATCTTAAACAAACAAATAAGAGATCTTTTCAAGTCTTCCAAAGCTAATTATGAAGCAAAAGTGGCCTCCCTAGCTAAGGATAATCACAAGGCATTCTTTAACTACATCTGAAATCAAAATGGGAATACCAGCTATGTGCTGAACTGTTTTCAGATGGCACCACCCATACTCAACTGGAGGTAATAGCCAACCCACTATCTGACAGATTTACAGCAAACTTCACCCCCCATCCCCATTTTGTCCCAAAAATATACCTGCCACCATTCCTTGGCCTATTACCTCAACAGAGCAGGTCATCTCAGCACTCTTCAAGGCCAAAAACGTAGCATCAATGGGACCAGGCAACATCCCAGGTTGCCTTTTAAACAAATTAAAACATGGCCTAGCAGACTCACTTGGATCCCCGTTTAACCACAGCCTGTGAACTGGCTATGTCCTGACAGAATGGAGGACATTGACAGTAATCCCTCTGCACAAAGGGGGACCATCAACCAACCCTAGGAATCATAGATCCATTAGCTTGACTAGCCTCGTCTGCAGGGCCATGGAAAGAATCATTATGAACCTTATTAACAAGACAAATGTAATCTCCAAACTCTGGACCCAACCCAGTTCAGATTCATTAAAGGTAGATCATGCCTGTTAAACATGGCTGACTTCTTCAAGAAAGTCATGAAAGCCCTGGATGAGGGAAATAGAGTGCATACCACCTACCTTGACTTAGCCAAGGCATTTGACACAATCTCCCACTCAGGTATTATAGAGAAACTCTTCCAATTGGGAATTAACCCCTGCATTACTAGATGGATTACCCACTGGCTCATCGACAGGACACATACTTCAAAGAGGGTAACTTCACTTGTAGCAAAAGACCAATCTCCAGTGGCATACCACAGGGTTCTGTGTTGGAACCCTTACTGTTCAGAATTCATTTCTCAGAAGTCCAGGCAAACATGGATGGTCTGTGCTTGACCAAGCTCGCTGATGATTGCACATTGGGAGCAATCACTGAGTCCCCCAATGATGTTAATGTACTGCAGACAAGGTTAATGCAGACAAATGATTGCTGCCAAAACCATGGATTAAAGCTGAATGCAAAAAATACATTATTATTATTATTATTATTATTATTATTATTATTATTATTATTATTATTATTATTATTATTCCTTTGGGAAAGCTGGCATCCCTGCTAAATACTTTAAAGACAGCACCCCCCCCCAAGTGAAGACCCAGTGGTACATGATCTGGGTACTCTCACTGATAGCAATCTCAACTTTGACCACCAGGTATCCACAGTAGTAAGAAAGTCCTTCTATGTGGCACATCTTATAAGTAAAGGCACCGCATCTTGATCTAAGGATGCTATAATTCCATTATACTCGGTTCATCAGACCAATAATTGAGTACAATGCTTCATTTTACATGTACCTCACTAGACACCTGCCACAACTGGAGAGAACACAGAGGTTTCTCACCAAGAAATTAGAGGGTACACAAAACGAGTCTCTTACACTGAAAGAATGAATGCCCTGTCACTGTATTCTGTCTCCTACAGGTTGCTAAGGGGTGACCTGCGTCTGGCTTACAGGGAGGTTACTTTTACTTCAGTCTTACTTGGTTTATTTGAGCCACTTTTATGCTGGGTTGTGTTTTTACTGGCTTACAGGGTAGTCTCTGACCCAGCCCTGATGGAAATGCTGCACATTCATAAATCAAACTGCGTGAGGATCACTCATTCCAGGGATCTTAACCTAGCCTCTGAAATGAACAGGTCATACTGGAGAGATAGACACAGCTCCTAGAGATGGATCCCTACCAGCTGATCGAGTTTTCAGAAACTCAAAATTCACATGGTTGAGACCATATGATCGAGTTTTTGAAAACTCAAAGCTTTTGAATGGAGACTGCAGTACAGTGAGGATCTGGAAATGTACCCTTTTCTTCACTGTAGTGCGATCTTGGAGTTGGTATATGTAATTTGCAGGGGATGTGGAGGGTTTGGGGGGGGGGGTGCAGGAGGGCTTGTCCCCCTGCATAAATGTAAAAATGTAGCTATTTGTTTGTTTTTTCTGATGTTTCATTTTTCGGGAACTACATCATATGGTCTCGTCTGTATGATTTTTAAGTTTCTGAAAAATCGATCATCTGACATAGGTCCCCAGAGACTGCCACTTCTCTGGAGCAAGCTTCCAATTCACATGAAACAGAGTCCCGTACTGACTCTCTTCAAGAGCAACCTAGATCAATGTATGAGTGACCACAAATTCACTCCTGTGATGGTGCCCATGTCCCTGATAGACAGAGGAAGTCAGTATTAACTAACATAGACCCTTATCTCTGAGCATTTCACTCACCTAACCACCAACAACTAAGACAACTGGGAATAAATATGGCTAGTCTTGTAAAGGCTCTAGATCCCTTAGCCTAGTAACCTTCTATGGACCTATGATGGTAAGCATCCTTTAAATCTACAGTTACTAAGAAATTTAAAAGGGGAATCAGAGATAATGGATCATGATAGGATAGCATTTTGAAGTTTGAAACTTTCACAAACTGGTTTAGAAAGGAAAGACCTAAGACTGGTTGCCAAGAGGCTTCTTTCTTTGGGACCAGAAAACATTCCTGAATAAAAAAAAATTCCATATCAAAATAAGAGGGACAGCTTCTATCACCCCTGAGTCAGACATGAGAGAAGTGAAATTTGATCTAGTGAAGGATGGATTCCCACTGATATTTGCATTCATGATAAGTCACTCTCACTCTCAGAACCCATTTATATGAGATTATCTATTGCCAATCAGAGAAATGGAAGGGCAGATTTGGGGAGAAGTTTTAAAGAATTACCAGGGTTTGAAGGGAGTGGGAAAGACACTGCAGATAGTTATTTAAACTTGCTGCAGTTTCATTGTTTCTGGGGAGCTCCCTCTTTCTTTCCCGTGCCTCCTTGCCACTGTTTTCAGAATGTCTGCTTTCTAGGCACTTCCTGTGCCTACTTACTTTGCTTTTTGTAAAACGGTGCAGAGGAAGGTGCAAAACCTTTAACAAGCTTGGACAAGGAAGGCTGAAAATTTCAGTAACCCCCTGAATCAGATTTCCTCTCTCACAGTACTTTTTTCAGAACCTCTACAGCAAATGGTCCAAAAACAACCTCTCTATCTAAAATAGAGTTCAAAATGTCAGCTTTAACATCCTCAAGTAGATGTTGTACATGTAACCAAGTACACCTTTTTCACAACAGTTCCAGTAGCAGCTGCCCTGGAAGAGGCATCAGATAAATCATAAACACAATTTAAAGAGTGTTTAGTCACTTGAGACAGAAGCATTATGATTATTCATTGAATATTTTTCCTCAGAAGAGAGAAAGGTGGGTAAAACGTTCCTCATATTCTCCTATGATGCAAGCATAAGTTTTAACATATGAGCTTAACAGTTAAGAATTGCAAAAATAAGTGTGGCAGAAGTATGCACTTTTTCCCATATCTATCAAAGGCTTTCCATCCTTATCAGAGGGGGAGAGATTAGCATTTACCAGATGTTTAGAAGCAGTAGAATTTATTAAATAAATAAGTGTATGGTCATATCTGGGATTAGAAAATTAAAAAAAAATGTGTGTGATTGAGGAACTTTATACAATCCTCCTGTCTTCTTAGGTGCAGCAGGCTGGTTGTCAGGCAAGTTACAGACTGTAATAAAAATATCCTCCAGTACTGGAAGAACAGGAGGGGATTCAGGAAATTCCAGTTGTAATAAATCATATTTTTTCAAGAATGGAGGAATATCATTGTTTCTAGAGAAACAACGGATGCAGTCTGGATATGGTTTCAGAAAAAATAAATTTTTTCTAAGGGACTATCAGAAGAAACTCTTGCTTCATAATCAGAATCAGTTGCCTGAGAAGAGAGAAAGCAGACGTTGTTTCCTAATAATAATTTTTCAATCAAATGCACTGGGAATCTTCAGAAAATGAAGAATAACTTCTTTTTTAGACCAGAAACACCAAAACTAGAAGAGTCAACAGCTTAAAATAAGCCCTGAGGTAAGTCCAAGAAATTGCTCCTGTATAAAGTTAACATAGAAAGGTAAATATAAATGTTTAACTTTCTGTGTCTTTTTGATAAGAATTTCCACAGAAGCAGACTTGCTCCTGTCAGACATATCAATGCTGGGAATAGGCATTCAAGTCTGACTAGGCAGAGTTATGTACTTACCATAATGCTATATCCATGTTATCTTTATCCGTCTTGCTCAATGACTGGGTTGTCAGATCTGTCCTCAGTTTCCTTACCAGCTTTTGGATCCATGGTTCAGGCTCCTTCCCTATCCATAATGCCCTTCTTCCCCCCTGAAGTACTTCAGATTGAGTTTGTCCCTACATGCTGTAAATACTGTCATATATTCTTAATGGAAATGCCCTGATACACTGACAAAAACATAGCAGGTTAAAGATCAGCTCAAAAGGCTGAGGGTATGACAAGGCCAGAACAGAACATGCCAATTTTAGTATGGTGGAAGGAGGGGGAGAGAGAGTTGAGTCCAACAGATAAAGACAACATGGAATCTAACAATATGGTAAGTACATAACTTTCATATCAGATGTTGTCTTATCAGTCCAACTCAATGAGTGGGACAGATTCCACAGCTACTGGGACACAAGGGTGGTGTCTCATGAAATGATATTTCAAAGTAACGTGGAGCCAAAAGATGCATGTGACCTTGACATAACATCTGGTTTGTAAACAGACACAAAGGTGTGAACTGTGGCCCACGTAGCCTTAGCACAAATGTCATCTATGGGAACCCGGGCAAAAAATGCAGTCAAGGTTTCCATAGGTCTGGTTGAATGAGCCCTAGGTTTATGCAGAAGAGTAACTCCTTTTTGTTGGTAGATGAAGGTAATGCAATTGGATAGCCACCTGCACAAGATAACTTTGGAGACACCTTACTCGAAGTTAACTTTTGAGAAAGAAATGAAAATCTGATCTGACTTTCTGAATGCCTTGGTCAAATGTAAATAGAACCTCAGCTGATGGTGCACATCCATCATATGCAATATGTTTTCACCCTTGTTAGAGATATTTAGGAAAAATACTTGGTAGGTTAACAGTCTGATTTAGAAAAATCTTGGAAGCCACTTTTGGAAGAAAATTAGGGTTAGTTTGAAGGGAAACTCTGTCATTAAGGAAAATGAAATAAGGAGGCTTGCAGGATAAGGCTTGTATCTGAAATTATCCTCACAGAAGTAACTGCTACAAGAAAGATAGTTTTCCAAGACAAGAATTTCACAGGTGTAGAAGCCTCTGGTTCAATAGGTGGCTTGGTCAAGACCTGGAGCATAAAAGTAATATCCCAAGGAGAAATGTGTTCCTTTATGGGTGGTTTAAGTAACAAGGTTCCTTTTAAGAAGGCTCTGGATAACTTTAATGAAGCAATAGAGTTGTCATTTTATCCACTATGAAAACTTGAATTGCCTGCCATTTGAACTTTCCACCTTTGCACCTTTGTGAAATAATCAGCCAGAAAATCCAAAATAGGAGAGTGAGGTGCTGAAAAAATATCTAAGCCCTTCTAGGAAGCTAAAATACTGAATCTTTTCCCTTTACTTCTGTAAATCTTTCTCATGTTTGGTTTTGGAAAGATATCAAGATACACGACACATCGGCTGTTGGAGGAGGAAAGGAGTATGGTTGATCCAAGGAAACCTGAGGGGAGGTCAACCACAACTGAATGTGACATCTGCTTAGTGAGTTGAGGTGAAATGGAAAGTGTACAGGTTGATGCAACACTAACTACTGAACTGCCAAGGTCCAGTGTAGAACTCTCATGTAATACCTTGCTTCCAGGACTTGAGTAATACAAACAGCCATTGATCCTAAAAGACAAAAAACAGATCTTGCTGGGAGATTGTTTGAAGCAAGAATCTGTGAGGCTTGAAGGTGAAGAGAGTATTCTGGATTGTGGGAGCCTGTTATCTGGGAAGAATTGTCCAAGTGGCTCCCAATGAACTATGTTGTCTGTGTTGGAGTCAGTTGACTTTTTGCCAAGTTTATGGTGATTCCTAAGTGATGGGAGAAATGGAGCAAGAAGTCTCTTCTCTGAATCAGTTGATCTCTGGTGGGAGCAGTAAGGAGCCATTTGTCTATCTATAGGAACATGCAGAACCTGTGCAGCTTTAGAAAAATTTCTATGACTACCATGCATTTGGTGAATAACCTGGGGGGCTGCAGTGAGACCAAAGGGCAGTGGTATAAACTGGAAATGACTGGCTCCCAGCTGAAAGTGTAGAAACCTTCTGGACTGCTTCACTACCTTCACATGGTAGTAAGTGTATTCAGCACATCCAGTCACCCTTCCAGAGGAGAGGCAAGATGGACTGTACCATGACCATCTAGAACTTTGTCTGTTTGACAAACCGATTTAGGTGGCTTAGGTCTAAAATGGGCCTGAGGTCCCCATTTTTTTGGACCTAAGAAGAACCTTGAATAGACTCTCGATCCTTGCTGGTCTGGTGAGACGTCCTGACTGACTCTCTTTTCCAGCAGCTTTGCTCCCTCTACTGCTGCTTCATTCCTCTGACCGTGTGGAATGTTGGGGATTTTCTTTTTGTTGATTGGAGGAAAACCAAAGGGAATAATGTAGTCTTTGGTGATTATCTTCTGCACCCAAGAAACTTGAGTGATGGCTAGCCAAGCATGAGGATACAGAGATAAACACTCCCACTCCCGACTGCCTCTAGAATGTGACAGTCCGGCCACCTTGAGCCATTGCTTGCATAGATAGACTGAGGAAAATAATGATTTGTTTGAGCAGGATGATGTCATTGCCTCTAGGAAGAATAAATGTCAATATGGATCTTAGGTTCTGGGAATAAAAATGGGCTGACAGATGATTATCTCTGGTAATGCAGAAAAAAAAATAACTAGGAGCTTCAAACTATTACTGCAGTAAACAATGTAAATAAATGATGAAGTCAGGGTGACCAGCCCTATTACTTCATTAAGGATACGGTTCCAAATTATTGGGTTCCATTACAGCAAAGGCTCTAATGAGTGTCAGGGACAAAAATCTCCTGTTCAGAATGCAAGGGACTGGCAATTTGCTCAAAGCTGCACACTAAGTGGCAATTATAACATTTTTTTTCTTCCCCATTTACAACTTATTTCCTACCTGCCCAGCTTTCTGCATTGTAGTCCAGTTAAGCAATCCTGCTCTTAAAATTAGGGGAATAAGGGAAACCAGCAAACACACTGGGCCTGAGAGAATCTACATAATTCAGTCTATTTGGTGATGGAATATTCTTTCTCTGCTCTGAAAATGCACAACATGTACACAGCAGCATACTGCATTCCCCTTTCTTTAAGGTGTACTTCAAGGTAAAGAGGGCATAATGCTCTCCCTGTTTTACACTGTCAAGTGCAACTTTTAAGATGGAGTTCTCAAGCAAGAATGACTATACTTATCCTAAGGAAAGAAAGATACCCTTAAAACACACAGTTCTCCTTTTCTGGCCAGCCTTGAAATGGCTTACACGTTTCTTACCCTGGCATAATGACAGGTAAATTCCTTTGTCATTAAAGTCAGTGAAACAGCTATGGAATGCAAACTTCAAGGCTTAAAGACAATAAAAGAAGATGAAGATGCTCAGCTCACTCAGCTCCATAGATATACAAGAATAAAGTACTGACTGTGTCTCAGGTAACCAGAGATTATTAGCAGCTTGGGTATTGACGGGGAAGATGGGTGTTCTCAACCTGGGGGGCAGGGTAAATACTGCTGCATTCACTCAGAGGGTAGTGATACAGATGTGCTTCCTGTGGGTGGGCTTTTAGCTCACCAAGCCACTGTATGGTAGTAGAATTTCTTGCTAGCGTACACATACATTGGGTAGCACATCTCCCCATTTGCATGTGGGATTAAGCCAAATACAAATGTCCTCATGGAATGCTGGAGACAACACAAAGTACCCTCATAGCTACCTAAATAATGGTCCCCTCAGGACAGCAACTGATGCACCACTGGGCAAAGCTGTCCTAGTAGATTGGGGAATGAATGAACATACTAGCGAACAATGTCTTACAAACCACTACTGGTACAACAAACAAGCGAAACGAGGAGCCACCAAGTTGAAGAATGCCAATAAAAATTGTTGTATCACAAAACGGCACTTTAGTGGGCCAAAAATAACAAAGATAAAACACCAGATGTAAAGCACTTTTCGTTTAACTCCTGTTAAACTTCTTCAGACAATTACAAAACACTGACATCACTTCCTTTTTATACAATTACTAGTCTCAATTAATACTAAATTAAAAACACCTGCTCACAATTAATTCATTCAACTACCTTAAACAAAGAAAAAATGAAGCAAATAAATGCATAAGAGTATACAAAATCAAATAACTGAATTTAATGATCACTTACATAAATACATGGTATACTTATTACTTAAAAACCATGAATAACATATATTCGAGGGACTAGAAAAAGATGATCCCCAGGATTCACGAAGCCTCCGTGTAAGAGTTATAACTCTTACACGGAGGCTGCAGTTAAACGGAGTGATGTCAGCATGCTTTGCATATTCATGAGAGCATGCTGAATCACACCTAAGTATAATACGGTCCGTGTAAGACAGTAGGGGGCATGTGAGTGAGCTCATTTGCGCGGGCGTGCCCGTAGCGCAGCTACAGTTAGCAGTCAGTGGGAAAGCATATAAGAACTAAATATGCAAAATAAGCCAGGAAGCAATAGCGTAGCGGTAGAGATGTTGGCTGAAGAGCAGGCATTCATGGTTCGAACCCCCACAACACCAATTTTTTTTTTTTTGCAAAATAAGCAGGAAACAAGTCCCTGACAAATATGTACACATAAAACCACAAGTTATGTAAAATGTAATGAAATAGCCCATTTATATTGAAGAAATGTGAGGTAACAAAAGAAGAAAAAATGCCAGATGTGCTCATAGCTGAGCTACAGTTTAACAGAGTGAGTGCATCTGCCCGTAGATGAGCAGTGGTTTAACTGGTGCAAAATGAGTGCCCGTAGCTGAGCAGTGGTTTAACACACTAAATCTATGTGCCCCTAACTGAGCTGAGCGTAATATGCGTGCCAATAGCCAAATGAGGCTTAAACCAGCGTACCCCGTTTGCGCGGAGCTGCGCAACGCGCAAACAAGCTAACCGACGGGCAACGTTGAGCAAGCCGTATCAAAACTGCCTTTACACAGACACACCCCTCAGCATGTCTAGACAGTCATGAAAAATAAAAAGCAGTGGCCAGGGTCAAACCCAGGATACTATACACCATAGTCAAGGTACAGAACCACTAAGCCATGACAGCAATACCTGTAAATGCAATAATAGCTAATATATAGGAATGAATACAAACTAGAGCATGACAATGCAGGTTTACTGAAGTTGATACAATTCTAAAATGGCCAATCACAGATATGTGCGGGAAAAACGGACTATATAAGCCCGATAGGCGGGAATACACAGCATAAACGATTGTAGAACTGACCTGCAGGCAGAATGACAGGAGTAGGAGAGGGTAGTCGCTTTCGAGCACAGAGGTGGGGTGTTGTTGAGTCCAGGTACATGGTCTGGCTCCTAGTCCATAATCATGAGGCCCAACTCATGCAGGGCCAGATCCTCTGGGGAGCATACAGGGCTGAGGCGTGGGACCGGTTGGCTCATGATCTCACCAGTGCCACAGGGATTCCAAGGACTGGTGAGCAGGTCCGTCACCACCATGCGGACCTGAAGAGACGCAAGCAGGACCAACTGAACCTTTGGATCCAGGAGGCCCGGCAAACACCCAACGCCCCACTACTGAGTAAGTAACATTTAATTATGTATGTAAGAAATTAAACTAGCTGATATTATGGAGATGTGTATTCCAATATTACTTCATTTATATTACAGCTGCAGGTGTCTGTTCTGCGAACTACAGAGTCTATGGCGATAGGCTGGTGCGGTTGCGCCACCAGGCAGGTCAGTAATCCACTACCAGTAACTGTAAAGAAATATAAAAGTATGACAGTCAGCAAAAGAGTGCAGTGTAGTCAGTAAGGAATAAAATCTGCAAGTAACAGTGTGAAAGTGTATGCAAGTATTGCTTGATTACAAAAGTGTGTTCCAGCCTGTAAGTTTAACCTAAACATGAAACTGTCCGACATATATTCTGAAATAAAAATGCCCTGCCTGTAAGAAAATAGTACACAACTTGCAGCAGGCTGAAAAGTATAGCTGCAGAAGATGATGAAATCACGTGTGAAATATATCCCTGTGGAAATACTGAAACATGACAGAAGTGAGACTGCTGGAAAGGATTGTAATAACTACTGGTAAAACATGTCAATAAAGCCTAGAAGTACCATCATGAATAGTAAAATGAAAGCAAGTGAGAGAGTGTGAGACAATGTCATGAATCCAGCAATACAGTAGTAATAACCCCTGAATAAAGTATACTGCAGTCAAGACAGAATGAAATGCATGTGAGATTCAAAACCAAACAGCAAAATCTGTTCAAAGTCTTGCTGCATCTGGAATGTGTATCCCAAAATCAGGATATGTTGCTCTCAGTCTGCAATATGCAGATAGGATGTTTGTCTGATATACCAAACATCCACACTTGTCTACAGCTATATAAAGCAAATGTAGCAGGATGATGTAGCTGAACAAAGCTAGATATGAATGTGTATGAAGAACCATAAAATGTATATTGATGTTGCAGTAACAGTCCTATCACCAAGTTGAAATAGTTATCATATAGGAAACTGTAGTTAGAACAGTAGTGTGTATATAACTGTAGCTATTAGAAATGTACAGCATATGTATTGTTATTCAAGGTGTTAATATTACTTTCTTCACCCCACCCTATAACCACATATAACCCATTCCACGTGAAAATGGTATGTGCAATCACAATTAACACCCCTGGACATTTGTCCTGTTGGGTCATATATATTTGCATGTCTGTTGATGCATCTGCCCTGTTCATACATCCACACCTGATGGCCTGTTGCCATCAATTAACCCTGCATGTTGTTGGACTGTGTATTTCTGTTCAAATTATGCATGTGTTATGCACGCTGTTCAATGGTGTGAATATCTGGGTGTTTGGTTAATGGGAATACTAATGCATGCTGTTACAACTAATTGTGAATGGTATTATATGTCACTAACCCAAACTGTCATGACATAATGCAAAACATAGTACGACAGGGAAGGCGGGTTCCAGCGGACCCACCTCTCCCACCTCAGCTGGCGAGTGCACCTGGCACTAGTGCCGAGTCCGGACCCTCCTCCGGTGGCCCTGTGCCACCTGCGGGTGGAAGCGCTACAGGGGATGGGGCTCACCCCCCCCTCTGCAAGTGTGGCCGGAGGAGAACCACCACTCACCCTCCGTAGCGTCCGGACTGTGGTGCGTAGGGAGATTCGGGACTCTGTTCTTGAGCCCCTATGCCAGCTCGAGGCACGGGTGGCGCAACTAACGGGCATGCCTGCTGCCCCGCCTACACAGCCCCCAGCACAGCCCCGTCCTGGGCAGTGAAGGAACAGTGGCAACTGCCTATGGGTGGGGATATCAGTTCCACTGTTGCCATCTGTGGGCTCATGGGCTCTGGATATCCATACCTCCGTCCCCGTCAATTGCGTAACCCCCCCACACGTGTCATACACCACCCCTGTATGCGTCTTGTTTGTCTTGTCTGTTTACCTACCCAACCTACCTCCCCAGCTGTACCGACTTCCTTCACCTGACATACCACTCTCACCTGAAGAAGGGCACTCTGTACCCACAAAAAAATTACGCCCCATACATAGCTGCCCATTCCGCACACGTCTACTGGACATGGAACCTATCAATTACAATTGGCTGTACAACAAGTATTATTGTTGTCCTGACACCTCTCTCAGGGGTGGAAGGTTTCAAATGTCACACCAAATTACATACATATGCACAGCTGTTGCTGATGAAGAAATGGGCAGCTATGGGCCTTACCTACATCCCTCCTGCACATCCCAAACTTGTTTCCCTACTGTCTTACCCTCTTTGTGACCCCTTTTTCACCACTTTCCTGTCTCCCCATTTTCTTTTCTTTCAAAGAAAATAGCGCGGGTGTGCGCAAGAGTAAGCATGTTTAAGCGGTTGTAATCGGGTGTGTACTTGTGTGCGCGGAGCTAACCGCCAGTGCGCATGCGTGAGCTCTGCAAAACCAGTGCTAACCCGGTTACAACTGCTTAAAAGTGCCTTAGTCACTTTGATTGACAGGTCCTGCACTCAGTTCAAAAGCAAAATAAAATCCCACTGTGAGTCCCGAACCCAGGACCTTGGAAACAGTAGTCTGCATGACTTACCACTAAGCCATGACTCTTATGCAAGAACATTGTGCTAAAATAAATATATCATGTAATAGTAGGAATGAATGTAAAGGGAATATAGATGTGTAGTACACAAAGCATGCCATTTAGAATTACTATCAAAACTAGTGGATTTCCATAATAGTAGTGTGTGAACAGAAACAGCCATGCTAGTTGGAAGCTAGTAGGTAATAATGTCATTATAGCACCTTTTAAGCCACACACATACTCACAGCAGGATAAGCACTGCCCATACCCCATAACCTCTTACAGGAACACATCTGGACCAAGTAATAAAATATGTGGAGCAAAGGCCCAAAACCAGGGACACATTACAAATAATGTTACAACAAACGCAGACAGTTCAGAGAGTAACAGGGTCTGCACTTTGTGGGATGTTTGGAAGGGTATGCAGTCTGAAACTTGAATGTTTGTCACCATATTCTGACTTGAGCACAGAGTGACTTGCCAGAAAAAGGTGTGCATGAGATATTGACCAAAATATGAGGCAGAAATGTGGACAACCTGCAAATATCTGTACACATGACGGGTCTGACACCACCATATTTGAATAGTTAAGAGCCTAGACATAGCAACAGTGAATGACTTACAGGGATGCCCCACAGACCCCATGTGAAATGTACAAACAGTAGGCAGAAAGGTGTAACACATGCAATGGTAACTATGGAGTCCCGAAAGTATTCATCACTTGCATGGCAGAAAAAGTGTAGTAATACATATGCTCATGCTAACCCACAGTCACAACTGCAGCATACCAGACATTTTAATGGGTGTACCCCACTGATATGTACCACTCCATGAGGCACATAACAGATGAACCTGAAAGTCTCTGGGGCCTGCTCAGCAGCATACTCAAATACCCTAATAGATGTCAAGGCCCACACCATGGCCAGACCACACTGCATGCTGTAACACCCTAGCAGATATAGCAAGCATTCCAAGGTGTGAATGTACATGGAAAATAGGAAAGCTACAGCAGCACACTACAGTCAAGACACCTAGCAGGCATACAAGTAGTGACTGTAAAGGGCAACTATTGAAGCCTTAGCAACAAAGTGCAAGCAAAAGTGAAAGGAAACGACACACACACACACACACACACACACACACACACACACACACACACACACACACACACACACACACACACACACATTAACAGTAGTAGTAGTTGTAGGTGTCAGTGTACATACACAGTTAGTACAGGAAACTGGAGAAATGAATGGAGGAATGTTAATCTACAACACACCTGGAAATATGAGAGAGATACCAACCTTTACACTCACAGAACATTGTCCACAGCATAACAGCATGGTCCCTGGCCTTAAAATCTGAAAGGGCTACGCCTATCTCACATACCTTTTTATAGCACTGTTCTGAAATCACAGTGAGAACTACAATCAGTACACAACTGGCTGCATGCAATTAGCAAATGCTGGCTAACAATTGGTGCAGAGGCCATCACATGGGCATATGCAGATACCTACAAAAGTATGCTGTACTCCCAGTCCAAACATGCAATACTTTCATTGCACCCTGAGAAGGACGTGAGAGACAGACAGAGAGAGAGACAGAGACAGAGAAAACTGCAATTAAGCAGACACAAACAAATTGTTCAGCAACAGCTACCTGAAAGCTGACAACTGGGAAGTGGAGCAGCAGGACAGAGAACCAGATGGCAACACAAGCAGCTGTGACAAACACAGGTAATGTAAAGTAATACTATAAAGGTCTACATACTGTGAACCCTCCATATGTGTCATTGGTCTGTATCCATATGTATATGAAGATGTGTAAAGGGCAGGGGACATACAGCAACTATCAGTGAAGGCTGTACATACAGTTTGTATGTGAGAGCATCTATGTGCACATATCAATGTTGGTTGATTGTAGGTTGTAGTGCCATGTACAAAGTAGGTTTCACAGTTATGTATGTTTAGCAGTATGTTAGTGTGTGTATACAGTATGGTAGACAAATATGTTGATATACCTGTCTAACATATGGATACGTATGTATGTCAACATATGTATGTATATATATATATATATATATATATATATATATATATATATATATATATATATATATATATATATATATATATATATATATGATATGCATATATGTATACATACATAGAGAGAGAGATGTAGGAATACATAGACAGATGTAGATAGAATATTGTACAAACATATCTATGTAATGCACACATACAGATATAGATATATGTAGATACATATACATAGACAGACTGATCTGACTACCTACAGGTATGACTGTATATGACGACCTGCAACACAGCCTGTCCCACCCCTCTGTCACTCACACCCCTCTGTGCCCCCCTCCACATCTATAGCAATATATGTACATCAATATATAAATGTGTATATGTATACGGACATATATATATATATATATATATATATATCTATATACATATAGATATATATATATATATATATATATATATATATATATATATATATATATATAGAGAGAGAGAGAGAGAGATGTATATAAATTCTGAGTGAGGCACATGTGTACAGATGTATTGCAACAGGTGCCTGGTGACAAAGGCATGGAGTGAACACCAGTGTCAAAACCGGAGTACCATACCACATTCCAGATCACCTACACCAGTAACCACCTGATATGTGATTGGCTGCCCACCACTGCATGTGTCAGGGGTGAACAGGGTCATAAATGTGTACAATAGTGGCCCCAATGATATTCACAGTGGCACACTATCCCTGGAATACCTGCACATGGTATGTGTCAGAGGACATGGTGTGTCAGCTATGGACATGTAGGTCGGTGTACCCCTCCACACCACATAATGGATGCCATGGTATGGACCTCACATGACAGCTACAGATATGGAGAAGGACACAGTGACATGTACAACACTGTGACAATGCACTCATACACATTACCAATGCACAGTGACTGACAACACCACAGAGTACACATATGCTACCCACATAGAGGTTACCACTCCCGGATTTACATATGTAAGTCACACCCATGACAGATGTCCAACAACCATAGTAACACCTCACACCATCCACAACCTAAATGTCTGCTGTGTGTCGTCCGTGCCACTGCAATAGAGTGCACATGTGGAGGTAAGAGTTCCTACCCACAGATAAGACATACCCTGCAATAAACCACACAGTGTTAAGAAGCAAGACTCCCCATGAGTACATGTCACACATACCCCTGCTGAATGTTAGTCAGATAGGTAATATGCCATATGAGTCACCCTGTGTAACTGTGTGACAGCAGCAGGTACCATCACACCACATATGTCACAATGGTCAGAGTAGCAGAACAGTACGCTGCTGTAGTCCCAGGGGCAATAGCATATTGTATAGTATTGTATTGTAATGTAATGTATTGTGTTGTATTGTATTGGTATGTTGAGGTGCCTCCTTTGTGGAGTGGAACCACTGCTGCTGTGCGCCAGTGTACAGGTACATATCCTGTAGTCAGGCTAGTGTTAAATAGCACTTCTATATGTGTGTTTAGCTCCTGTCAGAGTTTATGTAGCATGCAACTGGGGATACCATCAGGTCCCATTCATGTTGTGTATTCTGCTGTCCTGAGGGTGGCTGTCACCTGGACATCTGTGATGACAGGGAGGTTACACTCAGCTAGGATAACTATGCCTTATTTTGGGGGAGAGGGTGGGGTGACACCTGCACTGAACCTGTCTGCCACAATGTTGTCGATATCTGTGGTGTCAGTGAAATATTTGTTGTTGTGTACTAACTATGGGCATAGAGGATGGATCCTGACCAGGTTGCTAACATAACTGAAGAAGGCCTTCTGTTTATCTGTAGTGTCCCTCTTTATTTCCCTCTCAAAGTTGCCCATGGATTTTGTATGATGGAAAATAGATCCTTTCTAGTGCTGCTCAGACATGCCCTCCCTTTATGGAATTATGCTCTGTCTTGCAGTAGCTTCCATCTTCTGTAATACAATCTGTCTATGGCTGGGGTCCACCAGACAGGATGCTGTCCCTTTGTGGAGACTGTCTTGGTCATATATGGGATTGCATGATCCATGCATTCTCGGAGATGTCTGTAGAAAGCAATTGTGTAGGGGTCAGCATTGTGGGTTGTATCTGCCACTGGCCCAGTGGGCTGAAAGGATACCATGTCACTATTACAAAGTGTAAAGTTTGTATCTGTAATGTTATGCACTATAGTCGTTTGTGCTGGTGGTGGAGGTGGGATATGTATATCCAGGGCAATCAGTGTGTGGTCAGCTCACAGTAGTTGATGATGTAGGCCATACAGTACCTAGATACAAACCCCCAGAGTGAGGAGGTGCTCTTGACCTGAATCAGTGTTTTGACTGCTGGGGTTTGGTAGTATGTCGTATGGAGTGTGCCAGGTACTGTTGCACAGTTGCTGGCTGAGCACTGATACCTGGCCATCTACATGTGTATCCACCAATAGACAGACAGATGCTACATATGTGAGATATGTTGTATCATAACAGTCGAGTAGCATGTGTAGTATGTGTGCCAAATTCTGCTGACATATATTGCTGATACCAGGTTATTTTCTTTCTCAGGTACATGGCCCACCCGCGGAATCCCACCTACTCCACAGCTGAGGATGAGGAGATACACCAGAGCCTGGTGCGGGATTATGCAATACTCTTTTCCCGCACCAGCCAGAATCAGCAGGAGAGGACTACACTGTGGCAAGACCTTGTCCATCGGGTAAATGACATAGGCACGCATAATAGGACATATGAGCAGGTACAACATCACTGCAGTGATTTAATCAGACATGTCCGTCAGCGTGCGTCGGATATCCACAGGCAACAGGTCGCCACAGGTGGTGGGGTGGCTACACATCCCCCACTCACCAGACTGGAGGGACTACTCATGAGTGTAGTGGCTCCAGTCCGCCAGCAACAACAACAGCAGCAGACATGCATTATGATGGAGGCTGGAGCCACGCAGCAGCAAGACAGTGAACGTGCAGGTAATATGCCATATGTATAGTTGACTGTTGTGTACACTGGTAGTTAATGCATGTGTGAGGTGTGTCCTTGGTTTGTAGCTGTCACCATAGTATTTAATGTGCAAGTGTGATATCCTCAATATTAGCAGCTGACCTGTGAAAGGCGACTGTTGTACTACTGACCTGTATCATACTCAGTAACAATGGCACAGTTGTGCCCAATGACATTAGTTTCTTCACGTCTGCAGGACCCTCTGGTATAACAGCAATGCAGCCTATCCATGCTGGTGAGTGTGTATTAACAATTCCTGTAATAGTGTTGATAGTAATAGTACTATTTGGCACACTTAGTAGTGCTCTTTGTATGCATGTAGATGTGTCTGTGTGTTGATATCACGCATACTGAGTATTGTACAATTGTGTGAAACTGTGTGCATGTGTGCACCTGTGCATGTATGCATGTGTGCACATGTGCATGTGTGCACATGTGCATGTGTGCATGTGTGCACCTGTGCATGTGTGCATGTGTGCATCACTGGTAATGTGTAGACATTGTAAACTGTGTTTCCTGTTTCCCTGCCACAGGTTCTGTTGCTGCTCTGGTGTCATGTAGCAGGGAACCTGAGTCAGGTGCCATGGGCACTGATAATGATGACATCTGTGTAATGGCACAGGAAAGTATGCCAGGGTCCGCCATTGGTCAGCCAATTGACAGTACACAGCTGTCGACCCCATCAATGCGCACAGTTATCCTGCCAATACACCCTTTGTCACCAATGTCCCTAGGTGATGGACAGCATACAGTGGGCATTGACCAGGGTAATGTGGTATCTGTGGCACATGCCTCCCCACACAGCAGCCATGGGCATGGCCCAGAGATGGTACCACACAGACAGATGTCCAGGGGTTCTCGTGGGAGCATCCGTGGGCGTACTTGCCCCTGTCAGACGTGCCCACAGAGGTCTTACAACCTCAGCTATGTTTCGGGCTGTCATGTAGGCACAGTCGCGTATGGAACAGTACACCAGACAGGGTCTGAGGGAGCTGACAGCATGTCGCACAGCCATGACTGACAGTATGCGTGACATTGCGGCTGCCATCCGTGATTTCACCGATGTCATAGACAGACGTTGTGGGGACATATTAGACCGGTTCCACAACTACATGTCCATGAGCCAGGGCGATGGTGGGCAGTTGAGGCGTCGACATGGCCATATGCCAGCAACAGCAGCAGCTGGCAGTCGTCGTGGATGACAACAGGGCCGCGGCCACCCCCGTAGTGCCAGCAGCAGCCCCAGCAATGCTGGGTCTGTGCTGTCATCAGACCGCCCCAGGAGACCACGTGCACGTGGCTCTGGCCAGGCCCGACAGGGATCTGTGTCCAGTCAACGAACACCTGCTTCTGATGACAGTACCCAGTCTGGGTTGGTACTGGATACGGTCCGTAGCACCCCTGCAAGGCACAGGTACCGTGGCCAGAGACACTGATCTGTATGACCTGGCAGGTACAGTCTGTGGCTGTCCACAAACACCAGTATATGGCAGCCATGAGGTGGAACTGTGTGCATCCATACACACATGCAAATTGACAACACCTAGGGCTACCGTGACACGCACACACTGCATCAACATTGCCCCACCTTCTACTGCTGTCCCTCACCAACACACATACACATACATGTCAATTGGTGGTATCGGTGGCTGACTCAGGCATACCAAGTTCACACCCTGTGCATATGATGAAACTGTGCCACCTCCTGCAATCTGTAACAACTGTGCAGGTACAGGTTAACATGTTGCTGATGCACAGGGTGACCACATAGATGTGTAGTAATAGTATCATGTTGTTAACAGTACTGTGTGCTGAATTAATTGTGGGTATATCACAGCATGCCTGATGCAGTAAGTGTGTGATTGTCATGTCCTGTTGTCTACACCCATGGTAAGTACCATAGTGTATCATCTGCACATGCTGGCATACTGGTGGTAATGATGTCAACAGAAGGCTACATACATAGGTAGCACAGGGGATAGGGTAATGAATGTAGTAATACACAATGATGGACATGTAAATTGCAAGTGGCATGTTGCCCACACTGGACTCTGCAATGCAGATGTTTGAGGATGTTGATATGTGTGTAGTACTACACGACTGGTACAGGACACACAGGAGCACCCTAGCACTGCATGCTCACATCTCATACCATGCTAGACAGCCCCAACACACCTAACTAACTGTCACAGGAGGGAGAGTCCCCATATATGTCAGGGATACTGTGGTGGCAGGCCAGGTAGCATACATCCTACTAAGTATGGAACCACTGAGTGAAGGCTCAGTGTCTGTTATTTGACATGTGTATTACTGCAGGTATGAGCACATGGGTTTCCATCCAGTTATTGTACATCCTGACAGTACATGGTCTGTACACTTGTGTGCACTGAGACTGGACCCTAGCCATCTGACCCGTGTATTTCCATGTACATGTGCATAGTGCCTGCATATTTGCAGTGTTACCTACTGGAACTGGTTCAGCTTGTTTGTTGTACAATGGACTACATGCAGCCCTGTTTACTGTAGCTTTGTTTGCATGCATGTTTGCTTGCAATTACCCTGGAATACTGATCACACCTGCAATGCATAGTTATAGAGCTTCTGTGGACTCCTAGTGCCATCTGCATAGCTTACTATATGTATGTCCATGTCCCACTTGACAGGATGTCACTGTTTGTCCTGTTCACATGTACATTGCCTGTGACACAGTGCATATGACTTACCTGGCATGTGTCCACGTGAGCAGTCATATATGCTACTGCTAACTAATCACAGGCACTACACCTTCACATATTCATCCTCTGTTGAACTACCTGCTTTGCTAGGGACGGCCTGCACCTGTCACCCCTGGGCTTTCAGATATTGGCAAAGGCTCTTGCTACCCCCATAGTGCCTATGTTAGGCAAGGCTCAAATGACAAACCCACCTTCATAGGTATCACAAGGGATAAGAAACTAAGAGTAATGCTACCCAACGCCAGAAGTCTAAACCTCCAGATGCATGCACCCAAAACACTCCTTGGCATGGAGAACATCGATATCTGTGCAGTAACAGATGCCTGGTTCAGGGCTACTGAGAGCACACCAGCACTACCAGGTTTAACCTGGTTGATTTCTTTGAAACAGTCACCAAGGCCATTGACGAGGGGAAGGTGGTTCACACAGCCTACCTGGACCTTGCAGAAGCCTTCACAACAATACCCCGCTTTGGCATTCTAGAGAAGCTCACCAGCTTAAATATAAGCCCCTATGTCACTAGATGGATTGCACAGTGGCTCAAGGACAGAACCCACATGGTTAGCATTGCTGGAGCCATGCCAGACTCCAAACCAGTTACGAGTTGTGTCCCACAAGGCTCAGTCCTGGGACCTCTCTTGTTTGGTATATATTTATTGGAGGTACAGGCCAACACGGACGGACTGTGGCTGACCAAATATGCAGATGACTACGAACTGGCCACCATAATCGACTCTCCAGCCGACGCAAGCATCTTCCAAAGGGGCATCATAGAAACAGACAACTTGTGCCAGAGCCATGGCCTTCGGCTGAACAGTGTTTAGAAAGGGGAATGTGCATCCTGTAGTCTGTTCACCTAGTTGCCAAAAGGGACATTGTCCTCACACACACTAACCCCCCCTCAGCCAAAAACACACACTTGCCAATTGTGTTATGACACTCGAGACGGACACATAGCAGAGTGTGCTATTCGCATTACTGGGAGGAATCCCTTCTCTTGCTGTACTTATAGGGTGCTGACATCATCAGTGTTTAGAAAGGGAAATGTGCATCCTGTAGTCTGTTCTCCTAGTTGCCAAAAGGGACATTTCCCTCACACACACTAACCCCCCTCAGGCAAACACACACACTTGCAGGATACAAACCCCTACCTAATTATATTATGACACTTGAGACGGACGCATTAGCAGAGCGCGCTATTCGCATTACTGGGAGGTTTCCCTTCTCCTGCTATACTTATAGAGTGCTGACATCATCAGTGTTTAGAAAGGGGAATGTGCATCCTGTAGTCTGTTCTCCTAGTTGCCAAAAGGGACATTTCCCTCACACACACTAACCCCCCTCAGGCAAACACACACACTTGCCATTCGCAAAATTCAAACCCCTACCTAACTATGTTATGACACTTGAGACGGACGCATTAGCAGAGCGCGCTATTCACATTACCGGGAGGTTTCACTTCTCCTGCTGTACTTATAGAGTGCTGACATCATCGGTGTTTAGAAAGGGGAATGTGCATCCTGTAGTGTGTTTTCCTAGTTGCCAAAAGGGACATTTCTCTCCCACAGACTTACACACACACCAACCCCACTCACACAGCATTTGCAGGATTCAAACCCCTACCTAACTATGTTATGACACTTGTGACAGACACATTAGCAGAGCACGCTATTCTCATTACTGGGAAGTTTCTTTTCTCCTGCTGTACTTATAGGGTGCTGACATCATCGGTGTTTAGAAAGGGGAATGTGCATCCTGTGGGGAGGCAGACACCAAGCACACTCTGGCTAAGCTGTCATTCCCTAGGGCAAACAGCCTAGTGTTGACCTCTACACCCATATGTTTAATTGTCAAATGCACATTATTTGTTGCTGATAGACTGTTTGCACATCTTTATTGCCATAGCATTCCCTGTTTGTATGAACAACTTGTGCATCTGTGGAAGATGTTTGCATATGGGAGGGATCCACTATATCACGTATGTCTCTGTAGTCATTTAACTGTGTGCACTGGGCAGACTGCTGTAATGTGGTTGGTTCCTGGGATAACACATAAAAATACCAGATATGTGTGTCCAACTGCTAAACTGAGATTTGGCCTAAGTGTGTGAGCATGCCCAGTTCAGCCTTCCCATGGCATGTTGTCTGACATATGTCTCATTTATCAAAGTGTGTGAGCATGCCCAGTGTGAGCATTCCATATGTTGGACTCTGCAGCCCACCACATTTGTGGATGAGTGTAAACTTCAACAAATATCACCCGTTTATGGTTGTGTGTTGTGTGTCATGTTGTGTAGTTACTGTACAACTGCTTTGTGTGTGAACACAACAGGATTATACTGTGCCTGCAGTGTTTGCATGGGATACTTTGCATACAGTTGTCAACATCCTTTCACACTGACCTAACACTGTAGTACTGTATAGTGTACTGGTAGTACTTTGACTGTGGTGGACAGTATCCTGGGCTTTAGTGCTATCACTGCTTTACATTTCGATAGTGGGCACAACAGCCTGGTTAGGGGCCAGTTGTGTACATCTGACCATGTTGCATTCTGTTCAGATATGAACTACTTAAACCAGGCTTGTCCAACATTGGTAGTGTATTCCACAACATAGGTGTACATTTGCAAACACTAGCAATGTGCCCTAGTCCATGTCTAATGGTAGTTGGAGAGTGTGTTTGTCCTTCAACACACATTGTAAGTGGAGTTTGCCATGACATATGTCATGGTTAGTATACTGTGCCTCTGTCTACCTGTGACATGACAGTGATACCCAGGATAAAGCTACCATCTCCCATCCACTCATCAAGATTCCTATTGAGGAAGATTGATAAGTGACTCTATGGGTAGCCTGTACTGGGGGTTCACTCATGGGTGGGGATGGCTTCTGTGTTATGGATCACGCAGTACAGCTTGTCCTATGTAAGTCAGTGCTGGGGTT
This sequence comes from Protopterus annectens, assembly GCF_019279795.1. NCBI lineage: Eukaryota > Metazoa > Chordata > Ceratodontiformes > Protopteridae > Protopterus > Protopterus annectens. Next base: position 212,191,474 of record NC_056731.1, read on the forward strand.
CAGGTCTCTCATGTGCATAGCTCACTGCCATTCAGATTGTACAAGGTGCAGCATGTTTATTGATACCAGCAACACAGGCAACACATGGCATCTGTGCAAGCTCTTTGATACTCCTGGTGAGGTACTGTTGGGGACTTTACGGTTGATGGAGGTGTCTGCTGAGGTACATCCCACAGGGGCTATTGTAGTCAATTGTACCGCTGATGAAGGATGACTGCAGAGCCACAATGACCTCCCCTTATCTAGATCTGACAACCTTCATGATTAGGTGGGTATATGGTATGTTTCTGTAAACACTACAGCACATGTTTGTCCAATGCAGGATATCTATCACCTTGTGTCCCCAGGTCTCTCATTACATGTTAACTACATAATGGGTTAACACCTATGTGGTAATTGGTGGGCACTTACTGTATATCCTCGGGGGTTGACTATACACGTTTCTGCAATTAGCTTGCCGACATGGCTATGGCACCAGTTGTCTGTTTCTATGTGGCCCTTTTGTGGGATGCTTGTGTCAGCTGGTGGATCATATGTGGTGAGCAGTTTGTAGTCCTCTGCAAACATGTTCGGACACAGTCCTTCCATGTTTGCCTGTACCTATGGGACATATATACCAGATGAGGGAGATCCCAGGACCAAGCCTTGTGGGATGCCAGTTATATCTGGTTTGCAGTCTGACATGGCTGCAGCATGTCTGACCATGTCTGTTCTGTCCTTGGTCTGGTTTGCAACCCCTCTACTGACATGGGGGTTTATATTTAAGCTGGTGAGCTTATCTATAATGAACACGTAGGGTATTGTATAGAAGCCTTTGCAAGGTCCAGCTACACTGTGTGGACCACATTGCCCTCATCAATGACCTTAATGACTGTTTCAATTGAGTCAAACATGTTTAGGGGCAGGATCTGCACTTAAGAAAGCAACACTGGGTAGGGTCCGGTGTCAGTAGGTCCCCAATATCTTTATGTCTGTGGTACATGCTGATCCTTTCCATAGCTGTGCAGACTGAGCTTCTCAGGATTCTGGGGTAGTAGTTTTCAGTATCCATTCAGGCAACACCTTTGTTGAGAAGGACCACTGTTGTTGTACACTGCTCTTTGGGTACATATTCTGTGGTAAGGCTGACATTGAGCAGTAGTGTGGTTTGGCATTCCATTCATCTTGGAGTCCATGTTGCACTAAGCCCAGGACACCATCTCATACCATTGCTGCTGTGTGTTTTGCTTTGTAGATGTTGGCTGTTACCTCAGCATCTGCAATGTCAGGGGCCAGCAGTCTGCTGGGATAGATATTCTGCATTCGGGGTTTGCACTGCACCTGTCAGGATGTATGTTGGCAATATGTGTGTGTGTTTGTGATATTTGTGTGATTCAGGGCATATCTGTGAATTCCCAACATGGTTCCTACCATCAGTTGTGAAAGCCTTGGGATTATCCTTAGTGTCCTGTACAATTTGTATCTTCATAGGTTCATAGGTTCATACTAGGCTATCCACCCTAGGGCATTTGTTAGCCTAGCCAGAGTGTGTGTGGCTTTTGCCACCCATTGCTATGTGAATATTATGGCCATTTATGATTTGCTTTGCTGTGCCTCTGTCTGGACATGACACAGTGAAGACCCCAGTGTAACTCTACAATCATCCATCCACTTGGCAAGATTCCTGTTGAAGAGTGTCAGTGAGGGGCTCTGCCTAACATGGAGTGGGATTCTGGTCCAGGGTGTGGGGAGCCTCTGGATTATGTATCTGTCCCACCAGCACATCCTATTTCATTATTTGTTGAGGTTGACATCTCTCACTCTCACAGCTCCGATGGATTTGAGTTTTCTGGGGTGGAGCATGTCCATTACTCCTGTGTTGGGCATGGCCTTCTACAACAGGCATGCAATGCCTCTGTGTAGGCAGTATGTGACTGCATTCAGCTGGGGTGTCTACAGCCAGGCTGCATATGACATATATTTGAGACCCTTTATCCTCTTGGTGAGGTACCTTTGAGGTCTTTCTAACTGCTGCAGGTGTCAGGTAAGGTACATCCCATATGAGGCATTGTACTAGATTATGGGTGTGGTTAGAGAACAGTATAGGGGCACAATGACCTCTGTTGACGTAGATGTGAATCCTTTCCTGATACGGTGTCAAATGTAGACAGTCTTCCTAGCCACATTGGCAATGTGGGTGTCACATAACAGGTTACTGTCCACTTGTGTCCCTAGGTCCCTGGTTACTCCTTCCATACATAATGGTTTACCACATATGTGGTAATTTGTGGTACCTTGTTTGGTATTTGGTGGGACATTTATACTGTCCAGTGTCTTCAGGACGGCTGGGTGGGGTTCCTGTGTGTGAGAGTGTGGTCTGTAGCATGCTACAGACTGTACAGCAGTCTTGCCTACAGTTAGTTGCACATGGGTGGACTCCAATGCCTTGTGCATTGTCAGTTACCTGGACGTATGGGTGTCTGTGCTGACTATGGATACTCACCCTCCTTTTATGTTGTGTTCCAGGTTTTGGGGCCATGACACATGATACGTGGTATAGCCTGGTAGTGCTGGTGTGCTGTCAGGAGGCTTGCAGCAGGTTTCTGTCACTGCACAGACATCGATGTTCTCCATACTGGGGATGGCCTTGGGAGCATGCATATTAGGGTTTACACATCTGGCATTGGTCAGCATTTCCCTTATGTTTCTTTCCACTTATGTTTTCTAGGGTGGTGGGTCAGTCTTTTCAGCCTTGCCTACAAAAGGCTCTATGGAGGTGGCAAAGGCCTTATCCAATATTCAGACGCCCAAGGGTAACAGGTGCAAGCCATCCCAAGAACAGCTGCGTGGCTTGTCAAGCATGACATCCCAAGCAGACAGTCATTGGATCCCCTTGGAATGACACCAGTAAGTGTGCCACTTGCTATGACTGATCATTCCGTGTTTGTACTGTGGCATTATTCTTGGTAAGGGTAGGATGCTGCAAACGGTGAGTGTCATACCGGCCTGGACTACATAATCAGAGAGCTCATCTATGTCTCTTTTCATGTAGTCTAGGGAGGTACATCTCAGGTCATTCACACCAGCATGGACTATGACTGCATCATATTTCTACTTGCTTTGGAGTGACCTGCATACTTCTGTTATGTGGCATATTGTGGCAGCCTACAGGCAGCTTACTGTACCCTTTCCCTTGTTCAGTCTGGTGTGCGGGACAGCAGTGTGTCTGACTATGGAGTCACCTATTACAACTGTATCAGGCATGTTGTTTCTCCTTCTGGCCTGTGACTGTTTGGCACACCAGCTTTGTGTACTATGTGTTGCATGTGCTATGTTTGGAGGTTATTTGATTGGGTGTGTCTGCTTTAGAGGCCTCTGTTGGTGTGCTGTGTTTGTAATTTGTGCCTCCGGGAATGTTTTTCTGTGTTTATGTGTTTGGTTTGCAGTTGTGATAGGTCTATGTGGGACTGTGTTTGTGGTGTGTGTGGTTACCTTCTCCTCCTGACTAGTTTTGGGAGTACTGAGTTGAGGGAGCTCAGCCTCCAGTTTGGATAGATGGTTGCATCTCTCACATATATTTGTATTTCTTGGGTGGAGTTGGGGGTTGTCTGTGTACTTGGGGGAGGTGTAACATTGCCTCAGGATTCACAGATTCAACTTGTTGTGGCTGGCCTTAGTGGATTGTATGTGTGGACAGATTTTATTGCCATACTACTGATCAGTGATTACTTCATTGTTTATGTTTGCTCTATTATGTAGTAGCTTCCTCATTCTCTTGCATGGTTTGGTTATGGCTGGTGTCCACCATGCCAGATTCCTCCGTGTATGACATTGTGTCTTGTTTTAATTTAGGATTGCATAATCCAAGCATTCCTGGCAGTGTTCATGGAATTACAGGTTCTGAGGTGTGGCCCATATTTTGCACCTGCACAGGACCTTTAATGGATTCCACACCAGTTTGGAGGAGTGCAAATATTGCTTAACACATGTTTTCCACTGTGGTTTTCTGGCCAGGGACTGTGGTCAGGATTTGTATATCCAGTGTGATTACTCTATGGTCTTGTTTTACCAGTGAGCAATACACTTCTCATCTTGCCATCCAGTACCCATGTTGCTGATTATCACATCCAGTATGCTTACCCCTCTTGTGGGAGTGGTACGTTGTTCCTGGGCCTTTTGGTTTATGGATTCTATGAACTTTTGTCCTACACTGTTGGAGCTAGTATAATGCTCCCAGTCTATGTCTGGGTATTTTCAGTCACCCAATATAATGTGGTTTGGAGGACTTGATATATTCATGTATTCCAGCATAGGCCAGGTGCAGTTCCTGGTGTTGGGACAGTAGTCTGTAGCAGGCTATAAACTGGGGGGCAGTTTTAGCCACTGTTACTTGACCATGACTAGTCCATGCTGCTTTTTGTTGTGGTACCAACATGGGGGTGTGGTTATCCTTGACAATTCTTGCTAGTCACCCTCCTTTTGTAGCTTGTTCCATGTTTTGAGGCTGTACAGCACAGTATGAGGTGTAACCTGGTAGTGTTAGGGTGCTGTTGTGAGCCTTGGCTCAGTTTTCTGTTACAGCGCAGATATCAGCATTCTCCATACTGGGTGAGTTTAGACTGCATGCATCTTGCTGTTTCGACTTATCCCTTATCTTATTCTTATCCCTTCTGATACCTATGGAGATAGGTTTGTGTTTTGAGCTTTACCTATTCAGGGCACACTGTGGGTAACAACAGCCTTTGCCAGTATCCATACAGCCTGCACTGATAGGTGCACGCCAGTCCTAGCAGGTGGTGCATCATGTCATGCTCAGCATGTCATCCCAGACTGGCACACATTGGATCCCCTTTGACTAACTGCGATACTTCAGTCAATTATTGCACTTGATCATCTCATTGTCATGTTGTGGCATGATGCTTGGTGAGGGTAGGATGTTAGTCAGGGTCCTCAGGTGTGCATATAGTACATGGTGTTACATTACTTAACACATAGCATTCATGCCTCAGGTGGTGCTGCAGGGCTGCCTCTGTCGGATGCATATTACACTTCCCTGTACATGTTTGAGAGCAGGTTGTGTCATGTTAGGCATCCCTGTTACTATATGAGTGAGTCAGAGAGGGGTATCATTCCCAGGGTTCCTACTGAGCCAGTGTATGTGCTATGCGTTGCCTCTTTGCCAAGGCCAGGGCATACTGGGCACGCCTCCTTCTGCCTACTGGGGCAGGCTCAGGTTGTTCCTCCTCCGAGTCACGCCTGCCTGTGATGGCCTTGGCAATGGTGGGGGGCTGTTTGGCCCGGCCCTATGTTGGTCCTGCTGCAGCTGTTTTCGCAAGATCATATTATGTAGCATAGCACATACCATGACAATTTGGGTACATGTAGTTGGTGTGTACTGCAAGGCTCCACCAGATGTGTCCAGACACCGGAACCGTGACTTGAGCAGCCCAAACACACGCTCTATTACATTACGTGTTTGTGCGTGTGCCTCATTATGGCGTTCCTGTTCAGGTGTGTGTGCGTTTCTGATGGGTGTCATCAGCCATGGCTCCAGTGCATAACCTGCATCCCCCACTAGGTGTCCATGCGGGATGTCCCCATTGGCAAATGTCTGGTACAGTTGCATCAAATGCCAGATGTGGGAATCATGGTAGCTCCCAGGACAGCCAGCACACACATTCATTATTATGCCCTGGGCATCACACACGACCTGGCAGTTGATGGAAGGGAAGCCCTTGCGGTTGATGTATGCCCTACCCCGCTCACCGGCTGGTGCTTTGATGCGTATGTGCATGCAGTCTATTGCACCCACTACCTCAGGGTATTCTGCTATTTGCTGGAAGAGACGCATATTGCTGGCCAATACCTCACGGGCATTGGGGAAATATACATGATCACCGACATGTGCTGACATGGCATCCAGGAACTGGTCCAGTACCCTGGAGGCTGATGCCTGTGATATCCCCATCATATCACCAGTTGGTCTCTGGAAGGTACCTGTTGCTAGTATTCTTAGGCCAACACATACCTTGGTTTCCACTGGGATGGGTTCCCCTCTGTTGGTTCTGTGTGTGAGGCATGGCCTGCACAGGAGGTCTCTGTCCACTCTATAGCGCTCTACTATCTCCAGCTCATGTAACCCGTGGTAGGTGACCCTGGGCCTGTACACTCTTCTCTGTCTCCTCACTGTGGGTTGTCTGGCACCATCTGCATTGTCACCACCCTCAGCAAGTCACCTATGTCTCATTATGACAGCTATGGCAGCCCCTAACATTTCTGCTCTGAGTTCAGCTTTTTCAGTTTTCACTTCTGATAACTTAACTCCTGTCTTGCAGTGTCTCTTGAGAGAAACATCCTGCACTGCTGTTTGCAGAGTTTTAAGTGCTGGGCTGGGCTACTATTCTGCCTGTGTAATTGCCTGCATCTAATTGTTTTCACCTGCTAACTCCAGCAGTATTCCCTGCTAGCTTCCTACTAAATCTGTTGCTTCCTTTTTCCTTTCTGTTTCCTCAGGGTGGAGCCGTGTGTAAACCAGCAGAAACACGCTCACAGTGGCTTACACGCACACATGCTTACATGGTTCAGAATCTGCTTATTCGGATTAAAACGCGTGCACGCCCGCGCAAACAGTGTTAAACATCTCCCAACATGCTCCCACATGCTCAGTCTGCCTTACATGCGCACACACTGCCTTACTCGCGCTTCATGGCGCACACACGTGCGCATACACATCCAGCAAGAAACTTTGGTGTAGGCAACAGTGTACACCTTCCATTTCTTGACTTTCTCATGCTTAGTTAGTGGCACACCTCTTTCCATGATATCTGTCTGACATCTGTCATGTAACTCTGACCTCCAATGAACTGCATTTCTTTCTACCATTCCCCCCTGTGATGTCACCCATCTCCTACTCTGCTCCTCCCCCTTCTGTAACTCTTACACTACTCAGACTGTGCTCATTTGCTATGTGACAGTGGAATTCAGTATCCTTACACTCATTTGCATCAGATTGCCTACTAATGCTTAGTTACATGTCTTAGACTCAGCTTCCCCCCTTAGCAACCACTACACGGTGGCCATGTTGGTTTTGGTCTGCTGGTCCCTGCATTGACATTCCATGTATTGCATGAAACCTACATTTGTAGGTTTAAAACCTTCATTTTTATGTTTTATATAGCGCAGCCCCTTTGCGCGGGGCTGCGCTGGGTTTAAACAAAAATTATATTTTTAATATATTTGCATCAGATTACTTTGCCAATTGCCACATATTTGGCCATTGGCATGCTGCCTGACACATATGCACCCTTTATTTGGAGCTGACATGGCTCCATTGCAATTTTTGCAGAAACGTACTCAGTTGTCAACTGAGTACATTTCTGCAGCTAAACGGCTCTTACACGGGCTGTTCTGGGCTTCCTGGATCGCTAATCATCGTCATTTGCATGCTATTCGGCTGCAAGTGAGGTGATTAGCTTATCCACGCCCACTCCGTGTAAGAGCCGTTTTAGCTTGTCTCTTACATGGACTTTGGGCTGTTCCTGGATCGCGAAGGCTGCATGGAGTCTTACACTACTCTTAGACTCTGTGCAAGCCTTCGTGAATCCGGCCCGATGTTATAAATATAATATTGTGAAACACTTAGTTAATAAATGTGAATGCCAGGCATAGGAGGACATATGTTTAAAAATGTTAAAAAATATTTTTTTAAAAATATATTGTGTACATGATATAAAATGTGATACAGTAAAAAGATGCCAAAAAGATGAATAATGGCATGCAAAAGGTCCAAAATTATTTCCAGACAAAATATGATGTCACTATGTCAAATAATTTTATTCCTTTCTAATGCCTTTAGTTTTAATATGGGGGTAATCGTGATGAATGAATGAACATGCTAGATTAGGGAGGACCTTGATGGTTTGTTGGCATCTGGGCAAAAATAACACAGAAAATCATTTCCCAGATTCTGGATATAAGGCTACCCTTGTTTAAAATTCAACACTTAAGATCCCTAGGGTATTACCCGCTGAATGCCCTGCTCTTATGTACAATCAGATACCATCTGAACATCATTTACAAAAGTCAAGACTCCGAACAGTGGGTTTCAGGTCTGTTCTCAACTATTTAAATAACTTCACATCTTATGTACTGGATGTAGACAAGAAGAGAAAACATCCACTTTGTAACTTAGTGCCCAGTAGGCATAAAGTTGTGAAAGCAATTGATGAAGTGATGGATGAAAACTAGACACCTGGTGAGTAAAAACCTTTTAAGCGAAGAGTTCACACTGCAACCTCACAGCTACAGATGGCACCCCAGAGCTGTAATGCAGTTCAGAAGGCTTTAATATAACACACAAGGTTGCAAACTTAAAAAAGAACCACTACAGATGTAAGCATCATTCAAACTGTCAAATTTAACTTGTGATCCACTGACAGCTCAACTATCATAATGGCATGCATCAGCAGAACCATTTTCTGCATGGTTCTATAAATATAGTAAGTTATGACATGAGAAAAAAATGTGCTGTTTATGACACATGATCAGAGATATGAAATAAGCATTTAGTACAGTGGCGGTGTAAACATTTTTTAAATTTCAGTTTGCTTTTACATTAAATATTTGATTTTAGAGCTTGTTATAGTGATTAGCTCTATCTGTAAACTAGCTTTTTATAAGCTCTTAAGTCTTCTGCTGCCAACATTACTCACAGACTGGAAGTAATTTTCACACTCCTCCACAGCACTATCAAGAGAGCAAGCGCTAACTGTATGAATAGACAAGGGCATTTTAAAGGCCAGACTGAACAAACCAGTCAGTTGACCAACACTATGATAACCCAGTTTCATATTCTCATACATGGGTCAATGCAGCAAGTATATATTTATTCATATATTTATTTGAAACCAGCTGTAATCCTGGACTAGGTAATACTGAGGGTAGGTGGCTTGCCCTCCTACTTCACCAGGGCTTTACATTACTCATTCCTTCTCTTGCATCCTCCTCACTTCACCAGGCTTTATATTGTGCTTTTCTTCTCATTCTTTCTCACAAACGTTTTTCTGCTAAAGTGTGACTTGTGGAAACATATCACTAAATGACTGCACTCTCTCTCATATATTTTTGTGACTGTATGTGTGTAATATATATATGTTTCACCCACATACATACACACAAGTACATATGTATGTATATGTTGAGAGTCTAATATGTATTTTTATTTATCCTTTGTTGACCAGGCTAGTTACACTAGGACAGCACCAACTTTTCAGAGGAGAGCTGAGGTGGTATTTATACTACTAGGGGAAATTTGTCCAGGGCATTTGGGGATCTTCCCCCCTACTCTTTTAGATCTGTACCATGGGATCTTTTATATCCAACTGAGCTACCACCAACTCAGGCATACAGAACTTCAGTTTAACATCTCATCCAAAGGACAACGCACTCCCGAGTGCAACACTCTTTTTATGCTGCACTGCAGTCAGCAATCCTTCTACCTGAACAGAACCCACATCCTTCTGCACCAAAGGTGAGTATGCTACCTGTCATGCCACTGACACTGAGTTTATTGATCATTTTGTATACAGATATGAAATATCATGTACTGTAAGATTATGGAACAAGATGTTTCACTTATCTAAAACTAGACTCTTCCTTATTCCATTTAGCATTGTTTTCTGTATTTTTATCAGATACTTTGGTTTAGTTTTTTTTTAACCATTTCAATGCGCTTCCTTCTCTGTATTCTTCTACTGTGGAACAGTACTAATTGTAGAAGGAAGCTGGTTTTGTGAATAGTTTTTGGTGCAGGGATTGCTGTCTACTCTAGGTTATGTTATGTTAAGTATTGGGGGGATTTTAAACAATCTTTTGTTGAATGGGGTGGTGTTAGGGGAACATTTTTTTTTTGGCTGGGTTGAAGTTAGGAGTCCATAGGCAAAGCTGGGGTAGTTAGATTTATTTTTTATATTAGAGATTTATTAGATTTATATTAAGGGAAGCTTTCCTGTGCATTTTCTATTTTGGGGTTCAGTCAGTGAAAGAATTAAGCTGAGGAAGGGTTTTATTTCTGCAGGGGGTAGTTTTCCATTCACATTTTGGAGTGGCATGCTTTAGGATTTGTGTCCATATTACACATCTTGACAGATGGTTAAGTACTTACAGCAGGTTTGGAAGATTGCTTTCAATCAGGATTATGTCTGTTGAAGATTTATATATGATGTAATTTTGGGTAGGGGTGGTATTTATAAGAAAAGTGTGCAATGTGTAGCAAATGTGTCAAATGGCATGGCGCATGAAGGTAATATACAGGTCAAAAACATCTACAATGGGGATATCCTTGTTTTCATATTACTGTATCACCATAATTGTAAACATTTACAATGAAACATCTCAGTGAACACTGCCGATCAGTGGAATAAACAGAGAAACTAGGACTTGCCCATCTGTTCGTTCCATGGTAAGCTTTCAAGGGAGCTTTTCTGGGTCTATTTCACTGATACATTACACATTACTAACAATAAATCAATGTGCCTGCTCAGTGATACACTTCTGCACTGTTATTATGGAGCTTAAGAACTTCATGTTTAAAACATGGGTAGCAAAACTGTGTTAATGAGCTCAGGAGTACCACAAGCAGAGCTAATTTCATGATGTACAGGGAGGGGGTGGAATACCATGACATAGGTGAAAGATAATAGTATTAGAGTGCATGAAAAGTCAATGGAAGACATTAGCGTAACACTACCAAAACCTGGCACAAATAACCCTCCCTTTTTTCAGGTTTCATAGATATGGCAATAATCACAGCAGCCATCCAATATATAGCAACAAGATACCACCCCAGGATGTATCTTAAAATGCAAATGCTCTACACTGACCTAAATGGGCCGGGACAGATGAATACATTCCCCATGAATGCACAAACAATGGATACATTATAATGAATCTGTGAGCCAATGGAAGTTGCAAGAGGAAGAGGGTTATAACTGTTGTGGCCATCCTGGCAACAGGCACCTTAAGCACACAGACACAAAAGGCACATCACAAGCATAGGCCAGTTGCATCCTGCAGTAGCTTTAGGACTGCCATCTGGACAGTACAGACCAGTACATACAGTTCCCAGAAGCACAGAGATATAGGCACTCCAGTAATGCAAGGCTTCCATAACATATGCAGCCATTCATATGTCCTTAGGGCAGAGGATGCCACATATATTGCAATATGCAAAATGATGATGCAGCAGCCTACCCTAAGTAAGTTGAACTCTGTCAATTTCCAGGTAGTATATGATAATAGAAGACACACTACCAGAGTGTGGTGCCACCATTACCTAGGGTAATGGTTGGCATGACTCTTCCCTATACCCTCCATGGATATTTGTTACCTGATGCTAGATAGCCACCTGAGCCACGGCTACTGACAACTGTAAGATCACCACAGACAGCAGCACAGGAGGCCTACAAACACTGATGGAATCATACAATTTTTCTTTGGCCAACTAAAGATGCATTTCCTCTGTCTGGACAGCTCTGCTGGCATCTTCTGGCAATTCCTGCGAAGATCTGATGAATGTTTTTCTGCCTACATAACATGACACACTGTACCTTGGGGCCCCATCATGACTGTAACAGTGATGAGGAAGATGAGGATGGTGACCATCTACTGCAATTACCCCATATCAGAGGGCACAACAGGAATGCCATTCACAGCCACTGCAGATTTTGGAAGCTGCAATCACCCTGGTGTTTGCATAAAAGTAGATGCACATAGCAGTAAGCGCAGAATATGAAGCTATTGATAAGTACAGGATAATGTATGTGAAATGTGATGTAATTCTTGTATAGCTATCTCACACACACCCTACACAGAATTATACATGTAACAAAATGTGTATGCAAATATTAGAATGGGATCAGAGCTGGGGCCCTTATCATCACTCATGCCAACTGCACAGGGACCAGTAATTAATAATACTCACCTGCACCTGTAAGTCAGGGCCCTAAATGTGAACAATGGAAGAAGTGCCAACTGTAGCCCTCTTCTGGACTCATTAGAAGATGACTGCCTCAGCTGTGCATCATCAGCTATACCACAGTCATGTACCTGGGTGGCTGCTGGCTACACTGGCAAGGTAGAAATTCCCCTACACTTCCCACTATTGGTGACAGATGCAGCTACTTCAATACATCTTTCCAGCTTTAATAAGCACACGTCAGCAGATGGGGCCCCACCTGAATCCACTGTGAAGATGTTGTTGGTAGTGATGTGGACACTCTGAGCCCACCAGATAATAGTTGGTGGTTATGCAGCCATCCTCTGTGGGGTGAAAATGGAGGATCTTAGTAATGCCTTGAAACCCTGACCTTAACCTTATTATTATATCTTCTTTTCTCATTTATACCCATATTCCTTTCTTTACTAACCAATCTTTACTCTCTCTCATCTCTGACATGATTTGAAAGCTTATCAATAATGTTTTAGTCAACTGACCACTGTCTCTTTTTCTCTCTTTTGAATTCATGTGTTTTCCCTACTTACCTCAAAACTTAACTCTCTCACTAGACAATTTACTATTTATTTGGTTACTCTGTATTATACATGTAAAAATAACTTTTACAGCTCTGTTTTTTTATATTGTACATGTAAATATGGTAATCCCAATCAAATTATATATTTCTTATATTTAGTGTTTGCTTTCATGTAATATGTTGGAATATTTCTCCCTGGGCCTCTGATGGAAACAGCTATTGTCCAGCCAGACTTTACCAGTAAACAAATGTCAATAAATAAATAAATTAACTATATATATATATATATATATATATATATATATATATATATATATATATATATATATAGATACACACACACACATTAAATTTATCCCTTTATCTAACCCTTATTCAAACCACAAACACATACCCATAACACAAATCCACTTGCCTATTTTGACTAAACAGACATGCAACAAAAGGAACCTGCAGTTCATTCTGTCAAACAAATGAAAGTTCAGCAAAATGAATGGAGCTCATACACACATATGTAAATGTACAGATAGGTAGGCTGACAGCTTATAGAATGTTAGTTATAGTAGGATATGAATGGTACTGGCACTAGAAGACAGCAGGCAGTGCAGTTTGTAGGTAGTAGTACTATGGCTCCCATAACAATGACTTGAAGGCTAAAATGGCACACTGTGCTTAACAATCAGGTTGAAATGTGGTGTATTTTGCCATGCAATCACATATGCCATGCCATGATGCAGCAGGGTGGGAGTCCTTACAGAAGACCTTCATGGCAGGTGTTTGCTGGGTGGTCCACTCTGTTCATCATCATCATCAGCTGCTGCAGTTGAAGGACCTCCTTGCCAGTTAGACCACCATCATCCATTGACCTGTGGATGCCTCAAAGGTTATGGGCCTTGACATCCAGCTCCTGGAGGAGAAGCAATATCAGCTGTTAGTGAAGTCCCATACATTTAGGCAGCATCATTTAACATGCTGACAGTAATAACTGTTAACCAGGCAGCAGTTGGTGTATGGCATTATCTACTCATGGGTGCTTATGCCAGCAGCCAGGCTATGCGTATCACCCCCCATGCTGATATGTCAGGGTGCTACCTATCACAGGCAGCCTCACCTCACCTCTGCCTGTGTGGCATGGTGGGCAGCTTTCCCCTGCCACAATGTATGTCAGTTATTGGGGCAAGCAGCATCAAGCAACCACAATCTGACACAGCATCCACCCAGCAGTGATCCATTAGACAGTGGTAAAGTATGACCATGTCAAAGACTTGAAGGGTAACCAAATAAATTTCATATAACTGGATGCTACTGCAGTGTTGCCCTGTAAACAGTTCTTTGACCTTGCTGTATATTTGTATCTAGAGTTATATACTTGATAAAAGGTAATCTGTGCTTGTCCTTTGCATTTCTTCAGCGGAACACATAAAAAGGTTTGTTGTATACCTGCGAGAGTTAGTCATGTGCATGCATGATCTAGATGCTCACACACAACCTATTGGACATAAGCAGTGCTCCAAGCATCTGCTTATATATTCTATTTCTGTGTTCAGCACAGCCTCATCAGCAGCCTATGTATGCATTCATATGTTCAATACTGTGCTTATATCTGCATTTTAATGCTTAATTTGTAGTGTACATTGCTAGGGATGGCATAGTTCACCTTTCTGCACACACCATTATTGCTAGCTAGTTGTGAATACACCCTGGTCCCTTTTGTGTATTGTTGCACAGTTCAGGAATTGCATCTTATGCTGCGTGCTGTACTGCATATTGTTGCGTTATACACCACTACTTATTGTATTTATGAATCCAAAGGCCAGAGTCTTAGTTCGGATAGGTATGCCTAACGACTTTCTTATAAGCAGTTTTTATTCATTTATTTTAATGAATTGCAACGTCTTCAGGTCTGGTGTCAGATATATTTACTGGAGGAAGGGATGAGTAGGAATTTATTTTAATATTTGAAATATAAAATGTTTTATGCTTCTTTTTTAATCAGGTTTTGTTTATAAACTATTGTATGTGGATTATACCTTGGGAAGGCAGCTCCTTCCTACTAAGGATAGGATGTTTTAGACTTACTGTTTTTTTACCTTCAGCTCTTTCTCAATCTGAATTTTTTTTACTGTAATTTGTGTCTGGGTAGTAAGTTCCTTACATTCTGGGTAGAGATTCTGTGCCAGATTCTAAACGACTTGCTCTCAGTGTAATTGACTGACAGTGTAAGCCTGCTTTATAGATAGTCCTTAGACTGGAGTAAGTCACTCAATAATAAAACAACAAAAAGGCTACCAGACAAGATTTATTGCATGTAAAAAAATACTCTAGTGCTTCAGCAAACAGCCTTCAAGGAATAAAACAAGATAACAATGCATGCAAACACCTTATACGGTCATCATAAAAAAAAAAAATTACACAATTAATCAATTATAAATTAAATATTTCCAATTCACCTCAGAGTTTAAGCAAAAAGATGTCAATGTATTAAACTTTAAAATAAAAATGGATTCTTTACATAGAAATTTTTCTTTTAAAAGACAGTTCTCCCCAACTCTCACACAGATTTGTTCAAGAATACAACCCTGTAATAAAGAAAAATTACTATCGTGTTAGTCCTTAAAATGTATAGCAATAGTACTTTCCACTTTTTTGTTTTTGATGTCCCTGATATATTCTTGTAATCAAGTTCTAAATTTTCTCTTGCTTTCTCCTATATAATATAGGTCACAGGGACACCTTAGAGCATAAATAATGCCCTCCATAACACAAGAATATTTTCCCAATGGAAAAAATTGGGTATCATTTATTTTTTTAAAAGAAATTACTATATTGTCACAAACACTGCAGCTATCACAGGGAAAAGTACTCAATAATAAGGGATTCCTAATAATTACATCATCGGGGGAACAAATAGATTAGATACTAAAAAAAACTTTTAAATTTCTACCACACCAGTATGAAATAAAAGGATGATGATTTAAAATTTGAATTAAATCACTATCTCTTAACAAAAACTTCCAACAGTACTTTAATACTTCACTTATTTTATCACTAAAAATGCTATATGTGGATACAAAATATACTTTACTATTCAACCTTTATTACTATGAATGTGTGTTTTATGTCCCCGGGGATATGCATCCTTACTCCCTTGGGAAATTACATTTTGCAAAGCCTTATCAACTATTACTCGGTCATATCCCCTACTTATAAAGCATGAGCATAGTATTAGAGCTTTATATTATTTTTTGGGTGATAATCCTTTATCTCATTATGTCATTGAGCTTGTCCATTTTTGCTTGTTAAATAATTATTTTTTGTTTAATAATGTAATATACCATCAGCTACAGGGCACAGCAATGGGGGCTCCTTTTGCCCCCATGTATGCTAATCTGATGATGGCCCTTTTTGAGACAGAATATCTGTACAAGCATACGTTTATGTCTATGTTATTAGTTGTTATAGCTATATAGATGATTTAATTTTTATTTATAAGGGTGACAAAGATAAAATTGAAAGATTTTACATGGACTCGCAACAGAATGAGTATGGTTTAAGTTTTGATTATTTACAATATGGAGAATAGGTTGTATTTTTAGATTTGGTTCTGAAAGGGTTAGAGAATGGTTGAATATATAATACAGTTCATAGAAAATTTGTAGATGGTAAACAGTACTTACATGGAGGCAGTTTTCACCCACACCATCTTATAGAATTCCTACCTTATGGGAATTTTTACGTCTTTATAGAATTTGCAATAACTGAACAACTTTTTAGAAGAGTCTAGTCAAACTTTTCACAAGTAAAAAGTTGAATGGTAAAGTGTTTTTTTGTATACACATATAATATTCTTACTGATAAAATAAGTGAAGTATTAA
Organism: Protopterus annectens; assembly: GCF_019279795.1. Taxonomy (NCBI): domain Eukaryota; kingdom Metazoa; phylum Chordata; order Ceratodontiformes; family Protopteridae; genus Protopterus; species Protopterus annectens. The sequence goes on from NC_056731.1 coordinate 212,207,858, forward strand.
AGTACTATTGGAAGTTTTTGTTAAGAGATAGTGATTTAATTCAAATTTTAGATCATCATCCTTCTATTTCATACCGGCGTGGTAGAAATGTAAAATTGTTTTTAGTATCTAGTCTATTTGTTCCCCCTGATAATGTAATTATTAGGAATCCCTTATTACTGGGTACTTTTCCCTGTAATAGCTGCAGTGTTTGTGGCAATATAGTAACTTCTTTTGAAAAAATAAATGGTACCTGATTTTTTCCATTAGGAAAATAGTCTTATGTTACAGAGGGCATTATTTATGTTCTAAGATGTCTCTGTGACCTATATTATATAGGAGAAAGCAAGAGAAAATGTAGAACTCAATTACAAGAACATATCAGGGACATCAAAAAACAAAAAGTAGAAATTACTATTGCTATGCATTTTAAGGACAAACATGATAGTCATTTTTCTTTATTACAGGGTTGTATTCTTGAACAACATTGCTGCCTTTTGGTTTAAACTCTAAGGTAAACTGGAAATATTTAATTGTATAACTGAGTAATTGTTTAATGGTTTTTATGATGACTATATAAGGTGTTTGCATGTATTGTTATCTTGTTTTACTCCTTGAAGGCTGTTTGCCGAAGTGCTAGAGTGCTTTTTGCATGCAATAAATCTTGTCCAGTAGCCTTTTTGTTGTTTTATTATTCATTCTACAGTATCTGTGTTCATGGTGTTTGTGGAGTAAGTCACTTATTCTGAGAGCAAATCTTTTGGAATCTGGCCCTGTTTAAAATTTTCCAATCCTCCCAGCCACCATTTTGCATAACAGTTTGCTTGAATTAGATGAGAATCTATATATATATATATATATATATATATATATATATATATATATATATAAAATATGTTTTATTTATATTTATTTATTTATTTTGAGTTCAGGATTGGTGGTTTTGGGTAGGGGCATTGCAGGTCAGCAGGTTTGTGTTTTACATTTTTTGGGAGTTAGAAATTGTACTGTCTGTGTAGATTTTAATGCAGTTTGAATATGTTTTATTTCTTTGCAGTTTGTATTCATTTATTTATATTTAAAGGCAGTATTTCTATTTTCTAAAGGTAATATATTTCTGGTTATTTGACTTTCTGACATGCAATGCTTAGCTAGCTAATTGTAATTAGGTCCAGGTGCTGATGACACAGATAAGAGTGGTGACAAATTGATATAGGGGTGATAAAATATCTTGTACTCTAGATCAGATATGCATTTTTATTACACCCATTTATGAGATCCATTTGCTAAAATAAACACAGACACGCCTGGTCATTTCCTGACTCCTCTTTTCTTGAACTGTATCTTCACTATGCATTCCACTACTAATGACCCCTTAACGACACTGATTTTCTTCTGAACCACGTGAATCACTGTAAAGGCAGGGAAAATTGTTAAGCCTCAGCCTTTTCTGCCATTGTACTTGCCTAATAAATGGCAATTCTGCCAGCAAGATTTTTTTAAACAAGAAACATCTTTATTAAATTATCGCATACGACATAGGCAATCTTACAAACAAACCATCCTGAGGCAATTTTAGTTGCAAACGTTAAACATTACAAACCATGAAAAACCAGAACCCAGCACTCAGTTTCAACAAAAAAGCTCCAAAATTCCATGTTTACTTCAAAAACCGTTGTAAAACTTGTCAAAAAAACAAATGAGCTATTCAACTAAACACTCAATGGTTGAAAGCTTTCATCTTAATGAATTGACATCATCAGAACCATCAGTCAAAGTCAAGAGGACCTGTACATAACATTTTTCACTCACACATCCTTTAAAAACAACCAATTGTAGCTGTTGTATGTAAAAAATGAAGAATGGAAGGCAGGAGTCGGCAAATCCACTCAATTATTTTATTAGCGCCTTCGTCTGTCCAAATTAAACAAACTTCTTCAGATAAAAGTTAAAAGGATATTACATCCATTAAATAGGGAAAGTCATATGACATCACTTCCTGATTCCTTTAAGAAAATACTTCAAAATGTTTAAATTAATAGTTCAAACCTTTGCTTTAAATGTTCAAATAAAAAATATATATAAGTGTACATATAAATGATGTGTGAAAGTGTCACTTTGCTTGTCCAGACTGCTAAAAGAGGTTGTTTTGAAAAATGTGTCATCTTTCTAAAGCCTTTAAATTTAGCAAACATTTCAGGTTGCAGTTTTCATTGAGACCTGGATAGCAAAAGGAATTCAGCCATAATTGCCAAATGAGTTCCTTTTCTTCAAGTATGGTATATGTTTCCTCTGTAGACACTCACGGAGGTATACTACCTCCAACTGTAATTTTTTGCACTTGAATAGTTTTAAATCAAAACATTTTAAGTTGTCAATAATTGAAATGTTTTCATTTTCATTACCTGACTCGTTGTTCAATAAAGTTGTCCGGTTTCCTGTGTTGCTATTAGAAAACAAAACCATTGGTTTCCTTAGCATTCTGTACAAGGAAGGAATGTCAAATTTGGTATGAAGGTTGGCGTTTGCATCAATCCTTTCCATACTGTGTGCATTGCGGTCCCTCGTAGGGGAGGAATTTGAAACATCGGGTCCTGTTCCTGAAGAACCCAATTGATGGTTTGAGGTGGGGGAACCTGAGATGTTCATTGCGGAATGTTGAAGTGATCAGTAATGATGTCCATTGGTGTTACTGCCCGAACATGAAGACTGATTGTTGTCAATGCGTTTAGATGTAACTTCTGCAAATACATCACAACTGGTAGGAAAGTAAACATCAAGGGGAACTATTTCCCTATTTCAGGCAGGTACAACTGTGAAACATAGGGGGTGATTTACCTGGTTCTGTGTGAGAAATGTGGCTGTTTTTATGTGGGTAAGACTGAGAGACACTTGAAACAGCAAATTTACGAACATATTTACAATACTGGGAAACACAATCTTACCAATGCACTAGCCAGGCATATCTCTGACAATATTCACCACAGCTTTTCTTTTACAGTTTTAGAACAACTCCCTCCTGACCCCTGGGGAGGGGGGTTCATGGTCTTTAATACTTGAAGAAAAGGAACTCATTTGGCAATTATGGCTGAATGCCTTTTGCCATCCAGGTCTCAATGAGATCTGCAACCTGAAATGTTTGCTAAATTTAAAGGCTTTAGAAAGATGACACATTTTTCAAAACAGCCTCTTTTAGCAGTCTGCACAAGCAAAGTGACACTTTCACATATCATTTATACATACACATATATATTTTTTATTTGAACATTTAAAGCAAAGATTTGAACTATTAATTTAAACATTTTGAAGTTTTTTTTATGGAATCAGGAAGTGATGTCATATGACTTTCCCTGTTTAATGGATGTAATATCCTTTTAACTTTTATCTGAAGAAGTTTGTTTAATTTGGACAGATGAAAGCGCTAATAAAATAATCGAGTGGATTTGCCGACTCCTGCCTTCCAGTCTTCATTTTTTGAGTCTAGTTTGTGTTTTCCCTAATTCTAAACGTTGTATGTAAAAAAACACACCTACCAATACTCCTTCGTTAACTGTAAGCATAAAGTTGTAAAAAAATTAGCTTACAATCTCCTAAAATACTTTAACCACCATCGGAGACACAACTGTAATTGCAAACATTATACATCACTTATAATATATCCAGTCATTGTCAGTTAAACATTACATAGCTCATTCAAATCCTGCTTTCTTTTAAACCTCATTCCACCTCTGCATGTACTGTTCCCACAAGTCCCATTTTTTCCTATGTAATTTGCTCCTACCATTTTCTAAAGATCCCAATTCCTGTTGTTTTATCTCTTTTACTATAGTCGCTGCTTCTAGTAAAGTTGGTTTAGACTTTGATTTCCATTTTCTAATAATTGCTTTTTAGCAGACACCATAATTAGACTCAGCAAGGCCTTACTATGTCTAGGCAATTCCAATTCTTCATTATAGCTCAAAAAAATTATTTTCTTAGCTACACCAGTCTGCTCACCAAATATCTCTGACAAAGCAGTCTGCTGGGAATCTTTAAAGTCTGCCAACTCATTATACTCCCAGGAAATATGCTCCTAGTTACCTCTTTCTTCCCCATCACACCTCCAACATTTGCTGTCTACCTGAGGAAACATTCTTTGAAGTCTACTTGGGTATAAAAATACACATATAAACACTTCCCAAGCATACATCCTAAATCTTGAAAATGTTGTTGCATATTTGGGAAATAATAATAAATCCCCCCTATTGCTTCTTTGTGAATTGCTTAGCCAGTCTCTCTTCCCAATTCTTTTTTACCTCTTTTGATTGATTCTTATAGTTATCATGCAATATTTTATATGCTCTACTAATTATTCCTTTTTTAATGGCAGCTTCTGTTCTAGATTCTACTAAAAACTCTACTAGTGCTGGTCATTCATTTACGACCCCCACTATTTCTTTCTCACTGCCTATACTCTGATATCAATCCTTGATAGAGAAGGCAATCTCTAACCTGCAGTTCAAATAAATGCTTGGCGTCTTCCCATTCTATTACATTTTCCTCTCTAGTTATTTGCTCCCAAAACCTTAGTTCCTTTGCTAGTTTTCTCCAAAAAATTCCAACCCCCCCCTCTTGTCTATTGTCTGTATCCCTAACTGCAGCCATCTCTATCGGCAAACTCTCCTGTCTCCATTCCCACGTTGGTTTAGTTCATAGAATACTTTCTGCTACTTTATGAATATAATATTCTGTATGATTATTTTTATTCTCCTTAAAGGTCTGCATCCAAAATCTCAGTCTCACCTTGTTTCTTGACTTCCTCATTTCATCATCATCCCTTTCCACTATGAATTATAATTTTCTGCTTGTGCTATGTATAGGAGCCTTAACTGTGTTGCTCTGAAATACCCCTTCAAATCAGGTAATTCCAATCCGCCCTGTTCTATTCAAAGAATCAGCTTATCCCATTTGACTCTTGCCATCTTTTCCTCCAAGAAAAAATCCTTCAGCTCTTTATTAATTGCTATCCACAGCTTCTTCTCTGGTTAATAAAAATATGCCTGACCTGTGTATAAGACTAAAGGGACAATAAATATTTTAACTGCTTGTATTTACTATTGATATCTATATAACACAGCTTCCATTTTGTTAGTTTTTGTATTGTCTTAGTCTCTTTCCACATATCCTTAGCTGTCACACCGGAATCATTTTTAATCCATACTCCTAAATACTTTTATGTTATCATGTCCCCCATAAATATGGAACCAATCCATAAGTGGGTACTTAATTTACTGCTATTGCCTTTGTTTTAGCTTTATTGCTTTTGTATCCCAAAAAGATGTGAAACTGTGTCAAAATGTACCACAACACTGCTATGTCCCTTTCTGGTTCTGTCAGATATAAACTAATATCATCTACAAATAGAGCCAGCTTTTCTTGACTACCAATACTAATTATATCCTTGATTTCTGAGACCATTATTTTCTTTACCAATGGTACTAAATATAATACAAATAACAAAGGGGAGACAGGATACCCCTGCCTGGTTCCTCTGCTCAAGCAGAAATTATCAGAGAGGATCCCACCCACTTTAATTTTTGCCTTCGATAACTCATATATCCTCCTAATCAACCTTATAATTTTATCAGGGAATGCAAATGCTTCCATTGCCCAGTGCATAAAGTCCCAGCTGACTCTGTTAAATGCTTTCTCTGCATCAAGACCCATTGACAACAGTGGTATTTTCTTACATTCTGCTTCCCTTTGGATCATCACTGTTCTTTTAATGTTGTCAAATATTTGCCTCCCCTCCACAAAACCACATTGATCCATATCTATCAACTTTGGCATTGCTTTTGCCATCCCTTTAGCCATTATAGACAAACACTTTATAATCATGGTTTAGTATTCAAATGAAAAATCCAAAAATGCACCGACCAGGTAAAGAATGATGCCAGCACTGTCAAAAATGTATAATAAAAGAAAACTTCATACGCCATGACTTAAATGAAGGACTATATTAATGACAAAAAAATAAAAAGCAAAACATCATAAAACAAGAATAGGCACAAGAGTTGGTAAATACTTTCACAGTTATATACTATTTCATCAGACCATATTAAAACAGAAAATCATTCCCTTTTAAAAGCCACAATGTATCTTGTTCAACCAACCAAATACATCTTATACTTCACATCATGGCCAATCAAATACAAAGAATCAAAAACTCCCATAAGTTCATTCATAAAAAACTGTCAAGCAATGAGGACGTGGACATAACTTATGTGACTTGCACAGCAAATCAGAAATATCTTACAGGCAGCACAGCCAATCAAAATTAGAGGATCAAGAATTCCCACAAATTCATGCATAGAAACTATCCATCAATGAGGAAGTTGGCATGACGAGTATAGGTTTAAGTGATACATGCTCATTAAGCCCTGGGCATTTATCTGCTTGCAGTTCTATTATCCATTCTAGCTCATGATTCTCTGTTATATTACGCATATTGCCTCCTGTGATAATTTCTTGAATCAGCTCTAAAACCAGTAATGTAAAGTAGTGTTCAGTGCCCTGCACAATAACATGTTTTGCTAAAGCATTATTCACCTTCCTATGTCTGATGTTACTGTTATGTTCTAATATCCTTTCTCTAAGCTGCCGATTAGGCTTTTCAATATAAAATGCTGCACAACAGCAGCAGCTGGCATAATATACAATATGTTTACTTTTGATATCTGAATAAAAGTTAAATATAATCCTGTAACCAGAAGGCTTACATAAAAACAAAGTATTAGGTGATATAAATCTGCAGGCATTACACCTATGACATGGGAAGGTGCCTTTACGTTCCAATATTAAATGTGTGTTAACTGAATCTTTTGGTTGAACAAAACACAATATGACTTTTAAAAATGAATGATTTCCTGTTTTAATATGGTCTGATGAAGCAGTATACAACTGTGAAAGCACTTACCTATTCTTGTACCTACTCTTGTTTTATGACATTTTGCTTTTTATTTATTTGTCATTGAAGTAGTCATTTGCTTAAGCAGTAAAGTATGAAGTTTTCTTTTATTCTACTACTCAGTAATGAAATGGGTCTTTATGAAGCTGGATTTGATGAGTCTTTACCCTTTTTCGGTATTACAGCCACCACTGCTTTCTTCCAGGACACTGGTAATTCTCCTCTTCTTAAAATACTGTTAAATAAAACTTTCCAGATCTTTATCAGTTTTTTCCCTCCTAGCTTCTAAACTTCCACATGAATGCCATCTATTCCTGGTGACTTTCCTGTACATTGTTAGTAACTGAGCCTGATTTCCTTCTAACTTTGGCATATTTAATTCTTCCATAAACAGTTCTATTTGTACATTTTCCTGATTCCCATATTTCTCCACTTTAAACAGATTATCACAGAAATTCGAAAATATTTCTACAGGATCTCTTATCTTCCTTGTTATAGGCTCCCTAAGCTTGATAACAGCCCTTTCTACTTTCTGTTGCCTGAGTCGTTCTGCTAAAAGTTTTTGTGCTCTAGAGTTATTATCAGAAATAGTTGATTAATGACAGTGTTTCTAAACTCATGCATATTATCAAGGTAATCCTTTATTTTCTGTTTAGCATTTTGCAGGTACTCCTTTTCTTGTTCCGTGGGATTCTCCCTAGTTTGCAATAATCAGCTTTTGTCAGTCCCTCTAAATAATTCTTGTTACTTCTTAACCATATCTTCCTTTCTTTTATTTTCACCCTATTTTTAAACTCCACTTTAATTTTATCACACTCCCTAGCTATGTTTTTCAGAAAAAAATCTATTTTCTCTAATAGCGCCTGAATAATTTCCAATACCCATTCCTTAAATTCCTCTCTTTTCAACAGATAGGTGGGAAAGTGTCAGTGTCTCATTTTATTTCATTACCCTGTGTTTTTATTTTAGTAATTATTGGCACATGATCTGAAATAGTTATTGTATCTTGGGGAATAATATGTAAATTCACTCCAAACTCCTAGTACTGAATTGACATCTTCCATGCCAAATGTTTTTATAAATTTCTTTAAAATTCTGCCTTCCTTTGTTATATTTTTTTCTTCTGGGCCGCCCAGACATATCTTCACTGTTGTAGATCAAATTCCAGTTCCCACCTACAAGTAATATTCCTTGCTGAAAGCTGATCATTTCTCCCAGAATTTTCTTACTCTCCATTACAGCAGTTTTGAGTGGAATATAAATACATGCCAGTGTAACTCCTTCTTTGCCAGTAGCCCCTTAGTACAATTCTACCACTATCATATTTGTATCATCTTCTATCACTATTGGAGCTCCTTTTGCAATTAATTTAAGTGCCCCTCTTTTCATTTACCCCAGATGTTCCACTGAATAACCAACTTGAAAACATTTCTTTATCAAATTTACATGTTCAGTTTTTTCCAAGTTTGTCTCCTGTAATACAGCTATTGGCACTCATACATTTTAATAGTTTACTACTCTATCTTTTTTGTATTTATCTGTGAGACCATTGACATTTAAAGACATTACAGAAAGCATCTCCATTTGAGCCTATGTCACATCTTACAAAATGTTTTGTTTATTGAAAGCCCTCAAAAAACACACACCCTAATATCCCCCAAAACCTATTAACTTAATAATATCACACAAAATTATGTACATCTTCAAATATTGTTTTACCCTCCTAATTGGAACAAATCTTCTAAACTGACAGCCATATACACAGACTTGAGATAACCTAAAAACAAGATTATCCATGCTAAGATGCAAGGTACAGCCTGGGCTTTTACTAAGTGCTGTCTAGCTTTGTATTATCTTTACAGCTCTCTCAGCTGGGAAAACACTCAAATGCTTTCAGAAAACATTTTCTCCAAGCCATTTTTCTTTATCAGATTGTCTCCTAGAAACATGACAGCCAGACACAAAACTGCCAAGCAAATATTTGTTTACAACAAACAGCCTTATAATACTCATATTATTTATCATTTACTTGTTTTTGCTTAAAAAATGTTACTAGATTAAGTGAAGGGCCTGACCCAGTCACTACCAGGTGCAAGAATGAGGAAAGGCACATTATTTTTTCTTTTGTCATGCTCTTTTAACCAAATGTTTCTTCTTTTTCTTTCTTTTTTCTTTTTTTACATTGCAGTACCTACATTTCTTAAAACTCAACAAGGAGAAAGAGAAGAAGGGAGAAAAAAAAAAAACAAAAGAAAAACAGGAGCATCTATTTACATTAGTATCTCCATTACACTTAAAAATAACTGAGAAAACTTTACTTTATAGCAAGCAAAGAAAATCAAGCACTATTAAAATAACATATAAAATACTGGTAAATAAAAATAAAAAAATAGTACTGTTAACAAAAAAAATTGTTTTGCTTTCAGTTAACTTTCTCCCTCCTCCTCCCCTCTCCTGAGTATTTTTCAGAACTTTAATGACATGAAGTAGGACATGTGCTTTAGAGTCCCCTACAAGTTTAACAAAGTCCACAAAAGTCCAATATTTGCAGATTTTCTTGTTCTGTCATGTTTCATAAATATAATTATTGCTTTGTAATGCCACATTTGTCAGTTTCCAAGTTACTGGTTTGGTTTTATTCCTTTTCATCTCAATCTCCCAAGCTCTGTCCCTGCTTCATTTCCAACATATTCTTGATTCTTCTAGTCGACTCTTGTGTTTTTTTCTTCTCTCAAGCATTTTGTGTTGAAATATTGGAAAAGGTTTCACTGGCACAGTCTTTCTGTGTCCTTTATTACCAGAAGAACAAGAAGCAGAATCACCTTCTGCTTCACAGCTCACTTTTTGTTGGACAAACGTTTGTATTTCTTCCTTAGTGTGAACTCCATCAAAAATGATTTTCTCCCTCCAGGGAGAATATTTTGAAGATAGTTGGGTACAGCAGTTTGAATCTCACACCTGCTTCTCAACATTCCCTGAATAATGGAATACATTTCATTCTTTTCTGCCTGGTGTACAATGAGTATTTATTTATTTATTTTATTTTACATTTGTTGACCAGGATAGTCCAACTGGACTCATGTCCATTTTCAGCGGAGGCCCGGGGAGAAAAGCCTCAAGATAAGCAGTTAAGATTACAGATACAATATATACAGTGGTTACATGCTTAACAAGTTATACAAATTCCAAGGTTAGAAATAATACCGGGTATAAATCCAGATTAAGTAACACAACTAAGCTAAATTATAGTTATTAACTCATAGTAGAGGAGAGTTAGTCTGGTGAGATACATTGACATAGCCAGTTTAGTGTCAAATATTTGAGTCTTACCTTAAATTGACTCAGGGTGGTAAGTAAAGTAATATCAGCTGGGAGTGAGTTCCAGGATCTACCTGCAAAGTTGGCAAAGAGAGAGTTACTGGCTGGGTTATTAGTTTTGATAGTGTGAACTAGCAGTCTGTTAGAAGATTGAAGAGGTCTGGGATTGTTATAGGGGGTGATAATGTTTTTTAGTTCAGGAGTATTGTCAGGATTGTAAAGGATTTTATATGCCATAATCAATTGGTTATACTGGATCAAGCTGGGCAGTTCTGACCACCCAAGCTGGCTTAGATTGATACAGTGGTGTGTCCTATAAGGCAGACCAGTGGCAAATCTGGCAATGTGGTTGTAGCAGAGAGTTTGTTGAGGACAGACTTGTTTAAATTAGAGAGTAAAGGAGATGCATTTATCCTGTAAAGTGACCGTATTTTTTTATTGATGCTATTGATGGTTTGATTAACATGCAGGTTGAATTTAAGACTGTTATCTATGATAACATCTAGTAGTTTTGTAGAGGTGTCTGGGGAGATTATAGTGCCATTATTGGATTTTATGGTAAAAGTAAATGTAGTAGATCTATGAGTTGGTGAGAAAAGTAACAGTTTTGTTTTTTTTTAGGATTTGAGATCAGACAATGACCATAAAATCATTTTTCTATTATGTTGAAGGTGTTCTGGGCAGCTGACCATATTTCTGTCTGAAATGTGGCCAAACAGATCAGGGTGAAGTCATCAGCATATTGGATACAGCTGACTTTTGGGATAACAGTATAGAGGTCATTGATGAAAATGGAGAACAGAAGGGGCCCCTAGTATAGAACCCTGGGGTATGCCAAGGGAGTTGGATAGGAAGTTAGATAGGTTGTTCTGCCAAAGGACAGACTGCTGTCTGCCACTCAGATAAGACTGGAACCATTGAAGGGCTTTAGTATCTAGACAGAATGTTTTCAGGGTATGGATTAGAAGTTTATGATCAACCATATCAAATGCCTTGTAGAGATCCAAGAAGAGGGCAGAGGATATGTTATTATTGTTGCAATTATGGTATATGGTGTTGGAGAAGGCTAGGAGGGTTCATTTTCCACAAACACTCTGCTGTCTGCCACTTTTAGTACTTTGTCCTTTTGCCATAGTTTTGTCAGAATCAACTCTTTCTGCTGGTAAGATTGTTTCTTTACTATTAAAGGTCTATGCTGCTTTCTCATAGCCAGATTTGGAGCATACACACAATATGCCCTTTCAAGTAACAATTTCTGTTGTGGAATACTAGTCCGGTTGTTTATTTGTGCATTCATAAAATTAATACAGTCTTTTCCTTACAACTTCTCTGGTACAGCAGAAAAATCTCAGGTTTTCTCTACATGCTCTGTCCTCTAATTCTATTATCTTTTTGAAAAATCTCTTCTTGTGCAGTCTCAAATTCAGCCAGCCATTTCTTCATTTTGACCTCTGAGTTTTGCAGTTTTTTTACCTTATCTGAATATCTGTTTAAAGCTTCTTCTATTTTTTCCAGCCTATTACTGTTTTGAGTTGATATACTCCACCAGTGTTTCATTTATTTTAATCAGGTCTGTGTGCAGTTGCCTTATACTTTCCTCTGGGTTGCTGGAAGTCATGTATGGAGCTCGCACTACTTTTTGCTGAACTGCTGCAATACTTTCCCCAGTCAGTGTTTCTTTGTCACCTTTTGCAGCTGATTTTCCTTCAGGTCAGATGTAGTTCTTTTTTTCTGGCATGCAGACAATGTACTTACTATCCAGTTACTGAAATTTACCCAGAAACTTAGGTCCACTAGCTTTCTCTGCTGAGTTTCTTTTTTCACAATGAGATAGCTAGAAGTAAGCTGTTACTCAATGTGCAGCCATTTTGGAAGTCCTACTACCAGCAACAGTTACTGATATTCATTCACTTTGCCTGGGAAAGGCAACTAAGTGGTCATGTATATTCCAGTATTACAGCTCCCTTTTTCCCAATAGCATCTTCAACTAGATGCAAAAATGAAGGATACCACTTGCCACAGACTTTTACACATCTGAATTTAATGATAAAATGTAACATTTTGGCTTTCTTTAAAGTTTGAGCATTATTAACGCCACTTCATTTTGGCCTAACAGCTATGCCTTAATGTATCTGGTGCAAATCTGCTGCAAATTCACCTTCCTAAAATGGGATGAGGAAATATGTAAAAGCGGGATTAAAAATATTTTGTCCAGTAGTGGATTATAATGGGGCAATTTGGGGGGCTGCCCAGGGTCCACAGCTACAGAGTGATCCATGGCAATCACTTGCAAGACTATCTATTTATATACATATGCATTTTTAGTTGTTACGTTTAGCACTGCTAACTTGCTAAATGAATTAATGAACTTGTGTACTTAATGCAACAGCTGATGGTGTTAAAAGAAGTGCATTACTATAAATGAAAAGAACTTAAACATTTAAATGTTACCACAAATATTTCTTTATACTCCAATAATCAAACTATGCTAATGGATATGCAGTATAGCCAGCTATGATGTGGTATAAAAAGTGAGGGTCAAAGGTATATACTGCACATGTGTGAGTAGATTCAGCTGCATGTGATATTTATTTAATCAGAAAATGTGTTTGCGTCTTTGGAGGCCCTTTGTTAACATCCATTTGCTTAGTGCAACAAAATTAAAGCATCATTTTTATTCTTAGTAAAAATACCTTAACACAGACATTATTAGAAGAACTGTGTTAGTTAAAGAGAACAGGACATTTTACTTACCTTACCTAATGAAAGGCTGTTGAAAACCAGTCATCATGGACTCTAGGAGAAATAGCTAAAAAGCTGAGGTAAGTAACCAAATTAAAGACCTCTGGTGGTTGATCAGTCACTGAGTTCACTTTAAAGGTCTAAAGCTTATTGTGTCATTTTGTTATAATTTAATTCTTGTTTTTTTTTTTTTTTTTTTTTTTGTAAGCTGGATATACAAAGGAGTGCTCCAACAGATTGGGAGGGGATAGGTCTAGATGACATGGAAGTCAAAGGAGAAGAAGATATACATCAATTGCAAGAATGTGGGAAAGGTATTAGCAGGTAAAGTTAAAGACTGCCTCAGATTTTAGGTTTTTGGATCCCATTATTTTATGGTTGATATTTGTACTAAGAGATTGACAGATTATTTTCACCACAATCACACAAAATGCTCACAGCAAAGTAATTATAACTGCTGAGTTGTGGGAATGGACGGGTTCTGAAGATAAAAGTAATGTACACTCTTGTTTGCTCTGTTTAAACAGTCCAGCTTTGCAGGACCAGTGTGCATTTGTATGAATTAAGCTGAAACGCTTGTGTCTGTTTTTGTGAAACAAAGTTTAAATTACACAGCTCTCATTTGCCCCGATTTTGTAGAATGCTTCTAACTTTGTCCATATTTTTGGTGTGATTACAAAATTTGTGGACTGTTGGCAAATCATTGATAATTGCAGTTACTAAATACTAACAGACATTTGAGTTTCAGACAGCATATCCTTTAAGAATACAAGCTAATGCAAATAACTGCTATTTTTTCAAGTTTCTAAGTATATAGGAGCAACATTTAAAAGCTTCCACTGACATTTGGCCTTTATCCCTCAGTTACTGGCTTTGTTCCTGATTTTGTTTAATAATTCACACTTTACTGAACACCACAGACAGCAGAAACAGGTTACTCATAACTATGAAATAAGGTACTATTTAAAGACAGAAACTAAAGTCTTAAGTATCTAATCAGTTTGGAATGTATACATCAATATACTCCAATACTCTTGCCATTTTCCCATATCTATTTTTCTATTCAACAATTTGCTAAGCTTAACATGAAACTTGTGAAATAAGCTAAAATCCAGAGATAGATAACCTTTCCTAATATTAAACATAAAACAATAAGAGAGTAGCTGTCACAATTCTAACCGTTGTCAATACTAATATGTTTGAGTTGATCAAATGATTGCCAGTACCAAAAATTCCAAACTTTACAACGGTGCAAAGTGGTAGTTATATTTGCAATGCCCACATCATCCCTTCTATATCACGCCTTCATAATTCTTGGGCTTACAGATAATCCCATAATGAATGCAAGTAGTAAGCCCCCTTGGGACCACAATACTAACAATATCCATCCTTAGCTAAACCAAAGGTCAGAAGCTGTACTAGGGTAAAATACCATTGATATAAGACCTTGGTATAACTAAATCTCACAAGCATAGGTAATCTATTATCATGTATAATCCTTGACAATTCACCCATTTCCCTAATGTGAACAGAGTGTCTAACATCCTATTCCATTTACTTGTATTGTCTGAGAGTATGTCCACAGAGTTCTCCATCAGATTACAATAAATTCATTTCATCATAAGAAGCTGTGACTGAAGCTTGGTGGAAAGGCGCCAGAACCATTCACTTACACTGCTTCTGTAAAACAAATATCCTTTTATTTTAGCAGAGCCAATACTAACACAAACTTGCAAAATTTGCCACCAGTAACAGACAAATGCATGAAAAAAACATTCTTAATTTGGTCCAGGTGGATGCCTTTGGATAAAAACAGATGTCAGTGGTTGTCACGGTCAAGTTAAATAGTAATTGGTCTTACTTTGCAAGACTAGTGTGTATTTGTGTGAAATAAGATGTAATAGGTTTGTAGGTAAGTACATTGCTAGCTGTCCTTGTGGGCCATTTTAATTATACCCAATTTCTGTTTCAATGGTGAGAATCAAACAATGCACCTTGTGCCTATGAGGTAAACACTTTTAACCAATATGCCAACCCCAACCAAAAGGTGAGAATCAAACTCTGTATCTTGTGTCTGTAAGGTAAACAACTTAACCATTATGTCAACTTCCAGCCTCAAATGATGAAGTATGATGTAACTATTCATCCTACTTTGATTTGTCTACATCATATATTTTGAAGAAACCATTGCTACCACAATTCAGATAATCAGTTATACAACCACAGTCGGTGAGACTAGCTGGATTTGAACCACTCCCAATCTATGCCCACACTCTAAATAGTGGTGCAGTCACTGCTTCTGCTACAGAATACTTCTGGTTGGTGTGTGAGTGAAACAGAGTTGAAATTTATAAGTCTCAATGCTCCATGATTTGCAGAATGCCCCTGATTTTGCCTCGTATTTTGGTCTGTGTCTCATAACATTTGTGGTTTTCTGGTAAACAGTTGGGGACTACATACATTAAATAATGACAGACATTTGAGTTTCTGACTTTATATACTTCGAAAATGCATGCTAATACAAAGACTGTTATTCTAGCAACTTTCTAAGTATGTAAGAGCAATATTTAAAACATAGCCCCAATTTTGGGCTTTTGACTAGTCATCCTGTTTTTGGCTTTTCCCTGATTCTTGTGCCAATAGGTATTATTCTTTATCACAATCACATCTGTTGTACACAGCAAAGTGTCTGTAACTGCTGGGTGGGCATGGGGTCTGTTTGTAGGTGAAAGTAGCCATCATCTCTGAGGATCATGATACAAATTTATTCTACGAACAGAGTAGTTGTGGGTAAGATGGAAGTCTCTTCATGGGACAGCTATTTGGGATGTGAACACATTACTATAACTACTTAATCAAAGAGCTGCTTGCAAGCATGTTTACTGTGGAGATAGGATGGTGTTTCTGACCCTCTGCAACATACTGCAAGCATCACTGCGGCTGTCTTTATATTTTTTGGCTCTATTTCCATTTATGCATTCTTACTGTCATACACAGATTGACTGCACTATGGCAAAATGGACCATCTTCACAGCTATTTTAATTAAAGACAAATGTTATTTTATAATAATTTAACTTTAACATGTAACATTAACTGCACTTAACCTTTTTTTATCAGTTTATATCTTGATAAGTTACCAGTATAACACAGAAAATTTCTGAAATATTAAATTAATTCTTTTTAGATGTTTGAATTATTTAGCCTTTCCTATAGATTATTAAATGTTATTATAGTTTCTTGTTGTCTTAGATGTAGGATTTAATAATATTAGGAATTTATTCATGCACTTCATTTGTTTAGACTAGCAATTTTGTTTATACTTTAATCTATTTTCACATTTAAATGTTTTTATTTCTTGACATTCTGTTTGCCTTTATTGTCTGTACGTTTTTTATCTTGACTTTGTAAAGAGCTTTAGAAAAAAAGTACTATAAAAACTGGACTTTGTCTAATAAAATCACCTCTCCATTCATCGGAAATATGACAGAAGGAATACTATTGCAGGAAGTATGTATTCTTTATTTTGTTTACGTCTACCTCTGTATATAGCAATACCACCACAGCAACACAGATCCAGAAAAGATGTAAAGTGACTTCTGAAGTTCTGGAGGTGGCTCTCCGTTCTGCTGTGAAATGCTGTGGAATGGCTACAGCACAGCCATAATAAGAGCCTTCCCTTACACTAGATCCCAATGCACTCTGCAGCAAACTTCACAAGTAGGACTGATGCCACTGATTATAGTTCTGCAAGTCTGTGTTTAATTACAAATCACTGTAAAATGAAAGTGCTGTGCTTTTCCAGGTCCAAATGTAAACAAATGCAAACAGCATAGGGGATGGCACAGTTACATTACATGCAAAAATCCAAGTCCTGCCAAGACAGTTGTGATAATTTCTAACCAACTTAGCAGCTATGAAGGAAGTATAATGTTTCTTCCTAGAAAAAATGCATCTAAACTGTTTAGTCTTGGAAGAAAAAGAAAGATAAAACTGTACTTTGCTGGGCCACTGCAGGCCAAGGAAGAATTAAAACTATATATAGATACTGTATGTTTTCTCTCAGATCAAAAAGGACACAACTGATTGGAAAGCAATTCCTTGATCCCAACCAATCGTGAATACAACATATTTAAAGTCCTGTGGCACTCACTTAAAACAATGTTTTTGCAGGAGGGAACAACCCCCTCCCCCCATCCCCAATATGGAGAACTTTGCCAAACCCTCTTTGCTTAACACCACAATCACACATTAGTGACAAAGGAGAAAATCCCCAGTACAGCTCACAGCAGACTCAAACCAAAAGCTATGCTGCATTACAAAGTTTACAATGGAATAAGGCTTCAGGAAATGTCATTGGGAAGTTATAATTTATAACTCAACATTTTATATACACACACATACTTGCTGCTTATATTTTGGTCATAGGGATAGAGAACAGCTCTGAATCTCATACCACAGACTATTTTAGAATGCCTATCATTAATAAAGGTGCAAAAATAGGATACAGCAAATTCAGAGTGCTTGACAATTACATATGGGGTACAGGTGTGAAAAAATTTAGGAGCACTAAACCTGTTTTGTAAAAACAGAAATAAAACCTCAACACTGGATTTATAGTGATTGTAACAAGAATGACAGGAGTTAAATGATATCTTAGAAAACAGGAAAACACAAATGGCTGTTCAAAATAATCTGAAATACATTATGAGCTTTGGATAATCTAGTAAACCAAGTCTGATGTAAGAGGAAATGCAAAGGAAAGGTATCCAAGAAAATGCTTACATATTCTTAGAATGAGATACAGATAACAGAAAATGGGCACCAGTACAGCCATAAAGTAGAGGGATGGAAAAAGAGAGCTGAATAGGCCAGAGAAGTGAAGAAAGAATAACATTAATACCAATGCAGAGATTATGGTGCAATGCAATCTGAATACTGTTTAAATGTGAAGGTGGTTGACTTGTCTGAAAGGTATGAAGCACCAGCTCACTTCTGTTTTTTTCAGGACTGGTTGGCTGTGGTGACAGTCCTTCACACAACTTTGTCTAGGTAGGGTCTTTCAGGTCAATACTTGCTCTTCTTCTTTTAATTTGAGTGGTGTCCAGCAAGTTGTGTTACTCACACCATTAGACCCAAGACTCCACAAAATGTTATTTTATGAGTAATAGCTGCAATAAGATATACTCACTACCTCAGAGAGGAAGTAACATGTTTCCTATAACTTTCCTCTTTCATTCTGAGAGAAAAAGGTCTGACAGTTTATGGGTAAAGTTACATATTTACTGCACTTAACTCACTTTTCATTCTGCATGGTTGATGATTAACTTGTTTTGTTTTTCCCTTCATTTTACCCATTCATCATGATTTACCTCTTGATGGTGCAACAGAACTGTCAATGCCAATTCTGTTCCTCACCAACTTACTTGGCAGTAATAGTCAGTCCAGTGGTGTAGAGGGATGAAGCCCTGACTGTGACCCTGGTGACTTAAGTTCAGTTATCAGCTGATGGCTTGTGTCTATCCATTGGGAGGGGGATGGAGGTGAGGAGGCCATGATAGGCATCCCTCTACTTGAGCTTTAGCAGAGGCCTGTGCTCAGAGAGATGATGCTGAACGGGGGGGGGGGCAGAGCAGGTAGAGCCACCCTAACAGCTTGGGGTTAAGGGACATGCTCCGGCTACTCCCTATTGCCTGCCTGGATTGACAATATTGTCAGCATGTACAGGGCAGAACTCAGTGCAAACAGAATGCTGAAAACCAAGGTATGATGGCTTTCACTTCTACACCTCACTTGTCTTGCAAGCATATAACTCTGTCAGTCCTTACATGAAAAAGAGGGACTGCATGCTTAGGTGCTCTCCTAGTAGGGAGACCCTCTAGGCTACATAAGGAAGTTGTCAGGATAAGACTTGGGGAAAGCAGACCTGTAGAGGAAAGGCAGGGCCTGAGGTCAGGGGAAGTGGACAAGAAAAAAACTCTTCCTTGGCAGTAAGACTGATATAAACATATGCAAGCAAAGGTGCTCACTAATGCAAACTTAGCTGGAAGTTTTATTTATTTTATTTATTTTTATTTGCTCTAGTCAAGGCCCTTTTTGCTGATGTCATCTGAGGGCGGGATAGTTTAGCTTATGGAGATGGCAAAAAATGAAAATGTTAAACAAGATTCTGTTGTGCATGGTTCACTGCAGATTGTGGAACTGTACCTAGATTGCCGTAAGGTGGAAATATCATGTTTAGACAACAGGAGTGTACAAGATTATTAACATCTGATCTGCTGAACATTTGACAGCTAATCTCAAGTTCTCCAAAAGCCAACAAACTGAACCAGTATTGAATCTTGTCAATCTCACTGGATCAAGGGGAGAATACTGGCCCATGAATTTCTTTGGTGAACTTCAAACCTGAAGCAAATGAAACACAGAAAATAGCCTTTTTGATGCATACAGCTACCTACAATGAGTCTCAGATGTTTGTACAACTGAAGTATTTGCCTACTCCCTCATTAGCCTTTGAGTACTACACAGTCATCTTAATCTCATTCATTACAGTGACAACAGTTGTGACAGCCATCTAGCTCTAAGCCTAATCCTAATGCTAAATGCAAACACTGGGGACAGGGGTAAGGGTTTACTCTACATGTGAGGGGATACATTAGGCTTAGAGAGGCATTTTAAAAGAAGAACCAGGCTTATTTTAGGTAATTCCTAACTACCTGGCTTGACCATAGCCAGAAAGGCAAAGGTCTGGGGCTAGAATAGAATACATCTGTACTCAAATGCCATTAAGTCCAAACTAAAAATCATACCCCATATATTTCAAAAAAGACAAAACAACATTTTATCACTTCAATTATGGCATGGCCAAAACTAACTGCATTAAGGGGCATAGTGTGGTAAAGTTAAATTCAGATCTGAATGCACAGAAATTCCTAATGGTAAAACTACAATGACATTAAGAGGTACAGTATACATCAGAGTGTGCAAGCATAATTCCCTGAAAGTTTTATCAAACACTAAAGGCAGAGATGCTGCCTCTTAGACAGAGGCAAGGAAATAATGTCAAAACAACACTCTAGCATGTTCCATTATACTCAGTTCTCACTGAGGTGGAGGTATGACTCTTCTTTAGGGTGAGGAATGCAGTATTTATCTGGAATGTATCTTAATAAATCTGTACTGAGTTGTCATTTATATATAAATTCCCTTTTCTGAAGGAAGAAATTTGGAGGGGTCAAATTCAGCAATCAGCTGCACTAAATCTCTGAGGAAGAATGGCAGACACAGATGCATTTTATAAATGAGGATCAAATAATACATTCCTGAAAAAATGTCATGTCAAAAAATCATAAAAGGTGTGTTGAGAAACTGCCTTTCATTCATAGGTATGCACAGTGATTTCATAGCAACAGTCTGGCTTGTTGCATTATGGTTGGTTTTATTAAGGAATATATATAAACAAAAAAGTCACTACTTAGGTGAGTAATGTGTTATTATATTAAGTAAAAATTATCATGCACATTTTACCAAAGTAATATTTGGATATGTGCTGCATTTCCTATCTCATGCAAAAGTCATATACTCACTCATAATAGCACTCAAGCATAATATATCATCTATTATATGTCGGAGGCCAGAGAGTTGGTATGAAATGTATGAAAAAAAACATATATTTTCTACTTTGTTACAAAAGGCTATATGACCTTGTACTGCAAGGCAATATGGTGCAGTCCAATTCAGCAATGCACTGTACTAACATACCCAAGGATACGATGATAGTTTTAGGTGAATTTTATATTTGAGCATATGGTCTTTTATACACAGGTACTAAAGGCAGAGATTTACAGTCATTTTACTATCACAGTTTGGCATAATGCATCATTGTTGTTTTCCAATATGTCCTGATATTTGATTTTTGCTTAATGTGGAATGCAGCACATGTTCAGAATATATACCTTTGCAAAAGAAGTAAACTAATATTTCATCAAAGAAAGCACACTTTTGCCACTTTAATCATGGTGTGAAAAAAAAAAACTTATGCTGAAGAGAACAGGCTGCAGTCAGATTCAGCATTGAAATTCCTAAGGGCAGACTGGCAATTTTAGGTGAATTTCTTGTGCAAGAGAATCCTGTTGTAATTCACTGAAAAATTTAAGATTATTTGAATGGAGATAGGCAAATGGATTTTCATACATAGGTAGCAAATGTAAGGTTTTACAATCATTTCCTTTCACAAACTGGCCTGTTATATTATACAAAATCTCATTACAGCTGGGTACAGAAGGTAGCATACAGTCAAAATACATTTGTATGGAGTTATCATTTCATCAGAAACAAAAGTTATACACATTTCACCAGACAAGCACACATTTTAGCACTTCACAATTTGCATGATCAAAATTCCCTTTGATGCAGGAGGACATTGTGATGCGGTCAAATTCAGCACTGAGATGCACTGAACTTTGAAATAAACTGTTCCACCCTCAAGCAAAAACAACCCTTTTTCAATGCTAATACCATTACACAGGATAATCACCATTTAAATAAAAGCAAACAACTATCACATGACCACAGCCAGCATTATCACATGACACTGCATAAAAAATGTTTTTAAAAAAATACATTAAATATTTTGTTGTTGTACTCTTACTAAAACAGGTTTAATACTTACAATATTGTTAAGACCAGGTTCAAACTCTGCACATAATCTAATAATCCATTCATACACTTTATTTTCAAGAAAATTGTTTAAATCACCCCCCCCCCCCGGTTCCTTTCACTACTATGTTTATTACCCTAAACTTAAAACAATGGTCCTCACTCTTGTTCATGATATGTCTACTTAGAGCATTCTTATAATTTCTCCTTCTTATATCTGACATATGCTCAATAATTCACTCTCTCAGCCTTCTGGTGGTTTTCCCCACATAAAATGAAAAACATTTTACATAAGTGGCGAGGTACACCACACAGCTGGTATTACAACTGGCTGTGAGGGAAACAGTATATTGCTTGTTGGTCACAGGATACTGGCTAAGGCTCTTGCCACCCCTATAGTGCCTTTTTTAGGCAAGATTCAAATGACAAATTCACCACCGTAACAGGTACAAGCAAGGAAAATCTGAGGGTAATGCTACTTAATGCTAGAAGTCTAAACCTCAAAATGTACTCACTCGACGCACTCCTTAAAACGGAGAATATCAACATCTGTGCAGTGACAGAGACCTGGTTCAAGGCTCCAGAGAGCATCCCTGCATTACCAGGCTATAATTCATACCACACCTTTTGGCCACCTAACCTGGACCGAAGCACTAAAGGTGGAGGCGTGTCCATATTCATTAAGGATATCCACACCTCCAGGCTAGTTGCTCAGCATAATGCATCTGAGATTATCCAAGTGCAACTAACTCTGGGCAAGACCGCAATGCAAATTGTAGCTTGCTACAGATCTCCCACCATGCCCCAGGATTCCCACTCCCCATTTCTTGATACACTGGAAAATATTAGGGTACAATCTAACACCCTAATAATGGGCGATTTCAACTACCCCACCATTAACTGGGAAAACTACTCATGTACCAACTCTTGTGCTCAACGTTTTCTGGAATTCATAAATTCCAATGCCTTGGATCAATGTATCCACACCCCCACCAGGGGCAGCAATATCCTTGACCTGGTCATTACCAACATGGACAACCGGTGTTCCACACCAGAGGTCAATTCTTCGTTGGTCAGATCTGACCACAAGCAAATCACCCTAGACATCCACATCACACCTCCACCCCCCATTAGGAAACCACCGTTAAAGATTTCTCTCAAAACCAACTTCACGCTTCTTAAGACAGAAGTGGCAAACTTCACAACACCCATGCTGATGGACAATAGAGATACGACTGCTGAATCCTATACAATTGCACTTTATAAGCACTTACACGAGTGCATGGATCATGCAATTCCTAACAGAACCAAGATGCTATCCTCCAAAAAAAGGAAGCCAATCTGGTGGTCCCCTGCTATAAACAAACTTTACAACAGAAGAAAGAAACTGTTGCAAAAAAGAGTAAAATCCCATGATTGGAGAAACTCCGTGGTCAGCCTCAGTAAGAAGATGAGATTCCTCATAAAATCCACCAAAGCTAGTTACGAAAACAAAATCGCCACTGATTCTAAATACAACCACAAAGCATTCTACAGCTATGTCAGGAATCTCAATGGCAACACTCAGATCTGCTCTGAGTTACAGCACAATGGCACTAAATATACAGAACCAACTGATATTGCCAACATCCTGGCAGATAGGTTCAGTGCTAACTTTACCCCTCTCTCATCCCCTAAAGGGCCCATCTCTATACCGGAAGAATGCAAAGTACCTGTAATCATGGCTGCACAGGTAAAAAACACACTCTCCAAAGCCAAAAACACAGAATCCATGGGACCTGACAACATCCAAGGCTGCGTTCTACATGAACTACAGAATGAACTAGCACCCCACCTAAGTGCCATGTTCAATCATAGCCTCACCTCAGGCTTGTGCCCACTGAATGGCGCACAGCAACAGTTATCCCACTCCACAAAGGAGTAGGTAGGTAGCTTTGGAGGATCTTAAAAGGGATCTCAGCTTCTTACTGAGGCTGACCAGGGAACTCCTCCACTCATGGGATTTTACTCTCTTTTGCAACAGTTTCTTCCTTCTGTTGTAGAGTTTGTTTATGGCAGGGGACCACCAGATTGGCTTCCTTTTTTTGGAGGATAGCATCTTGGTTCTGTTTGGGATAACACAATCCATGCACTTGTGTTAAGTGCTTATAGAGTGCATTTGTGTAGGATTCAGCAGTCGTAACTGTATTGTCCATCTTCATGGGTGTCATGAAGTTCGCCACTTCTGTCTTAAAACGCATGAAGTTGGCTTTGGAGAAATTTTTTACTGTGGTTTCCTTAATGGGGGGTGGGGCAGGATGCGGAAATATAGGGTGATTAGCTTATGGTCGGATCTGACCAACGGGGAGTTGACTTCAGGTGTGGAACACTGGTCACTCGTGTTGGTAATGACTAGGTTTAGAATAGTGTTGCCCCTGGTGGGGGTGTAGATAAGTTGATCCAGGGCACTGGAATTTATGAAAGCCAGAAAGCACTGAGTGAAGGAGTTGGTACATGAGTAGTTTTCCCAGTTAATGGTGAGGTAGTTGAAATCACCCATTATTAGGGTGTTTGCTTGAACCCTAATATTTTCCAGTATATCAAGAAAAGAGGAGTGGGAATCCTGGGGCATGGTGGTGGATCTGTAGCAAGTTACAATTTGGATTGCAGTTTTACCCAGAGTTAGTTGCACTTGGATACCCTTGGATGCATTATGCTGGGCAACTAGCCTGGAGGTGTGGATATCCTTAATGAATATAGACACACCTCCACCTTTGGTGTTCTGGTCCAGGTTAGATGGCCAAAATGTGTGGTATGAGTTATAGCCTGGTAATGCAGGGGTGCTCTCTAGAGCCTTGAACCAGGTCTCAGTCACTGCACAGATATCAATGTTCTCCATTTTAAGGAGTGCCTCGAGTGAGTGCATTTTAAGATTTAGACATCTAGCATTGAGTAGCATTACCCTCAGTTTTTGCTTGCCTGTTCCTGTTACGGTGGTGAATTTGTCATTTGAACGTTACCTAAAAAAGGCACTATAGGCCTGACGTACAGCAACCTTTTAGCAAAATAAATAAAATGCCTGAACATAGCAAAAAAGATACAACCAGCCAGTAATGCATATATGTTTATTATACTCTGATGTCTTGGCGCTTACCCGCGGTGGTGGTGCTGCGGTAGCATTGTTGCCTCACAGTAAGACGCTGTCCGGTTCGATTCTCAGCTAGAGCGTCTTCTGCATGGAGACATGCGTGAAAGGGTGTACCTTTGTTGAAGGTTGTGAATCAGGCCTGGCAAGCCGGTACGTAAAAATCAACTGCCAATCATTAGCGGGCCGGAGTTCCGCTGTGGCGACCCCTAACCGGGAAAAGCCAAAAGACACAAACAAACAAATACTCTGATGTCTTGGCCAAAGCCTTCAAGGAGTAAAACATTACCAGAAATACATGCCTTAATCACAAGAAGCAATTAACACCTAATTACATAATTAAATACACAGCCTCCAATTACACTTTTCATTTAACCCCCTACGGGCTAATGTATCACAGTTAATATTAATACATTGAGTCTGTACATAACAATTGTCTTTTTATGAATGTTTCATCAAACTGAGGAACAGACCTTTCCAAAAACAGTACTTTGGAACCCACTACTGTCCCCATGGTGAGATTTATTCAAATGTATGGCTATAGAGCTGTCATCTTTCTTATCAGCAATATATTTCACATTATAACAGCCTAGTTTTAAAACATGTGTTACTGTCCCCCACATAAAATCTGTTACAGGGGCATCTAAGAGCATGCTCTATACACCAACCTCTTGAATGTACAGACTTCAACATGTTTCACAGCCTTTCCCTTCAGCAAGAATTACAGCACTAAATAATGATAGACTAATATACCTAGCAACCTACTACTGCATGACATTTGGACAAAGCCTGAAATAATTGGTTGACAGAGGCCCAAATACATGGCCATACTTGAAATATTGCTGTTATACACAGAGAAAGCTGCTGGTGTTACAGGGTTTGTTGTAACATATCTTTTCTGAGGGATATAAAGTCAGAAAAACAAATGGATGTTACCATTTACATAATGCAATCACCAGAGTATGCTACTGATTTGCCAAGGACAACACCTGTTTGGGGAACAGTCCAAACATAACAACCTAACCTGTGGCCATTATGTGGATGGCCCTACAGCTGACAGCTATGCAGAGAAAGAACTTTGTCACAATGAAACCCATGCAGAAGTAGCATGTGCAGACAAACCCTGTTAAAATAGCAGTATTCCAAACATATAACAGCAATACTCACATTCTTGAAGTCTTGAACCTTCTCCACCATTTAGTTGGCCTGTCACCACAAGTCTTGTTGTAAGAGGTAGTAGCTCACACAACTCCAAGATGTCTCCCCCACAAGTAAGGGAAAGGACCAACACATGGAGTACTCGTTTATAGGAGTGTGTTGCCATGACATTGGCTATTGGAAGAACTACACAGCTGTTCCGCATGCAATTAGCAAGTGGGGAACCCCAATAGATGCACAGGCCATTAGCTGGTCATGAGCATCATCTACAAAAGCCATGCTGCCACCTATTCAAACCAGCTATTTCCCTGTAATGCACTGAGAGAGAGAGAGAGAGAGAGAGAGAGAGAGAAATAAAACATAAACTGGAAAAGAAATGAAAGAAAAAAAGGTAAGGGGAACATGAAGCATGTAACTGAATGTAGTCTGTAATAATGGGAAATATGATTTGGAGGGATATATTTCCCAACAAGACCTGCTGTACTAATGTCCTGTTGAACAGCTGCTATGGCCATAGCATCTGGCCCTCTCTGCAGTGGGAGAGATCACAGACATACCTCTCAACTGTACAGAACTTCACAGAATGTAATTTTACCATCATATTTTTTGTCCGTTCCTCCTAAAATCTGTACTTTTCTGACAAACAGCTGAGGACTGAAGTCATCAAGTAATGACAAACACTTCAGTTTAAGACTCCACATTCTTAAGAATATTCACGGTAATGCAAAATATATCATTCTACAAACTTCCTATGTTTGTAATAGGAATATTTAAAGTCTGTCCCTATTTATCCCCCCATCATTTTAGGCTTTGTCCAGATGTGATGCTCTGAGAGGTTGCGAGGTAGGATCACAGGTCAGGAGCCTGACTCACCCTGGGAAATGACAGCTCATATATGACAACTGCGGGGGTGTCTGTCAAACAGTTGTGACTGTGCCACTGCTAGGCCAATTAATGGGATGTTTTCCATATCCATGTTACCTGTGAATATGAGTATGACACATATTTGTCTTGCAAAGCTAAGAGACCTATATAGGGTATGTGCATAGTACTGTTTTAGACGTGTGTTGAACTGCATGTGATATACTGAATTAATAACATTCAACTGTACAGTGTTCTGCTGGACAATAAGCACATTTGTGACTGATATCTGTAGTCACATACACATATACCTGTGTTATGTCAGCCAGACCACTGGCAGGCCTGTGAGCAATGACATTGTAACATAATAGCCTACTTATGACTGTTGGACATCTTCCAAGTTATCACAGTGATATCAAAGCCTACTGTGCAATCAATGTACTAATGTATGTTGTAGCTATATTAATACAGTATCAATAATGATGTCCCTTTTGACACCCATTTATGTGTGCCATTGTCCAGACGTACTGTTATAACAGGTTGAGAAGTATGATTGAGCAGCAAGACTGTAAATACAGTGTCCCATACTAACATAAAACAGAAATGTATACCAGGTATCCCCTGAGCACATGTATGTATGCATATGTTCAGCTGGAAGGCACAAAACTAATCACATGGATTTCAAGCAGTCAGGTACATAGGTTGTGCATGTTGCACATGTGTGTAATATCAGTGTCAGTGCATACAACAGACATAAATGTGTACAGATACTGGTTGTTGCATTGCCCTAACACTGTTATGGGTACTAGAGTAAGCATGATTATCAGGTATTAATCAGAGAAGTGTCCAACTGTGTTATGACCCTCTGTCCATGCCTACCAATACCAGCTATATCAACACCTGTATACAGTGGATATCACAAGTGTACACACCCCTGTTGGAATGCCACGTTTGTGTGCTGTATGACAATCAGACCACAGAAGATCATTTCATAATGTTTCTCATCTTGAATGTGTCCCCCTAACCTGTACAATTCCATTGAAATACAATCAAAGGTGTTTATAAGAAGGTGAGCAACTATTGCCAAGTGAAGATGCGCCATAATGTTATTGTCCAGACCAAGACGGATGAATGCTGTAACCATCTCAAGAGGTGCATACACAACATATCTGTTTAAGGGTGTACACACTCATTCAACTGGCTTTTTGGACTGATTATTATTTCCATATGTTTTCACAGACCAGGTTGTTGTTTTCAATTGAATTGTACAGGCTATAGGTCACATTACATGTGAGAATTGTTTTGAAATGAGTTATTGTGGTGTCATGTTCAGATTGCACAAATACCAGGCAGTGCAACAGGGGTGTGTACCCTTTATATCCACTGTAGCTATATGGACTCAGTAGTACCTGACCTGTATAACCAGGCTCCACCAAGGTAGAGTAATCCCCTTTGGTGGACAGCAGCAATACACAAACCACATAATAAGTTGCTACATTGTCTGTACAGGAACATATAGGTGCAGGCAACAACTTGGAAGCAAGTCCACATATATCTGAGCAAGCATGTAAGCTCACAGGTGACATCCTGTAAGGCTGACTATTACTACAAATCAGACATATCCACACCACAAAGGGCAACTGCAACTGTGTCTCCACATATGTTGTAAATTTCAGAGGAAACAACACAATTCACCCTGTACTGGGGTAAAGAACACCTCATACACACATGCCGTGGATATAGGCAACCTGCATCACAGAGGTTAGGTAGGAACATCGCCACCTTATCCACCCCAGTTGTACAGGGGGATATGCACATCAACTACACTCCTCCCCTCAGCAATGGTGAGCCTGTACATATCGCCTACTGATGGCAACAGCATATCTTCATGGGGCGTAACAACATCACTGTCTGCCTCCTACATGAACTCAGGCATGTGCTCACAGCTCCATCACACAACACAGTCAAACACAGACCTGCCACCATCCACACACCATCCACATGGAAGGTGCCCACCGTCAACCCTCTACACAGAAATGAATGGAGAATGCAGGATTATGCAATCAAGTGTCCAACATTGGGGGGGAATAAGATAACTCAGGGACTGAAGTGTAATGCAAGTTGCTATAGCCATGATAGCTTGGAGGGTTATGGTGTAGTGTGGATTATTTGCAAGTAATATCCACTGTTGATGTGCAATTTGACAACCGTATGAGGTTCTGTCACCTTTTTCCTGTTTATGTCTTCCAGGTAACATGCAGAGTGCTCACCTACCAGCATTCTCTGTTGGGGAAACTGACGTCATCACCCAATATGTAACTGGACATTATGCCCTGTTATTTGGATGGAGAGCAGAAGATGTGCGGGAGAGGACTGCCCTGTGGAACAGTGTGGTCCACAGGGTAAATGATGTCGGCCTTCACAGCAGACCTTATGAGCAAGTGCAGCATTGGGCTACCGACTTCATCCACCATGCCCGTCAATGGGCTGTTGCTGTAGTGAGGGAAAGGCTATTCACAGGTGGGGGCCCAGCCATCCAGCCTCCACTGACACCCACCGAGGAGCTCCTTGCCAAATTTGGGGCACCTGCCCAACGCACAAGCCGTGAAGCTGAGGGAAGCATTGATGGAGTACAGCAGTTGCAGCCCCTAACATTTAGTTAGTTTTGCCAGTTAAAAATCCCCCATCTGTGTACACCGGTGGTGTAGAGTTTGTGGGAAAAAACAGTCTGTAGGATGTTTGCATAGTTTATAGTAGTGTGCTGGGCTGTTGCATGTGTAATTGGCTGATTCTGATACATTCCACCTGCCAGCTATGCTAGTTCTCCTTGATTATTTTCCTACTACTGTTTCCCCAGAAAAGCAGTCTGGAAGGTGTTTGCATAGTTTATAGTAGTGTGCTGGGCTGCTGCATGTTTAATTGGTTGATTCTGATACATTCCACCTGCCAGCTAAGCTAATTCTCCTTGACTGGCTTCCTACTGTTGTTTCCCTTCCCAGTTCCCCCCTATTTAAGCCCTGAGGTGCACAATGCATACTCAATGCTCAAATGTAAACAGTGCTGCCATTTCCTCTTTTTTTTCTTTTCTTTTTTTCTTTTTTGTTTAAAATCCAGTGCACGGTGCGCACACCCGTTTAGGCTATGTACACACTGCTTAGGCACATCTGGCACACCCCCTTCCTTAGCTGTGCTTAACTAAGGGAGAACACAGGCCACAGAGCTTCAATGAGCTTACAGCAAGCATGACACACCCCCTTATGAAGTCATTCAGCTCTTAACACTTGCACTGTTGTATTGCTACACCTACACGGTTAGGTACAAGCTGTCACTTTGAAGTAATCTGTGATTCAGTATAACTCCCCTCGTTTGCATACCCCAGTGTGTAGGTTACTAGTTACTGCACTAACATGGACCTTTTCCCCTTGACAACCAGTGCTCCCTGGTATTGTATACATCCTGTATGCCATTGACTATAATGGCAAAATGCAGAATTAACTTAAAATTGACTTTTCTCATTTTTTTCCTGTTTTCGGCATGATCCACTTTGTGCACCACTGCCCTATGATTAAACGGCTACGACTGGCCAAAAAAAAGTTTAATTTTCATAATAATTAATCACTTTTTAATGCCAATGGCCTTATATTTGGCCACTGGCATGTCTAATGTACATAATATATGCTTTTCCACGAGCTGTCATGCCTCTGTTTTGTCAGCTGCAGAAATGTACTCAGTTATTTTCTGAATAAATTTCTGCACCGACACTGTTCTAGCACAAAGACTTGGCAGCTTGGTGAATCGCAAAATCACCCCATTTGCTTGGTTTTCATCATCAAGTGAGGTGATTTTTATATTTGCTGGTTTTCTATGCTAGAACAGTGTAGGACCGCTCGTGCATGTGAAAACGGCACTATCCTGAATCGCTCAGCGGCCATTTTCCATGCAGGCACTCCTATACTGTTCCTGCACAGAAAATACAGCTTCCTGAATCCCGGAGATAGTGTTTTTGGATATATGTCTGGAGAAAAAAATTAGAAAGAATAGAAACTAGCATTCACAAAAAAGAAGTTCATGCTTGCCGTTATGTGCATAAGCAAAGTATGCATGCACCTCATTTGTTTTCAGGAATAATGAAGGCTCAGTTGGGTAGGGTCAGTAAGTTAAATACTGATGACCAGAAATTTAATCAGCAGCTAGAAGAGATGGTTGATAAATTTATAAATAGTGGTTATAATCAAACAGAACTTCTTAGAATTTGTGATGGGGTGAAAACAGACAGAGAAACCTCTCTGAAACCCATATTTTCTAAGGGGGCAGAAGAAGTGGTACAAAAGGGAGTTCAATGTGGTAAAATTAGGTATTTAACTACTTTTAATGTAAGGGCAGGTGATCTTAAAAGAATTATATAAAATAATTGGATTATTTTGTTGGCTCTACCTAAGCTGCAGACAATTCTGAATAAAAAACTTATTTTTCTTATAGGAACAATAAAAACATAAAAAGAAGGCTATGTTATAAAGATTTTAATGTATATGCCAAGCAACAACATTTACGAAGCAAGGCACTTTTAAGTGAATGAATTGTAGTTGTTGTAATGATATTTTAACAGGTAATAATAATGTGTTCACACATCCTGTGACCAACAGGCAATATAATTTTTCCCTCACAGCCATTTGTAATACCAGCTATGTGGTGTACCTCGCCACTTGTGTAAAATGTTTTTCTTTTTTTATGTGGGGAAAACCACCAGAAGGCTGAGGGAGCGAATTACTGAGCATAAGTCGGATATAAGAAGGAGAAATGATAAGAATGCTCTAAGTAAACATATCATGAACAAGGGTGAGGACCACTGTTTTAAGTTTAGGGTAATAGACACAGTAGTGAAACGGGGGGAGGGGTGATTTAAACAATTTTCTT
The DNA here is from genome assembly GCF_019279795.1 of Protopterus annectens. NCBI lineage: Eukaryota > Metazoa > Chordata > Ceratodontiformes > Protopteridae > Protopterus > Protopterus annectens. Next base: position 212,239,556 of record NC_056731.1, read on the forward strand.
GAAAATAAAGAGTGTGAATGGCTTATTAGATTATGTGCAGAGTTTGAACCTGGTCTTAATAATATTGTAAGTATTAAACTGTTTTAGTAAGAATACAACAACAAAATATTTAATGTATTTTTAAAAAATGTTTTTATGCAGTGCCATGTGATAATGCTGGCTGTATTCAGGTGGATACTTGATTGCTCTTATTTAAAATGGTGACTATTCTGTGTAACGGTATTAGCACTGAGAAAGGGTTGTTACCCGAAAGTTTTGCTTTAATGAAGTTTTTGCTTGACGTTGGAGCGATTTATTTCTGAGTTTATCATTGTTATTCTTCCAGTTACCACAGTATCAACCTTATTACCAATGCACTGAACTTTCTAAGGATAGAAGATAGTCTTGGATGCATTTTTTTTTACCTGAGTATCCAACTATAATTCCCTGAAAGTTATGTTAAGCACTCTAAGGTGGGGACAGACACATAGCTTTTACACTTACTTATGAAAATGTGTATTTTTTTCCAGTATTTATGACAGACTGTCCAGCCTCTCAAAATGTTCATGGGGAATGCAGCTCATATACAGAATGCAGCTTTACTGAACTACATATGTAATGCTTGTCTTGGGTCCTTTTATTGAGAACAAGTTCATCAAGGAAGACAACTCAGCAAAAATTGCTCCCACCCCATAGGGGGTTTGTTTATCACATACCCGAGACTTTAAACATACCAACTTTAAGATGACACCACTTTGAAGAAAGGAAGAATTCTGATGATTTGTCCTACATGATGAAATAAACTGTAACCTAAAAGTCAAATATAGTTTTTCTTCTAAATGTTTTCTGACTCTGTTTTTCCTACCCATCAGGTATTCCCTTATCAGTCTTGAACTTATTTGTTCAACCATAACGGTTATCTCCAGCAAGGAGGTCAGTACCAACTGAAGGTGCAGCCATCTCTTCTGGCATTTTTAATGACACCTTAACCCTTTCCCTTGTGGCTAAAATAAGAACCAGCATCCTATACATATACATCCTTTCATCTGCAATAAATGATCGCTACCCTCACCAGCATGAGAGGGCCAAGCTCATATCCTCGTGCCTGGCCATTTGGATACCATGGTGATCAGCAAAGTAGAACCACTTCTACCTCCCCCAGTATGGATGATCTACTGTCACCCACTCAATCCCATCTTCCCCTTCCTGTCTCTTCCAGCGGCTCAGCTGCTATCTGAACTCATCTCATCTGGGTCATTGTCAGGGCTTTATCCCTGTATACCACAGAGATCAGCAAAGTCATACACATTTCATTAGTCAAAGTAAATTTTTTTCCCTTCAAACACGCTATGACCAAAATTTCCTGTGCACAGGATGAAAATGTAGAATGTGGTACAGTCAAATTCAATCACACTGACATCTCTAAGGGCAGAACGGTAGTCATGGTTCCATTTTGCACCTAAACAGCCTATTGTATTAACGTGAAATATTTTAAGAACTCTTACAAGGTTTCTGACATGTGCTTTTCATGCAGAGGTATCACTTTTAGAATAGTTGCATTATATTTGGTTTCCATTAGGGTTAGTACATAATTTTTCTCAGAATGAGAAATGCAACACACATGCAGTATATATCTTTGCTGAACTGTCAGTATATAGCTCTTTCTCTCACTCACTCACTTACACATAAACACACACATGTATTATGTAACCAGATTTATGCTTGGCCCTGCAAAATGTAGACTCACATTCTGTGAAGTTCATTATACGCCTATTAACCTGTTAATGTATGTACATTTGAAATCAACAACTAAATGCATTCTGAAGCTGCATATTATTGTGAGAAATTTGCTAAAATATTTCAAATAGCTTCAGTGACATTATGCTATGCTGCCACTACTAGGCCTGCTCTGCCATTTGACTGTTCTATCTTTCTGAAGTATAATTTTAACACAAACATATACATTTGACATTTCTGTCAGGCTGAGAAACTCAGTATTTATCTAAATCAAAGCTACCCCTGTGGCATACAGGGATGCAGCCCTGCCTATAACTTAGATGACCTGGCTTCAGTTAGTGGCCCTGCAACTGGGGGAGCCAGCTAGAAATGGAGAAGAGATGAGGCCAAGCCTGCTCACCCCTTCCGTGTGGCAAGAAGAAATCCCAACAAGCAGTACATTGCTATTGAAATCTACAGACTTGCCAGGATGCATCAGGCTTAAAAGGGAGATAGACTACTGAAGGATTATGTCACCTGTGTTAATGAGGGTCGGGGACACATCCTCACCATTCCCAATGCATGTTTTTTCCTCAGGGGTGTCCAAATAGTGCTCAGTGGTAGGGCTTGAAAAAAAATTGTCAGTGGCTAGTAGGAAGATAACTGCATCAAGATTGTCTCTTGCATGTGCAGAACAAACCAGCATGACTGCAATGACATATGGCTAGCTGTCGGGTAACAGAAGGTCAGAACTGAGCAAAAATGAATACTCTTTTCTCAGAAAAAATGATTTTTGTCAATTTAAATGGTACAGCAAAATTAACATATTTTACTTGTTCTAACAAATATATTGTTGTTGTGTCTTTCGGCTTTTCCTGGTTAGGGGTCGCCACAGCGGAACTCCGGTCCGCTAATGATTGGCAGCAGATTTTTACGTGCCGAGTTGCCGGCCCTGACACACAACCTTCAATGAAGGTACGCCCATTCATGCATGTCTCAACACAGAAGACGCTCTAGCTGAGAATCGAACAGGACAACGTCTTACTGTGAGGCGACAACGCTACTGCAGCACCACCACCACAGTTGTTCTAACAAATATGTAAATATTTGAAATGCTAATGCCTGCTTGGCCTCTGAACTATTATGTGCTATTTAAGGTTAACATCTAGGCATCTTGTCCTGGAATAGTTTTAAAAACATCTTCAAGCTAACTGAAGACATTGATATTCGTAGGTAAGGTCAAATTCAAGCCAGAATGATCATTTGAAACTGAAATGCTGAAACATTTGTATAACAGTCGGTATCAAACAAACATGTATGTATCAGTTTTTTTTTCATAGTATAAATATAAAAGCTATCAAAAACAAAAGTATATGGTGTTTTTGTGATTTTAGGTTTAAAACAAATATATGCTTCTATATAAAATGATTGGCCAGATTCAATTAAGCCTATATGGACCGTTTCCACTATGTGTGTGTCACGTCACACAGTGTTTGGATTCAGTAAGAGACTCTACACAGTATATAGAGCCATGCAAACAAGGTATACACTGTGGCATGCAAATTATAGCATAAGCAGCTGAACTGTATGCTAACCAACCAACCCATGATGGAGGACTTATTCAACAAGTTATAAAGCAACCATGTTAACTCAGCTGGTTTTCCCTGCAAATTCCAAAACCTACTGGAATACAGCCATAGAAAACAGTCTACACAGAAACAATGTTAAGGGCTACTGTTGCTTTAGTTCATGTATGTGCAACAGGCTGAAATCTATGCTGCTGCTGCTAATAGACCAAGGCCAAGAAGGAGAAGAGTTTTCAGATCCTGGGTAACTTATCACAAATTACATGACATGGAAATTGTAGAGCACTACAGGATGGCTACAGACACACTACCGGAACTCTGCAACCTCTGTTGTTCTCAGCTCAGAGCCACGGCAAAGTGAGGGGAACCCATCCCAGTGGAGACAAAGGTATGTGTAACACTAAGAATCTTAGCTACAGGTACCTTTCAGAGACCAAAAGGGGACATGCTGAGGGTGTCACAGGCATCACCATCCAGGATCTTCCATCAGTTCTTGAATGCTATGCTCCAATATGCTAGTAACCACATATATTTTCCCTGTACTCCTGGGGATAGGGCCAGAAATATGCAGGAGTTCTACCCTGTAGCATACTACCTTTAAGTACTGGGTGACATAGATTGCACATATGCAGAAATTAAGGCACCACCTGGGGAACGGGGAAGGCTCTACATTAATAGAAAGAGCTTCCACTCTGTTAACTGCCAAGTCATGTGTAATGCCAAGGGAATCATCTTGCATGTGTGTGCTGGCAACCCAGGCAGTTACTACGACTCACAAATCTGGCACACCTCCAAACTGTATCAGATGTTCCCTAGGGGGGGTTATCCCATAGGGTCATTTACTGAAGGGATGCAGGTTGTGCACTGGTACCAAGGCTGATGACACCCATCAGAAATTCACAAACATGTGTTGAAGAATGCCATAATGAGGCACATGCTCAAACCAGACATATCTTAGAGCGTGTATTTAGGCTACTGAAGTCATGGTTCCAGTGCCTAGATACATCTGGCGGAGCCTTGCAGTACAATCCACAGACATGAACTGAAATATTCACAGTATGTGCCATACTACACATCATCATCATGAGAAAATAGTTTCAGCAGGATCAACAAGGGGAAAGAGCACACATCCCACCACCAATGGCAAGGTCACCACAGCCACACACAGGCGAGGAGTCAGAAGGGGAAACAGTAGCTGCTGTGGGTGAAGGCAGATGCAGGCATGCTCAATGTGCCCTCGCATTGGCTAAGAAACAACTTATAACACACTCACTCACCGCCTAAGGGCCTAAAGCCTTCCCCCTATGCGCACACATAGAGTAACATTGATGCCAGGCAACTTTCACAACCTTTACCTCCCCATGTATTGGCTGTGTACTGCTTGCATCAGACAAGAGTCAGCCCTGAACTAAAACTGTTGCAACTGCTGGATTTACAAAATAAGTGTTGAACCTGGAGTGTATTGTGTAATAATATGAATGATTGGCATATCCTTGCATGTTGTTACTTGGTAGTGTAAGCAAGTAAAAGGTGGGAGATTTGTACAGAAATTACCTTAACATGTGACAGCAGAGACTTATTTGACTTATATGTGTCCATTATTAAGTAGTAGGCCTCAGGCATCAAAGATTCACAGTCATACCTCTCAAAAGTAGTGATGGTCACTGTATGCCCTCAGTTTAGCACCATACGTTTGTACTGGAAACTCTTCATTAAAGACAGAAATTAGAAAGTAATGATGCACATTGCAGTTTCAGACTTCACAACCCTCACAAGATCATTAACAATAAAGAAGGGAAAAGTTTGATGCTATCAACTGTCTAACTTTTGAAGACCAAGTCAAAGGTACAATTATCAGTTCAACATCACAAATGCAAATATACTAAGCACTAGGTTAGCTATGCACCCTGAGCATTAGACACAAAGCTTATGTATCCCTAAATCCAAAATATACAAAATAGGGATATGACACAGGTATTATCCCTTGAACAGGGTGTTGGTGGGGGGGGGGGGGCAGGCTGACACAAAAGGTCAGTGAATGTGTATGTGACTAAGAAAGATAAGCAGGCAGACATTTGGATAAAGCAACAAATGGCTAGTGAGACAAAATGAGGTTTAAGCTACATGGCTGAACCATGTAACTGTTGTGTGTGTGTTTGTATGGATACTCCAGGTGAAACTGGTGTGTGAGTGTCTGCATGAAGACAGCCAAGCTGTGTGCTAGCTGTACGTCTTGATATGTCAGACAAGTATGAGCTGTGCATGGTAGAGGTGGCAGTTCATCACTGTCATCCCTGACCACGAGAACTGGCTCTGCCAGGAGTGTCACTGGCACACCCACACCCACATTCAGATGCACTGCTGCTACCTGAATGTGACTGATGTCTGCTGGATGAGCTCCCCACACGAGGATGCCCAGGACCTCGATGCCATGGCCTGCCACATCTGGGTGTGGACAGCTCAACCACTGATGGAGCAGTGGAAGTACTGCCACAATGACAGCATGATCAGGCACTGCCACATTGGCTAAAAGCAGATGATGTGGCTGACTTATGCCGATAAGGATGCCATCCTCATCCTAGCAGATGTTCCATTACAGACACTGCTCATTCTAATGTGCCATTCATCCCATCCATTGAATCAGCAACACAGTGGAGGCAGTCACACATTTCAACCTGTGCCACATCTACAGCCCTAAGCATTTCTCTGGAGGACCTATAGGAATGTCCCTGTGCCTCCATGACAGTCCTAGCATACATTGAGTGGCACATGAAGTGACACCTGGATCAGGTGGAGGAGGGACAGCAGGCCTCCTCTGAACACCCCTAACAACCCTCCTGCATGGCACCTCCCCCACACTTTGGCTAGAACCAAAGTCATCAGGCACTGAAGCCACAGTAACCACACTTCCCTGATTAATTGTCTCACCCTCCACTTGTCCAATATCTGTGGGCTCATTGGAATGGGTATGCATAGGCCTATAGGCTGTGTCCAATGGAATTTCAGGGGATGGCTGTATGTCAACCTCAGTTTCCGATTCAACCTCTACAACCCATGACTGTGCCTCTGTTTGGCCACCATCATCATAACAGTCTGCTGACACTCTGACATCAGGTGGTAGAAGTCCCATACTTCCACTGTTAGGATCACCTGTGATAATAAGCAACAAACAGGAACAATTAATACCTACACTACTATAGTCCAATACATGCTAACAAAATAACAGTGGTGCCATTATTAGACAGTATAGCAATAAACACAATAGTCCTGACATCAACATCACACACTAAAATATTTATTTAAATTGCTCATCAGTACTGACATAAAAATGTTTCACTTACCATGTGCAGATGATGGTATGCTCTGTATACCGGATGGTCCTGGAAGAAGTTAAGTAAAGGATAAGAACATCATCATCACAATTAACAGTAACACAGGGGGTAATACTTTTCTCCTTTATACGTCCATTAACTATAATTTCAACAAGAACTTGGATGAGAAGTCCAACCTAAGCCCATGTGAAATCAATCAGAATGTGTTACCTGTAGCAATCTTCAATACCCCCCTCAAAAAAAAATTATTGTAAAATAGAACTAACATATTGATTTAAATTGTTTTACTATACTCTGATGACACACCACTGGACCAGTAATCAAGGATCCTCAATCCTCACCATTGGCACCAGTGGAGGACGTATACTGGAAAAATGACAGATATACACACACACACACACACACACACACACACACACACACACACACACACGCACACACTATTTCCAGATGCAGCTCTCTGCATCAAGTGCAATTTCCCTTAAGAACACACAGAGACTACAGTCAGTCCAGGGCTGGTTTCACCCTCTATCTCCAGAACCTCTGTAAGACTCCCCGCTGGCACTGCTATAGAGTTGAGATCTCAGCTGAGCGAAGAAATTTAGACCTCCAGCACTCTCTCTGTCCAACCAGTGTTTCATGTCCCTGCCAAAGTAGCTGGCGCACATCTCTTTGAGGTTTGATTTACACACACACACACACACACACACACACACACACACACACACACACACACACACACACATCTGGGAAAGGCTGGCACATGTTTACTAACTATGACCCCCTTCTGGCCAGATTATAAGGTAGTTATTACTGCCACCAGTCACTCCTTATCAGCTACTTTAAATCCCTTAACAAAGGGTATCCAATCTTACTGTGTAATATTCATATTAACACAAATGGTAGCTTGACCAAGAGCAAGGTTATTAGGAGTGGACCACACAGTGTCACCAAATAAATGTGCAAGTACTCTCAAAACTTAAATATTTCTGCATAGATCAGCCACAATGGAAGGTTTAAATATACTTAATAATAAATAATAAACAAACAAGACAATGCTAAATATATATTCACAGTGACATCAGAGTTCTAAAGCACGGGAACTATTTAAAACAACATTGCAGGACAGTCTCAAATAAAGAAAGAAAATATCTAAATTAATCTTTGCTGTATTCCTGACTATATCTAACATAATTACTATTCCCTAGACATTTACTTCATTAGAGCAAAGCAGATGTGGTAAATGGATCTTCTAGTTGTTGTCAGGTCCAAGACAGAATACAGAATGCTCTGTTTTACCAAAAGACTTCTCAAATTAATATCTCAAACATCATTGTTGGGCTAGCTGAAGAATGACATTATTTCTTGTCATCTGACTCCTAGTCTCTAGGCCCAAAACAACCATTGATGGCAGCTGGTAGCATTTAGCATCTACCTGTAAAAATACATAGACCTCAGATCTTTGGCAGATGCTGGAAGTCATAAAACAATTGCATTCCTTCACATTTCAAAACTAGTAATTAGTACATCCTACAAATATTACAGAAATCTTCTCAGCATAGACTCTGTGTCTCTAGCTGCCTTGAAAACTGAAAGATACCATCTTTTATTGCGTAGCCTATAAAGTAATTTAATTTCAGCTATTTTCCTAAGATTTGCTGGACTGAAGTTAACCTCCTGTATTCCAATTTCCACTGTTAAAATATATACATTTGGACAGCTACAACAGTGAATGTACAATTCTGTTTTCCTCCAGCAGGGCACACTGCATCCAGCATCTCAAACACAAACACTTTACAAAATATCCCTTCAACACACATCTGTACAAACCAGTTTGACATACACACAACATACAGTTCTAATACAGTTGTAACAGAAGCATCTTATATAAATCATTTTGATATTCACAAATGACATATAATTATTTGCAAAACTCCAGCTAGTTGGGCTGGCAGTATCTCCTTTCATCACATATACAATAGTATTTAACAATTGAGATACAAAAGCCTACCTGGAGGCCCCTCCTGGGACATGCTTGCTGTCTCTGAAATAGTAGCACCAATGTCAAGGACGTGCTGCTGTTCTGTACTTTCCTGGGAGCTATCTGGATCCCTGACAATGGACAGGAACTCTTCATTTGCTGTTAGTGGTGGCTCTGTAGCAGGTCCCCTGGTACCCATCCGATCACTGGCCACTGCAACTGCTCTCCTACATGCCGATGAGATTGTGTCAATGACCCTTTGGCACACCTAGTTATAAGCCCTCCTGTAGCTGCCAATTAATGTCTGCAAATATCTGCTTCCAAATTTGCATTCTGCCTGACATATTTCCATGTCCTCTGTCAAGCAGGAAGGCACCATGTTGCCTAAAAGCTTCCATAATGACATGATCCTCAGAGTCAGTGAAGGGTGGTTTTCAATGATTGAGATACCTGGGTACCAAAGTCCTAGGTGTCTTAAAAGGCAACAGAAGGATAAACATAATTATCACATAATCACATAAGTACAAAATAACTATTCCCAGATAAAACAGAAAAGGTTGCATTTCAGTATTACCCACCAGAGAAACATAATACAGTCTAGAGCTATGAAATATGAACACAGTCTGGATGCAAAAAAAGGAGTGTAACAATAGCAACATATCCTTGTTTGTGCCATAACAGAAATGCAGATTTGCTCCCCCACCCCCAAAAGAACAAGCAAATGACACATTTTGCTAACAAATCATCTCTGAAATGCTAAAACTGCTATCAGATGAACTGTTCCTGAAACATGTCTACAGATTTAATACAGAACATTCTTGTTAAGTTACTGCCAATCAGGTATGCCTGTGAAATTCCCCAACAAACATGTCCATGGCATCAGTACACTTCTAACTAATGCATACAGATAAAAGTGCTTTAGCTAATCAAAATACAATATATATATATATATATATATATATATATATATATATATATATATATGTAAACAGATTTTTCTTAATTACATTTCAGCATATGCAGCATATAGCTGACAAATTGCATGCATACCTTCTCAAGTTCAGTAAATATATCCCAAAATAATAACAATTCTCATCACCTTCAGTTTCCTACACAGTTGCTTTTTTATGGTGTAGCTTCAGGGCTGTCAGCATGGTGAATATGCAAATGAGGTGTGAATGAATTAGAATTGCTGAATCCCAAACACTTGGCTCTGTGTAGCAGATATCATATAAACATAGTGCAGGCACACCTTCAGTGTTTGTTTTTAGTGGATTGCAACTCTGAATGATTACTGGTAGAGAGAAGGAAAACACAACAGCAATACAGACTGCCCTACATCTAGTGAGTGTGTCAGGTTAGACTTACAAAGTGTTAGCTGTAATTTTTCAGGGTTGGAAATGTAAGTAAGCAGCACACAATTCACAGGTTCTGTTCATTAACATCCAGCCTCCTCTTCTTTTGTTGGCAACTGCATATTATATTTTTGCTATTTGATATCCTCACACATTTCAAGGACAATAATATAGGATGGCTTACAGACTACATGTCTCAGATTATTGGTCAGATAAGAGAAGAATGAGCAACAATTACAGAGAGGTAAAACACAGTTGCATATTTGCAGCAATACTCATAATTGGTTGTGTGATCACTTAGCGCACTACATCCAAAATTAATAAATATATAAATAACATGTTCATATAACTGTAGATGATGCTGCAGTTGGTTTATGCAGAATGATTTCAGTTCCTTGCTGCAAAGGTGTTTGTCTGGCTAACAGGGATAAGGCACCCTTACTGTGTTCTGAAGGTTCACTGGAATGAGAGTTCAAATCCAGACCCATGTAGAAATATCTCATGTGCACTAACATTCTGTAGTGTGAATTTCATAGATTGTTTTTCCTCATATCAACCCCCCCCTTTTTTTCTGACCCATGTAGAAATATCTCATGTGTACTAACATTCTGTAGTGTGGATGTCATATATTGTTTTTCCTCATATCAACTACCCCCCCTCTTTTCTTTTTTGGGGGAGGGGGAGTGTTTGTGTGATGTGCTGCTTTGCACAAACATGGGAAACAGAGAAAATAAACGTCAGGTTTGGCTGTGCTCACCTCATTTGCACAAAGTGTGGCAGTATGCAAACTGGACTGTGGCCCACCCAGGAAGCAGACAAAATACCTGAAGAACACCTGCAAATAGGGCATCTGTACAAAGGCAAAGGTAAAAAAACAATGCACTGTTGCAATTTTTGTGTTCCATCATGCAACTGCACTTAGTGGCATTGAGCAGCAGTTAGCATAGTTCTCCAGCAGCTGCAGCCATCGAACACCTGCAGACCAGACTCAATCAGCCAATAACTGAAACTGGACAGATTCAATTAATTCTTTTGGACACAGCGCAAACCCACCATTGTGCAGCAGTTAACACAGAGACCCTAAGAATGATTAGGAAATTAGAAACTGTTATGTAACTAGTCCTGTGGCAGCAGATGTAAGTATAGGACTGGAGTACAGATGGTCCTTGGTTCTAGTACACTGTGTCCAACCTCGTGCTTGGACTTTGACAATAGTGAAGAATTAGAATCGTGATTAGAACCGTGTTGGTGTCTCCTACTACTGTTTTTGTGCACTGTGTCCAACCTATTTTACTGTCGTGAGTGTGGACTTTATAGCAATGAACTAAAAACAGTGGCAACAGGTGTAAGTGTAGGACTGCCATACACATGGTCCTGGGTTCTAATATAGAAAATTCCATACACTTTTACTATTGTTCCCCTTCCCATTATATTCACTCTCATTTCTAACACTTTAGATAGTGGAGCTGATATGAATTATATGTATGAGGGATAAGACACCATTATTGTGTTTTCAGATGTATGACTGAGGATATACTGTCTACTATATTTCTGTAAGTATAATTCTGCTATCTGGACTTGCATGGGTTTCAGAATTACTTAATATACGTACACAACTCGATCTATAACCAATATCCTTGTCAGGTCACACACACATACACGTGTAGCAGCTTAAACTGTCACCTGTATTTATGTCTGATTTCAGACTATGTCTGAGCAGCACTTCTTCTCTGGTAAAGACAGAAATCAATGCTGTGGAAGAAAATGTTTTGTCCCTTATGCCTAGGTTTGAATTCCACACAGTGCAAAAATCAATTTTCTTTGGTATATAAAGGCAAAAAACAAATGCATCAGTTCATTACATTTATGCCCCAAGTGCATGTCCACAAACTTAATTCACGTAACAATTACCTTCCAATTTCCAATATACATTTCCAGGCTACATCAGTAGACACCCCTCAAACTAAGGCCAAGTGTCAGATCAACCTTACAATTTCAGTTATTTAATTCCTCCCTGCTTGGCACTGCTGTGCTCAGCTTAACATCGTGCAAATGCAGTTGGCATTGTTGCTTGGGTTTGTGCACTACCAGTAAACACAATTACTGGAATTGGTGGGAAAGCATCAGTTTCCATTGCTCTAGTTCAGCTGGTAGAAATGACTGGTGTTACAGAGGAAGATGCCAAGTTTAGGGCACAGCGGTGGGGTGTCCAGGAGTCCACGATATTCATTAGACTCCTCGTAAAGCACCACAGCCAAAAGCTTCTGTAGGGGGACTATGTTGGTTCCCAGTACGAGTCTGAGGCATGGAATACTGTGTCCCAGGCTGTATCCAGTGCCACTGGCATTCCTCTCACTGGACAGCAGTGTAGGCATCATTTTAATGACCTACACAGGTGAAAGAGGGATACTCTCAACCACTGATTGAATGAGTTTGAGAAAAGTGAAAGTATGACAATAAAAGAGTACTTGTAAAACTTAGAAAGCAAAATATAGGCAAGAATGGTATGCATAATGCTCTTCTGTTCTTTCCCCAGCTCCCACTGAACACGAGTTCAACTGGAAGGCTCATATTGCTCGACTAGAGAGACTGAGGAAAACAAGTGGTATGTATGCAGCAGAAGATAAGTGTTATTGTAGCTTTAAAAGTTAAAGATAGCTTTTTTGGTCTTTTATAGAGTTGTACCAAATTGAGCATGCATATCCCAACTGTAAAAGCAAGCATGCATGCACTAGTCTGTAGCACAAAGCAACTGTAGGACTCCAATATTATACTTTAGTCAGAGGTTGTGAGTTCAAATACCATGATTCACAACTATACAATACTGTTATTTCTTAGATAATATTTACATTAAATTAAAAACTATACCAGTGGCAAAAATGCCCTGCTGTAAACTGAATATCTGTATAACTGGAACATGCATATGTGCAACACATGCACATTTCAAGGATTACTTTCAGCAATCTGTAGTATAGTGTGTATCTGTTAGGACATATATTTGAATGTAATATTTCAAGTAAGAGTTGTATAATTCTATCAATGCACTGTATGTCACGCATGATGGTACTAATTTTATCTCTTTTTTTCTCTCACCCCAACCCTTATCTCTCTTTTTTTTCTATTGTGTGTCATCAAAATATCTCCATGTCATCCATATGTACCACATCACTAAATGTTACACAGCACAGCGAGGTAGGACAGCCCCAGTGGATCAGCCTGCCTCCAATCCACTGTCTCCAGCACTGATGCCCAGCACATTTGGGAACCAACCTGGCAGCACTTCCTGTGCTGCCCCTGCACTACCTGTGCCCTCAGGTAGTGTTGCTCCAGAAGCTGGTGTAGTGGCACTGTTGGCAGCCACCAAACCTTGTTTATTTACATTTAAACATGGTGCGCTGCATGAATATGCAATGAGCGCTCTTGCTCTCTGCGCATCACCCCTCACACATGTAAACTCCATGTGTTTACTGAATCCCAGGAGATAGTTTACACTTTCTATTTATTCTGGAATAAAAATTACAAATCATTTTTTTCATGAAAGTAAAAGACAGTGTTACTTTTTTTTTTGCCTATGGAGCCAGGAGAACCATGAAAGACAGTTTTACATGCAATCCTCCCAATAACACCTGTGGAAATGTTAATGGGAATATACTGAATAAATCTGAAGATGCAGGCGCTTACATACAGAAAGTAAATACAATCAATAGTGTGGGGCAGTCCTACTGAAATGGTATGAAATAGTATCGTTTTGGAATTTTTCAGTTGACCGCTAAATTATGCTGGCCCTGTGAAATGTGTTCTTTTTGTTAATTTTCTAACACTTGTGCTGCTTTAGGTGTACATAAAGTATCTAACTAACTATCTAAAATTCTCTGATTATTATTAGTATGTAAAAAGGCAGCAGATGAAAAAAATTATTAAGCAAGTAATCTGATAATATAAAAAACAGACTTTTTTTTTTAAAAATTTAAGTTTAGTGAAAAGTATTTTTATTTACAACTACATCAAAGAGACTGTCTTCTTAAAATTAAGATATCAAGGGTCAGATTTTAAAAGAGTTGTTCTCAGTGTAAGTCTGCCCTGATTGCAAAAGATCTGCTCTTGGTGTAAGTGACTTACTTTGGTGTAAGGCCTATCTACTACTAGGCTTACTACAGGGACCAGACTCTAAAATGCTTGCTCTCAGTGTAAATGGTAACTTACACTGAAAGCAAGTCTTTTGGAATTGGGGCCCGAATGTGCGCATAAATACAAAGGACTATTATCAGGGCTCCGGTCATGACTAGCTCGTGATGGATGACTAGACATGGATACCACAAATATTACTTCAACAGTGAAGCCCCTGAAAGCTGGTAAAACACTTAACACTTTTAATATCCATATCCTGTTCTCAGCCTCTTACCTCCAGAATCAGTGATAAATCTGGAAATAATGAACAAACAAACAAAGTAGTCTGGAGCCAGGAGTCATTAGTAAAACATTTAAGAGTGCTACTATTAAACATTTTACTAGTGACTCCTAGCTCTGGGCTACTTTGTTTGTTCATTATTTTGAGGTTGTGGACTTACAGTTTCTGGGTAGCCTATATTTATTGCCATAAATAAGAAAATAATTAGGGATACTTTAAAAACATTAATACTATTAACCTCAGAAGTTAGCAGAATAACAGAATATGAATTAACGGCCATTTTCTGGAGTAAAAGCAGTTGACAAATCTTAATTATTGCCATTATTTAAAATGCAATTCACCACTTTTTATTCAACAATTGCATGTTTTAGGAGGGATTATGATGGACACTGCAACATGTTTTTAACACCTTTATTGAATTATCACTTAAGACATAGGCAAACATACATTTATATTAAAGAAAACAAACCATGTTAAGTTCACAGTTACAAACATAATATATCACATATTTTCTTCTGTACATTATCAATCCAACATTATAAAAATTGCTCAGTTATTGCTTTCCCTTAAACCTCACTCCTCCTCCTCCAAAAGATTATTCAGTATGCATTGCTCCCACAGTTTACATTTGTGTCTATGCAGTTTGCTGCAACCCTTTTCAAAATATCCTGCTTCTAGTTCTTTTATTTCTGTTACAATGTTCACTACTTCAAGTACAGTTGGTTTAGACTTTGATTTCCATTTTCTAGTAACTGCCTTTTTGGCAGCCACCAGAATTAAACTTAATAAAGTCTTTCTATGTCTAGGCAATTCAGAGTTTGTATCCCAAGTAAAAAAAATCTTTAGTTAAACCCATTTGCTCACATAATATTTCTGACAGGGTACTTTGTAGGGAAATGTTAAAGTCTGCCAACTCATTATACTTCCAGAGCATATGT
This sequence comes from Protopterus annectens, assembly GCF_019279795.1. Lineage (NCBI taxonomy): Eukaryota > Metazoa > Chordata > Ceratodontiformes > Protopteridae > Protopterus > Protopterus annectens. Next base: position 212,254,851 of record NC_056731.1, read on the forward strand.
TCTCAGTTACCTCTTTTTACCTCATCACACCTCCAACATTTGCTATCTACCTGAGGAAAATTTTGCTTATCCAGTCTCTCTTCCCAATCTTTTCTAACCTGCTCTGACTGATTCCTATAGTTATCTTGCAATATTGTATATGTTCTACTTATTACCCCTTTTTTAACAGCAGCTTCTATTCTACATTCAACTAAAAACTCTACTGGAGCATGCCTTTCACTTGGGATTCCCCTATCCCTTTCTCTTTGTCTATACTTTAATATCAACATACTGATAGGGAGGTTCTCTCTAGCCTGCAGTCCAAATGTCTTTTTGGCCACTTCCCATTCTATTAATTGTCCCTCTCTAGTTATTTGCTCCCAATACCTTGCTTCCTTTGCCAGTTTTCTCCAGTAAATTACATAATCCTTTTGACTGTTCTCAGTACACCTAATTGCACTGTCTAAGTTCTTAGAATGTTTTCTGCTACTTTATGAATATAATATTCTGTATAGCTGCTGTTATTCTCCTTAAGGCTCAACATCTAAAATCTCATTCTCTTCTTATTTCTTGAATTTCTCCCCACTTCATCATCATCCCTTTCCATATGAATTATAGCTTTCTGCTTGTGCTATGTATATAAACATTAACTCTGTATCTCTAAAATATCCCTTAAAATCAGATAATCCTAAACTATGTTGTTCTATTAGAAGGATCAACTTATCCCACCTGACCCTTGTCCTCCTCCCCTCCCAGATAAAATCATTCATCTCTTTATTAATTACTGACCACAAGTTCTCCTCTGGTTGATAAAAATATGACTGACATTTTCATTTCTTGCATCTTGCTATCCACATCCATAAACAAGAGTTTCCAGCTTCTCAGTTTTTGTATTATATTTTGTTTAGTTTCTTTCCACATATCATTAGCTGCCATAACAGAATCCTTTTTAACCCATACTCCTAACATCATAATTTTATTGTTTCTCCATAAATATGGGTATAGCTGAACCAATTCATGTGTGGGTACATAGTTTACAGCTATAGCATTTGTTTTATCTTCATTAATTTTATAGCCCCCCCCCCCGCAAAAAAAAAAAAAACAAACTTGAAACTGTCTCAGAAAGTTCCACAACAGTGCAATGTCCTTATCTGGTTTTATCAGGTACAAAATAATATTGTCTGCAAATAAAAACGACTTTTCCTGATTATCATACCAATTATATCCTTGAATTTCTGAGTCTCTAATTTTCCTGCACTAAATATAATGCAAATAACAAAGGGGAAAGAGGACACCCTGGTTCTTCTATTCAGACACAACTTATCAAACAGGAACCCTCCCACTTAAATTTTTGCCTCTGATCCCTCACATATCCTAATTAACCTTATCACTGTATCAAGGAATGAAAATGCTTTCATTGTCCTACTCATCAAATCCCAAACATACACTGTTGAATGCTTTCCCTGCATCAAGACCCACCAACAATATCTGCTTATTTCTGGATTGTCATTGTTCTATTAATGTTGTTAAATGTCTGCCTCCCCTCCACAAAACAAAATCAATCCATACTTACCTATTTTGTCAACACCTTTGCCATTCGTTTAGCTATTATAGACATCAACACTTTATAATCATGGTTTAAAACTGAAATGGGCTATATGAAGCTGAATCTGATGGGTCTTTGCCACCTTACAGCCACCCCAACTTTCTTTCAGAATGTTGGTCCTTCCCCTCCTTTTAAGATACTGTTAAACAAAACCTTCTTCCCTCCTAGCTTCCAAACTTCCACAAGAATACCATCTATTTCTGGAGACTTTCCTGCAGACTGATTATGCATCACTGTTTTTATCTAATCTCCTCCTATTTTAACTGTTAATTGCTGAGCCCATCTACTTCTAACCTTAGCATATTTAGGTATTCCATAAATATTTCCATTTGCACTTTTTCTTGATTTCCATATTCCTCTGCTTTACACAAATTTTCATAGAATTTCTGAAATATCTCTACAAGATGTCTGGTTATTTTGCTTGTTATAAGCTCCCTACGTTTAGCAACAAACCTTTCTACTTTCTGTTGCCAAAGTCATGCTAAGAGTTTTTGTGGGCTTGAGTTATCATCAAAAAACAGTTGTTTAACAGAATCTTTCTAAACTTAGGCATATTATCCAGATACGCCCTTATTTTCTCTTTAGCACTCTGCAGTTGCACATCTTCTTGTTCTATGAAATTTGCCTTATTCTACAATACTTTAATGTTTGTCAGCCCCTCGTATAATTCTTGTTACTTATCCATCTCTCTTTTGCTTTTATTTCTACCCTATTTTTAAACTCCACTTTCATTTTATCCCACTCACTAGGTATAACTTCTGAAGACATTTCTGTCTTCCCTAATAGTCCTCAAATAATTTTCATTGCCATTCCTTAAATTCCTCTCTTTTTTAACACGTAGGAGAGGAAGCACGAGTGCCTCTGCATATTTTTTTCTTAGCTGTTATTGGTGCATGATCTGAAGCAGTTACTGGAGATGTGTCTAAGTTTTCAATTAAATGCACGTATTCCTGTGAAATATAATTTCTGTCTGGTCTAGCCCAGTTATTGTACCTTGGGGAATAATAATAAGTAAAAAAAATCTCAGAGTTCCTACTACTGAATTCATATTTTCCATACCAAATATTTTTATATTTTATAAATACCTTCACAAATATACTCTTTTGTTATATATTCCCTTCTAGGTCCCAAAGATACATACTCAGTGTGGCAAATCAAGTTCCAGTCCCCACCTGGAAGTATTATTCTCTGCTGACAGCTGATTATTTCTCCCAAAATGTTCTTAACCTCCATAATAGCAGTTTTAGGTAGAATATAAATACATGCCAGCATAATCTTCCTCCCTTGCAAGTAACCCCTTATTACCACAAATCTACCATTGCTATATTTCCCCTCTTCTATCCATATTGGAGCTCCTTTAGCAATTGGTGTAAGTACTCCCATTTTCTTTTGTCCCTGATATTCTGCTATTTGCAATCTGTTTTTCTTAATATAATTCAATAATCTTTCTTTTTGCCTATAGCTATGAGGCCATTCACATTCCAATACAATATGTTTAGTGTAGCCATTATTATAAGACATTACCACTCTCACCCACCATAAATGACATCTTGCCTAAATGTCCACTTCCAGCTTCTGTGCACCAACCAACACTTAGCAGGCTGATCTCCCACACAGTTGTTTCCTGTCATCTCCACCCAAACACAAGTCACACCGCACAAGACTCATTGCTTCAATGAAAACTCCCAGACAAAAAAAAACAAACACATCCCAGAACACTCCCACAACCCATCAACCCAAAACAAACACACAAAACCATGTATATCCTCAAACAATGAAGTTCAACCCTTCCAATAGGAACGACCATCCCAAATCAACAGGCACACACATAGGCACAAACCAATGCAACAATAAGTCTATCCATGCAAAGACACATGCCACAACCCACACCAAAATCACCGACTGCTCCTCTCTCACCTCCACTCTCCTCCCAGATGTAACAAAACATGCTTCCAGAAATTATCAACCCTCCACCAGCCTCAAAATAGCATTCTGGCTTTTACTTCTTCTCCCTATAGTCAGCTTGTCTCCATGGAAACATAAGTATCAAATGTACAGCTCTGCAAACCAGTCACCCCACAGTGAACATCCACTTGACAAAGGAAAACTCCTCATCACATTCAGTTTCCTCCTATTTACTTGCTTAAACAAAAAAACTTATCATTAAATGAAGCCAAAGGCTTCAATCTCAGTGCTCACCCATGCAAAAGCAGGAGATAACATATCAGCTCCACGCTTTCTAGAATCCATGCACTCCCACATCCTATCTTCCATCCCAACAACCTACAACATATCAACCCAAACACGATCTTGTCAAGCTCCTCTCCTTCTCCTACACTGCAATGCCTACATTTCCCAAAATTATACAAGAAAGAAAGAAGAAAAAGTGTGTGGGGGGCACTTGTCTACCTTAGTATTTCTGCCACACACAACAACTGAAAATACTCTATTATACAACATTCAATTCCATACAAACACTGTTAAAAACAAAAAGTGTTACCCTTACTTTTCTTTTTTTTTCTTTCCTCTTTCTTCCCTTCAGTGTCCCCACAAACACCCATGACATGAAGTGGAATGCATGCTTCTCAGTTCCCCACAAGCCCAACAAAGTAAAAAAAAGTTCAATCCTCCTACCCTTTCCTATAGAACCACACCACACAAATGTTACTGATGGTCCACAGTCTCACATTTATTCACTAACCCTAATGTTTTCGGTCCTCTCCCTACCCATCCCCATCTCCCAACCACAGACCCTGGCCAAAGTCCAAGGCACTCACAATTCTCACAGCCAGACCTCGTACTCTCCTCTGTCTCACAAGCACCCTCACCAGGAACACTGAAAAAGGTCTCTCCACAAGCCGCAATATCAGAAGAATGAGAGGCAGAGTCCCCTCTGGGAATGTAGGGATTGTAGTATGTGTGCAACTATGTTTTCTCCTGCTTTTGATTGGGTGACCATTGGGATTGAGGCCTTTGGCTTGATGTAATGACAAATATTTTGTTTGTCCCTGATGCCCCCCCCCTCCCCCGCTGGACTAACCCCTGCATTTCCTCCTTAGCCTACTTAATATCACAAAATAACCTGGATCCTCCAGGAAAAAACACTCTGAAGACAGCTGTGCATAGCAGTCCAAATTCCACACCTGCCCCTTGACACTCCCTGACCACTGAGAGAAATGGCCCATCAATCATCCTCCATAAACACTCTATTGTCTGCAATCTTCACCACTTAGTCCCCAACCCCATGCCATAGCCCTGCCAGGATCAATGTCCTCTTCTGGTACGATCATATCCCCACAAACAGAGATCTTTGCTGCCCTCCCACACTCAGGCCTAGAGCACACACACAATATGTCCCTTCAGCCAACAAATCTTGCTGCAGAATACCAGTCCAGCTACCCAGATAATAATCAGTTCCTTCAAGTGTTGCTGGCACAGCAGAAAATCTCAGGCCCTCTCCACTTGCTCTGCCACCCAACTGTATCATCCCTCAAAACAGCTATTCCTGAGCATTCCCCACCTAGCCAAGCCCCCCATTCACTGCAACCCCATACAACTCCATCATTCTGTATTTTTGTGTGTTTTTCTACTAGATTTCATTGTATAAACATGTTTTTGAGGCTGTAAACATGAAAACTGTCGTGACAGTTTTTTTTGCAAAGGACTGACATTTTTACTGAATTCTTAATAATTTAATAACTTAGTTTTTATGTACACTAATAAACATGGATGGATATTTACTAGATATTATTAGACAGATGTATTTTTATATTTATAGTATTCTAGTTTGATTATGTTTATGGTTAGATAGCTATGTGTTTTTCTTGATTTTAGTTCTTGTCGCAGACCTGATGAAGGCTTTATTGCATTATTTAGCCAAAAGCAATTTTACTTAAAACACTTTTTATGCATATATTATGCAAAAAGACAGTTAGTGTTTTCCTTAACTAGGATTTAGTTTGATCTAATAAGTAGTAGTAGTATGAGGGAGTGGGTACTTACTGTTCTAAAATGCACTTTTATGGCCCTGTTTACATTGTTTACCATGAATAGGCTGGTTTAAAATTAAACAATGCATGTATTTTCCACACCTACTTCTAAGTATATAAAAGCTTATATATTTAACATTTTTAAAATATTTCTGATTTTTTTTGTTAGTGAAGATCGTTTGTCTGTGACAAATAAAGGCTTGTTGCTTTGGAACACTACCAGGGTTTTGTAATTTTTGAAAGTTATTGTGACTGAGCTCATCAATGAAGTTTTAAGGCCACTAGTTTCTCCATTTTTTATTTTTTCCTCAACACTCTTGGTGGTGAGGTTGGAACTAGACAGATTCCTATGCTTGTTCCTATTTTTCTTTTTTATAGTTACATAAAAAATAAACCTTCCCTGTTTTTCACTTACCTTGCAAACAGTAGTAGAGGTCCTTCTCAAAAATTAGCTGTTCAGCTCTGGCTCATGCAGTTGTTGCTCCTCCCCTTCCTCTTTCACTCTGGAATTAAGCAAAAGCTGCTACAAGCAACCAGCAGTATACTCCATACACACAGGCAGGAAGAGATACAGGCCTCTCAGCTGCACCTCATTATGTGAAACATTCTTTATTCTGAGGTCTTAAATGTTACATGCCCAGACTGTTACATAATGGAAGTTTCCAACACACATTCATTAAGAATTTTTAAGCAAATATCCATAGTAAACAATACTGAATCATATTAATTTAATGAAAGCCTCTTTTGTGAGGATGAATAATTATTAAACCATTTTCTGAACTTCTTAGTTGAATTTATTAGCAAGTGTTTAGGAATTGTTCCACATTGTGAGAGGCAGTGTTTTGTTCCCCATATTGAAGTAGGAAGGCTGAGAGCTATAAATAGAATTTGTAGTCACTCCACTGAAGAACAAATTATTGCCGTATGAAGTAACAGCTGCTACAACACACAAGCAGCATTTCTCAAACTGACCAGAAACATAAGCAATCAAATGTCCTTCATTTTCAGTCATACTTTTACCCTGCTGTCCCCCCAAAATTTTCCTCATTTCTGATATATTGTTGAGGAATATTTAGTCGATAATGCCAAAAATCCAAATTGCAAACATATTATCTTTCAGAAATGCATGCTGATGATAAACATGTTGTTTGATTACCTATATGACAGTGAACTAGAGTAAATTTTAAAAATTACCTGATTTTCTGGCTTAATTTTGATTCCTGAGCACTGAAGTTGAATGATGTCTAAAGAAAACAAAACAAACAAAAAAGACACACACCAAGAGCATAGCTTCCTGTATTCTTTAAATTATGCAGACTTCTCAGCATTGTGTTTTTGTCATTGGTAAAATCCTTTCTGATACAAGCCTCTTAGCTAATTAGCAACAGGGAGAGGGCAAGACCAAGCAGGGTAGTGGAGATTGTTAATGGTTGGCTCTTCTTGTCTGTGCAGTAAATGTGATGACTTTACAAATGAACACTGACATCCCTGGGAAAAAGGAAGCACTTAAATGGTACTTCATCCACCATCAAAAACAGAGATTTTTGCCTATATTACTGGAGAACCAGATAAGGGTCTCCATTTCCAGATAATCTAGGGAAAAAATGGATAGGTGGTAACTCTATTACTTGATGTGCAAAAAGAATCCACAGTCTTCTGACCTTCCAGCATCAAAAATGAGTGCGTTACCTGTTAAGCCAGTAACAGAGGGAGAATTAATGCTTGCATTGCATGGTACGAAACTCCATAATGGCAAATGAATTCCCCACAATCAAACATGTCCCACCCCCCATGCAGTGATACTGCAAGCCCCCACCAGTGGAAGCTTGCATACTACAAGATTCTCTCATTACCATATTATGGCATACGAAGCACAGTGTGTATGGCACTTATCCATGTCAGTACACTATGCCTTTGAATAACAGGGGCCATCACTGTATAATAAACAGCTCTCATGGTACCACTTAATGCATACTATGTCAGTGTTATTAAATATGCTGTAGTATTTAACAAAAAAAAAATCCACAGTTTTTATTGTAGAGATTCCACCCTCTTTTCTTTTATATATTTAAGGATTATCTGTTGTTACACTCCAGGCTACAGAATATTAAGTCTGTAGTTTTTGGCTGAATCTCAAGAGACCTACAGGCACTTTGTTAAAAACTGTCTGGTCTCATGCTGTTTCATTAGGTGAGCATGCTATACAAAATACAAATTTCAGAAAATAAAGGAAAGCCTAGAGATGTAAATTCTGCCACCAAATACTCACAGATCAGTAAGTAATTATATGTTATGTAACACAGGTCAACTCTGGTAAGGCTGTGAGTATGCCTAGCTGCTAATGCCTAAACAAACAAACAAACAAACAACAAAAATAAATAAATAAATACATAAATAAAAATGGCTTCCCATTGTAATTCTGTGACCCTTAATTGCAAGTTCTGAAATTACAAAAAAAAAAAAAAAAAACAGTGAATGTCAACAATCACTGTTCACCTTTAAAGTTGCTCACAAGTACAAACTAAAGTGTGAGTTGTACTTGTCGCTGAGGGGAGATGCAAATAGATTGCAGCATGACTGTCCCCATCAACAGAAAATCCTTTCCACAACCTTCCTATTGAGGGACCACTTGTGAAGCATTAGAATGGACCTGCTTAACTTGTCTGCAATCACAGTGGATTTCCCCAGAATGTGCATTGCTATCAGAAATCGATTGGATGAGATCATCCATTGCCAGACACTCATAGCTTCTCTGCACAGGATGTAAGATTTGGGTCCCCCTTGCTTGTTGGTGTACCAGACCACTGACATATTGTCTGTCTGTATTGCAATAGCCTTTGGGAAGACTGTCTTGGAAGGCCTGCAATGCTAGGAGGACAGCTCTCATTTCCAGGACATTAATATGCATATTGGCCTCTTCAGGGGAACCATGTCCCTCAGACAGTCTTTCCCAAATCTGGGAGGCATCAGTGGTCAGTACGGCCTTGGGTTGGGGAAGAACAAAGGGACAACCTTCTTGTATTTGACTGGAGTATGTCCACCACAGAATGTAATTTTTGCAAGCCTGTGTTATTTTGATCTGACTGGATAAAGGTTGGTAGACAATGGACCACTGAGTTGCCAGTGTCCACTGAAGAATCCTCAAATGGTACACCTTGCCAATGGTACTAGGATTATTGCCTCTGACATGGATCCCAAGGCTTGAAGGACCAGTTGAGCTGAAAGAGAAAAACTTTGAATGATCTGTCTGACCTGGAAGTGAACAGTCTGAACTCTTGACAGAGGGAGAGAGGCTGTGTAAATGATTGTATTGAGCAAGGCACCTATGACTTCCAATATCTGTGTTGGTTTGAAATAAGATTTGTTGTGATTGATTATGATCTCTAGGTGGGAGTGCAACTGGAGTACATAGTCTCAAACTAGCATCAGATGATGCCTGGTCAGAGTGGTTATGAGCCAGTCTAGATAAGGAAATACCCAGAATCCTGCAGTCTCAAGTGAGCTGCTACTACTACCATACACTTGGTAAAACCCCTGGCAGATATGGTAAGACCAAAGGGCGGCGCTGTGAATTGGCAGTGACTGGCTCCCAGCCAGAAGGGTAGATATATCCTGGATCATCTGTTCATTTTGATATGATAGCATGCATCCTGAAGATCTATCAAGCACATCCAGTTGTCCTTGTGCAGAAAAGGCAGAACAGACTGAACTGTGACCATTCTGAACTTTGTGTACTGAACTTGACTCTTTCAGACTGCTGAAATCCAAAACTGGTCTCCAGTCACCTGTTTTCTTTGGTACTAAAAATACTCTTCTGTCATTTCCGAACTCTTTCTGGTCTTGGTGACTTCTTGGATGACTCTTTTTTTCTAGCGTTTTTTTATCTCTAGTGCTGCTGCTTCCCTTTGGGTGGGTGGAATATTGGGGATTTTGTTTACTACTAGAGGAGGTGGATGGGAAAATGGTATTATATAACCTCTTGATATAATCCTCCCCACTCATGTATCTTTTGTAATTTCTAGCCAGGCTCTCTGGTACAGAGATAAATGACCCATGACTGCCTCCAGAGTTGGACAGTCAGGCCTCCTTTCAGGATCTGTCAGAGAAAGTATCTCTAGATCCCTGGTTATGTGGACTACCTCTGCTGTGGGGATGGTGTCTTCCATTAGAGTTCCCCTCTCTGTCCCTGAGGGAAGTGGCTCCATGTGGATTCTGGAAGTGACCCGGGGAATTTTTGAACCACATTTTTCATCTGCCTCATTGGTTCCTAGAAAAGGTCCGTTGAGTGGTTGAAAAATGTATGCCCACACCTGACAGGGTTTTTCCTTCCTGCTCACACCTACAGAGTGTGTCTTTTACTTTCAGGCCAAATAAGTAAGTTCTGTCAAAAAGGGAAGATTTGAAGGGTTTTGTAAACTCACACATGCACATCCAGGCATGTATCCTGATGGAAATGCCTGAACCCATTGTCTATGAGGTACTTTCAGCTGTGTGGGAGATAAGTCTCATGGACGAGTTTGAAATGGACTGAATGATAACCAGTGAGACAAGAGTGTTCTCTTCCACAGAGGAAATGGTCCTAGTGAGGTATTTGGTAAGTTCCTTAATCAAATCCCTTTGTAGTCTTGTGAAGAGTGCCAAATAATTCAGTAACCAAAGGGCAACAGTCGCCAAAGCATAAACACACTTCTCAAATCTGCCCAGCGCCCTAGACTCCCTGTTAAAGGGGTAGACAGATGAACTTTGCTCCCCTACTTTCTTCTTCGTGGTTTTTGCTATGACCATGGTATCAACTGGTACTCCCTTACTCCAATACTCTCTGTCTTTTGTTGGGCCAAGGATCCTATCTAGTTTCTTGGGGTTTAGGCTCAATGGTGTTAAACTCCTTCTACGTCCACTGTGAGACCAAATCAATTAGCTCATTGGTGGGCAGAGTCACCCAAGAGGTAGACAGACCAGCTCCAAAAGCCTCCAGGATACTGATGCCTCTTGGGAAAGGGGTGTCAGGAGACCAACCACCCTTTGCTTTAGGAGTTCAATAATGTCTCCAAATGACACATTGTCGGGTGGTGATCGTGGGGACCCTTCCCACTCATCAAAGTCAGTATCTTCTGTGACAGACTCTTGTGGAGAGTCCAGGTGCCTCCTTTTGCACTTTTTCTTCCTTGCAACTTCTTTGGTGGGATGCTCCAGAAAAGTATCAGAAGAAAATAATATACCCTGTTGGGTATCCTGGTGACTAATTTTGGCTGGCTGTCCCAGTGGCACCATTGGCTGAGGCTCTAGACACAGAGATGAATGGAGTTGGGCAGTCAGAGCCAAAGTGGGAAGAGAAGTCCAAACTCTAGGAACAGAGAAAGCTTTCTCCACTACCTCAAATGCAGAAAGCCTTGGAAAGGAGGAGACTGATGGCTCCAAGAAGACATGCTTATGAACCGTAGGCTCCCTCTGCCCTGAAGGCAGACTACTACAGGATGGAGTCAGAGCTGAGCTATCTTGTGCCGAAGCTCCAAGGGGCAGAGATGGTTCCAATAATTTTTAAGATAACTCCAGCACCATAGACCTGGTGCCAGCGCTATAGCTTCAAGAGCCATCTGGCTCCAAAGTGCTCAGCGCTGATCCACTCAGACATGCCAACAGAGTCAAAGATAATACCAGCATCTTCATATCCAATGCGGATGACGACAGAATCTTCGAATCCAATGACTTCAAAACCAGTGGTCAAATTGGAGAAGGCGCCAGTAAAGGGGAAGGTGTACTGATAAAGGTCTCCACACCTGATCCAGTTGGAGCTGGAAGAGCCCCCATTTGAATCTGTGTCAACAGGAACTTCCTCATCATCCTGTCCATATTGGCTTCGGAAAGATTCTTGAAAGATCTTACAGAGGATGCTACTGAAGAGGGTTGGGAGTGGTAATGTCTCAGTGACCTTTCCAAAAAGGGAGAAGTAAGGTGAGTGGAAACAGGATCCGCCATCAGTCGTGGCATCGGATCAGAGGTGATTTTTCTAGTCGAGGTTTCAGATCCAAAGAGGACTGATCCAACCCTTTTGGTACTTTACTAGGAGGTTCGAATCCTGAAGCCAAAGAAGATGTCGGACATAGGGAACATTTCCTAGATTCTTTATGAAGGGAATATACCTTCTTGTCAGGTTTTTTGGAGGTTGAGCCCCAAAAGATGTTGAAGCAGACTTGGAGGGGTACAAAACTCTCAAAATTAACTTATTTTTCCTATCAATTAAGGGTCTTGAGTTACAGGCCTTGCAAATGTTACAATTACAGTTATGGTGTGCCTGGCCTAAACAATACACACACTTTGAATATGCATCAGATAACAATATCCTGTGGCCCCAGGCCACAGACTTCTTGAAGCCATAAGGTTTCTCTGACATTGTTTGAAATAGCAAAGGAACAGCAGAAGATTAATAGTAACATCTTTTTTTTTTAAATTAAATTAAGAAAGGAAAAGTGAAATACCGACTATGGTAATTAAGAAGTACTTTAAGTAAAAAGAGGATTCCAGCAATGGTAATCGAAAAATACACCAGTAAAAAAAAGGGAAAGAGAATGAAATTTAAAGGGAGGACAGCATTAGAAAGGTTATAAATATTAGAAAGTTCTAAAGTCTTTAAAGATACAAAGATAATAAAGTTCTAACTCACAATAATAATTGTTAATGCTTATTTTTATGCAATGGCCACTTCTGTACATTAAGGCAGCAAACAAGATCTGAGGTATGTTAGGTGACTAGGGCATTATAGGTAAGGGAAGAGCTCGAGAGTTTCAGTGTTCCACAAGCTGGAAGAAGCAGCTGAGTTGGATCCAAACCCCAACAGCTGAGGAATGAATGAAAATGACAACATCAGATCTGATGACCGTAAAAAGTACAGCAGTATGATCAAAAGCCACTACCACTATAATGTGTAGCTAATAAGATACAAAATGTGATCTACTATAATGTGCTTGACATGGTGTGATGGATGAAAGTCCCTTGCTCACATACCTGTCAAACAATATGGGATGGTTTGACAGGTAAGGACTAAAGTTTACTTCTGTCATGACTGGCAGGTTACTTATGTCAAATGAAGTTAATCTGAATACAGTGGACAAGCTAATTACCCACGTACAGGTGTGCCTTTCTACCCTAAAAAGAATGACATAAAGATAAAACAAAATATATGAATTCTGTCTACTTTATTAAAACCACATTCTCCAAAGGGGGGGGGGGTCATGAAATAGCAAAGGGGAGTTCAAGAAATAAAGAGAGAGTGGGTTTGGCTTCATATCCTTAAGAAGAAGAATAAAAATACAGAATACTATATTCATGAAGTTGCAAAATGTATTCTAAGAACTAAGCCATCACCAGAATGAATTGTAAGCTTTCAGTATAATGAGATTCAATCAAATGAGTTTTCAGTATTTTGAAAATTAGGTATTGTGGTCTACGTGAAATGAAATTCAGTATTTTGAGTTTCAGTCATGTGAAGTGGACCCACCTCTTCCACAGCACCCATCAGCGAGGATTTTTTTTTCCTGCACTAGAAATATATTGCTTAACAGGAAATCTAGAACCATTACCAGAAGTTGAACTCTACAAGAAAAGTTTAGTGTGACTTTTGAAATTCATTATGATTCTAAGATCTCAGAAGTCCAGTTTTACTTGCCAAAAGATAGTCGTGCTGCACAGAATGCTAGGGGGATTGGCATGAGCAGACACACCCATGCAATTTCCTTGAAGCAGTCTCTCTCAAAACCACAGATGCTTTGGGCAGTGTGTAGGCCAAAAAATGGGGGAGGGGAGTAATAGACATCCAGCATGAATGGCAGTTCACACCTGGTACCCAGACCTCTCAAATGTCCAGATGTTTTGCAGACTGTTCTGATTTTTCATATTTTTGGTCTGCTCCTTATAAAATTTGTGGCTTTCTGGAAAATCACTGAGGACTGCATTCACTAAATAATGACATAAACTTGATTTTCAGACTTCATATCCTTTACAAAACACATGCTAACACAAATTCTTTAATTCTAACAATGTTCTAAGTTTATGAGTACAATTAAAATCTGTACCTATTTTTGGGCCTCTGCCGCCCCGCCCCCCCCCCCATTATTTTAAACATTGTCCAGATTTCTTGCAGTAAGAGGTTGAGAAGTATGTTGGTACCTGGCTCAACCTCCAAATAGGATGAACGGGCCAACCGAGCTCTCGCTTCTGTCCATGTGTCATATACACTGCATCAGCTGGGGAACAAATGGGCCTGACCAAGTTCTTGCTTCATTTGGGATGCTGGCCTTCTGCCTCATCCAGAGAAAGAAATGGATCTGGATTTTCTCCTGGGGAGGAAGAAATGGATCTGTGGGGTGCTGCAGTGGGGCTTAATAATTTATACTGCTAAAAAATATGATCTACAATGCTAAAACAATTCTGTTCCCTGATTAGAATTATGACACTAGGGGGTACTGCCAGCTATGCCAGGAGAAATAGGGCAGTGGATTTGTAACACATGCTAGCACAGCTAGCTGGAATTTTGTAAATCATTATATGTCATTTGTATATCAAACTGATTTGTACAGATGCTTGTATTAAAATGTATCAACAGTGTGTCTCGCTGGAAGCAAAATAAATGTACATGTATTATTGTAACTGAATTAAATGTATACACTGTAACAGCATATATTGGAAAGGAAGAGGTTAATCCATCTGACTTTAAAATATATCCGAAATTAAATTACTTTATGGGTTAAGCCCTAAAGAGGATATCCAACAGTTTGAATGGAGCATAGAGGCAATGTCTGTGCCAAAGAATGGGTTGTAGCACCTGTAGGAAGAGTGGAATGGTTTTATGGTTTTAGAGCAATGCTCTATCTGTGTGTATTGTAGCACATAGGTGCTAAACCCTGGTAGTTTCTAGTGATGTGGTACAGTGTGAGAAACAGAATCAGATGACCAGATGTATGTGATGCCATTCTGTACAGAAATAATGTTTTAATATTAGAGGAGACTGAAGTCTCAACAGCATTCTGTATTCTGTCTTGGATCTGACAACAAGGACCACTCACTCATCTTGCCTTGGTCTATACAGTAAGTAGGAACATTAATTCTTTTAGTCAATCATGAACAGATAGCGAAACTAGCTAAATACTGTTTTTTCTATAACTGTGTGAAACTTTTCATCTGTGTTATTTTTAATATTCCCATTGACTGAAACTCTGGTGTTTAGTATAAATAGATATTTAGTATTTTCATGTTCTTCTATTATTTGATGTTTACTGTAAATAGATATTTAGTATTCTCATGTTCTTCCATTATTTATCATTAAATATATTTAAACTTCTCATTGTGTGTCTGGTCATTTTAGAAAAATATTTAAGTTTTGAGAGTATTTGCATATATTTATTTGGTGATAACGCTGGCCACTCCTGAAAGCCTTGCTGTTTGGTCAACATTACCATGTGTATTAATATTAACTTCACTCAGTACATTGGGTACCCTTGTAAGAGCCTTAAAGTAGCTGGCAGGGGTTCTGTTGGCAGTGATAACTACCTTATAGTCTGGACAGAAGGGAACACAGCAGATGAATCTGTGCCAGCCTATCCCAGGTGTGTGTGTGTGTGTGTGTGTGTGTGTGTGTGTGTGTGTGTGTGTGTGTGTGTGTGTGTGTGTGTGTGTGCATGTGTGTGTGCAAATCAAATCTCCAAGTGTGTGTGTGTGTGTCAGCTGCTTGAAGAAGGGACACAAATCACTGTTGTCACAGAGAGAGTGTGGGAGGACTTAGCTTAGAACCCCCAGCTAAGGACTCAACTCAAAGCTGTGCCAATAGGAGTCTTATTGGGGATCTGGACAGAAAGAGATGAACCAGCCCCCAGACTGAGCATGTTCCCTGGGTACTCTTAAGAGAAACTGTACTTGATGCAGAGTGGTCTGCATCTGGAAATAGAGTGTATCCATTTGTATTCCAAGTTAACATCCCTCTCCAGAGTCAGTGGTGAGGATTCAGGCTCCTTGCTTACTGGCCCAGAGTGAGGATGTCACAAAAATAGTAGTTTATGGAATGATATGTTAGGCACCAATATACTTCAACACAGCTTAAAAGATATTTTTCTAATGCAGCTACAATATTCTACATAATACAGTTCTACTTTTCTTAGTCTATACATATATATATATATATATATATATATATATATATATATATATATATATAGTGCTACTATTTATTCAATGCTTTCAAACATATAATGTAATTTGTAACCGTATATTATTCGTCTTGCCTAATGAACCAGCCCACTGCAGTAAATGGTTCTCTTCGGCTCAGCCCACCATCCAGCTTACCATATATAAAATAATAAGCAAACATTTTATACCAGTGCAATCCTAGAACATTTTAGGCTACTAGGAACTGGTCACTTAACTATGCAAAGACAATGAACACCTAGCTGAGTGAATTAGTATCAATGAATTACAAACATTTACTACAGATGTGCTCTAGACCAGATCAGACATAGATGTAAGAGCACAGCTAGAAATATGTGACCTTTTAGGAAGAAATGAAAGAACTTTCAGTGAGATGGGTCAATAAGTAAGTGTGTGTGTGTGTGTGTGTGTGTGTGTGTGTGTGTATGTGTGAGTGTGTGTGTGTGTGTGTGCGCGCAGAAAAATGCCTACATGTTATGTAGTGACAGTATCCTTTGCTCAAGCAAGCAACAGGGATTGCTTGCTTGTTCAGTATTTCAAACCTCTTACAGAAAATTAAATGAGTGACATTTATTACATACCTCTCAACTGTTCAGATTTTTGCCTCATATTTTTAGTCTGTTCCTGATAACATTTGTGATTTTCTGGGAATCAGTGAGGACTGGAGTCACTAATTAATGACAGACATTTGAGTTTCAGATTTCATATCATCAGAAAAATGCATGGTAATGTAAAACTTTTCATTCTAGCAACTTTTTAAGATTAAGAGCAATATTTAAAATTGGTCCTTATTTTGGGGCCTGTGTGCCCCCATTATTTTTGGCTTTATTCAGATTTCTTGTGCTAAAGATTTGACAGGTATGCTTCATTAGTACCAGGAAAAAACTATAGGCTATCCATCTAGGGACTAGAAAGAATTAGGTTTAATCCTCACCACCAACAATATCCTTATAAGGAGCTGTCTATATTACCCTACTGAGCAGCATAGACTATGTTTTGCCAAAGCAAATCTGCAAATGACATATCTGCTGGTATTTAAGGTATTTTTTTCTATAAATGAACCAAAAACAAAGTATTGTCTTCAGGAGTGGAAACAGATAACAAATGAAAAAATTTAATAGGAAATGGGGGAATATCATAAGAATTTTTTTGGCAGCATGCTTTGATGACAGCTTAGCAATGGAGCTACTACTGAATGTAATGACATTTGCTGGCATTCTTTCTGCCACAGTTTCAGCTAATGTAATTTTACACCGTTGATTATTTTTTTAGACTACCAAAAATTAAATATAGGGTTGTGCAGAGTGGGTGTGGGCATGTATGTACATGTTAGCACAAATCTTACTAGCTGCTACATGACTCCAGGGCTACTGCATTGGATATGTGCCCCTAAAAAACCCACAGATGGGTGCAACCTCAGATTTATGTTACAATGGAGGACACAGTAGTAGATCCCCACACACGGGACAGAGGGAACTTTGCCACTGTCATATCCCACAGAAATTTTTTTTTTGTTTGTTTCTGTTAATGTAATTTTTTTGACAAGACTACTTTCAGTCATTTTGTATTCTGTACAGTTTTATTTCAACTGGTTAGATAAACTAGGGTAACACTTCAAATGAGAGATATGCCTCAAAATCCCTAGGGAAAAAAAACAGATGTGAACCCCCTCCAAGAGTATATGTGACAAACTATTCAGCTGTCCAAAAAAAAAAATTAAATGCTTATTGAAAGGTCTTACTAAAGTCATTACAATCATGCAAATGTGTCTATGGCAAAAACAAAAGTCAGCAGCTCTTTATTTCTTCTGAAAGACTGTTATCTATATCATGTTTATGAAAAATCTTTCTGATATTTTAAATAATTTTCAGTTTTTCAACATAGTGTAACTTAGCCACTTCCAAAGTTATTTATATATGCTGTTAATGGTTCTGTCCAGGGGCCTTTCTGTTACTATGGTTACACATAGCCTTTACATAAATAGGCTACAACACGATTTAGATTTAGAAGCACTCAGACGTGCTACACCTTAAGACAGCATTTATCAATAATTTCATTAACATGCTGGTTCACTTGAAATGGAATGCACTATTTTTCTAATGCTTTCCACTTACAGTGAATTATTTCTAAAAGTTAAAGGCTCAGCAAATATATACCATTCACAACTTCCATAATATAGCATACCTCCAAGTTGGTACAAACATAATGTTACCTTAGGTGACACACACTGGTGGATGGACTCATAATTTGGCTGGATAATGCTACGGATTTATTAGTGATTGGGCTCCAAAGTGAAGCATGTATAATATTAAAAGTTTCTGAATTTTCCTCACAAATCCGTCCCTATTTCTAGTTGTACATATTTTGTAATGAATGCTTACTTATCTGCCTATAGTTCCAAGACCACTGATAAAACTTATGCCAGGCCATTCAAAGGGCAAGGAACACACTACCAAGGCCAGTTTATAAGACAGTAACTAAACATGTCACATCTTTCTTTCACTCAGAAAGATAGAACAACAGGTATTCCACTCATTTTCTGAAGACTATGAAATATGAAACTCCAATGTCTGGCATTACTAACTGAATGAAATCCTCAGTAATTTACCAAAAAATCAAAAATTTTATGACAGACAGGGATAACTATGAGGCAAAATTGGGATGTTCTGCAAAATTAGGGATAGTTGAGAGCTATGAGCTCAATACCTTTTTCAAGTTTGGTCGCTTAGCTACTCATCCAGTTGTTCTGTTGGTATCCACCACTGTCATTTTATACTGTACTGCAAGCTTCTGCCTACGGGTGATTATAACCTCTTGTCTATTTCTTTCTCTAACCTCCACCAGGGTCATGACTCATATGATGCACATCTTCCCTACAGTCCTTCCAATAAAGAATTACCATCTTCCACTGATCCCTCCCCCACCCCACAAGGTCCACTAAATACAGCATAAGTGCAATGTCACGTTATTATCCTGCCTAAGTACATGTTCTAATGCAAGTGTAATACACAGGGAAAGTACAAATTAGGACTCCTTGGGCACTTTACTGTCTATCTGATTTGTCTTTGTACCAACTGTTTTAACTGACTCCTGTTTCTGCTGTCAGTCAGTAAACAGTCTACCCACGTATTCACTGTATAACACTTCCTATAATCTTTACTACTCCTCACCAACTTCCTCTAAATCATAGTAGCAATGTCAAAAGTCTTGCTGAAGATAAAGTAAACCACATTTGTGGAGCACTCTTTGTCCACCCCAGTGGTGACAGAATCAAGTTTAACTGGAAAATCATGAAGTTTTTGAAGACACATATTGAACAAATTTACCATTCAAAAACTTCACAAACTATCTTACATCTTTTTTTTTTTTTGGTAACTTTGTTTGGGATGAAAGTAAAACCATCAGGCTTGTAACTGCACAACTTCTTCCTAGATAGAGCTCTGTGCAAGTGAATGTGTCACTGTCTTTCAGTCCTGTAGTTCCACCCTGGCCTTTAAGGAGGGACAGCAAATTAAATTAGATACTCATTAAGCACTAATGCAACTCTTTTTAACTCCCTGGAATGTTGCTTATCCACACAATGTACCTTATCTACTTCAGTGCCTTGGATTTTTTTAACATTCTTTACTGGTCACTTTCACTTATGTCAATTTCCCCCTGTATATATCCCCACCTTACCTGCTCATGACAATTCCCACAAGAAAAACTGATATGAAGAGTAATTCAGTCAGTATTTGTGCATGACCAAATAATTGTTGAACCTCCCCATTCTATAATTCTGTTTTGCTCTATATTTGCTATTGTATATAAAGAATATTGTTCTGCACACTTTTTCTAGTGCTGCCCTAAACCCTGTAGGCAACCTTTAGTGATTTTCTTCTGATCTCGTTAGGCCATGATCTAAGCCTTACCTGCACTTCTCATAAGTCAAAGAACATCTGACTGAATGGATATTTGAATTAAAAAGGTAAATAGTGCATTTAAGCACATGCAAAGAAAGAATGTTTTGATGGGGCAATGCCCTCCCAGATGTTATGGGCCATGTTCCTTGAAGCTAATAAAAATTATCTTGGAGGTTAACAGACACCCCCCTTGCCTCACCCATCATTAATGACATTTTTTTTTGGTCTTAATATAGTAAAGAACCATTCAGCCAAGAGGTAATCAGCCAAATAATCTACTCATTAGTTTTGTCACTGAATACTCCCCATATCTTTTTATATTCAATCAAATTACCAGTCTTTCTACTCATTTTATTTCTCTCCAGATAAAGGAATTTATTCATTTTTGCTTCACAGACTTCCAGATTCACTTTACTGTATTACCCACCACAAATACTCAGATGATCTACAGAGAGTAGGAAAGCAGATAGTTAGCTACATGAAAGATAGGGAAGAAGCCAGAGAGCCATATGTTTGGCACAGAAAAGAAAATGAGGTGAGCTTATATTGCCTCAGCTGGATGTAACTATAAAAAACACAAGTAAATGGGCACCACTGTGGTATAACAAGACTGGGACTATAGAGAAAGAAGTATATAAGGTAGTACTATTGCCAAAGCCAGAACAGAATTTTTTTGAATCCAAGGAATCTGCATGAAGCCTTCAAATGACAGAAGGAGAACAGCTCATAAAAGGAACATGCATCTACAAACCTACATGACTACCAAGGTGTATGTGATCTCACCCCCTTAAATGCAAGCTAAGCAACCTTGAATATCCTTCACAAAGGAAGCTTATTTTAAAAAATCCTCACATATTAATATTATTATGGCTGTCAAGGTACACTTTTTCTAGTTTCAGTGATGAGCAAGAGGTGACTTGACAAATGATTAAAAAGATGTTCTAAGTTACAGGAATCCAGATGATTACCACTTATAGCTTTTCAGCTTTCTGCAGATCAAGCACCAGGCCATTCTTGAAGCATTCACCATCTTCTTGGAGGGTTTAAAATAGCAGTGACGGATAGTTGTTTGAAAGCAGAGAAAGGAATGACTAAATGGTCAAAATATCCAGCTTGCAAACATGCTCAGCAGAAAGCTGCCTAACTGTGAATGGCATCAGGATCAGTTGTTGACTTCAGAGGAAAGGGTGGGTGGACTGCAAGGAGCAACTAAATACGTTGAGCTAACTGTAACAGGGTAAGGTTGTATAAGGGCTGAGTCAAAACAGAGCCTGGTTACAAGTCTAAATAACTGGGGAGGTTATATAGTATTATACATGCTGAATAGTCTTCCTCTTCAAAATATATGCCACAGGTAGTTTGAGAAAGATAGTTCACGTTAGAGATATGAGGTGGTTGAAGAGGTTACACTATTACCGCAAAACCCAACACCTTCTGACTCTGATTGCATAAAACTCTTACTAAAGTGTAATGTAAACACTAAGAGAGTTTCACACAATACAGCATGTAAAAACTAAAGAATGGGGAAACACCTCTTGCATCTTCTTACTTTGTGATTCTCAGTTCAAGGTCAACAGTGATCATTTAATGTGTCACTCTTACTCTAAGTCTATATAATTTAGTATAAAGTACTGCAACTTCATCTCACACAGAATGCTTAATATGTATGCTGTGGCATATCTGCAAGTGACTGAGATCAAATTCCACAAATGCCTGAGTCACAAGACGCCAAGGAATAGTCTGCCAATCAGTGTTTCCAAAAGGGAATTACTGCTGGTGCAGTTTCCATGTGTGCTGACAGCGATTCCTTTGTTTTGGGAGAGTTCTTTCTTCTTTGTGTTTGGGCAACCACAGTTTAAGTTTGGGGTGTGCTGAAAGAGGGAAATGCAAGAAATACTTATTGTTATTTTTCATCCTTTTGATACTTTGGGCATTTATGTTTGATGCCAAGGTTCCCTGGCTTCTTGTGAGTCAGTATTTCACAGGGGAAATGTGCATGTCATATATCATATATGTTTCTTTCAGATGATTACAATATATATGTAGTCATTACACCTATCCTTTCTATATCTAAAATGCTGTAATTTTACTCATGGATGAAGTATAACCTGAAATTGTCAGAATTGATAACTGTCCAACATTTAGTGTATAGTAGCTCATTGACTTTGTTATGGCCACAAGGTTTCAACATTTATTTATTTAGTTATATATATTTGTTTGCCAGGGTAGTACACTGATCAATACTGACCAATTTCAGACTCAACCTAAGTGAAATACAAAACATTTCACAAAAAGTACACAAATATTAAGTAATAACAAAGTGGTTCCAGCTAGTTACATATACATTCTAGTGAACAATCAGAGAGCAATGTGCAATCCATGCATTAGCTCCTTATGTGGGTCAACCTTAAGCAAATCTGAAAGAGGACAACAGACGACAGGGATAATTTGGAGTAAGTGTTGGATTTTCTTTAGGCCAGTGGGGAGAGCTTGCCCAAAAGTAGGTGCCTGAGAGGAGAATGAATGTGCAGTAATGTGATGTTTGTTTCTAGTGGTAAGGAGAAGTGATGTGGCATCTGTGTAGTGTCTCAGGTTGTATGGGGAATTTTTTAAAGAAGTCTAGCTGTAAGGGGAATAAATGTTTGGAGATGAAGCAGTTTGCAGAGTTGGAATCCTAACAGTAAGTTTGAACTTTCTTTCATGGATAGCTATTTGGCTTTTTTCTAGGATGATACTGTGATACTCAGAGAGAGAGTTGAGTTTGTAATGAGTTGGCAGATGCTGTTAGAGACCATCTAGAGTGTGGCGTTTTTTCTTGGAAGCAGAGGCAAAAATGGAAAGTCCATATTCAAGTTGAGAGAGGAAAATTCCTTTGCTGGTGGCTGCTCTGACTGATTGGGATAAAAAATGGGAGATCATTTTGTCTATAACAGAAATAGTTTATGGTTTATAAGCCATTGGTGGAACTCATGTAAGTCAGACTAAAATTGGCATTGAATGTTGGTGTGAGAGCGACCTGATGGATAAATGATCATGTCATCAGCATAGAGGATGAGTAGGAGATGGGGAAAGTCACAACAAAGATTGTTAAGGAAGATGGAGAAGAGGAGGGGAGCAAGAATGGATCCTTGTGGTACACCCTTGGTAATAGGTGCATATTCTGATTCGGAAAATACTATTTAACTCAGAAGTGTCTGTCACTGAAGATTTTTTTAAACCAGGGAGTGGTGTCTGCACTGAAACCAATTTCAGTTATTTGCACTGGAGAAGATAATAGTTAAGGATGTCAAATGCCTCTGTCAGGACTATATATAGGGCAGGTTTAAGGAGGTCTCTATCAGTGTTTTGCAGGATGTCATCAGTTTGGCACCAAAGTGTTGTCATAGGACTTCTTCCAGGCCAGAATCCATGCTACTTAGAGGAGAGCAAGTGGTACTGTTGGATATATAGAGAGACAGAATTGGGTGTAGACTATCTTTTCCAGATGTTTGCCCAGCATTGGGAGAATTGAAGTGAGAGGTTTCTTTTGGGTTGGTTTTCTTTGGAAGGGGTTTAATTCGAGCAATTTTCCAAATCTGTGGCATGTTGTTTTGGGTGAGACATAGATTATATAAGTGGGTGAGTGGAAGACATAGTTGATCTCTGCAGTGATATGTGAACCAAAAGTTTAAGTCATCAGACCCAGGATGAGTGTCAGTAGAAATATTTTCAAATCAAATATAAGAGAGACTTCTTTGGGAAGTAAGCATTTAAGCATTTGAAGTGGAAAAAGGGGATAGTGGTGGGCTGGGAAATGCATGATGTGTGGGAGGTATGGAATTTTTTTGATGGGAGATTTCTTTAAGGATATCTTCTGGATAAAGTTTTCTTGTGCCGTACTGAATGGTGTTTGCAGAGAGGGTGTCATGAGGTTTTCATCCTGTAGGAATGTTAACTTCTTTCCAAAAATGTTTGGGGGCAATGTAAGAGGTTAATTTGTTTAAGAGATTTTCTTTGTCTTTTCTGATGGAATTCTTGGCTAGGTTATGCAAGTCTATGAATGAGGTGAGGTTGTCAGTTGTGTTTTTTTTCCATTTTTGCCAACTTCATCCATAGAGTGAGAAGAATATTTGAGTTCAGTGGATAGCCATTCAGTTTTCGTGAATTATAAAGCCTGTGAAAAAGTGGGAAGAATTTTTCGCTGGAGAAGAACATCGGTTGGTACTGCAGCTGCTGTATTATGGTCATGTAAGGAGAGTATATGGTTCCAGTTGTGGGCTGTGAGAAAGGTTATGAGTTTGTCAATATTAGTGCTATACTGGATTCTGAAGGCTTTTAATATTGGTGGCAGTTTTATAGGATGGTTAATTATTACAAAGGTGATTGGGCAGTGGTCTCTTAATGATGGTGGCAAAATGTTTACACTGGCGATGGAGTTTGGTATGTTTTTAATAATCAGGCCTAGTGTGGAGTGCTTGGAGGATCTGCCGTTAAGTCTTGTTGTTTCCTTTATGAGTTGAAGGAGACCTACATCTGCTAAGAAAGTACCCATGTCAGATGAAAGGGGGCCAAAGTAATTAAGGTTGAACTGACCTAGAATGATTATGTTATTATTTTTGGGACAGTTATTATGGGTGTTAATAATGAGTGATTTGAATTTATTTAGAGAGGAAGGAGGTGGCAGACAGGCTGTGATAATCAGTAGTGGTTTGCTTTTGTGAATTGTAAATTTTAGTAAAATTCAGTTAGGACTGGAGTCTGAGGAACAGTTTCCTTGTTCAATGACATTTGGTTATTCTGTACATAATTAGAAAGCCTCCACCAGATTGTTTACTGGTCTGACATCAATGACATACCTGTAGGGGGCTAGAAAGTTTTGGAAGTTGGGGAAGTCTTGTTTGACTCAGGATTTTGTGACTGCTATAATGTCTGGTTGTGCTGGGAAATAAAAGCATTTGTTTGTTCTAACTTGTTTCTGATGCCATGGGCACTGAGAGGGGAGCAAACCAGTGTAGGAAGACAGTAGTTCTGCTGTTGAGGAAAGGGAGTTTGCTGGGCCTGGGGTGAATTCAATGTTACTCTTCAGAAGGAGTATAA
Organism: Protopterus annectens; assembly: GCF_019279795.1. NCBI lineage: Eukaryota > Metazoa > Chordata > Ceratodontiformes > Protopteridae > Protopterus > Protopterus annectens. Next base: position 212,279,597 of record NC_056731.1, read on the forward strand.
AGATTATGGAGGATAGTTTGGAGGATGTGTTTGGCATTTTTAGGGAGAGAGAAATATGTTTCTGAGTTTTTGTAATTACATAGAAGAGTGAGCCTAAGAGTGGAGGGCTTGAGATTTGATTTGGTCTGATTACTGGGGAGTTATGGTGGTGGTGGTTTGCTGGTGTGAAAGTTATGTAAGTAGGGGTAATACATGGTGATGTGACAACTAGTTAGGTATGTGTTTTATGAAGATGTTTGATACTGGCTGATGGGAATGAAAGAGGAAAGGAGGTATAACAAGTTAAATTGTGGCAGGATGAACATTTTATTGAGTGAATGTATGCTGTGTTTATATAGGAAGTTGTATATGGACATTAAGACTTCCAGTAAAATTACAGTACTGACTTTGAGGGCTGTGAAGTAAAGAGAGTTCTGTGGTTTTATGATGGTGTCTATTTAAGAGATGTGTCTTGAGGATATGACTGTGAATACAGATCAGAAAAAAATATACTGGATGGTCTGGGTGATGACAGGGGAACTGAGGTAGTTAGACAGCAAAGCGGGATGCAAATTCCACTTTCCTGGGAGTTAATCAGTCAAAGCCTGTTCCTAGCAGTGACCTCAAAAAAGGTAGGTACACATGCGTAAGCTGTTTAGAAATAAGAGCCTGGAGGAAAGAGGCTCTGCTAATAACTGTATGATGGCAAACCACCTCTCAACCTGTTAATGCAAAAAATCTGGACAAAGCTTGACAAAATGGGGGTACAAATAGGGACATATTTTAAATATTGCTCTTATAAACTTAGAAAGTTGCTAGAGTAACACGATTTGTTTTAATATACATTTTCTGAAGGATTTGAAGTCTGAAACTCAAATGTATGGCATTATTTAGTTACTTCAATTCTGAGATCATCCCAGTGATTTGCTAGGAAAAAAGGGGAACAGGCCAAAAATATGGGCCAAAAATCTGGACATTCTGCAAAAATCTGTACAATTGAGAGGACACCAGATTATTTTGCTCCACCACTTTAATAGAATAAGGTATAGTGTGGGGATAACTAATCCTGGATATTTCTCAGCTATCACAACAGCCTAGAAGCAGAAAACTCTAAAAGAAATCTCCCTATGGAGACGCAAGTTTTTGAGAGGATAAGTCACACAAAGAACAGTCATGGAAATTCCTCTCGCCTTGACATAGTTATAAAACAGAAAAGTAGAAGTTCTAAGACACTTAGCACAATTGGCAAGAGATGAGGGAAGTGCACATTAAGTGCTTTTTTTTTGGCTTGCTTGCTTTTCCTTTGTTAAGGTGCCTGTGATAAGAGTGTGGGTACAGTTCACTGCACAGCTGATATATTTTTATAGGCCCAGGTAGCTTAGCAAAGTTGTGAAATACCTGACGGAGGAAAAGCAAACAATATAAGAATTAAGAATTAATGATGGGGGGTATATTTAAAGCAGTAGGAGGAAGAGAAAAATAATTTCTGTTTCATTTTAGAAACTTTTCAGAGAAATGAGTTGTTGTGTGATTACCATATAGCAGATATGAAAACATTCAGTACAACAAAGCTGCTAAAGGTTTAAATGCAAAGAGCTCTGTTATTATTCAACCCAAATAACATCCCACTAAGTAAAAATTAAGCCTGAGAAGCAACACAGAAACAAAACACCTCGTTGGGTACAACCAAACAGGACAATGTTTAACAAAGGGACAGCATGAAACAGTGTGTCCAAATTTTCCCAAGCGACTAAGTCCTACCCTCACAGTTGCACAGGGCATTCTCCTGCGTATATTCCAAGTTTAAAATGAAGCATCTTTCATTCACCCATACCAAGACTTTTGCAATGACCATGTCATTAGAATTTATTTAAACCATTAAAAAAATGAAGAAAACTAAAACAAAGAATTATGCATACATGACTAGACACTGCTTGCAACATACATTTAAAGGATATGATTACTTACTGGATAAACAAGTGAGATCCAACAAATAAAGTTCTTATTTCTCCAATAAGCCTTAAAATGACAGCAGCAGGGATGAGTCTGCATGTCCGCCCTGTGTTCGTGTGGGTTTTCTCTGGTTTCCTCCCACATTACAAAGACATGCAGTAGGTGGACTGGGCACACAAAATTGGCCATATGGTGTGAGCGTGTGTGCGAGTGTGTGCTATGGAATAACTACTGTGACAGGGCTAGCCACCCAAAAGTGTGTTAACCTTGGCAGTAGATGATTGTCACTGATGACGCAACACCCTGAGCTCATGTGCAAAAAAAAATGGGAAAAAGAAGTTATGGATGGATGGATGATATTCTTGATCCTAGGGATAAAAATAAATAATCCAAAACAGTAGCACTAGTACAGACAGTTAAGCTTTTTCGTGAGATGTGGCAATTAACTTGTTCATGTGTACAGACATCTTGAATTTCAGTCTGACTGTAAAATTTAGGAAACTGGCCTATGGTCTCTATGTGGCATCCAATGACAGAAAACGTCATGAATATGACTAGATCAGCTTGTGAAAAGTTTTCTGTGACCAAAGAACACAGCATTGGTGTTGGCAGTATTATGCAGAAAACTGCAATTAGCCTAACAGCTGTTGCTCGACAATACAGCAGAATAAGACTTCCTCAGAGAAGGGGGACTAGGAATTTGTTGCAGTGAATAAAACAGCACATTATTTGCATGTTGAATAATGTGGCTAATGCCACATTTACATACAAGTCACTGTCAAACAGAAAATCGAAGGGTCCAAAAATGGGCCTTTGGGGTACACGTTGCTGATACATGGTAGACAAGAGAGGTAACTGCACCAAATCCAATTTAGGGGCTATCTTTCAGCTAATCTTTAAACCAACTAAGAGATTAAGGTCTAGAGTTTAATCTTGAAAATATGTTCAAGAAATAAAGAGCAGTGAAATCCCAACACATTTCAGGAACCCAAGAAAGAGACAATAAAACCTTTTCTGTAATCAGTCATCCTCAATGTGTGGTTTCTCAGCTTAGTATGTAGAGTACTGCTTCCTTCACTTAATCTAAAAGGTGGCGTATACCACAAAAATCCTTTTATCTTCAAAAACGTCATGTTCAAACATTAGGAAAACTAAAAGCTTTTGAATACTTCTTCAGCATCTTTGTTTTTAGTACTGGTCACTACTATAAGTGTTCTTTTAATTCAAATCACTTAACCAAGTGGCCTACAGAATGGATTCCCCAAAACAGGCTTATAAATACATTAAATTAATTACTTGTTTGTAAGTGTGAGAATAAAATTAGCAATAATTTTTAGTGGGTGTACAGAAGAATCGTGTATTGCATCGAGCACGAGGACTGTGCTTCAATAACATTTAAAGAACTGGCTGGTTCAATGCTACTCTAGTACAAGACCCGACCTTAACAATGCTTAGAAGGGTGCTTAAAAGAAAGTTATGTACTCACCATAATAATGTGGAACTTCAGATCCAACATGGATCTGACAATGGCTAATTCTAAAGTATTTAGCCAACTTAGCTCCACCTCCCTTACCTATAACTCCCAGCTTCTCCTGCAGTTCGCCCCACAAAATAAATCAACAAGAGATAATCATATAATTCTGAAAATCACCCTTCTAACAAATGGGTTATGACAACCAAGGAGAATGTAAGACTCCAGAAAGTAGACACAACAACCTCCGATGTCCAGCCATCGAAGAAGGAAGACTCGCCAAGTCAACAATAAGGTGGGGTCAGGAGGGCAAGGAGGCTGAGCCAGATGGAGACAGACAAGACGGATCTATTGTCATGATAAGCATATAACTTTTAAATCCAATGTTGTCTGTTCTGTCTGACGTCAACCTGTGGGAAACAGTCTCCAACCATAGAAAAAAATTGCTTGGGAGGAACTAAGGAAGGATATCCCACAACACAGTGGAGCCAAAGGAAGCTCTGGATCTAGACTTTCGATCTAAACTGAATATCCAGCTTATAATGCTGGTGAAATAGCCAAGTAGCAGCTGCACAGATGTCATCTATTCACACTCTAGAAATTAAAGCTGTAGAAGTAGTTATAGCCTTTGTAGAATGACCTTTAGGCTTGTGTAGAACATTCTTGCCTCTTAGAGCATATGCAAATAAAATACCACCTGACAACCACTTGGATAAAGTTACTTTAGACCCAGCCTGGATGTAGAAAATGAAACAAACTGACTGGATTTTCTGATAGCTTTGGTATAATCCAAATAAAATCTCAGCTGTCTATGTACATCCAAACAATGCAAGAGGTATTCACTTTCACTGGGGACATTGGGAAAAAACACAGGAAGGTGAACAGAACTGCTAAGATTATTCTCAGAAGCTAACTTGGGTAGAAAGAAAGGATTCGTACATAGAGAAACCCTGTCTTTATGGAACACCAAATAAAAAGGTGAGGAATCAAAAGCTTGCAACTATGAAATCCTTCTTGCACAAGTAGCAGCCACATAGAACAAAGTTTTCCAAGTCAAGAGGTTCAAGTCTGATGTAACTGAAGGTTCAAATGGAGGGTCTGCAAGGACCTGTAGAACAAAGGGCAGATCCCAGGGAGGAACTGGATCCCGTACTGGGGGATTGAATAGAAATGTACTTTTGAGGAATGCCTTGGAGATCTTGAGTGAAACCAGAGGCACATTATCTCTATCAATGTGACAGTTAGAAAGGGCTGCTAACTGCACTTTAATGGTAGAAAAACTAGAACCTGAATGAAACAACTCAGTGAGAAAATCCAAAATGGATTCCAAAGTGGCAGAGAAAGGGTTGTGTCCTTGATCCCCTGCTCACAAACAAACCTTTGAAACTTACTGGAATACACTTTTCTGGTGGACTGCTTCTGAGAAGATGACAATATATGAACAACCACTTGTGAAACCTTGGGATTTCTGGCCATCAAGGGAACTGGAGGAACCATGTGGTCAACTTGAGGGACTAAAGATTGGGGGATCCAGGCCTGCTGGATTAGAAAAAAGATCCAGAATGGGATCCAGTATCCAGGGGGGTACTTCAAAAGAGGCCAAAGGGAGGAAAATCACATCTGACAAGGCCAAAAGGGAGCAATGAGGATCACTAAAGCACTGTGGCGGGCTGCTTTCTATAGCAACTTTACCATCAAAGACACTGGGAAATAAGCGTAAAGAAGCCCCAGGGGTCAAGCAAGCACCAGGGCATTGCTGACTGTCCCAGAGTAGGAAACAATGGTGTAATAGCCTCTGCACTTGGTGTTGAATGGGGAGGCATACAGACTGCAATACAGAGTGCTCAAATGCTGAAAAATCTGAGCTGCCACTTTCAGATTTAGGGACCACTCATGAGACAACAAAATGCTCTTGCTGAGGCTGCCAGTCAGAATGTTGAACTTCCCCGGGACGTGCATTTCCACCGGAAACCCTGAAAATATATCGCCCAATGCCAAACTCTCATGGCCTCCTGGAAAGGAGGATAAGAACATGTTCCCCCCTGTTGTGATATACCAGATGACAGACATATTGTCTGTCTGTATCACAATCACACCTCTGGGAATGGTGTCCTGAAAAGCCTGCAATGGAAGGAGGACTGCTATCATCTGCAGAATACTGATGTGAATGTGAGCCTTTGCGGAAGAGCAGAACCCTTGAACCATTCTCCCTTCAAAATGTCCTCCACCCCAAGAGGGAGGCATCCATGGTGACTGTGCCAATGGAGAAGGGTTTACAAATGGTCTCTCTTCAGTTACCAATGGAGGCTGCAACCACCAGTGAAGCTGCTTGTGACACACTTTTGTCAACCATATAGGGAAATCCATAGGATGAGTAAAGAAGGACCACTGAACAACCAGAGTCCATTGTAGAGCCCTCATGTGATAGCTGGCTAAAGGAACTAACCTTATCAATGCTGTCATATGACCCAGAAGCTTCATAACTGCATGTGTTGGCGGCTTCAGAGATGCAAGCACTGACAGGTCCTCAGCCCAAAGACTGAAAACTCTAGAGTTCTGCAGCATGATGATTTGGCTGTTCATGTCTAAATGACACCTTATGAACTCTAAAGTTTGTACAGACTGAATGCTTGATTTTGGATAATTGACTGTGATGCCTAAGTTGTTCCACAGTTGGAGTAAGCAGTTCCTGGCCAAGATCAATGATGCCCTTGTGGGCGCAGTGAGGAGCCAAACTTGCAGATATAGAAAGACCTGAAATCCCTGCAGCTGGAGCCAGGCTGCAGCCACTGCCATGCACTTGGCAAAAACCTGGGGGACTGTGGTGACACCAAATGGCAGGCCCTGAACTGGTAATGATTGTCCCCAGCAGGAAGTGTAGAAACCTCCTGGAATGCCTGTCTATCTTGATGTGATGGTAAGCATCCTTGAGGTCTATCAAGTGCATCCAATTGTCCTTCCTCAGGAGAGGTAAGATGGACTGCATCTTGACCATCTGGAACTTGGTCTTTTTGATGAACTGACTTAGTTTTCTTAAATCCAAAACTGGTCTAAGGTACTTTGTTTTCTTTGGTACTAATAAGAACCTAGAATAGACCTCGGATCCTTTTTGGTCTGGTGGGACCTCCTGAATGACCAATTTATAAACAGTTTTTGAATCTCTACAGTTGTGTAAGATCTTTGATGGAGTGGAATGTCTAGAAGATATTTTGGGTGAAAATTTGGAACTTCTAAAAAGGGAATGTAATAACCTCTGGATATGACTATCATCACCCAGGTGTTTAAGGTGATGAGCTTGCAAACTTTTGGATGGAGAACCAGATGACCCCTGATTGCCTCCAGAGAAGAACAACTGGGCTACCCTTCATGAGCACTGAAAAGGTCCTCTGGAAAAAGCTCTGATCCTGCAGACTGCCCCTGCGCCTCGGAGGCATCCTTTATGACCCCCCCCATCATCGGAAGGAACCCTCTAGAATAGCATCCTGGGAAGAGTACTGTGATTTTCTGAAGAACAGATACTTAACCTCCCCCCCTTTTGATTCCTTGAAAAGATCTTTTGGGAAGTAGCAAAGCATACTCCAATGGTGGACAGTGTCTTCCCCTTTTGTTCAGTCCTTGTCAGAGTCTCTTTAACTTTTGGCACAAACAAGGAGGACCCGTCAAAAAGGGAATTAATGAAGGATACCTAGAAACAGTCCATGAAATTACAGAAAAGCATCCAAGCATGGTGCTGCATGGCAAAACTGGAGCCCGTCGCTCAAAATGCCCTATGAGCTACTTTTGATATAAGCCTCATGGAAATATTGGCAATGGAAACCAGGGTAGACAATTGATTCTCCAGCGTCTTTTGTGCTTCAAGAGACTGCTGCATCTTGAACATACTTAACACTTCCGACACTAGGTTCTGTTGAAGCCTTGTCAAGTGTGACAGATAATTAAGTCCTCTCAGTGCAAAAAGTGGCTGAGGTATAGGAATGCTTCCTTAATCAATCCACTGCCTCAGATTTCCTGTTCGGGGTGGGGGGTGAATAAAGGAGCTCTCCTCAGAAATCTCATTCTTGGTGGCTTCGCCATCACAACTGCATCACAGGCCAGACCCTTACCCCAATGAGGCATGTCTTGGGGAAGCAAGAACCTTATCTGGCTTTCTAGTGATGGGCTCCACTATGTTGGGTTCCTTCCACATTCTCCAGAATACCAGGTCTATAAGGGCATCCAGACGGGGAACCACCCAAGGCATGGATGGGCCTACTCTACAGGTCTCCAGAAATACTGGCTCCTCCTGATAGGGTGCTTTAGTAGTCTTAATTTCATGAATTAAAGTTAAAAACATCTGATTCACATTAAGAATAATGCACTAAATAAAGTGAAATGAAATGAAATAAAGAAACAGTTCGAAAAGATTAAAAATACAATGAAATATGAATGTAAAATACAATAAATAATAAAATGTGAAAAAGAAGATTGTTTATAAAATATAAAATTGAACATTTAAATTATGCAATTATAAATTTGTCATATATAATCCATTCAAAATGTCAGCCTAATAAATGACTCAACTTTAAAACACAGGCAATGGATACCATTTCATTAATGCCAGGATACTGGGAAGCATTTAGATATAATCGCCATTTTAATTCCATAATGTCAAGGTGTATATCCAAGATTCTTCCCTGTAAATCCATTTGTATATGTTGGACCACCATGAACTTGAACTTATGTCTATTATTTGACTGAGTATGTCTAAATAATGGACTGGTGATTCTATTATTTCTAATATCACCTAAATGTTCACCTATTCTTATTTTTAATTTCCTTCTAGTCTTCCCTATATAAAATACCAGACAGTTCTGACATTTAGCCATGTATACAACATTAGTTGAACCACAATTGTAATGTCCATTAATATGTATTGTTCTCCCGTTCATCTTCAACTCTTTACCTGTCTTGAGAATTGAAGAACAATAAGTGCAAGTATTGCATCTAAAATTACCCATGGGCCTATTGCATATAACATTACCACATCTGAATTCTAAAATATTCTTCAGGGATCTGTCCTTCCTATACATAATCCTGGGAATTTTACCAACCTCTAAACAATATTGTAGCATTATTTGAGAAAATGTGTGAAAAAGATATAAGGCATTTTTATAGTGACAAGGAAGGATGTAATTTGTTGTTGAATTCTACAAAAAACTTGAATGCAAAAGAAGAAATGTTAGTAGGGACGCTTATGAATAGGAAAGACGTACGTTTTATGAAACCCAACAAAGGCAACGGCATTGTCGTTATGAATATAGGTGATTACCTTAATGGGATGAATGTTTTGTTATTGGATGGGACATATGAAGAGAGTTCTTTAAATGAAGTAAAAGTGGCTCACCACAAAGTTGATATGTTACTTAGTGATATGCTTTTTCAAGGACAAATCAATGAGCCCGAATACTTCTATATGTTAAATGAACATCCCATAGTGTCCTTCATGTTCAGCATGCCAAAAATTCATAAATGCCTGAAAAATCCTAAATTCAGGCCAATAGTAGATGGTAAAAGATCTAAAATGTGCTTTATATGTAAATATTTAGATGTGAAACTGCATAAAAAGCTTAGAAAAATTCACATACATTAGCAAAGATTCTTGGCAATTTCTGGAGAAATTAAGAACAATTGGAGTTTCCTCAGATATTATCTTTGTCACTATAGATGTAGTCAACCTTTTCTCGGTCATTCTCCATGAAATTGGTTTAACATGGTTGGAACATCAGTTTAATAAAACATGTATTTACGACCAAGAGGAGGTTAATAAGTTAGTCACATTAATGGATGTGCTTTTAAAGACAAATTTTATTTATTTTGAAGGCCAATACTACAGACAGTTGCAGGAGTCACAATGGGTGCAGCTTGTGGCCCCATTTTTGCAAACCTTGTCATGTCCTTCTGGGAGCAAGAATTTTTAATGAAAAGTCCCTACGCTAATGAAATAGTGCACTACACCAGATATCTGGACGACTTATTTTTAATTTGGAGAGGCTCTGAGGTCAGATTAAAGGAATTTTTAACTATATAAATGAGACTGTAGAATTTTTAAAATTCACATATGACTTTGATAAATCGAGAATCACTTATTTAGACATTGATCTTCGCATTGATTTTGATAATAAGAGGTTTATTACTAACATTTTTAGAAAGTCTACATTTTCAAATTCTTATTTGGATTTTACCAGCTGGTACCCGCACCATCAAAAGAAATCCGTAGTTAAAGGTCAGTTGGTGCACGCAGCCAGAATGGTTAACCAGAATGATGATTTTTTTAAAGAAGTAGATTTTTTAATGCAAATGTTCACTCAAAGGGGTTATCCCAATAACATGTTGGCAGTCATTTCAATGGAAGTTAAAAATAAGCGTGAAATGGAGGTGTATAAGCCTATTGTTGACTATTGTAATGATGGCCAGTCATTTTCAGTAAATATTAGTAATAAAATAAATGCAAGCATGTGTTTTATATTAACCTATAATAGTGAGGCCAGTATCATTTCCGAAATTGCTCATAATAATTGGGAAATTTTAAAATTTGATGACAACATTGCATAGAGAGTTGGTAAAAGTCCCAGGATTATTTATAGGAAGGACAGATCCCTGAAGAATATTTTAGAATTCAGATGTGATAATGTTATATGCAATAGGCCCATTGGTAATTTTAGATGCAATACTTGCACTTACTCTTCTTCAATTCTCGAGACAGGTAAAGAGTTGAAGATGAACGGGAGAACAATACATATTAATGGACATTACAATTGTGGTTCAACTAATGTTGTATACATGGCTAAATGTCAGGACTGTCCGGTATTTTATATAGGGAAGACTAGTAGGAAATTAAAAATAAGAATAGGTGAACATTTAGGTGATATTAGAAATAATAGAATCACCAGTCATTTATTTAGACATATTTAGTCAAATAATAGACATAAGTTAAAGTTCATGGTGGTCCAACATATACAAAAGGATTTACAGGGAAGAATCTTGGATATACACCTTGACATTATGGAAATAGATGACAATTATGTCTAAATGCTTCCCAGTACCCTAGCATTAATGAAATGGTATCCATTGCCTGTGTTTTAAAGTTGAGTCATTTATTAGGCTGACATTTTGAATGGTTTATATATGATAAATTTATAATTGCATAATTTAAATATTCAATTTTATATTTTATAAACAATTGTCTTTTTCGCATTTTATTATTTATTGTATTTTACATTCATATTTCACTGTATTTTTAATCTTTTCGAACTGTTTTATTTCATTTCATTTCACTTTATTTAGTGCATTATTCTTTATGTGAAATCAGACGTTTTTAACTTTAATTCATGAAATTATTTAATTATTTAATTATGTAATTGGGGTGGAGTATAAAAGAGGTTAGATTTTTGCATCAATTTGTTTTGAGGAAGTCCCTTTACTCGGGAAGAAAGCGCTTAGCGTTTGTGAAATAAACTTTTGAATCATTTGCGGTTTAGGTGGTTCTTTCTCTTGCTGGTACAATATATTTGGTTCAGTGTTTGCAGTTCGTGCTTTAGTAGTTTAGCCTCCATGCTGGTGAAGTAGCTTCAAAAAATCGATGAAACAGGCATCATCAAGTGGAGACTTAAAGGATTCCTCTCCTTCCTTGAGGTCAGTATCCTCCGTGAGAGACTCTTCCCAGAAATCTAGGTGTTTCCTCTTACACTTTCTCTTCCCTGAAACCTCCCATTCTGACAAAGCCTGGGAGGAAGGGGGAAGACTGGGGAAGTCCCACTACAGGGATAGAATTGAGGCTGGCTGATGTAGGCTGTCCAGGAGCAGAATGATGACTGGTCACAGGTACTGATGAAAAAGGGGATGGGATGCTGGTTAGAGAAATCTGACCCTTCTCCCAAGAGGAGAACATCCTCTCTACAGCACTGAAGGCTGAGGTAGAGGCTGACCTCTTGTGTCCAAGGGTCCCAGAACCCAAGGGTACCAGAGACAGCTCCAAACCCGAGGGCGCTGCACCTAGACCTAATGTTGAAATCAGCACCAAGCTGTCCAAAGCCAAAGCCAAAGCAGTGAATGGAATCAAGGATCCTGAAGCAGGGACCATCGACCCTGACCAAAAACTCCAGCTTTGACACCACGGCTTCAAGGTCCTGGTAGCAGAGATCAAAGCTATTAAGGAAAAGGATGGAGTCGAATATGGCCAAGCTGTCAGATCTCACCTGGAGGGTGGAAATTCTGCTGGCCCAGAAGACCTACAATCCGAAGGGGCTGAGGAGGAAGCCAGAAGGATGGAGCTAAAGGTCCCAGTGCCAGATCTGGACCCGAAGGGATAAGGCCTAAATGCCTCTCTACCTACAAAAAGGACCTCATCAGCTGCTCCAGGTCAGGGGTTTTGATGCTGCTCACCAACCTCAATGACAGTATGGATGAAGCCAAGAAAAAGGCCTTTGGGAAGACCATTCTGTGTGCCGCATCAAAGCCAGAGAGGCCCTGAACTGAGGAAGAGACAGAGAGGACTCTGGTGACTGCTGAGGTGGGGTGCACTGAGAAAAAGAAAAGGGGAAGCTGCCCGACCTGAAGGTACCCCTTTGATCAAGAAGGGGCTTGGGATGCTTGGAGCCAGAGAAGAAACTTTACTGGTTTTACCCAATTTGGGCACTGAAGGCAACTGGTTCTGAGATGGTGATCGGCTCTGCAATGTCAGGGCTGATGTTGGTGCCAGGGCAGCCAAGGGACCTGAAAATCATGGGATCTTCTGATCTGCCAAGCCCAAAGGAGCAAGTCCAGAAGTAGAAGATGAACAGCACCTCTTGCGATCCTCTTTGGTATGTCTAGAGTTTCGTTGTTGGGGATTCCCACACCCAGTTTTAGGAGCTAGGGAGAAGACACCCCAGAGGCAAAAGCAGAAGAGCCCAGGGATAGAAGTCCTTTCAACACTAACTTAGCCCTATGCTCATGTTGAATCTGAGTGGGATCCAAAGTCCCACAGGTTGAAGCCAGACAGAACAGACAACATCAGATCAATTCTTATGCATTCCTATATGCTGTTAAGATCATGTCTGGCACTGAAAGCTGACAGCACTAAGCACTAAACAGCAAAAGCAAGACATGAAACAGCTTCATTTCAGCTTCCATTTCTGCCTGCTGTCTCCTACATTACAGCCAGTATTTTGAACCAAATTGCTTCCCTTAGACAGGGAATACATAAGGACATCAACCACTTACTCGCTGCTTTACCTGCTTTTAAAGTTAGCACAACACATTTTTTTTTTATTTTACTTATGTGCAATTAGTTTTATATGCAGCATATAAATCTCCATGCACTACAAAGAATTATGATTAGATCTCTGATTGTAAAGTACTACTGTGTTCCTAACATGCATGCCAAGATTCACTTACTTTTTTTTAAAGAAACATATTTGTTAAATTATCACTTATGGCATAGGTAGTCATTAATTTATATAAATGAAAACAAACCATATTGATATATTTTAGTCACAATCATTATACATCACTTATAATGTATTCGTCACTGTCAGTCAAACATTACATAGCTCATTCAAATCCTACCTTCTTCTAAACCTCATTCTTCCTTCAAAATGTTATTCTGCATGTATTATTCCCACAATTCCCATTTTTTCTGTGTAATTTTCTCCTATCCTTTTCTAAAGATCCCATTTCCAGTTTGTCTCTTGTTACTATATTCTCTACTTCTAGTACAGTTGGTTTAGACATTGATTTCGATTTTCTAGAAATTGATGGTTTGGCAGCCACCATAATTAGATTCTGCAAGGCCTTACTATGTCTAGGGAATTTAGATTCTGTATCATAGCTCAAAAATATTTTCCTTAGTTATACCAATTTGCTCACCCAGTATTTCTGATAGAGTAGTATGTATGGAATCTTTAAAGTCTGCCAACTCATTACACTACCAGAAAAATATGTTCCCCAACCAAGATTCACCTCTTGAGGTGAACTTCTTGGCATCCATGTCTCAAACACATAATATACATGTTACAATCAGAGACCTGATTAAAATTCTGTATGTAGCACATAAAGCATGGTGATTATGCTCTAAATATGAGAAAAATACAACTTTATTAAGCACTTTTCTGATGTAGGAAAAGTACTTGAACACCTCTCTGCACTGTTAAGCTCTGCTTTTGCATTAGAGCATAACAGCACCCAGTGCCACAACCGCAACCACCACAGAACACAGGTGAGAGGCTAAAACAGCTTCTAAAACTGTTATAAGCATCACTATCACACACACAAAAATATGTAGCAAAGTGACTTGTCTAACAGGTTTTAAAGCTCTTGATACCTTTTGATTGGTGTCTGTGTGACAGTCAATTGTTTATGGCTTTCAAAGATGATCATAACTCAGTTGTGTGTTCTTGACATGATATCAAGATTCATCTGTCAAGCTCTGCTTCACTCTGTTCTCAAGCTGAATTTCTTGATGTCCAGGTATCAAATATATACCACTTGGTTATGATCAAAAACCCAAATCCGATAAACAGACATCAACAGAAGTGCAGCCTCTTCTTCCTTTTTAAAAAGCAAATTATCTTTTTTAACAGTCCATATATAAATCTGTGGAACAACATACAGATAGAAAAGAGAAGAATGGAATTAACAAAGCCAAACAAGAGGGTAAATATCAGACTGGGTGAAGCGCTTGTTAAGCAAAATGGAACAGATATTTACAGTGAAAATTTGACAACAAAGACAAAGAAACAAAAACAAAGATTTTGTCCCACTTCTCAAGTATGGAGGTGAGAAAATGGTAACTGTTTAAAATTTCAGGGCACTCACTGACAAGTCCCGAGATATGAAGACCAAATGACCAAATATCTGGACTTTACAAAGATTGCAGTTTCTCAGAATATTCTCTTTTCTTTGAGGTATGGTGATCTTGGAATTGGCATGTAAATGTTTGGGGGCTTGCCCCCCCCCCCCGACAAAAAAAAACTGTTTAAAGGAGAAGAGTGACATTTACTCTTTCCCTGAATTTTCAGTCTTATTTTTTGAAATATTGGGACTCAACAATTTGAGTCTGAAGATTTCAACTGGGTACTGAAAAAAATTAGCACTTGCCAGGACAAAAGTTCACAGGTAGTGATTCACTGCTGGCTCACAAACAGAAATTCTTTTGAAAGTAATTTCTAATAGAGAAAGTGATTAGGGAGTTGGACTCAACAAGTTTACGCCTCACAGACTTTACACTTGATGAAAACAGGGTAATATTGCATACTATATGTATCACCGTATGTGCATAGACGTTTTAAAATGAGTTTGTTATGGTGATTAAGTGATAATGTGTGAACATGAGTTTGTTATATGGTTATTAGATGATAATGTGCAAAACAAAGCCATGATTATAATCCTCTTCAGCAGTACATATATATTTAATATGAATATACTATGCTTTGGGTTTGATATTTAGAACGTGGGATAGCAACATTATGTGACTGATGGTAACATATACATATGTGTGTATATATAAATACACACACACAAACACATACGTGCAGATATGTATATGCAATAAGGCATACATCTAGAATTCTATTTGCTCTGAAGTTCAAAATTGCTTGGATAAAGAGTCTTTTTTTAGGTACTAGAAAATACTTCTGTTTAGATTTCAGAGAGAGTCATACTGCATTTAAAATATCATCTACATAAACCAATATTTTGTTTGTAAATTTAATGTGAAAATACCAGAGTCAAGGTAAGAGTATGCATTTGTATAATTAAATGCATCTTCTTAGACCACATAGCTTAGAAATATCTGAAAAACATTCATCATACCAAAACACTAAAGTTGTAGAATTTTAGCCCAAAAATTATTTCACAGTCAGTGCTCAGTGAACATGAGTTCATCTTTCAGACAGAGACTAAGGAATGATGCTATAATAACCCAAATGTGGACTTCCTTAAATGGCCCCAGATACTGAAAAAAACTTAAAATGTTAAAAAAAAAACATTTAACAAATTAACTCTAGGCTTGTGACTCATGCAATTCAAAATGATTATTGACCAAACGTTTAGAATACCTGTATTAAAGACCCACACCAAGATATATGCCCCTGTGAATGAGTATTAAACACCTGGATAATAAGCAATCACTGCATAAAATTACCTTTCAAGCAGAACTGTGCAATGCCAGAAGCACAATACGTTTAGCTGAGGATGAACAGATGCCACACAGAAAATAAATATTCAGATAGTTAAAAAATGTCCAGGCCACAGTCATACATTGAAAGATAATGCATGAAAATAAGATGAGGACACTTACTTTTGTCTGCAGCAGCAGAGCGAAGATGTAGCTCCAGTCCAGGAAGATACCTCGCAATTCCAAAGGATAAATATAAAGGGGGTGTACGGTACAGTGTATGCAGTAGGGGATTTAGGGGAGGTTGTAGGAAATGATTATGAACCCTCTGCATTACTTAGGAATACAAAAAAGCAGCCAAGGATATTTGATTTTAACTTAACAGACTAAAATCACTGGACACTGATGGAACTTAACACTTTTATCCGTTTCATTACGGAATGTCTGACACTAGATAATGCAGCACTCCCCAGTATCATTAGAAGGAGTCTCTGGTGGATGGCAATGGCAAATGCAGTGGTTGCAATGCAAAGCAACAGCAAAACTGACTCAGTTGCATACAGTTACTCCCATCTTCCACCCCCAGCCTGTAACGGTCCATGCCAGTTATCGCTTACCTCTATTGCAGTTTGGAATGCATTAGATCCTGCCTGAAGAAATGCCTTCTGTTCAGAGGGATGAAAACAGCAAACTAGCAGCAACTAACAACTATTATAAAATTAAGTACAAGCTTCAGACATACAGCCTTGCATTTTATCCAGTTTTCAACATTTTAGCCACATATGCACACTACAGTTCATTCTTAATATAATACAAGTTACTGTGACTAAATATTTAGCACTGACAAAAGCATATTTTCATTGCAGCACTGTCCACAGCAAAATTCACCCAGTCCGCATTGTGTTCATGTATATAATACAATATTGTACATTGCTTACATGTCCTTGCAGTTCTTGCTATTAAATTTTAGTGTAAAACACCAGAGTACATACTTCTCAGAATGACTGACTATGCTAATTAACTACCATTGCCTTGTACTGTGGGGCTGTTTTCCTTGGGACTCCTCTGTATATATGTCTTTGGATCAGTGGACCTAAGCTGGTTAACAAAAGAGATAAAAAACAAATGCTTTCCATTGAAATTTCACTCAATAAATTTTACTTCTATACTATGACAGGCATCTCCTGCCTTTCCTCCTCATGTCTGAGTTTCACACCTTACATAATGCTTAATCTACCCCTACCTGCAAGTGAAAATCAAACAATGTACTCTGCCCCCCAGCAAGACATTAGTGCTTTTAAAATGTTGTGTATTTAACTTGGCAAGGTTTGATGTGGCATAATATGTTATAGCCATACTATCCTGCTCTACAGGACACCACTATAGAGTCATCACTGGTATGGGTTACATTTAAAAAAGGAAAAATGACAACAAATGGAAACAATAAAAAATGCTCACAAAAAAGGAAATTATCACAACAGGTGTAAACAATAAAAAACAAAAAAATGCTCACAAACTTATATTTACAACTAATTTCTCAAAGTAAGTGATAAAAGTACACAACACTCTCAGATATTCACCTTAATGCAAAGAAAAGGCATACAAATACAAAAACAAATGTATGATGCATATTTGTAAATCTTTTATGGGTCCTGGATATAATAACTAGTGCTATGTTCACTTAGCCTGTAAGTGTCTAAAGTTTCTCTATGAATATTGAAAAAAATGAAAAAAAGAAACATAACTCACTTTATTAGAAAGCTAAACTCTGCAGTAATTTCATTTTGTCTCACCCAACACAGTTATATAATATAAAGTTTCAAAACAGAATCTGCAACTTCCAGTTTTCAGTTGAGCAGGGAAAGTTTGTATAAAGAACTATGACACATAATGCAACTTCAAGTACCTTAGCAATAGCACATTTGGTGCATTTTAACAAGGCTTCTTTCATTATATTTGAATTCTGCAAATATGTCTTAGACAGACTGGGGCATTCCGAAACTTGTTTCATTTTAAGGTCCTCTTGATATGGCATGAAATGCATGCTTGTATTCTTTCAACTCAAACCATACATGGTTTTCTTAGTCAGACACTGCAAGTTTCCATTATCATGTCTGGAAGGATCACTGTCTTTAGGAAAGCAGCAACACATCAGTCAGATGCTGACACACAAACACACACACACACACACACTGATGTGTTTTGCTGAAGTGAAATGTCAGAAATGACTCGCATTGCATTAAAGCATTAAGATGAAGGGCATCAGTAAAAGCCTTCATCTACCAAGGGTCATGGGTCCATTTGAGAAACTATTTTCTGAGCATTTCATGCTTCTAGTCAGAGCAATTTCCTGAGTTTTTTATCTCTGCAGTCACAAATATGTCCCCCGCTGTGCTGCGTATACTGCATATAAAACAGCATTAAACCCTGCTGACCTTCATCCTTATGTGCTGTTATTTTGAGTGGCTGTACAAAGTTTGCGGATTCAAGCAGCTCAAGAACCTGCTTCCTGTGAATGACCCCCACATCCTGCAGAAACATGTATAAATACATCCCTGAGCCACAATAATCTGATAATTACATTCATGTTAGCAATACTTTATAACACTTACTGTGTTAGGTTCTTTTTCTTACCTTCCATAAACAGTCCGTGAATATAAGCCCCCTCCCTAGGAGGATGCCCCAAATCATCTTTGGTCTTCTTTGTAACGTCCACAGTCAGACACATCTTGTCCAAAGGCCATTCATTCTTTCGTGCAGTGCACTGCATAATTGCTAAGAAAAACAAAGGAAGTTACCATTATTTCAATATAATACATATTTAGGGAGGCATAAACAATTTTCTATTCTGAAAATGCAAATCCAGTGACCCACATTACTGCTTATAGTAACATTTCCCCCAGGCTAAAAACATACACAGATATGAACATGGGGCACAGTCGCATCATAGAAGCAGAGAAATGGTAATATTCATTAAATTATTTTTTTATTGATGACAGTAGAGCAGAAAATGAACTAGGGATGTCAATGACATCTGCACTAGAGCACCATTTGCACATTAAGAAGGCAATGCAAGCATCAAACAAAATACTGGTGTGTATCCTTAGGAAGGCATACATCAGAAGCAAAGAGGCAATGTTCTCGCTTTACAGAGCCTTGGTCATACTTTAGATACTCTGAACAGTTTTAAAAACATATACAGACATCATTATCAGGCTTCTAGAAACAGTCCAGAGGAAAACTGCCAGAAGGATGCATGGGATGGAGAGGAAAGAATAGGACAAGAGACTAGTGAAGATGTAACTCTTATTACCACAGAAGTGATACAGGGAAAGGACATTATATGGTTGCAAAAGATCTTATCCGAGAAATGTGAAAGGTGTCATCCAGAATAAGAAAGAGAGAGGCAGGAAGATGGGGCACAGAAAGAAGACTGTGCAAACTAATTACTACATAGACTTGAAATAGTGCTTCTCCCTGAAGAGGGTTATGGACCCATAAAATGGGCTTCCGAGTGTGATGTACAGGTTACCACAAAGTCATTCAAAAGGACATGGGACAGATGGAAAAAGGGTGAAGGAGAATATAATGGATGAAGCAGAGGTAGAATAATAAATGCATTCAAAGGCAGACCAGTTTATTCTCATCATCTCTCTCTTTCCGTCATAAAGGTAATACCATGTAATGCTCTTCCTCTCTATCCGTCTAACACTGATCTAAGTGACTTAATGCAGTTACTGCAACACTACTTCTCAGCACTATCTCTTCAGGTTATATTATGCTCTTTATTTATAAACAGAAAGAGTCGACAAGGAAAATATTCATATCTGACTGACTGGGCAGAATGATTTTGATTGATTTTGTTGTGCATATAAGCAAGACAGGATGGTAGCCTTTTTTCAATAAGCAATCAGATCAGATTGAAAAAGAAGAAAATCAACACAAAATGTTCAAATTTAGTCTCCATCAAAAAGAATGAATAAACCATCAACTGGAGACCCGGTTCATCATTGAAGGATTTCTCAGTGTTGAAAACAAGAAGAATAAATAGTATTTATCAACAGTGATATGTAATGTAGACACAGCTAGCAAAGGTACTCTTTCCTTAAATAAAAGTTTTAAATGCTAATAGATGTGTTGTACATAGAACAGGTTCCAAAGAGCATTTCACTGTGTATACAAACCCTTGTGACATAAACTACTGTTCTTTGTAATACAAAATGAGAAGTTATGTACTTACCATAATGTTCCATGTTAGTTGTCTTCTCTCGCCTTCTTTCTTGCTGGATGGGTTCAGAGCCGATCCTCGGCTCCGACTCGGCCACTTACTAAAGCTCGAGAGCTTATTTTACCGGCTCGAGGCAACCCTATATCCCATGATGCTAGGCGATAACTCCCCAGATCTCGTTTGTAAGCTGAAAAACCTAGCATAGGCCAATAAAACAAAATCCTCCAACTGGAAGGAGGAGGAAGAGGGATAAACCCCCCCAAAGATAATTATCTACACTATATATATCCTAGGACACCTAGATGGTGAACAAGGGAATAAAAGGACCCTTCAAGGAAGGGAAGATCTTCTCGGTCTGTCCAGGCTAGGGGGATGGTGGGTGGGATGCATGAAAGAAGGCGAGAGAAGACAACTAACATGGAACGTTATGGTAGGTACATAACTTCTCAATGTTAAGTTGTCAATCTCGCCTTCATTCTTGCTGGATGGGACCGCGTCCCTAGCACCTTCATCCTGGGTGGCTCATTGGAACAGACTCTTAAGAATGGTGGAACCAAATGTTGCTCTGTCCCTGGAGGCCATGTCCAATTTGTAATGCGAAACAAAGGTATGAGGAGAGGCCCATGTGGCTGCCGCACAGATAGTGTCTATTGGTAGTCTAGCTTGAAAGGCTGTAGATCTAGCTAGTGCTCTAGTTGAATGGGCTTTTGGCTTAGAAGTTAATTCCCTGCCTCTGAGTTGATAAATAGATGTAATCACAGAAGACAGCCACCTAGCTAGGGTTACCTTGGAAACAGGAAGGCCTTTCTTATTTTCTGCGTACGATAAAAACAGTTGATCAGACTTCCTTATTTGTTTGGTTCTATCCAAATAGTATCGGAGCTGGCGGTGAACATCTAGATAATGTAGCTTTTTGCTCCGCTCTATTAGTATAGTTTGGGAAAAAACTGGAAGATCAATTGATTGATTTAAATTTGTCTGCGAAGCCACCTTGGGTAAGAAGGATGGATTAGTCCTTAGAGAAACTCTGTCTTTATGGAAGATTAAGTAGGGAGGACGAATGTAGAGGGCGTGAAGCTCTGATACTCTCCTAGCAGAAGTAATGGCGACTAGGAAGAGTGTCTTCCAGGAAAGAAATTTCAATGAACAGGAGACCGCAGGTTCAAAGGGGGGGAGAATCAAGGATGTTAAGACTAAATTAAGATCCCACTGAGGTGGAGTGTCTTTGATCGGAGGCTTAAGTAAATATACACCTTTAAGGAAGGCTTTGCAAAGCTTATTGGACATGATGTTGTGGTCCGATAAGCCTGTATGAAAATTCGATATGGCTGCCAACTGAACCTTTACTGTAGAGGCAGAAGACCCTGAATGAAAAATTTCGGATAGGAAGTCTAAGACCGAATGAATTGGGGCAGTAAAAGGGATCTATATTCCTTGCCTTTGCCCAGAAGGAGAAACGTTTCCATTTACTAGTGTAAATCCTTCTGGTGGAAGATTTAAGGGAAGCTACTATGATATCCCGGACGGGATTAGAAATCATAGGAAGCCTGGCTAAGGACGGAAGTGGAGCAACCAAGCAGTGAGGTTGAGAGAATGTAGGGATTGGTGCAGCTGCCCCGACTGATGGGTCAACAGATCTGAAGCTGGGTCCAGATGCCAAGGCTGTACCAAAAGATAATGATGTAGGAACGGAAACCATATCTGTCGAGGCCAATAAGGGGCAATGAGAATCAACTTGGCTCTCAAGGTCGGTTGCTTTCTGAATTACTTGTGGGATTAGAGGAAGGGGTGGAAAGGCATAGAGAAGTCCCCGAGACCAATCTTGGACTACAGCGTCTCTGAGGGGATGACCTGGAAGGGTGAAGAAGTCGGGGCATTTGCTGTTTTGGGGTGTAGCAAAAAGATCACAGCAAGGAAGGCCCCACTTCTGAAAAATCTCTTCTGCTACCGATTGTTTGAGAGACCACTCGTGTGGCATGAGTATAGCTCTGCTCAACCTGTCCGCTATGATGTTGGACTTCCCGGGGATATGCGTTGCTATCAGAAACCGCTGAGAGGAGATCGCCCATTGCCAAAGTCTGAGTGCCTCTCAACACAGAGGATAGGACTTGGTTCCGCCTTGCTTGTTGATATACCACACTACGGACATATTGTCCATTTGAATTGCAATAGTTCCTAGGGGAAGAGAGTTGTGGAGGGCTTGCAACGTTAAAAGCACTGCTCTCATCTCTAATACATTTATGTGCAGGTGGCGCTCGAAAGGTTGCCAAGTGCCATGGACCATCCTGCCCTGAAAATGCCCCCCCCCCCCCACCCGATCAGGGAGGCGTCCGATGTCACTGTGGCGACCGGTGGAGGAGGAACAAAGGGTCTGCCCTGATGGACTTGAGGGGACAATATCCACCAGGACAGATGACTTTTGCAAGTTTGAGTTATCATGATCTTGTGGTGCATGGGGAGTTGCTGAAAAGACCATTGGGCGAAAAGCATCCACTGTAGAAGACGCATGTAAAAACGTGCAAGGGGAAGAAGTGTTATGGCGGCCGCCATAAGACCCAATACTTTCAGGACATACCTGGCCTGAATTTTGTCACTCTGAAGAAGAACATGGACATGGTTTTGAATATCTAAGACCCTTTGATCTGTTAACTTTGGTGAAAGTTGTACGGTGTTCAAGTTGGCGCCTATAAAGGTAGTAGACTGACAAGGCGACAAGGCAGACTTTTCGAAATTTATAGAGATTCCTAGCCCTCTGCAAATGTGAATGGTGTAAGCTCTGGCTTGGAGAAGTTGATGTCTGGTGGTGGCAGTGAGAAGCCAGTCGTCTAGATATGGAAACACCTGGAATCCTTGCCGTCTCAGGTGAGCCATAACCACTGCCATACATTTGGTGAACACTCTGGGGGCTGTAGTGAGACCAAAGGGCAGGGCTCTGAACTGGTAGTGACTGGCCCCCAGCCGAAAGCGGAGAAACCTTCTGGAGCGCCTGTGAATTTTGATGTGATAGTACGCATCCTGAAGGTCCATGGAGCACATCCAATTGTCCTTGCCCAGAAAGGGCAGAATGGACTGTAGCGTGACCATCCGGAATCTTGTTCTCTTTACAAACTTGTTTAGTTTGCTGAGATCTAATATTGGTCTCCAGTCTCCTGTCTTTTTCGGTACCAAAAAGAACCTTGAGTAGATTCCGGATCCTAGTTGGTCTGCTGGGACTGGCTGGATGGCTCTTTTTGCTAGCAGTTTTGATATTTCTGATACTGCTAGTTCCCTTAGTCAGGGTGGAACATCTGGAAGGGTTCCCTTTTGCTGAATTGGGGTTTGGATAAAGGGAATTTTGTAACCCTCGGATATGATCAACTGTACCCATTTGCCTTGAGTAAGGGAAAGCCAGGCTATTGGGTACAGCGACAATCTTCCCCCGACTGCCTCTGAAGGTGGACAATCGGGCAACATCTCAGGGATGCTGGAAGGGTTTGTCAGAGAGAGGCTCCCTGCTACCCTGGTTCTGCGGACCCCCTCTGCCCCTAGGGCGGCGTCTGTTGTTGTTACCCCCTCTGCCTTTGGGGGTAAACTGACCTCTTGCATCAGGCGTGACTCCTTGAGATTTGCGGAATCACATTTTCCCACCCTTCTGACCCTTAGGGTATGGTCTTGAAGGGGTGGAAAAACGGACTCCTACGGCAGAAAGAGTCTTGCCATCTTGTTCGCATCTGGTCAAGGTGTCTTTCACTTGAGGTCCGAACAAAGCTGAACCATCAAAAGGGGAATTTGTGAAGGACGCCTTGAAAGGGTCCGCGAAATTACACAGCCGCATTCAGGCGTGACGCCTTAAGGCCACTCCTGTGCCTGCGGACCTACTCGCTCCATCGGCTGCATATGAAATTAGACGCATGGAGGAGTTAACAATCGAGTTCAGGGTTCCAAGCTGTGAGTTTATTTTATCTTGGGACCCAGCAGCTGATGGATCCTGTAAGACTTCTCCCAACTCTTTGAGAATATCTCTCTGAAGGCGGGTGAAGTGACACAAGTAATTCAGCGACCGCATGGCAAAGGTCACTGAAGAAAACATCTGCTTACCGTACCTATCCATGGTCCTAGAATCCTTATTGGAAGGATGGATAGGTACTGAAGAATCAGCTAGTTCCTTCTTGGTGGCTGCAGCCACCACCATGGCATCCACCAGTACACCTTTTGTTAGGAATTGCTTGTCAACTGGTGCTGTGATGAATTTAGATGGCCTCCGAGGGGTGGGTTCCACCGAATCTGGGGCTGACCATGCCTTCTGAGCCACTACTTCCATAAGGGGGTCAAAAGGCGGAGACACCCAGGAGGTGGAGGGTCGAGAACCAAACGCCTCCAGGTACACCGACTCGTCCTCGGAAGGATTAAGGGAAGACCAGTTCCCCCTCTGCTTCAGGATTTCTAGGATGTCTGAGAAAGAGACATCCTCAGAGGGGGACTTTGGGGATCCCTCCGACTCATCCAAGTCAGTGTCAGATGTAATGGACTCAGGGGAGTCCACATGCTTCCTCTTACATGTCCTCTTATGCGGAGGCTCCGCTGACAGGTCAGGAGAAGCCTCGGAAGAGGAAGAAATTCCCAGTGGGGAAACCTGAGGCATTGGATCTCTGGGTCCGGGAGCAAGAGAGTGGGAAGAGACATCAGCAGGCACTGTAGTGGGAGGAGCTGATGGAGCTGACCATTGACTATGCCCTGGGGCTAGTACGCTCCTCATCACCTCGAAGGCTCCCCTATCAGAAAGGCCAGAGGGCCCCCGCTCCGAAGAGGTAGGAACCCCAGGCCGCACTGACAGGGAAGGCTCTGAGGCCGATGTCGGGGCTGAACTCACCAGCGCCGACGCTCCGAGAGGGAGAACGGGGTCGGACAATGGTCCGATGCCACTCGCCCCCTCGGAGCCGACGAGAGAGATCAGGCGCCCGGATCCGTCCAATGAAGGTATCAAGGAGGAGATCGGAGCGGAAGACAAAGGAGCTGAAGGGGGAGGTATCGGCTCCGACGCCACAACAGTCATGGCTCCGAGGAGCTCCGGCTCCGAACTCTGAGGGAGAGTCGAAGGAGGAAAATTAGGTGGAGTCGTAATAGCTACCGTCTGATGAGATGGGCTAGAGATCATCTGGGCCAATGCCTGAGACTTTAACAGCCTACTTACCACTCTCTCAAGGTCGTGATCTGAAAGTCTGGATGACCGAGAAGATCGGCTCCGATGGCTCCGCTCCGAGAGCAGGGGAGACCTCGGAGCCGAATGGATGGACTCCAATGAAGGGAATCTTGACCTCTTCTTAGATGGAGCCAACGGAGCCGAGGACACGTTGGCTCCAGCCGGAGCCGACAGTGAAAGCATGGGCTCAGAGGTATCGGCACCGAGTGGTGCCGAGACCGGAACCTGTAACTCAAAGGGATCGGCTCCAGCCAGAGCCGATCTAAGCACAGACAAGGAGCCAGCAGTCGAAGGCTTAGTACTTGGAGCCAACGGTTTTGCTGGTTTCGAGGGCCTCCCCGACACAGACTTAGTTGGGGAGCCCTCGGACTTTAACAAGCCCCTCAGTATAAGTTTGTTCCTGCGCTCCTGCAGGACTCTTGGACTGAATGCATCACATACTGAACAAGAGTCCTGCAGGTGCAGGGGTCCCAGGCAGTAAACACAAGATATGTGACCGTCTGTCAGAGACATTTTCTGACAGCACGAGTCACACTTCTTAAAGCCTGAGACCTTAGTTTCCTTTGGTTCCTTCGACATAACAGTGTCGAGGGTTCACAAAGGTAAGAGAAACACACACACACACACACACACACACACACACACACACACACACACACACACACACACACACACTCTCAATAAACTATAAATTAACAATAAAAATGTTAATAGGGATACTGACACACCCAAACACTCCACAGGATCCCTAAGATAAATTAGGAAAGGGGCAGGCTTAAGGCCTAACCTAAGAGTGGAGGGGGAGGGATAAAAAAGGATAAAACAGTAATAGTTAGTTGCTAACTATTGAAAAGAAACAACTAGGTGAAAAATTAACTCAAAAGGGTGACTGAACATTATCGCCTAGCATCATGGGATATAGGGTTGCCTCGAGCCGGTAAAATAAGCTCTCGAGCTTTAGTAAGTGGCCGTGTCGGAGCCGAGGATCGGCTCCGAACCCATCCAGCAAGAATGAAGGCGAGATTGACAACTTAACATCATTGTTTATTTTATTGTTGTGATCTGTAATAAAACTGCAAATATGTAACAAGACACTGTTATCTACATAGTTACCCTGAGTTAAGAAGCAGTTACTTTGTACACCATTTATAAATACAGAAGAGAAAATGTCCTTGTACTGAGCCTCGCTATACAGCCATGAAAATATTAGATCAAGATGAGACAGATACATTCTCCTGTATCAGTCATCTGCCAAGTATGTATTACACTGTAACAGTCTGTGCATTGTACAACAGATACCCAATCACTTTCTGACAGAGGATTACTAGTCACAATCTTGAAGTTTAGCTCTCACATGAAAAGAAAAGGTGGTATTAAGCATACCCTGTGCACCATCTGCAGCTGTAGTTTGTTTTTAAAACTTAAGTTCAGCACAGTCATATTCAACACACACATGGATTTGATACTCCAGAGTCTTTAGCAAAGATGGGAAGTTCAACTCAAGAATGAATTCAGCACAATTAGACTTACAGGCCCAGTAGCGGATAAGGAAGACAACTGAACATAATGTTCAATACCCTGAAGCATAACTAACAAAGGACTTGATTAACCAATAAGAGTTACACTTTAATTCCTCCTTCACTATAAAAAATGAGAAGAATGGCCTGGAACTGTTTATAGAAAAGTATAGGCACAAACATCCAAAGCATGAAAGAAGCCTGTAACTCTCTTACTGGGGCAGCACAAGGTACTCCTGCATAAAAACTGAAAACTATTTCTACTTGGAAAGCCAAGGGACAGGTGTTCCAGTAGTTCCAAACTCCATGTTGCAGGGTCAGGGAAAAATGTA
This sequence comes from Protopterus annectens, assembly GCF_019279795.1. Classification (NCBI taxonomy): domain Eukaryota; kingdom Metazoa; phylum Chordata; order Ceratodontiformes; family Protopteridae; genus Protopterus; species Protopterus annectens. Next base: position 212,306,389 of record NC_056731.1, read on the forward strand.
CTAGGCCAGGTCTTAGGAGGAGTCAGCTGCCACTCGAACAATATATTTTGCTAAATACATATTATGTTTAATCTTGATCAATTCATTTTTTTAAAACAAGAAGCATTTTTAATGATCACTTGTGACACAGGCAATCATACATTTATATAAATGAAAAAAAAATATTGACATATTTTTAGTTGCAAACATTATACATCAACTATAATCTATCCAGTCACTGTCAAACATTAATTGCATAGTGCATTCAGATCCTGCCATCTTTTAAACCTCATTCCTCCAAAACATTATTCTGCATGTATTTTCCCACAATTCCATTTTTCTATGTAATTTGCCTACTACCCTTTTCTAAAGATCATATTTCCAATTGTTTTATCTCTGTTACCATATTTCCTACTTCTAGTACAGTTGGTTTTGACTTTGTTTTCCAATTTCTAGTAATTGCTTTATTGGCAATCACCATAAGTAAACTAAGCAAGGCCCTACTATGTCTATGTAGTTCTGATTCTATGTCATAGCTCCAAAAAAAGCATTTTCTTAGTTACACTGACCTGCTCACCGAGCACCTCTTATAGAGTTGTCTGCAAGGAATTCTCAAAGTCTGCCAACTCATTGCACTCCAAAAAATTATGTTCCCAATTACCTCTTTCTTTCCAATCACACCTCTACATTTGCTATCTACATGTCAACTCATTGCACTACCAAAACTATGTTCCCAGTTGCCTCTTTCTTCCCCCCCCCCCCATCACATCAACATTTGCAATCTGTAGAACAGTGATTGTTTGTAACTTGACAGCTACTGTAGTTAAGGAAGTACGTGGGGGGAGTAGTATTAAGCAACCTTAGTTGTGTGTAAGTCTTACATGTGCATGCAGACGGATCCACGCTGAGTGTACAATAAACCACTGATAACCTACATTTACTGGCTCCACTTGTCATTCAACATGATGTCAGAAGCGGGATGCTAACTAAATATCATCCAAGTGTAATGAGCGACTGAAGTGCAAAAGGTAAGCAAATATATACTGATGACATGGTAGATGGATTTTGCAGACCCGAACCACTGGTGTTTGATGATAATGTTGCAGAGAATTGATCTGTGTTTGCACAAGAATATCATATTTTCATAGTGGCTGCATATTCAGATACAGATGCATGCACATAAGCATTTATACTTCTCAAATTGGCAGGCTTGGAGGCTATCGAGTGAGAAAGTTATTTTGTGTATGCACCTGCTGTTTATGCAGGAGAAGGAGAAAACTGCCATATCATTGCCCAAGCTGAAATCCATGAAGATCTGGAATGCTTAAAGTGTAAATTCAGAGAACTGTGTAACCTCCAGATGAATATAATGATGGAGATACATAAATTCAATATAAGAAATCAAAAGCCAGATGAAACTATAGAAGCATATCATAGGATCATAGGAGATTACTAAGCTAATGGCTCTGGGGCCCTTACAAGCCTAACCAAGAGTTTATCCAAAAAAGAAACCACAATCAGCACCTGTTGCCCCTGTCAATGAGGGACACAGGTGGAACCCCTGGGACAAGTTTGCGGTTACCCATCCACTCATCAAGGTTGCACTTCAAGAGGGTAAGTGACATACTTTGTTTGACGTGTATGGGGAGTCTGTTCCAGAGACGTGGCAGCCTCTGGGAGACAAACCTCTCTCCAGCAGGTTTTGTTAATGTCACATATTAGATTTAAGCCTTCTGATCACGTACTACACGAGGAGTTAGACTTACAGATATGGAGCATCTCTAGTAGAGCAGGGTCTGAGTTTGCCTTGTAGGCAAGACACAGATCACCTCTGAGCAATCTGTACGATACACAGTAGTGTGATAGTGATTTGAGCCTGTCCACATAGAACAGGTGTTGGAGGCCATGGATTTTCTTTTGAGGTATTTCTGTGGCTTTTCCAGTTGGTGCAGGTGTTTGGAGAGGTATATACCAAATGGGGCATTGTACTCAATTATTGGCCTAATGAGGAAGGAGTACAGAGAGGTAATAACCTCCTTTTTTCGAATGCAATCCCTTTACTTATGAGATGAACCAAGTAAAAGGCTTTTCTGACTACTGCCGCTACATGATGGTCAAATGTGAGATTATTGTCAACTTGTATACCCAGGACTCTCACCACAGGTTCTGTGCTTAAGGCGTTGCCGTTAATGTGGTAATCAGTAGGGGCTGTCTTTTTTCTAAATGGTATGATAATACTTTTTTTGCATTTAACTTAAGGCCATGACTTTGGCACCAGTAATATGTTGCTGTGAGACCCTCTTGAAGTATGTTAACATCATTTGGGGAGTCAATGACAACACCCAACTTACAGTCGTCCACAAACTTGGTCAGCCACAGGCTTTTTGTCTTTGCCTGGACCTATGAGAGGTAGAACCCAAACAATAGGGGCCCCAGGACAGATCCCTGGGGGACACTACTAGTGACAGGTTTGCTGTCAGAGGTGGTGGCACCTATTTTGACCTTGTGTGTTCTATCAGTGAGCCAGTTAGCCACCTACTTGATGAGCTAGGGATTTACGCTTTCGATGATGTCTGAGTGGGGGACTGTGTCAAAGGCTTTGGCCAAGTCAAGGTAAGCTGTATGTACTCACTTTCCCTCATCCAGTGTCTTGGCGACAGTATCAAAAAAGTCAACCAGGTTCAAAAGGCAAGATCTGCCCTTGACGAAGCCAAACTAGGTGGGGTCAAGTGCATGGAGACTGCTATGTCCTTGTTTATGAGGTCCATAATAATATGCTGCATGGCTTTACAGATCAGACTTGTCAAGCTAATAGGGTGATAGATTCCAGGGTCAGTAGTGACACCACCTTTGTGCATAGGGATGACAATGGCAGTTCTCCATTCTGCTGGAATGAAGCCTGTACTTAGGATATGATTGAATAGGGTGCTCAGTGGCGAGGCTAGTTCTTGCTGGAGATGTTGCAGAATACAGCCTGAGATACTATCAGGTCCCATGGAAGCTGTGTTTTTGCCTTGGATAGGACCTTTAACACTTGATCCATGGAGATGTGAGGTGCGGGGCAAGTATCAGGGATGTCGAATTGGCCTTGGGGGGACAGGGGGGTGAAGTTTGTGCTGAACCTATTTGCTAGCAGGTTGGCTAAGTCAACAGGATCAGTGTAAGTGGTACCATTAAGAACTAATTTGGAACAAACCTGGGCTTTGCTATGGAGGTTTCTGATGTAACTGAAAAAGGTTTTGTGGTTAGCCTTTGTTTCAGAGGCTAGTTTCAATTCATAACTGACTTTGGAAGTTTTCACTAGTGATATAATTTGCTTGTTGAGGCTAAGGATGGAGGTTTTTCCAATTGGGAATTTGTGCCTTTTTACCCTTGGACATCAGTCTCTTCCTTTTGTTGTAAAGCCTGTTGACAGAGTATGTCCACCACATAGGTTTGTGTTTCCTTGAGAAGCAGGTTTTAGTTCTGTTGGGTATGGCTGAGTCCTTGCAGTTGTACAGGTGCTTGTATACTGCACTAGAATACTGATCAGCATGTTTGTCTGCATCCTCTGAGAGGGGGGCGGTGGTGTGAAGCTACTGATACCCTCCCTTAGAAGGTTGTAATCTGTTTTTGAGAAGTTTTTTAGCCTGGTTATGGCTGGGGGGGGGGGGGGTTGGATGGGACAGACACTTTGAAAGAGACAGAGCGATGGTCTGATCTCACCAGGGAAGAACTTACTATGGGGGTGGTGCAGCAGTCACCCATGTTGATGAGAACAAAGTCTAGAATGCTATCTCCCTTTGTGGGGGATGAGACAAGCTGGTCTAGTACATTAGAACTGATGAAGTCAAGGAATCGCTGGGTGATTGCATTAGAGCAGGAATAGTTCACCCAGTTTATGGTGGGGTAGTTGAAGTCACCGAGGATCAGGGTGTTTGGGGGTACCTTGATGGATTCAGGTAGGTCCAGTTAGGAAGAGTGGGTGTCCTGAGTCATGGAGGGGGGTCTATAGCTAGCTATAACTTGGATGGGTGTCTTGCCAATTGTCAATTGCACCTGGAGAAGTTCTAGTGCATCATACTGGAAAACCAGTTTGGAGGTGTGCTTGTTTTTAACGAAAATAGAAACTTCACCACCCTTAGTCTTCCCGACCTCATTTTGGGGTCGGAATGTGTGGAATGAGGTATAGCCTGGTAAGGCAGGGGTGCTCTCTGCAGCCTTGAACCACGTTTCTGTTTCATCATATTCATTCACATCACATTCATTCCATCATATGTTACTAACTTAAGAAATAAAGCAAAGACATGCAGATTTGGGGATTTACCAGATGATTTAATAAAAAATTGCCTTGTATGTGACATCAATAATGATACTGTGAGGAAAATTCTACTATGTGATAGTGAATTAACATTGAGCAAAGTTGAAATTTGCCAGATATGTGAAATCACAGAAGAACATACTAGTATCCTTGCTGTATCTGCTACTGCAAATGTTGACAGTGTGCAACAAAAACTAAGACAGTACAGCTTCATAAATGTACCCTGAGGAGATATGCCACACCACCTGCCATTGTTAATTATCGTAATTGTGGGGACAGTTACAAATATAAATGAGAAAAATGCTTAGCCTATGGCAAACAGTGTCACAAAAGCAAAAAGTGGAACCATTTCAAAAAGTTCTGCAAATCGATACAGATTCATAATAAATGTAATCCAACGAAGAGTGTGGATCAAACAGAGACTGTAGTAGACTCTGATGATGGTAATGAAACCTTTTATATTGATGGTGTTTCTGTGGTCAGTGAAACAGTCGACACAGTGGATTCCCACTTGTCAGCAAATAGTGAAACATTTTTCACTCTACAAATTAATGGGAAACCAGTAGAACTTAAAATAGGCCCTGGATCCAAATGTAACATTATGTCAACAAAAGCTTATGCAAAAGTAAAAGTTGAGAGAGAGCCTTGACTCAACAAGGAGCACAAAACTAGTTGCTTATGGCAGCAAAGAAATTCAGACAGATGGCATTGCAGTCTTTTCTTGCCATTCTGCAGATAACAGTTACGATTTACAATTTTATGTAGTTAGAAGAGATGTACAGTCTTTACTAGGCCTAGAAGACAGCCTAAGAATGGGACTGATTTTGCTCAATAAAGAAGTTCACCAACTAAATACAAATGAAAATGACAGTTTTTCACAACATGTCTTTAAAGAATATGCCAACATCTTCAAAGATGAAATTGGCAAGCTCCCAATTACATATTCTATGAAGCTGAATTATGAAATAAACCCAGTTGTCAGACCTACACATAAGATCCTGGTTAGCAATGCAAAGTAAAGTAAAAACAGAATTAGACAGAATGGTGAATTTAGGTGTTTTTACCCCTGTGGCAGAGCCTGCTGAACAGGTATCATCCATGGTGGCAGCCCACAAGAAGAGCTCAGATGACATTCAGATATGTATTGATCCTAGAGACTTAAATAAAACCCTTAAATGTTCTCATCATCCAATACACACAATAGAGGAGGTAGCAGCAGTAATGCCAAATTCAACTGTTTTTTCAGTTTTATATGCCAAGAACTTATTTTGGTAAATCTCGCTGGATAACAGATCATTTTTATTAACAACATTCAACACATCATTTGGGAGATTCAGGTTTTTGAGAATGCCATTTGGAATCAGTTCTGCCCATGAGGTATTCCAACATACCATGGAACAGATATGTGCTGGATATCCTTGTGCCATTATTGTGGATGACATTACTGTTGAAGTCAATGGAGAAAAGGAACAAAACAGAAATCTCAGGAAAGTTCTAGATCATGCACATGAGGTTAACCTCAAGCTGAATCCTTTAAAATATAAATTCAAACTGAAGGAAGTCGACTATGTTGGTCACGTGTTCACAGATTCAGGGCCACAGCCAAGGTAACAGCAATCAATGAAATGCTAGTTCCAGAGTATGTTACATCTTTACAGCGCTTTCTAGGTATGATTAATTATTTGGGAAAATTCATCCCAAACCTTAGTGAGCTTTCTGCACCAGTGCATGAGTTAACATGTAAAGATATAAAATGATCTTGGTTTGAACAGCACCAAGAGGCATTTGACACTTAAAAAAATTGCCAGTCCACCCACACTGAGATACTATGATGTCCATAAGCCTGTGACACTCACCTGTGATGCCTCTCAGCATAGACTTGATGCAGCATGTCTGAGGAGAGCATTCCAGTTGCATATGCATCCCGTACTCTGACTCAAAGATGCACTATGCACAAATACAAAAAGAACGTCTTGCTGTTGTGTTTGCATGCTTCAAATTCAATGAGTATAAATACAGAAGGTCAATCTAGATTGAGACAGATAACCAGCCACTAATAACCATTTTGAACAAGCCAGTACGTACAGCCCCAGCAGGACTCCAACGCATGATGATAAAGCTAGAAAAATACAGCCTTACCATTGTCTACACAAAAGGTAAACACATGTATCTTGCTGACGCCTTGTCACGAGCACCCAGAAAGACAACAGAACAACACAGAAATGAGACAACTGATTTTGAAGTCAAGCACATTTCATCATCACAGCTTGATGAGTTAAGAAATCACACTGCTATAGATCCAATTCTTCAAAAACTGAATATTGCTATCAACCAGGTTTGGCCAATATGTCAAAGAAGTCTGCCACTTGAAATTCAGCAGTATTTCCCTTTCAGGGATGAGCTCGTAGTGGAAGATGGGATCATTATGAAAGGCCCAAAGGTAGTAGTTCCTAAATTCTTGCAAGAGGAATACATACAAATTTTGCACAGAGACCACCCAAGCACTGAATCAACTGAAAATAGGGCAAGAGGCATTGCGTTCTGGCCCTCGATGTATGAAGATATTGAAAGAGAGACTTTTTCATGTTTAGTTTGTAACAGTAACAAACTGCAACAACAAAAAGAACTTCTTCATCTACACCCAATCTCTGATTTACCATGGTCAACAGTAGCAGTAGATATTTTCAAATGGAATGGTCAACATTACCTGGTACTAGAAAAGTCAAAAACACACCAGTTGTTCATGGTAAAGGTGGTTCCAAAACTTTAATAAAATAGTAAAAATAAAGAACAGGTAAGCGCTTTTGTATGTAGCTTCTTCAGACCTATTGTCAAGTAAAAACTCTAACCAGCTTTTAAACCCCTTGTAACAATTTCATCCAATCAACTGAAAAAGCATTAAACGTTGCTAAGCAACATAATTACAGTAAATATGCCAATTAAATAAACTAATTAAATCTGCTTACATTCATATTCCTAAAAACAACTAAATATAATAATGACTATTAAATTAAATACTCATATCACCTATTACCTAATAATTCATAAGAACATTTAATCTATTTCATAAAACACAATAAATGAGAAAACATAATAAATAAGAAAACAATAAATAAGAAAATGTACATCTTAAAATTGCATAACTGCTTAGCTAGTACGTGTTAGTATATAAACATTCCATCTACCCTAGCTCCTCTTTGTCCACCTCTTTTTTAGGGGTCTTGCTCTCAGTGCGAGTTGTATCGAAACATGTTCATTGAGGCCAGGGGAATAATGTGCCCCTAGTCTAAAAATCCATTTTATCTTCTTATGAATTATAAGTTAATAGGTGATATGAGTATTTAATTTAATAGTCATTATAACATTTAGTTGTTTTTAGGAATATGAATGTAAGCAGATTTAATTAGTTTATTTAATTGTCATATTTAATGCAATTATGTTGCTTAGCAACTTTTAATGCTTTTTCAGTTGATTGGATGAAACTGTTACAAGGGGTTTAAAAGCTGGTTAGAGTTTTTACTTGACAATAGGTCTGAAGAAGCTTCATGTGAAAGCGCTTACCTGTTCTTTATTTTTACTATTTTATTAAAGTTTTGGAACCACCTTTACCGTGAACAACTGGCAATTTTTTGACTTTTCTACACTGTTGTGTTTTACATACCAGTTGATCTTTCCCCCTAAATCGTTTTGCTATTTGGACTTATATTACCTGGTACTAATTGATCTGTATTCTGGATGGTTTGAAGTCGACTTACGCCGTGATTTGGCATCTAGCAGTTATCACAAAGCTAAGTAGACACTTCTCAGTCCACAGAAGCCCACATAAAGTCATCTCAGATAACAGTGCACAATTCACTAGTCAACGGTTTAAAGAATTTGCTGCATCTTGGGATTTTATTCATCTAACAGCAGTCTAGAATACCCACAAACCAATGGCTTCGCTGAACATGCAGTCTGCAGTGCAAAGCATTTCATGGAAAAACCCAAAATAGATGCAACTGATGTATTCCTCAATTTACTAAGCCTTCAAAACATTCCTCGTGACCAGACACTTGGTTCACCAGCTCAAAAACTGATGTCAAGACAAACAGGAGCAACCATTCCAATTAGCAAACAGCTGTTAGTGCCAACCTCATAGAGAAGTAAGATAGTCAAAGCTCAACTACCAACAAAGCATCACTCACTGAAATTATTCTATGACAAAACCAGTAGACCTCTTTGACTGTTGTTGCAAGGAGAAGTTCTTGGAATGCAGACTTCAAAAGTCATGATCATTTAGGAATTGTGAGGGACATTTGTGCTGAACCAAGATCTTACATAATTTAATCAGGAGTAAACTACAGAAGAAATTGCAGACATATTTTGCCTGTCCCAGAGTCAAAGCCACATCAAACTGTGTGTACTAGTGATTCCAGTTCCTTGATTGAATCGACAATCAATCAGCTCCAAAAAGACAGACCCCTTTTTTTCAAACAATTCTGAAATGCAAAATAATGTTTCAGTACCCAATAAACCTCTAAAGGCAGTTGTTTGTCTTTTCGGCTTTTCCCGGTTAGGGGTCACCACAGCGGAACTCCGGTCCGCTAATGGTTGGCAGCAGATTTTTTATGGTGCCAAGTTGCCAACCCGACGCCCAACCTTCAGCGAAGGCACGCCCATTCATGCATGTCTTTCGGAGGCCACTCGACTGCAGGGAGGACATGCAGACTCCACACAGAAGGCACTCCAGCTGTGAATCGAACAGGAGAGCCTCTTGCTGTGAGGCAACAATACTAACGCTGTACCACCGTGGCTCCAAACCTCTAAAGACAGTTCCTAATTCCAATCAAAATCTGTATGTGACATGGGCAGGAAGAGTCTGCAAACTTAGTCCTAAATATATACAGTGAATTGGACATGAAGTCGGACAGGCCATGTTGAACTGTCAATATGATGTTTAATTCTGGAATGTGTTTAAAGAAAATATTAAAATGAATTTGTTCATTTATTTGAAATAAGGAACAAAGGTAAAGAGGGTAGAGGTAGAACAGTGATTGTTTGTACCTTGACAGCTACTGTAGTTTAAGGAAGCATGTCGGGGGGGTATTAAGCAAGTTTAGCTGTCTGTAAGTCTTACATGTGCATGCAAATGGATCCACACTGGATGTACGATAAACCACTGATAATTTAGATTTACAGGCTCCACTCATATTCAACATAATCTACTGAGGAAAAATTCTTAGGAGTCTACTTGAAGTATAAAAATATCTGTGCAAACACTTCCAAGCAAAGGTCTTAAATCTTCTAGAATTGGTTGTGTATTTGGGTGTCATACATATATCCTCCCATTGTTTCTTTGTAAATTGCTTATCCAAGGTCTCTTCCCAATCCTTTCTAACATCCTCTTATTGATTCGTATAGTTATCAAGGAATATTTTACATGATCTTCTAATTATCCCTTTTAAACAGCAGCTTCAGTTCTAAATTCTGCTAAAAACTCTGCCAGTGCTGGTCTTTCATTTAGGATCCCACTATTTCTTTCTCTTTGCCTATACTCTGATATCAATCATTTATGGGGAAGACAGTCTCTAGCCTGCAGTCCAAATAAATTCTCAGCCTCTTCCCATTCTATTACATTCCCCTGTCTAATTATTTGCTCCCAGTACCTTGGATCCCTTGCCAGTTTTCGTTGGAAAAATTCCAGCCTCCTCGTGCCTATTGTCTATATCCCTAATTGCAGCAACCCTTATCAGCTGAAGCTCCTTTCTACATCCCTGTGTTGGCTTAGTTCTTAGAATACTTTGTGCTAGTTTGTGAATATAATATTTTGTATGGTTATTGTTATTCTCCTTAAGGATCTATATCCAGAATCTCAGTCTCTCCTTGTTTCTTGAGCTTCCCATCCTGCTTCATCATCATCCCTTTCCAGTTTGAATTATAGCTTTCTGCTTGTGCTATGTATAGGAGCCTTAACTTTGTAGCTCTGAAAACTCCTTCAAATCAGGTAATCCCAAACAACCTACTTCTATTTGAAGGTTCAATTTATCCCACTTAACTCTTGCCATCTTCCCCTCCCAGATAAAATCCTCCAACTCTTTATTAATTGCTATCTACAACTTCTCTTGTTGATAAAAATATGCCTGACCTGTGTATAAAACTAAAGGGACTAAAAACATTTTCACTGCTTGCATCTTGTATCCATATCCATAAAACTGAACTTCCAATTTCACAGTTTTTGTATTATCTTTTTAGTCACTTCCTACAGATCCTTAGCTTCCACAACAGAATCCTTTTTTAATCCATACTCACAAGTACTTCATTTTATCATATCCCCATAAATATGGATACTGCTGAACCAGTTCTTGTGTGGGCACATTTATTTATTTATTGATTGACTTGAGTTGATGGTTGTTAACTGGGATAGTCCATCTGAGCAAAAGCCCTTTTTCAATGGAGGCCTGGGGAGAAAAGCTCCACAGTACAAGTAAGCAAGAAAAGCTACAAAATTAAAGATGAATACATTGAGAAATTTACAATAAAACAGTTAAGCAAATGTAGATAAAGCTCCACAGTACAATATAGTAAGAGGCATTATAACATTCCAGAAAAAAACATAGCAAAGAAATATACAATAAAACATTGGAATGAATTTACATAACACATTGGTTTATCCTCATAGGGTAACTGTACAATACAGAGCAGTTAAGTGAGTTATGATAGTATGGAAGGGAGGAATAGAGAGGATAGAAAAAGGGGTGGGTTCATGTGGGATGATTACAGAGGCAAATCCATGTGCTATTAAGGCACCTTTTCTGGGTTTTCTTGAATTTGTGGATGTAGGAAATGTTTCTACGGTTCATGAGGAGCTTTTTCCATGCAAGAGCAGGGAAGTAGCTATAGAGATTCTGTTAAAGAGATTTTTTTTAGGTTTGTGAATTTGTAAGAGACATTGGTCAGAGCTTCTGAAGGATCAAGGGGGCTTATACAGGAAGATAAGTAAGAAAATGCTAGGGCAAGAGGAGGGATTATTCAAAATAGTATGGATAATGAGAAGTGGGGTACATAAGAGTTGGTTAGGAAACTCTAACCAGCTGAGTGTTTGGAGAGCATGACAGTGGTATGATCTTGAAGACAAACTGACTGCAAATCTAGCAACTTTGTTGTAGGTGGTTTCAAGTTTGGAAAGTAGTGAAGACTAAGTTGATTAAAATTTGACAGCTGTAAAACAGGTTGGGGAGAAGATAAGCTTGGGCTAGTGAGATCCTGGAGTTGGGTGTGAGGAACCTTTTGTTTCTATTGAGTAAACCAAACTTTTGGTGGGTTTTCTTGATGCAGTTAAGTACATGAAGGTCAAATTTTAGTTGATCGTCCACTATTACTCCAAGCAGTTTAGTATGTGATTCAGCTATGATCGTAGTGTTGTTGAGGGAAGAGATGGTGAATGAGGATTTAAGATGGTAAAGGGATTTGGGGAGGAAGAGAAGAAGTTTTGTCTTTTTAGGGTTAAGTATGAGTTGGCTGTTAGTAAGCCATGTTTCAGTGAGGTTAAAAGATGTTTGTGTCAGGGTTAGTAGGTCAGCGGGGCTATCAGTGATAGAAATTATGGTGGAGTCATCTGCGTACTGTATGAGGGAAGACTGAGGACAGGATGTGTGAAGTTGGTTAGTAAAAATATTAAAAAGGAGGGGCCTAAAATAGACTCTTGTGGGATGCCCATTTTGATGGGGAGAAAAGCAAAACAAGCAGAGAGCCATTTTACAGATTGCAGTCTATATGTGTGGTAGCGATTGAACCAGGGAGATAGTTGCTGAGGAAAGGTTGAGTTGAGAGAGTGTGGAGAGGAGGATGGGGTGAGAGACAGTGTCAAAGGCTTTGGAGAGATCTAAAAAGATGCAGGACAATAGTTTATTATTGTCTCTAGCTAGGGAGATGAAGTTAGTAAAGAAAATAAGTGCAGTAGTAGTGCTCTGGTGGGGGAGGAGGCCATGTTGAGTAGGGGTAATTAAATGTTCATGAGTAAGATAAGCTGAGATTTGTTTATAAACATAGTGCTCAAGAATTTTGGAAAGGGGAGAGAGTACGGCAACAGGTCAATAATTAGAGAACTCAACAGAATTTCTACCTTTGTGGAGTGGTATGGTGTGGAACTTTTTCCAGAGGGCAGGAACAATAGATTCACTAATTGAGCAGTTTATGAGGATGGAGACAGGACATGCTATGGAGATTGCTGCAGCTCTTAGGAAGAGAGGCAGCAAGTTGTCAGCTGACGGGGAACCTGGTATAAGTTTGATAAGAAGTTTTTGATGTAGCTGGTTCATAGGTGTGTACTAGGCTAATGGCCCTGGAGCCTTTCCAAACTTTGCCCAGGCACCGTGCCACCAGATGTTAGTTCACAGTGCCCCTATCCAGTAGGGCAACTGGAGTGATCCCTGGGGTGAACTTTCTCTTACCCATCCACTCGTCAAGATTTCTCCTGAAGAGGCCCAGAGAGGTGCTCTGCTTGACATGAATGGGAAGCTTACTCCAGAGTATGGGCAGTCTTTGTGAGATGGACCTGTCCCTCCAGCATGTTCTGTTAATTATGATAATGGGGCTGTGATCTCTGCAGAATGCGGTGTGGGGGGACTGGGATTTCTTCAGGTGTAGCATTTCAAGTAGGGCTGGATCGGACTTGGCTTTGTAAGTCAAGCAGCGATCACCTCTAAGTAGATGATAAGAGACTGAGAACAGCTGAAGTTTCTTGAGTCTGTCCATGTAGGACCTGTGTTTAAGGCCTAGGATCCTTTTTGTGAGGTGCTTTTGTGGCCTCCCCAGCTGCTGTAGGTGTCTGGTCAGGTACATGCCAAACATGGTGTTATATTCGATGACTGGTCTAATGAGGGATTAGTAGAGAGGAATGATGACCTCCTTCTTCCTAGATGTGAAACCTTTGGTTACAAGATGTGCCATGTAGAAGGACTTTCTGACCACAGTGGCAATGTGGTGGTCGAAGGTGAGGTGGCTGTCGACCTGGGTGCCCAGATCCCTTATGGCCCCTTCAGTGTTCAGTGGGCTCCCATCAATGTGGTAATTCATGGGAACTGAGTTTTTTCCAAAGGGGATGATAATGCATTTTTGGTGTTAAGCTTCAGGACATGGTCCCAACACCAGTCGTTGGTCTCAGGGAGGCCCTTTTGTAGGATGTCTGCATCACTTGGGGAGTTGATAATGACTCCTAGCTTACATTCATCAACAGACTTGGTCAGCCAGAATCCTTCTGTGTTGGTCTGGACTTCTGAGAAGTAGATGCCAAACAGGAGAGGGCAAAGGACCGAGCCCTGTGGGACTCCACTCATGACTGGTCGCCAGTCTGACTTGGAATCTATGAACGGAGTTCTATAACTCCAATCTTGAAGCTTAATGCATTAAAAAGAAGTAAGATAAAATAAATGTGTTTCACAAAGGAAATAAATAGATAATTTGTAATGAATTTAGAGTTGAATAAGGTTTTATATGCATGAATGGGGCAGCATTGTTGTGTTTTTTAAAACTGAATATTGCTTTAAATGAAATGTTACTTGATTAAGAGGAACTGATGTCACTATAAGGAAATGTATTTAAAATGGAGGGAAAATTTTAAAATGATGGCTGAAGAAGTTTAATATTCATTTAAACGAAAGCGCTAACATTTTAATACAGTTTTATTTTTGGAATAAAGCTTGCGATCATTTTAAACTTCTAAGTGGTGGTTCATCTTTGTGTATTTAACTGACACTTTGCCTGCTTTTTTGTTTTTGTGACTTGGAATCTATAACTTTCAGTCTGTGGATCCTGTCTGTAAGCCAATTTGTAACCCACCTAGTGATGTAAGGATTGATGCCTAATTTGATGAATTTATCTATGATACCTGGCCAGGTCGAGGTAGGCTGTATGGCCTGCCTTATCCTCATCCACAGCCTTTGTGACTACCTCGAACAAGTCAACCAGGTTCAGCAGGCAAGAGCTCCCCTTGGCAAAGCCAAACTGTGTGGGGCCAAGAGTTTAGAGATTGCCTATATATATGGTTGGAATAGATTTTAGTGAGAAAGGACTGTTTTGCAGTCTGGGGGTGGTAGGGTGTGTGTGGCTGGTTTGGTGGTCAGTTTGCATAAGTTCGCTGATGGCATCTATGAAGCAGGAATTGAAAATTAAAGCAGTTTCAAAGACTGTGTTATTGGGGCAGGGATTGGGAATTGAAAGATTTCCTGGGTGGAGAATTTTGTTGACAGTATTCTAAAATGTTTTAGGGTTTCTGGGTTCAAGATCTTGGGGTGAGAGGTAGTAGTTCTTTTTGTCAGAGTGTATGTGTTTTTTGGTTAAATTTCAGAGTTCCCTATATTGTTGGTAGTGTGTAGGAGATTTGGTCTTAGTCCAGAGTTTCCAGGTGCAATCTCTGTTATGGATAAGAGACCAAGTAGAGCTGGAGAGCCAAGGGAAACACTGTGATTTGACTCTGACAGTTCTGGGACGGGGTAGGGAGTTCAGAATGTTTAGGAAGATGGAGTTGAATTCAAGGACAGCTACATCTAGAGGTATGGGAGAGATGAAAGATAAGTCAATAGTAGAGAGAATTACTGAATGTATTTGGGTTGAAGTTGGTTAGCATTCGGCATTCTCTAAATTTATGAGGTCTAGAGAGGTTGGGGGAGAATCTTTGGACATGGGTAGAGGAGTGGTCACTGACTGAGTCTGGTAGGGATTCAGGGTAGTGATAGAGGTCAGGCTTAGAGACAAGTATCCAATCCAAGATAGAGCATGTATTTGTGGGTTTATGAAGAAAAGTGGGTGAAGAGATAACTTGGGTGTATCCATATAGGTTTATGCTGGTGGTGGGAGAGTTAGCAATGAGGGTGAAGCAAATGATGTTAACATCACCTAGTATTATTATTTCATTATGTATATCATCAGACATCCAATGTAGGATTTGTTCTAATAGGGTTATGTTCTCTCCAGGGGGTGTATAGATAGCGACTATGGTTAGAGTTTTATGATTGTTGAGTTTGCAATTGGCAATAATGAGTTCAGCTGGGTGAAAGGAGGGGGAGAGGGTTAATTGGGGGAGAAATACATAGGAGGTGAGAGTACATAATGGCAACACCTCCACCTTTTTTGTGCGGTCTGTCCAGGAGTAGAATGTTGTAACCAGGGGGAGAAATTCTTTGTCTACATTATGTGGTTTGAGCCATGTTTCAGAGAAACTATGTTGGGAGAGTACTGGGCTATCCAGGTGTGGAATTCAGTTATCTTGTTAAGAATGCTATGAATGTTGATTGAATAGAAAGAGAGATGTTTGAGACTAGGTTTAGGTACCTGTTGAAGTGGTTGTGAGGTATAGGTAGGACTTGATGAATTAGAGTGTGGGCCAGGTTTGGGCGAATATCACCTGAGAGTTGAAAGATGCTTTGTGGGAGGAAGAGAAGTGATGTGTAGGGGTAAGGTGAGTTAAATTTCTGTTTAATTCTGTGGAAAGAGGGGAATTTTGGAGACAGTTCGATTTTGGGGAGACTGAATTCAGTACATGAGAAGAGTGACAGAGAAAAGGGAGAGATGTAGTTGCTGTTGATGTCAATTGTGTTATGACAGGAGGTAGGAGAAGAGGGGAGTAGGTTTAGCTGAATGTGGTTGGAAGTGAGGTTGCTTAAGAGAAGAAGGAAGGATAAGAAGAGAAGGAGGAACATATTGGAGGATGTCGAGAATATGAAAGGGGAGTAGATGTTTGATAGATGGAAAGTGGATAGTAATAGTCAGCTAGAGGAGGGGAGATGAGAGCAGTGAACAAGGGTGGGAGGAGTTAGATGCAGTGAGTCGAGAGGTGACAGAGGTTATTTTAACAGGGGTAGGCTGTAATTGGTTAGAAGTAGAGGAAGTTGGAGATCAGGGAGGGTGGGATAAGATTGTTAGTTACAAAGGTAACTGATGTAGGGGTGTATGGGAATGGAGGTAGGGTAAGGGAGTACAGCGAGCCCAAGTGTAACGAAGGCAAATGGAGCGGGCAGAAACTTTGAGGCAGCTTGCCAGACTACAGTAGAAACAATTAGTTAGCAATGTGTGCGGCAAGACAGTAGAGCAGTTAAGAGTAGGCAGTTCCTTGAGGCAAGAAACTTATGCAGGTAATAGCAATCTAACACTTGCTGTTTATTAGTTCTGTACAGTTTTACAGCTGTTGGTAGTAACAGTTGCTAAAAAGAGAGAAGAATGGAGGGAGAAAGTACAGGGGAAAGGGAAGTGGAGTCTAACAATGTTTGCTTGAGTTAGTGAGTGTGCCACTAGTCAAATAAGCACTTTCCCTGCAGGTGAGACTTGCAGTCTTGTATTTCTTGCCAAGAAGAAGCTGCAAAGAGATGGGAGATCAAGTTAAGCAGGGTTAGACAGTCATGTATGCTTGTTGGGAATTTGAGAACAGCAGCTGTAAGAAGGGAACAAATATGTTAGGACAGGGGTTTCTGGGGGGATGTAGGGCAGAAGATATAGGATCACTGAGTTAGTGTCTCAGTGTAGTAATAGCAGAACTAGACAGGGAGGATAGGAGACAGGGCTGCTAATAAAAAGGGCTTTGAGGGAGTGAAACAACAAAAAAGATAGGGGAGGAAGAGAAAGGAAAGTAGAGGGCTCTAGGAGAAGGGAGATTAGTACTGTAGAAGTATCAGAAATGAGGCAGAAGCAGAACACAATATATACGGTAAATCATTTTTACAGCCACTGCCTTTGTTTTATTTTCAGTAATTTTGTATCTTGAAAAGACTTAAAACAGTCTCAGAATGTTCCACAGCACTGAAACTTCATTTTCTGGTTTTATTAGGTATAAAATAGTATCGCCTGCAAATAAAGCCAGCTTTTCTTGGCTATCATACCAATTATTTCCTTGAATATTCAAGTCCCTTATTTTCTTTGCCACTGGTTCTAAATATAATGCAAATAACAAAGGAGAAAGAGGACACCCCTGCTGGTATCCACTGCTCAAACAAAACTTATCAGAGAGTAACCTACCCACTTTAATTTTCATCTCCAATCCCTCATACATCTTCCTAATCGACCTTATAATTTTAACCTGGGAATGAAAAATTTTCCATTGCCATACTCATAAAATCTCAGCTTACTCTGTCAAATGCTATCTCTTCATCAAGACCCACCAACAACAGTGGTATTTTCTCACATTCTGCTTCTCTGTCTGGATCATCATTGTTTTATTAATGTTGCCAAATGTTTGCCACCCTCCAAAAAACCACACTGATCCACAGCTATAAATTTTGGCATCACCTTTGCCATTCATTTAGCCATTACAGACATAAACACTTTATAATCATGGTTCATAATCAAAATGGGGCTATATAAAGCTGGATCTGATGGGTCTTTACCATATTTAGGTAATGCAGCCACCATTGCTTTCTTCTAGGATGTTGGTACTTCTCCTTCTTTTAAAATAGTGTTAAAACCTTCCAGATAGTTATCAGTTTCATCCCTGCTAGCTTCCAAACTTCTACAGGAATGCCATCAATTCCTGAGGACTTTCCAGTAGATAGGATATACATCACCATTTTTATCTCGTCTCCTCCTATCCTGTTAGTAATTAAGCTTCATCAACAATAACCTTAGCATATTAAATTCTTCCATAAATATTTCCATTTAATACAGATTTTCATAAAATTTCCAAAATATTTCTAGTACCGCTACAGGATCTCTGGTTATCTTCCTTGTTATATGCTCCATTGGCTTGGTGACAACCCTTTTCTACTTTCTGTTGCCTAAGTCATTGCACTAAAAGTTTTTGTGTTCTGGAGTTATCAAAAAACAGTTTAACAGCAGTCTTTCTAAACTTATGTATATTATTGAGGTAATCCCCTATGTTCGGTTTAGCATTCTGCAAGTGCTCCTCTACTTTTCTTTGGGATTCCCCACATTCTGCAATACTTTAACCTTTGTCAGTCCCTCTAAATAATTCTTGCTGCTTCTTAACTATAACTCCCTTTCTTTTATTTCCACCCTATTTTTAAACTCCACTTTAATTTTATCCCACTCCCTAGCTATATTTTCAGAAGAAATTTCTATCTTCCCTAATAAGTCCTGAAGAAATTTCCACTACCAATTCCTTAAATTCCTCTCTTTTTAACAGACAGGTGGAGAAGGACCAATGTCTCATTTTTATTTCATTACCTTGCATTTTTATTTTAGTTATTATTGGCAAGTGATCTCAAATAGTTATTGGATGTATATCAAAACTTTCAATTTAATGTACATGTTCCTGTGAAATATAATTTCTGTCTGGCCTAGCCCAGTTTTTGTATCTTGGGGAATAATATGTAAATTCACTCTGAACTCCTACTACTGAATTCACATCTTCCATACGACATATTTTCTTATTTTCTTTCAAAAATCTACCCTATTTTGTTAAATTTTCCCTTCTGCCCCCCCGCCAGATACATACTCACTGCTGCAAATCAAATTGCAGTCCCCACCTATAAGTAATATTCCTCATGAAAGCTGATTATTTCTTCCTGAATTTTCTTACATTTTATTATAGCAGTTTTAGGTGGAATATAAATAGATGCCACTGTAATCCTCCTCCCTTGCCAGTAGCCCCTTAGTGCTACAGATCTACCATTATCCTTTTTTCCTCTTCTATCACTACTGGAGCTCCTCTTACAATTAGTATAAGTACTCCCCTTTTCCTTTGTCCCAGATATTCCACAGAATAACCATCCCAAAATCCTTTTATTACCAAATTCACATGCTCAGTTCTTTCCAAATGTTCTCCTGTAGCATAGCTATTTGCACTCTGCATTTTTTCCGTATAGTTCTCTATTTCCGTGAGACCATTCACATTTAAAGATAATATGGAAAGTGTTGTCATTATATTAAATGGTTATTATTCCCACCTATTATGTGTAACAGCTCTTTTTTGAATGTCTAGCTTCACCTTTTGTGTTACCTGCATACACTGTTTGGCAGGTTGACCTTTTATAAAGTTATTTCTTCTCATACATTTGAACTTATATCATATCTTACAGAACATTGGGTTTTAATGAAAACCATCCAAAAACACCCAGAACAGCCCTAAAGCATAAAGCCTATCAATACTAACATACAAAATTATGTACATCTTCAAATAATAAAGTTTAACCCTCCTAATAGGAGCAATTGTCCCAGATTGACAGCCACACTCACAGGCTGGAATTAACTATAATGAGGGTATCCATGCTAAGAAACATGATATGGATTGTGCTTCTACTTCCACTAAGTGCTGTCTGTTTTTGTCTTATCTATGTTCCTATCCTAGATTAGAAAAACCTTGAATACTTTCAGAAAACATTATCTCCTAGCCAATGAAAGAAAGTATTATGTTTTTACTGCCCCTTATCAGATTGTCTCCACAGAAACAAGACAACCAGATGCACAGGTGCCTCCACTACAAGCACTCATTTATTTGCTAGAGAAAAACTATTTGTTATATTCAGTGTTCTTTTATTTATTTGTTTCCCCTTAAAGCTTGTTATTAGATAAAGCCAAGGGCCTTAATCCAGTCACCTCCCTATGTAAAAGTAAGAAGGAACATATAATGTTTTTCTTGTATCATGCTCTTTTGTCTAGACTTTTCTTGTCTTTTTACACTACAGTGCCAACATTTCTTAAAACTGAATGAGAAGAAAGAAAGAAGGGGAAAATAGGGTCATCTGTTTAGTTTAGTATCCTTATTATACACTGTCATGCATTATAAAACTACTGCTGTTAAGAACAAAACTGTGTTTTATTTACAGTTAACTCTTTCCTTCCTCTTCCCCTCCACTAAATGTTCTTCCCAGGATTAACAAAATGAAGTAGGGCTTTGGAATCCCCTACAAGTTTAACAAGGTCAAAGGAGTCCAATATTTTCAGGTTTTCTTGTTCAGTCGTGTTTCACAAATATGATTAATGCTTTGTAATCCCACATTTATTTGTTAATTTTTGAGTTGCCTGTTTTCTTTCTGTTGATCTCCATCTTTCAAATCAAGTATCTGCTTCATTTCCAGTGTACTCTTGGTTCTTTAATTCAACTCTTGTGCTTTCTTGCATCCCTCAAGCATTTTCTTTTGAAATACTGGAAAAGATTTCACTGGCATGATCTATCTATAGGCTTTATTACCAGAAGAAGTAGTAGAAGAAGAAGAAGAAGAAGCATAATCTCCTTCTGTTTGATAGCTCACTCTTTTGTTGGACAACTTCTTGTATTTCCTCTTTAGCATTTTCTACATCAAAAATGAACATGACCCTCCAGGAAAGAATATTCTGAAATCAGCTTGATACAGCAGCTAGAATCTTACACCTGCTTTTTGACATTCTCTGATTATTGGAATAAATTTACATTTCTTCTGCCTGGTGCACAGTGAGTAATCATTTTCCACAAACACTCTACTGTCTCCCACTTTTTTTCATAATTAACTCCTTCTGCTGTTAAGATTGCATCTTTACTATTAAAGGTTTAGCTTGCTTTCTTAAGGCTAGGTTTGGAGCATACACACAATGTGACCTTAAAAATTAACAACTCCTGCTGTGGAATACCAGTCCAGTCACTTATTTAAGCTTTCATAAAATTAATACAGTCAGTCCCTTCCAGCTTCTCTGGTAGAGCTGAAAATCTCAGATTTTCTCTATGTGCTCTGTCCTCTGATTCTATTATTTTTTTAAACATCTCTTCTTGAGCAGTCTCATATTCAGCCAGCCTTTTCTTTATTTCAACCTCTGATTTTTGCAGTTTCATCACCTCATCTGAATATCTGTTTAAAGATTCTTCCATTTTTCCAGCCTTTTGTTATTTGAGTTGAAATACTGCTTCAGTGTTTTGTTTATTTTAATCAGTTCTGAGGACATTTGACTTCTTTTTTCCTCTAGGTTACTGGAAGTCATTTCTTGCACCAAAGCTGGAGCTTGCACTGCTTTTTGCTAAAAAGCTGCAGGATTCTTCCCAGTCAGTATTTTCTCCTCACCTTCCATGACTGATCTTCTTTCAGGTTCTCTAAATTTCTTTTTTTCAGCCATCCAGGCAATGCACTTACTAGCCAGTGACTGACATTTACTCAAAAAGACAAGTTCACTGTCTCTCTTTTCTGAGTTTTTGTTTCCACACTGGGAAACCTGAAATTGTTACTCAGTCTGCAGGCATCTTGGTTCATAGGTAGGTACTAGGCTATCTGCCAGAGGGCATTTATAAGCCTAGCCAGAATGTGTCAGCTTTCTCTGCCTCATTGATTAATTAACTGATCCTCTGTCAAGCAGAGCCAATGAAGTGATCCCAGGGGTGTATTTTCTGTTACCCATCCACTCATCAAGGTTCCTCTTGAAGAGTCTTAGTGAGGGGCTCTGCCTAATGTAGTTTGGAACTGTGTTCCAAAGCATGGGGAGTCTCTGTGACAGGAATCTATCCCTCCAGCATGTTCTATTTATTGTTGTGGTGAGATTTAGCTCACTAGAGCGTGTGGCTCGCATTGACTTGGATTTCTTTAGGTGGAGCATGTCCATCAATTCTGAGTTGGACATGGCTTTGTAAGTCAGGCAGAGATCACCAGCTCTCTTATTACCTCTTCTGTATTAAGGGGGGCTGCCACCTATGTGGTAATTTGTGGGTTTTTTGTTTTTCCCAAATGGGATGACTATGCATTTTTTGGCATTTAGCTTGAGGCCATGACGTTGACACCAGGTGTCTGTCTCAGTAAGACCCTTTTGGAGGATGTCCGTGTCAGCCGGAGAGTCAATTATGGCTTCTAGTTTGCAGTCATCAGCGAACTTGGTTAGCCATAGTCCTCCTGTGTTTGCCTGTACTTCTCAGAAGTATATGCCGAACAGTAGGGGTCCCAGGACTGAGCCTTGCGGGACATAACTTGTGACTGGTTTAGAGTCGGACCTGGAGCCCGCTATTCTTACCGTGTGAGTTCTGTCTGTAAGCCAGCTGGCAAACCATCTCGTGACATAGGGGTTTATGTTCAGGCTGGTGAGTTTTTCTGTAATACCCGAGTGGGGAATAGTGTCGAAAGCCTTGGCGAGGTCAAGGTAGGCTGTGTGAACCACCTTCCCCTCGTCTATGGCCTTGGTAACTGTCTTGAAGAAGTCAACCAGGTTTAGTAGGCATGATCTGCCCTTAACAAAGCCAAACTGTGTCGGGTCAAGTGTTTGGAGGTTCCCAATGTCTTTGTTAATGAGTTCCATGATGATGCGCTCCATAGCCTTGCAGACCAGGCTAGTCAGTTATGGCCTCTCCTTAGTGGAGAGGAATAACCGTTGCTGTGTGCCATTCTATGGGCACATAGCCTGTGGACAGGATGAGGCTGAACAGTGTGTTTAGGTGTGGGGTTAGTTCGTTCTGTAGTTTGTGCAAGACGCAGCCTGGAACACCATCTGTTCTCACTGATGCTGTGTTTTTGGCTTTTGAAAGGGCTGTTTTCACCTGTGCATCTGTGATTTTTGGGACACTACACTTTTTCGGTATTGCTGTGGGCCCTTTTGGGGGTGAGAGGGGGGTGAAGTTTGCACTGAATCTATCTGCCAGGATGTTGGCAATATCAGTAAGTTCAGTATATTTTATGCTATTTTGCACTAGTTCAGTGCATATTTGCGAGTTGCCACTTAGATTCTTAACATAGCTAAAGTAGGCTTTGTGGTTATCTTTTGAATCCTTGGCTATTTTTCTTTCGAAGTTAGCCTTGGATGATTTCATGAGGGACCTTAGTTTCTTACTGATATTGATCAGGGATGTCTTTCCTTCTTGGGATTTGCTTTTTATCTGAACTGGTTTCCTCCTATTGTATAGCCTGTTTATGGCAGGGGTCCACCAAACTGGTTTCCTTCTCTTAGAGAAGTGAGTCTTGGTTTTGCTAGGGATGGCACAATCCATGCATCCTTGTAGATGCTCATAGAGTGCATTTGTAAAGGTTTCTGCATCTTGGGCAGCATTATCCTTTAGTGTGGGGGCTGTGAAACTTACCACCTCTGTCTTAAGTAAGGTGAAGTTTGCTTTAGAAAAGTTTTTTACTGTGGTTTCCTTAGTTGGGGGTGGTGGTGGGGTGTGGACATCCAGAGTGATTAGTTTATCGTCTGATCTAACCAGTGGAACACCTGTCGCCCATTTTGGTGATGACTAGGTCCAATATGTTTTCAACTCTGGTAGGGGAGTTTACCAGCTGATCCAGGGCATTTGAGTTGATGAATTCCAGGAAGTGCTGGGCCTGGGAGTTTGTACTTGAGTAGTTTTCCCAGTGAATGGTAGGATAATTGAAATTGCCCAATATCAGGGTGGTCGGTAGGACCTTTATGTTTTCCGGTGTCTCCAGAAAGGTGGAGTGGTGGTCCTGGATCATGGAGGGTGATATGTAGCAGGCCACAATTTACATTGCAGATTTGCCAGATGTTAGTTGCACATGGATGATCTCAGAGGTATCATGCTGCGCCAGTAATCTAAAGGTGTAGGTATCCTTGATGATTATGGATACACCCCCTACTTTTGTGTTTCGGTCCATGTTCTGTGGCCGAAACGTGTGGTATGAGTTGTATCCCGATAGTGCTGGGGTGCTCTCTGGAGCCTTGAACCAGGTTTCAGTTACTGCACAGATGTCGACGTTCTCCATACTGAGGAGTGCTTCGAGCGCTTGCATTTTGAGATTTAAACTCCTGGCGTTGAGTAGCATAACCCTCAGTTTTTTGTTACTTGTGCTGTTTACGGAGGTGGGTTTGACTTTTGAGCCTTGCCTAAAAAAGGCACTATGGGGGCAGCAAGAGCCTTGGACAGTATTCGAAAGTCTAGGTCTCACTGACAGGTGCAAGCCATCTCTTGCGAAGCAACGTGGCTTGTCGAGCATGTCATCCCAGGCTGACAGACACTGGATCCCCTTTGAATGACACCAGAAGCTTAGCCAATTGTTGAAATTGATAATTTTTTCTTTATACTGAGGTATCATTTTTGGTGAGGGCAGGATGCTACTCAAGGTCAGGGTCATACCAGCCTGGGCTACATGATCAGAGAGCTCTTCCATGTCTCTTTTCATGTAGTCCAGGGAGGTACGTCTCAGGTCATTCACACCAACATGGACAATGACAGAGTCATATTTGTACTTGTTCTGGAGTGAAGTCTCGCAATGTAATTTCAATTTTATCTATGTGTTAATTTCTGTCATGAAGATTTAGAACTCAGTTATCTGAATACTACAATTCACTTATGTTCACTTTCTGCTGCTAGGGCAGCCTTTCTCAATATGACTTTGACCTTTTCATTTTATTTTATTTATTTATTTTTTTATCACCAGCTTTTCTTGTCTAATTCAGTTGGGTATAGTGTTCTATTTCTGACTGGCTCAGAGATAAATATGCTCCTAATGATGCGATTCTGTGCGGGGCCTGTCCTTGGAACATAAGTTTCACATAGTTCCTTTCAGTTGTTTTCCTAGTCAATGCTATACCTTCCCACACTAATATAACATTTCTTCAAGGTACAGTGTATCCTTAGTACCAATTACTGCCTCATATTGACACATTTTAAAATTAGTATTAAAGTACAGCTGGGCAAGCTGCATTTACCCATAACAGCAGATGTTTGAATTCGTCACTGCTGCCTTTAGGCTATATGGGTTGTTTCCTGCTTAGGAAACAACTACTAGCCAGTTTCAAAAAGCTTTGGCTCCCCACCACTCCTTCATTTTGACTGCTGAATGGCTAATCCCAAGGAGGGTAATCAGCTGTCATAAGTGTTGATTGGCTAATCCCAAGAAGGGTAATCAGCAGTCAGAGGGAAGCTTTCCCATACAATGTGGGGAGAGTTTAATAATCCTGGACAACCATTAATAAAAATATTATATATGGAACAGAAATAAACACAACCTTACTTTATACATCAACTACCAACTACAACTATATACTCAAGTAGGGGGACAGAGGATTGGTGCAACTACTGCAGCAGTGAGGACTTCAAACATCTAGTGTCACTGGTAACTGCAACTTACACAACTGTACTATATTCATCATTCCCACTACGGCAGTAGCCTTTAAGACCTAGAAAAGGAATCCAGTTTGTAATGTTTTGTAAAAGTATGTGCAGAGAACCATATAGCTGCATCTAAAGTGTTGCTAAAGTCTACCTCTTTCCAGTATGCCACTGAAGAAGACAAATCTTTTGTAGAATGTGCATTGATACTGCTTGGAATGGATTTGCTATTGTGGGAATAACAATAAATAGCTGAGGACAACTACCTGTAAACTGTCTGTTTAGATACAAGATGTCCTTTTTGCCCCTTGATAAGAAATAAACAACTGGTCATCTTTTTTAAAGAGCTTAGGTTTGTCAAGATAGTACATGAGTTACCTATGAGCATCCAGAGTATGCAGAAGCCTTTCTCCCTGGATTTTAGGCTCTGGGTAGAAAACTGAGAGAATGATGGCTTTATTCAAGGTAAACTCTGAAACCACCTTGAGCATGAAAGAGGAGTTTGTTCTTAAACAGACCTTATCTCTGTGGAAGACTACATAAGGTTCATCCACCATGACAGCATTCATCTCAGATAATCTTCTTGCAGATGTCACAGCAATAAAAACAGTTTTCCATGTAATGAATGTTAAGTCTGCTTGATATGCAGTTTAAAATGGAGACTTGGTTAACTTTTCCAGCACAAAGTTAAGATCCCAGGAAGGAGCAATCTGTTTGCAAGGAGGTATCAGGTGTAAAATCCTCTTAAGCAACTGTTTCACTGAAAACATAGAAGAACGTGAAGGATCTATGGGTAGACATGCTGAAATGGCCACAAGATGTACCTTGACAGAGGAATAAGAGAGGCCAGAGAATAGTAACTCACACAAACATTTTATTTTTAAACATCTTTATTGAAATATCACTTGTGACACAGGAACATTTACATTTACATAAAAGTAATCAAACTGTATTAACATGTTAAAATTAACAAACATGCTTCACATATATTGCTATATATCATATAACCTAAGCAACATTAAATAAATTATTCAATTCTTACTCCTTTTTTAAACAAGAAACATCTTTAGTAAACCATCACTTACAACATAAGCAATTATACATTTATATAAATGAAAACAAACCACATCTACAAAATCCTAGTTGCAAGCATTTTACACCACAAAGCATACTGACATACTCCCAGTCACTTATAATCTACCCAATCATTTTCAAACATTACATAGCTCATTTAAGTAAGACGTCCCGTCCCGTTCGATTCTCAGCTAGAGCGTCTTCTGTGTGGAGGCATACGTGAATGGGGCGTGCCTTCATTGAAGGTTGTGCATCAGGGCTGGTAATCCGGTACGTAAAAATCCGCTACCAATCATTAGCGGACCGGAGTTCCGCTGTGGCGACCCCTAACCAGGAAAAGCCGAAAGACACAAACAAACAAAAAAAATAGCTCATTTAAGTCCTGCCTTCTTTTAAACCTCATTCCTCCTCTGTATGTATTGTTCCCACAATTTTCATTTTTTGTCCTATGTGGTTTGCTCCTACCTTTTTCTAAAGATCTTAATTTCGGCGGTTTTATCTCTGTTACTATATTCACTATTTCTAATATAGTTGGTTTAGAATTTGATTTCCATTTTCTAGTAATTGTTTTTTTGTGGCAGCCATCATAATTAGAGACAGCAAGGCCTTATCATGTCTAGGCAATTCTGATTCTATACATTTGAGCACCAATGGTACATGCTTGATATAGTGCTGGTCATTGGCTAGGCACCAACTAGAATTTTTTTCCAAATTCCAATATAGGAATTCCTAGTAGCAGGTTGTCCTGAATCCTTTAGTACTTGCTAAACATCCTTTGCAAAGAGGTGCCTAAAAGGAATTAGAACGGATGTTTAAGACTGGGGTGTATTAAACACTCTCTCCTGTGTGAGTAGGTCCAGTATGTGAGGAAACTTATGGTAAATCCCCTTGGCCAATTCCATAAGGAGGAGAAGCAGTGTTGCCTGATCCAAAAAGGGGTTCTCCACAATGGTCTTTGGGGAATCCTTCTGAATCTTCAGAATTACCCTGGGAATCAGTGGAAAGGCATAAAGGAACATTTCTGACCACAGGAAAGGGAAGGAAAGGTAACTATTTTACAAGCTTATTTGCAAGAAGTCTTAGAGCAGTTTTTTTTCAGTTGTGAAAGGTGTCAAACAGATCTACTTGCAGTCCCCCCCACAACTGGATTAATTCCTGGAAGACCCTTTCATTCAATTTCCATTTGTAAGGGTCTGTCCTGGTCCTGCTTATCTGTCACTATGTTTTGCTCTGGTGGAATGTAAGATGCTTGGAGAGTTAAGGAGTGCTAAAGAGCTACTTCACAAGTTATAACAGCCAGCCTGTGCAACCTGGTGCCCCCTTGCTTGTTTATGTACCACATCACTGTAATGTTGTCTGTAATCACCTGAAGAGGTCCAAGGGACCATACATGATGAAGTATTTTAAGGCATGGATCACTGCCCATATTTCATTGACAGTGATGTGCTTTGGTCAGTCTGAGGAGTTCAATAGGCTTTCGCCTCTACCCACATCAAAACTGCACCAAGTGAAATCTCAGGCATCTGTAGTCACAGACTGGCTTAGAGGTAGAGGAGAAAAGGGGACACCTGGAATTATTTGTATCTGTACTCTTTACCAATGCAGTTCCTATTTGGACAAATCCAATAGTGGAATCTGAAATTCCAGAGGATGCAAATGTTGAATCCATGTGTTTTTACAGAAACCATTAAATCTTTCTCATGGTCAACTTGGCAAGAGGAATCATAGAGGCCATGAACCCAGGAACCTCATATACTCAATGGATGAAGTCTGAGACTGATTTGAGCAACTCAGGAAAGTTTCCAGATAAAAATCCACCTTCTCCTGTGTCAAAAAGCTTTTTGCTGCAAATTGTCTATGAGGGTGTATATCAGAAGTCCGAATACTCACAAGTCCGAACGCCGAAACATCGAACTGGGAAGTTCGAAGTCTGAAAATAATGAAGTCATGGAACATCAAATTCTTTCCCAGGGAAAGAATTCGGTGGGCCAGTTCCACGGCTTTGCTATTTCCACCACTGTGGTGTGATCTCAGAGTTGGTATATTTAAGTGGGGGGGGGGGGCAAAGCCCCCCCACATTAGAAACAGTATTTAGTGTCCGTGGGTTTCTGCATTTTGTACCGGAACAGCGATTTTTTTTCCCTGGGAAAAAAAATTGCTGTTCTGAGTGTTCGAAGTATTCAGTTTTCGAACTTTTGGGTTCGATGTTTACATAGTCGAAGTTCTGACACTTTGACTATGTGATATAGACCCGTCTATGAGGCAGCCTGGAAAGACAATTGTGTGTGATGGGATCAATTAATATTTTTGGACATTTATCTGGAACCCAGAATGGTCAGAAGAGAAGAAACTCATGTTAAGGAGTCTGTACAACTGGGAAAAAGACTCTGCAAAGATTGAGTAAGTCATCTAAATAAGAAAATACACTAATGTCACTCAGTCTTTAATGAGCTATGACTGAGCTAGAAACTTTGTAAACACCCAAGGATCTGTAGATAACCCAAATGTAATGGCAAAGAACTGATAATGTTACCCAAACACACAAAATTTATGAAATTTCCTGACGCCCTTAGCTGTGGGAATGTGATGGTATGCATCTTTTAGATGTAATGTTACAACAAAAACTTCCTCGGGAATGAGAGGTAACAGATTCTGAAGGGTAAACATCCTGAATTCTGGAACTTTCATGTACAGGTTTAAAAAGGTTGGATGTATAACTGGTCTCCAATAAGAATCTTTCAAAAGTCTGAAATAATCTAATGGCACATGGAAATGTATAGAACCAGGTTCTGAGATAGATGTTGAGAAATAGTAGCAGGATGAGCATGGGAGTGGGGGGGGGATCCTGGTACAGTCATTTTGAAATATTAGAATGTCCCTTTTTTGGAAAATATCCTTGTTTCTTGTTGTTCTCCTCCTGCCATCTGTTTTTGGCTCCCTGTTTGGTGAGACGGCAAGGGTTGTTTATTTACATGGAAAACATGATTCAGGAGATTTGTAAGAGAGAGAGAGAATGAAAAATCTTGGAAACTCAGTGTCATTTTCCTTTCTCATCAATTTGTTTGAGGATCTGAGTAGCAGATGGCCCAAACAAAACCTCATTTTCTAAAGCTGAATTTAAAATTTTCAGTTTCACTTCATCAGAAAACTTGATTACACCCAGGTATATCTCATCAACACTGCAGTGGTACGGCAAGGTAACAAAATAAAAATGAGACACTGGTGCTTCCCCACCTATCTGTTATAAAGAGAGGAATTTAAGGAATGGCTAGTGGAATTTTGGAAATTATTTGGGAGTTATTAAAGAAGATAGACATTTCTTCTAAAAATATAGCTAGGGAGTGGGATAAAATTAAAATGAACCTTAAATAGGATGGAAATTAAAGGGAAAGAAATATGGTTAAAAAGTAACAAGAATTATTTAGATGGACTGACAAAGGTTAAATTATTGAATAATAGGGAGAGTCTTAGAGAACAAGAAGAGGTGCAATTGCACAGAGAAAATAACTGACTACTTCAATAATATGCATGAGTTTAGAAAGATTTCTGTTAAGCAACTGTAAGCAATGTTTTTTTGATAATAACTCCAGAGTACAAAAACTTTTAGCACAATGGCTTAGGCAACAGAAAGTGGAAAGGGTTTTTGCCAAGCTTAGGAAGCCTATAACAAGGAAAATAGAGATCCTGTAGAGATATTAGAAATATTTCAAACATTTTATGAAACTCTTTATAAAGCAGAGAAATGTGGAAAACAAGAAAATGTACAAATGGAAATGTTTATGGAAGAATTAAATACGCCAAGGTTAGAGGTAGATGAGGCTCAATTACTAACAGGATAGAAGAAGTTGAGATAAAAATGGTGATGTATAGCCAATCTAAAGGAAAGTCTCCATGAACTGATGGTATTCCTCTGGAAGTTTGGAAGCTAGGAGGGAAGAAAGTGATAAAGATCTGGAAGGTTTTCTTTAACAGTATTTTAAATGGAGGAGAAGCACCAACATCCTGGAAGAAAATAGTGGTGGCTGTAATACCTAAAGATGGTTAAGACCCATTGGATGCAGCTTCCTATAGGCCCATTTCAATACTAAACCATGATCATGAAGTGTTTATGTCTATAATGACTGAAAGAATGTCAAAGGTGATACCAACCAAAATTGATAGATCTGGATCAATGTGGTTTTGTGAAGGGGAGGCAAACATTTGACAACATTAACAGAACATTGATGAAATAGAAGGAAGTACAATGCAAGAAAATGACACTGTTGTTGGTGGGTCTTGATGCAGAGAAAACATTTGACAGAGTAAGTTGGGATTTTATGAGTAGGGCAATGGAAGCATTTGCATTCCCTGATAAAATTATAAGGCTGATTAGGAGTATATATGATGGGCAGCCACAGTGGTGCAGTGGTTAGCATTGCCGCCTCACAGCAAGAGGTTCTCTGGTTCGATCCTCGGCTGGGGTGCCTTCTGTGCGGAGTCTGCATGTCCTCCCTGTGGTCACGTGGGTTTCCTCCGGGTGCTCCGGTTTCCTCCCACATCCCAAAGACATGCTGCAGGTGGATTGGATACTCTAAATTGGCCCTAGGTGTGCGTGTGAGTGTGCCTTCTGTGGAAGGTTGGGCGCCGGGCTGGCAACTCGACACCGTAAAACTCTACTGCCATTCAATGTGCGGACAAGGTGATCCGCTGTGGCGACCCCTAACCGGGAAAAAGCCGAAAGAAGAAGAAGAAGAAGAAGATTAGGAGTATATATGATGGATTGGAGGCAAAAATTAAAGTGTGTGTGTGTGCGTGTGTTTGTGTGTGTGTGTGTGAGAGTGTGTGCGGACCTTTTATGATGAGTTTTGTTTAAGCATTGGAAGCAGGGAGGGGTGTCCTATTTCCCCTTTGTTATTTGCATTATATTTAGAACCATTAACAAATAAAATAATTGCCTCAGAAATTCAAGGATATAATTGGTACAGTAGTCAAGAAAAACTGAATTTATTTGCAGATAATATTATCTTATACAAGATAAAACCAGAAAAGGACATCTCGGGGTTGTGGAACATTCTGAGATGGTTTCAAGTCTTTTTTGGATACAAAATGAATAAAGATAAAACAAAGGCAATGGCTGTAAACTATGTACCCACCGATAAATTGGTTCAGTAATACTCCAATTTATGGAGACAATAAAATGAAGTACTTAGGAGTAAGGATTAAAAAGGATTCTGTTTTGGCAGCTAAGGATATGTGGGAAGTGACTAAACTAAAGATAATACAAAAACTGAGAAATTGGAAGCCCTATTTTATGGATATGGATAGCAAAATACTAGCAGTAAAAATGTTTTAGTCCCTTTAGTTTTATAGACAGGCCAGGCATATTTTTATCAGCCAAAGGAGAAGTTGTGGGTAGCAATTAATATTGAGTTGAAGGATTTTATCTGGGAGGGGAAGAGTCAAGTAGGATAACTTGATTCTGTCAATAGGAAAAGGTGGTTCTGGATTACCTGATTTGAAAGGGTATTTTAGAGCTACACAGGTAAGGCTCTTATACATAACACAAGCAGAAAACTATAATTTAAACTGGAAAGGGATTATGATTATGATGAAAAAGGGGGAGCACAAGAAATAAGAACAAACTAGAATTTTGGATGCAGATCCTTAAGAAGAATAACAATAACAATACAGAATATTATATTCATAAAGTAGCACAAAGTATTCTAAGAACTAAG
Organism: Protopterus annectens; assembly: GCF_019279795.1. Classification (NCBI taxonomy): domain Eukaryota; kingdom Metazoa; phylum Chordata; order Ceratodontiformes; family Protopteridae; genus Protopterus; species Protopterus annectens. The sequence continues at coordinate 212,338,391 of NC_056731.1, forward strand.
CCAACAAGAGGATGGAGAATAGAGATTTTGCTTTAAGGGATGACTGCAATTAGGGGTACAGAGAATATGCAAGAGGGTTGGAATGTACTAGAGAAAACTGGCAAAGGAAACATGGTATCAGGAGCAAATAATTAGAGAGAGAAAAGTAATAGAATGGGAAGAGGCGAAAAAATTTATTTGGACTGCAGGCAAGGCATCGCCTTCCCTATCAATGATTGAGATCAGAATATAGGCAAAGAGAAAGAAATCGGAGGATCATAAGTGAAGGATCAGCACTGGTAAAGTTTTTAGTAGAATCTAGAACAGAAGTTGCTGTTAAGAAGAGGGTAATTAGTAGGGCATATAAAATATTGATAATAACTATAGAAATCAATGAGAGGAAATTTGAAATGATTGGGAAGAGAGATTGGAACACAAGTCACAAAGAAACAATGGAGGGACACATGTTTGGCTCCCAAATATGCAAAAATATCTAGAAGATTTAAGATCTTTGCTTGGAAATGTTTGTATAGGTATTTTAATACCCCAAGCAGATTCCAAAGAATGTTTTCTCAGTAGACTGCATATGTTGGAGGTGTGATGAGGGGAAGAAAGATGCAACTAGGAACATACTTTTTGGTAGTGTAATGAGTTGGCAGAAATACTGGGTGAGCAAACTGGTGTAACTAAGGAAATGATTTTTTGAGCTATAATACAGAATCAAAATTGCCTAGACACGTAGTAAGACCTTGTTTAGTTTAATTATTGTGGCTGCAAAAAAAGCAATAACTAGAAAATAGAAATCAAAGTCTAAACCAACTGTACTATTAGTAGTGAATACAGTAACAGAGATAAAACAACTAAAAGTGGGATCTTTAGAAAATGGTAGGAGCAAATTACATAAAAATGGAAACTGTGGGAACAATACATGCAGAATAACATTTTGGAGGAGGAATGAGGTTTAAGGGAAGGCAGAAAATGAATGAGCTTTGTAATGTTTGACTGACAATGACTGGTTTAGATTATAAATGCTGTATAACATTTGCTACTGAAAACATGATTTGAATTTCATTTACATAAATTTATGACTGCCTATGTCATAAGTGATAATTCCATAAAGATGTTTCTTGCTTAAAAGAAAAACACTGTAGCAATAGCAGTGGCCCTAGATACAGTATCTGCAAATAATATACACTTCTTAAGGCATGTTTTTATAGTTGAGAAATGTCATTAGCAATGGAATTCAGACAGGCACTACCTTCAAGGGGAAGTGAAGCAGATAATCTTCTCTACACAAAAAGAACAAACTTCCACATATGAGTCTGATACTTAAGAATTCTATACACCAAAGTATAAGAAAATATTCTCTTACCAAAACTATCCAGATAACTTCTTTCTTTGTCCATTGAAGAAAGATTGGATGATGCCATGAGTCTGTTTCCAGATGGCAAAGATGTGGCCAAGTGTGGATCAGAATTTCCCTCAGGGACTTCCCTACTGGGGGATCAAGTTGAAATAGCTTCTGCACTAGGTGTTAGAGGGGTGGCAAATAGATCACAGCATGGCTGGCACCAGTGGCTGAAAATATGATCCGTCACTGCTTGACTGAGGGACCACTCATAACGGAGAAGGATGGGACATGGTCAGCCCATCAGCTAATGCACTAGATTTCCCTGGGATATGCATTGCCACCAGAAAGTGATGGGAAGATAACGCCTACTGCCAAATCCCCCATGGCTTCTTGACAAAATGGGTAATAGCGCATTCCTTCTTGTTTGAGGATATACTATACCACAGACATGTTGGCCATCTGGATCAAAATTACACCGCTGGAGAAGGAATCTTGAAAAGCTTGCAACACCAAGAGGACTGCCCTAATTTCAAGGAACCTTATATTAAGATTAACCTCTGAGCCAGACTACGTGCTTTGGATTGTCTATCCCATGAAATACCCCACCCCCACCCTAACTGGGAAGAGTCTGTAGTCTCTGTGGCATGAGAGGGTGGCAGAATAAAGGGGCAAACTTGAGAGACTGTGGGGTTGTCCAACCACCACTGAACTTGCTGTCTGCATATGATGGTGACACAAAAGGGAAATTGCATCGATTAGTAAAGCTTAGACCATTGAACTGTGACAATCCACTGCAACACTCTCATGTAAAGTTTAGCCTTAGGAACCAGGGTGATAGAGGCTTCCATAAATCCTAGGAGACATACTATGCACCTGAACTTCTGATAGAAGAGGAATGTTGATGCTTGTTATCGAAGGGTAAGACCTCTCCACCCCAGACATCCAGCTAGCAGTGTATCGAAATGGGCTCCAATGAACTATATAGTTTGGACAGGAACCAACTTTGATTTTTCCATATTGATTGTTGTAAGATGAGGTTTCATTCAAATGTATTTTGTCAGACAAAAATACAGTATTCTCTTTGCATAAGTCTAGAAATGCAACCATTTTAAAGCAGGCCATCACAGTTTGCATACAGTTTCAGTGAATGCACTTTCAATCAGTGCAAATAACCTTCAGTCAAGAATACTGGTAAGAACAGAATGAGCAGTACATTGAGTTTAAACACATTTTGTTTGTATGGTGCAAGGCTTGTAAATCAAGGTTAAAGAAGCATGCAGACATTTACAGGGTTTGGTATTATTAGAATATACTTCAGATGCGTTGTCACCTCACAGCAAGATATTCTCTGGTTCATTTCTCGGCTAGAGTGCCTTCTGTGTGGCATCTGCATGTCCTCCCTCCATTCGTGTGGATTTCCTCCAGGTGCTCTCATTTCTGTTTCCTCCCACATTACAAAGACATACATCTGGAGTGTTTCTCCACTGGCCTCTGCTGAAAATTAGCTTTGTTCCAAGTTAGACTTTCCCGGTTAACAAATGTTAAATAAATAAATAAATAGAGTTAGTTCATTTGGACTGATATGCAGAAAGTCATTGCAGTGGAGTCCTCAGAGGTTTTATACAGACACTCAAGAGTGAGTGCAGAAGTCAGGTCAAATATCAAGCATTCCAGAATATTAATGATATTATTCATGAAGATTAGAATATGAGTGCAGAAGCTAGGGACATAATTATCAGAATATGAGTGCAGATACTACGGACATAATTATAAGCACTGTTACTGCAGACAGCAAATTTCTAAGTACAGAATTATTCACGGACAGTATGAGTGCAGAAACTATGGACATTAAGATTTGATTCAGATTTTTTTTTCAGTAAAAATCCTTATTAAATTTTCACATATGACATAGGCAATCTTACATTTATATAAATGAAAAACAAACAATGACACCACTTTAGTTGTAAACATCAAACATCACAGGCACCACTGAAACAACTGTAGTTGCAAACATAATACATCCATCCAGTCATTGTCAGTTAAACATTATATGGCTCATTCAAATCCTGCCTCTTAAACCTCGTTCCTTCTCTGCATATATTGTTCCTACAATTCTCATTTTTTTTTTCTATGCAGTTTGCTCCATCCCTTTTCTAAAGATCTCACTTCCAGTTGTTTTATCTCTGTTAGTATATTCACTACTTCTAGTCAATCAGACAAGGTGATCTGCTGTGGTGACCCCTAACCGGGAAAAGCCAAAAGAGAGAGAGAATGAAGGTGGTCTAGACTTTGATTTTCATTTTCCAGTAACTGCATTTTTGGCAGCCACCATAATTAGACTCAACAAGGCTTTACTATGTCTAGGTAATTCCAATTCTGTATCATAACTGAAAAAGATCATCTCCCCAGTCAATCCAATACACTCACCCAGCATTTCCAACAGAGCAGTTCGCAGGGAGTCCCTCAAGTCTGCCAGCTCATTACACTCCCCAAAAATATGTTCCCAGCCACCTCTTTCTTGCCTGTCACAGCTCCAACATTTGCTATCCACCTGAGGAAAAATTCTTTGGAGTTTACATGGAGTATACAAATAACTATGTAAACACTTCCAGGCAAAGATCCTAAATCTTCTAGAATTTGTTGCATATTTGGGAGATATACTTATATCCCCCTAGTCTTTTTTTGTGAATTGCTTATCCAAACTCTCTTCCCAATCCTTTCTAAGCTCCTCTGATTGATTTTACAATTATCATGCACTATTTTATATGCTCTACTAATTATTCTTTTTCCATGGCAGTTTCTGTTCTAGATTCTATTTAAAACTCTACTAGTGATGATCTTTCATTTAGGACCCCCCTATTTCTTTCTATTTGCCTATACTCTATCAATCCTTGATAAGAAAGGCAATCTCTAGCCTGCAGTCCAAATAAATTCTTGGCCTCTTCCCATTCTATTACCTTTCCCTTTCTAGTTATTTGCTCCCAATGCCATGATTCCTTTGCCAATTTTCTCCGATAAATGCCAACCCCCTCTTGTCTATTATTTGTATCTGTAACCACAGTCATCCCTATCGGCAGAATCTCTTTCTCCATTTTCGTGCCGGTTTAGTTCTTAGAATACTCCCTGCTATTTTATGAATATAATACTCTGTATGATTTTTGTTGTTCTCCTTAAGAGTCTGCATCCAAAATCCAAATTTCTCCTTATTTCTTGAGCTTCCCCACTGTATCATCATAATTCCTTTCCACTTTGAATTATGGTTTTCTGCTTCTGCTATGTATAAGAGTCTTAACTGTGTTGCTCTAAAATACCCCCTCAAATTGGGTAATCCTAGTCCAACGTGTTCTATTGGAAGAATCAACTTATCCCAGTTGACCCTTGCTGTCTTCCCTTCTCATATAAAATTCTTCAACTCTTTTTTCATTGCTATCCACAGCTTCTCCTATGGTTGATAAAAATATGCCTGACCTGTGTATAAGACTTGAGGGACAAAAAACATTTTAATTGCTTGCATTTTAGTATCCATATCCATATAACAAAGCTTCCAGTTTCCCAGTTATTGTATTATCTTCAGTTTAGTCTCCATTCACATATCCTTAGCTGCCACCATACCTCTCAATCGTACCAAATTCCTCGGTGTTTACCAGTTTTGAGGGCAAAATAAAGGGGTGAGAGGAATTCTCGAGTGATCCTTTCAATTCACAATTTATTTCATTTTTTTCAGTCTGCAGGATCAAGATAAGAAAATTTACTTTCTCCTGTGGCTCAACTTCCAATACCTGGCATAAAAATAACACTAAAAAATGACAGTATAGGAAAGGAACTCTTTACTGTCCCTTCTGAAAATAAATTAATAATAACAAGGCAGTTGCATCAGCTACATAACAGAAGGTGTGCTTAATGACCACACCACAGTAAATGTGCCATTTGTTAACCTCGTTCACCCTTCGAGCCAAAACGTACCTTTTCTTTTACCTTTTCAGTGGCCAAAAAACAATCCAAATCTATCTCAAAACTAGTAAAGCTGATCTGTGCCACATTTAGATTTACGATGTAGGAAATAAAACTCTTGCAATTATTTCCCATGCGGAAATATCTATTTCCACTCCTGTCTTCTGCTTCTCACTCTCACACTTCAAAGTCAAACTGAGAAACATGGTTCAACAAATCAACTTGAAGCCGAGCTAGTCTTCTCACTTACAGAACTGCATTTGCGTGACGTGGAGATATATCTGCATGTTTTTGGAATACAGTGGTGGCGGGTCAGTGGTGGAAGTACGAGATGTAACTATAGATAGCAGACTTAAGTAAGTAGATGTAGTTACAAATTCTCTTTCAGTCTCACAGCAGTGCTATATGCATGTGGGAGTTGAAAATCCAAAAGCGTCACCATGTTAGAACAGAAGGAGTTCTCTTCGGAATACCAAGTCAAAAGTAAAAGAGACACTTCCTCAGATAAGCTGAGACTTGGGGGTACTGCCTGTAATCTTGTTTTGGGTAGCTAACCATAATTTCCGTAGGCCCCAAAGCCTGTGTACACTGTAATAGTTACACTGTGTGTGGGTTCATCAAGAGTAAACTTCAGCGTTGTTTTAGTTTAGCCGAGTGCAATTTTTGTGTGTGCTGTGTCACTATTAAAAAGGCAGCTCTTTGCTGAAGCTGTGATGTGTAGTTGTTTTTTTTTTGAAAATTAGTGGTATTACATTTTGTTTGAAATGCATACCTTGAAAGAAGGGCTGTATAATATTTCTAACATTCTTATCCTTTTGTCAGTCGTTAACAACAATTTAGATACCCTATCAATATACTGTAGTAAACCGCTGTAGTGCTGTTTATGACTATGACCCATGGTGACCAAGGTCTCATTAAAGTAGTTTAGATGAATCCTTTATTATACGACTCAAATGTTTAGTCATAAGTGAGTTTAATTCTGTCTAGGAAGCAGGGCTTTCAACGTTTTTTTTTTCATAAATCGTGGACTGCTGTCCCCAAATCAGTAAAAAGAAGTTATGTCCTTACCATAACGTTCCATGTGGAGTGTTCATCTCGCCTTGGTTATTACACATGGGTTCGGAGCCGATCCTCGGCTCCGTGCCGGCCGACTGCAAGCTCTGCATCGAGAAGAAGCTCGAGGACATCTAATACCCACAATCCCCCTCTGCCTTTACCTCAGATCTAGTTTGCAAGCAAACCAGACATAAAGCACGCACACATGCCAACTATATACATAAAAAAAACATATATATACAAACATACCCAGTGTATGCCAGTAACAGTAATACTGCAACAGCAGAAGGAGAATACTCCAGACCAGGCACCAAATCGAACGTTCTTCCTAAGGGTGGGAAGGGTGGGAGTGTAATAACAAAGCGAGATGAACACTCCACATGGAACGTTATGGTAAGGACATAACTTCTTTATGTGAGAGTGTTCAATCTCGCCTTTGTTCTTACACATGGGTAGCGTCCCTAGCTCCATGATCCTGAGGAACTCAAGGGAGAATGTTCTTGAGCACAGTGGAACCAAAGGTTGCCCTATCCCTAGAAACCCTGTCCACTTTGTAATGAGATATAAATGTATGTGGTTTAGCCCAAGTAGCAGCCGCACAAATAGTGTCTAAAGGTAAACGAGCTGCATGAGCCAAAGATGTAGAAATTGATCTGGTAGAATGTCCTCTGGGTTTTGCTGATAATGTTTGATCAGAATCTTCATAAACATAAATAATACAGTCAGTTAGCCATTTCGAAAGAGTTCATTTCGTAACTGCAAGACCCTTTCTGCTGTCAGCAAAAGCTACAAATAGCTGATCAGATTTCCTGTGATCTTTTGTTCTATCTAAATAAAATCTGAGCTGTCTATGGACGTCCAGTTTGTGCAACATATACTCTAATTTATTAGAGTGGTTTTTAAAAAAGGTGGGTAATTCAATGGACTGATTAATATTACTAGTAGAACAAACTTTGGGAAGAAAGGATGGATTAGTGCGTAGGGATACTCTGTCAGAATGAAAAATTAAATAAGGATGTTTGACCGAAAGGGCCTGCAGCTCAGACACCCGTCTAGCAGATGTAATAGCCACCAGAAATAATGTTTTCCATGACAAAAATTTCAAAGTGCAACTTGAAGCTGGTTCAAAGGGTGGTAACATCAGTTTAGAGAGCAATAAGTTTAAATTCCACGGTGATGTGGGACTTCTGACTGGTGGTCTGATATGAAAGGAACCTTTTAAAAAGGCTTTACAAAGTCTGTGAGCCATAATAGGTGCACCACTTTCTTCTACATGATAGTTAGAAATGGCAGCTAACTGTACTCTTAAGGTAGCCGGGGAAGCTCCTTCCTGAAATAATTGAGTCAGAAATTCTAAAACCTTATTCAACGGAGCTGTAACAGGGTCCAACTGATGTGACTACCAGAAGACAAAACGTTTCCATTTACTGGTGTAAGTCTTCGTAGTGGAAACTTTATGAGAAGCTATCAAAATATCTTGAACCGCCGATGTAAGGGGAATTGACCTGGCTAAAAAGGGAAGCGGAGCAGCCAAGCTGCTAGATGGAGAGATTCCAGGGATGGGTGAGGAACTCCTGACGAGTGAGTCAGTAGATCTGGCTCTGGGTCCAGCATCCAAGGTCCCCGAATGCGGTGATGCAATAGAAAGGGGAACCAAATTTGACGAGGCCAGAATGGAGCAATGAGAATTATAGTCCTCTGAAGGTTGTTTGCTTTCTGTAGAAACTTTGCAATCAGGGGAAATGGAGGAAAAGCATATAGGAGACCCGGGGCCAATCGTGCACCAGCGCGTCCCTGGGGACTTCCCCTGGAGGGGGTAAGAGGGCAAAGTAGCTCCTGCATTTGGCGTTCATTGGAGACGCAAACAGATCGCAGGTAGGCTGGCCCCATTTGCGAAAAATCCTTCCCGCAACTGACTGTTTGAGGGACCACTCGTGAGGCAATAGTATTGCCCTGCTCAGCCTGTCGGCTATGACGTTGGATGACCCCGGGATGTGCGTTGCGATCAGAAAGCGACCGGTGGACTCTGCCCACTGCCAAATTCTCATGGCCTCTCTGCATAGTTGGTAAGACCTGGTTCCCCCTTGCTTGTTTATGTACCAGACTACGGACATGTTGTCTGTCTGAACTGCAACGGTCCCTGGAGGAAGAAGGGGAGCAAAGTGTTGCAACGCCAAAAACACTGCCCTCAACTCCAGAACATTGATGTGCAGATTGTACTCCAGATTGGTCCATTCGCCTTGGACTGTCTGTCCCTGAAAGATGCCCCCCCACCCTATCAGGGAAGCGTCCGTGGTTATCGTCGCTGACGGTGTGGGTAGCACAAATGGTCTCCCGCCGGATAGGTTGCAAGTCTGTAACCACCACATTAGGTGTGATTTGCATGTTTTCGTTATCAATATTTCGTGAGTCAGTGGAAGTTGTTGGAATGACCATTGTGCAAATAGAAGCCATTGTAGCACTCTCATGTGCAGTCTTCCCAATGGTATTGCTATGAGAGAAGCTGCCATGAGACCCAAAACTTTCAGAACAATTTTTGCTGGGGATTTTCTGGACGACAGCAGAAGGGAAATGTTGAACTGAAGTGCTACTATTCTTTCTGTCGGAAGTTTTAGAACTAACTGACGTATCTAATTCGCTCCTATAAATAAGATATGCTGTGATGGCTGTAGCAAAGATTTTTCGAAATTTACTGAAATGCCAAGGTGTGTACAAAGTTGTAGGGAGTAATCCCTGGCTTGTATCAGTTGACGCCTGGTGGTGGCAGACAGGAGCCAGTCGTCCAGATACGGAAACACCTGGAATCCTAGGCGCCTCAGATGAGACGCTACCACTGCCATGCATTTGGTGAAGACCCTGGGGGCTGTGGTCAGGCCAAAGGGCAGGGCTCGAAACTGATAGTGACTGGCTCCCAGCCGGAAGCGCAAGTGATCTCTGGACGCCCTGGCCATTTTGATGTGGTAGTATGCATCCTTCAGATCTATTGAGCACATCCAGTCGTCCTTCTGTAAGAATGGAAGGATCGATTGAAGCGTGACCATTCGAACTTTTCCTTCTTGACAAAGGTGTTGAGATGACTTAGGTCCAGAATTGGCCTCCAGTCCCCTGTTTTCTTTGGAACTAAAAAGAACCTTGAGTAAGTTCCGAATCCTATTTGGTCCGCTGGGACTGGTTGGATGACTCTTTTTTCTAGCAGCTTTGAAATTTCTGTAGCTGCTGGGTCTCGCAGATGGGGTGGTACATCTGGGAGTTTTCTTTGGAATGGGGTGGATAGAAATGGGATTTTGTAACCTCTGGTAACAACGCTTTTACCCAATTGTCTGAAGAAAGGTTTTGCCAGGCCTGAGGGTATAAAGCTAAGCGACCCCGACTGCCTCCAGAGCAGGACAGTCGGGCCTCCTCTCAGGAGTGCTGAAAAGGTTTGCCAGGAGGTTATCCCTGTCACCTTGGTTTTGCGGACCCCTCTGCCGCCAGGCGGCGTCTTCCACCTCTGCCCCCTCTGCCTCTAGAGGGGCATCACCCTGTGTGTTTGGAAAAGATCCTTGGGGTTTTGAAACCACATTTTCCCACCACGTTGCCCTTTGGGGTACGGTCTGGAAGGGTGGAAAACGGACTCCGACAGCAGACAGAATCTTTCCCTCCTGTTCACACCGGGTAAGGGTCTCCTTTACTTTAGGGCCAAAAGTGTGGCTCCATCAAATGGGGCGTTAGTAAAGGAAGACTTGAAGGCTTCCGCGAAGCGAACATAAGCGCATCCAGGATTGCCTACGAAGAGCAATCGCTGAAGTCGCAGCCCTACTCGATCCTTCGCTGCATAGGATATCAGCCTCATGGACGAAGTTCACAATGGACGTAAGGGTGTTGAGATGCGCTGTAACTTTCTCTGAGACAGCGGCATCTGTAGCACCCTGGAGGGTATCTCCCAACTCTTTGACTAGATCCCTCTGTAAACGTGTAAAATGGGTCAAATAGTTCAGGGAACGCATAGAAAGCCGCTGAACTGAAAATGCGCTTCCCGTATCTGTCCATGGTCCTAGAATCTTTGTTAGGCGGATGGACAGATGAGGAAGACTCCGACATCTCCTTTTTCGTGGCCGCTGCCACCACCATGGCGTCCACTGGAACTCCTTTGGTAAGGTAAGCTTTGTCCTGTGGTGCCGTGATGAACTTATTTGGCTTCCTAGGGACAGGTTCCACCGTGTCAGGAGTCTCCCATGCCCTTCGAGCAATTAATTCCATTAACTCATCAAAGGGCGGAGTGACCCAGGAGGAGGAAGGACGGGCACCAAATGCCTTCAGCAAAACTGACTCATCCTCAGAAGGGGGGGAGGGCTTGCCGGTCACCTCTCTGTTTAAGGATCTCCAAGATGTCAGAAAAAGAGACATCCTCTGAAGGTGACTTAGGGGACCCTTCTGACTCATCTAAGTCAGTATCAGATGTCAAGGATTCTTGTGGAGAATCCAAGTGTCTCCTCTTACACAGTCTTTTCCTAGGAACTTCTTCGTGGGGAGCATCCGAAGAAGCCTCCGAGGAAGAGGGGGCACCCTCCAGGGGTGGCTGAGACACTGGTGCCCGACGCTTGGACGTGGCCGTGGGTGCAGAGGAGGATAACAGTCCTTTGCGGGGAGGAGAAGCTGTACCTGCTGATGTGGTTGTCTGGGTAGACAACACCTTCCTCATGAGGTCGAAGGCCCCCGGGTCCCGAGTCGAGGTATCTCCCGGTTCCGAAGAAATGGGCAGAATCCCCGAAACAGGAGCCGAAGGCACCGACCCCGAGGACGGAACTGAATCGATCCGTGCCGAGGCCCCGAGAGGAAGAGTCAGAACTGAAACATCGGTCCGACTCTCGGTCCCGGAACCAAGGACAGATCTTCGGGCCCGAGACTCCGGTACCGGATTGGATGGAGTCGAGGTAAACGGTGCCGACCGAGAAAAAGACGGTTCTGGCACCGAGGGCTCCACAATCATCAGGTCAGCTTCTTCCGGCTCCGAAGACTGAACAGGTCTCGGAGGAGGAACAGATGGAGATAGTGGCAGGCCTTCAAGTCTCGACATCAACTGAGAGGAGACCGAAATAAGCCTGGACAGGGCCGTATGCTCCATAAGTTTCTGCACCACACGGTCCACGTCGGTGTCGGAAAGGGCTCTAGAAGAACGAGTCGAAGGGATCGACGACGGAGCCGACCTCAACAGAGTCGGTGGAGGGAGCTCCGTCACCGGTTCCAAGACTCGAGGCTCGGGAACTGCCAACAGTTGAACACTCAGCCCCGAAGTCTGTGGAACCGGTGATCTAACTAGACTCGAAGAGCTCGGAGCCGATGACTTTGGCTCCGACGCCTTCGACCCCTTCGAAGACTTGGATGCCTGGTCTGAAGTATCCAGAGCCTCCTGGAAAGAGGGTTTCAGCAATCCTCTATCCATCAGTTTCCTGCGCCTATCTGTCATGACCCTCCCACTAAAAGAGTGACAAATAGAGCAGTCCTCTTGTAAGTGGAGAGGGCCAAGACAGTAGACACAGGAACTGTGGTTGTCTGTGACCGACATTTTTTGGCCACACTGACAACGTTTAAAGCCAGACTTTAACTTTTCAGACATATTGAAAAAATGAAAAAGACAGTCCAGTCCAGTAAAAAGTCCAATCCAGTAATAGTGTCAAATCCGGGAATAAGAGTCTGTTTGATAATAGCTAAAAACAAGTTTTTAGTGAAAAATGTCAAATCCGATATAACTGCCTAAAGGCAAGACTACAACAATTTTCTAGTCACAAGTCCAAGAAGGGTTAGGCCCCGAAAAATTCAAACTCGAAAGTTAACTAAGTTAACTTATTCTAAGTATCGAAAATTCCTGATGCACTCACACACCTACTCTATACTTAAGTAACTAGATTTAAAGAAAATTTCTGAAATTTAGACTGAATAGATAAAAAATCTTATCTGTACAGCCTCGAGCTAGTCTCCAGCGATGCGTATGCAGCAGCGGCAAACTAGATCGGGGTAAAGGCAGAGGGGGATTGTGGGTATTAGATGTCCTCGAGCTTCTTCTCGATGCAGAGCTTGCAGTCGGCCGGCACGGAGCCGAGGATCGGCTCCGAACCCATGTGTAAGAACAAAGGCGAGATTGAACACTCTCACATCACTTTTTAAATGATGACTGCTTTTCACAAAAAAGTTAACAAAGAGAGGCATTTAGCCTAGTACTAACCTATGGACTAGTTAACGTGTAAAGGCAACACAGTGCGTGTCTACATGCTAATTACATGTCTGAAAGCCCTCTAGATGGCACTTTCCATTTACATGTTAGTTTGACATTTTCTGGCCAGTGGCGGGACAAGGATCAGTGATGTTGCTTGCTTAGTGTCATAACATCAAAAACCCTATAATCTAATGGACATATCAACTACTGGAAGCGGGAAATCATAATAATGAATGGATAATACTTTCCACATATTTCACTGCTGAAATTATAATGAACGATGAAAGGTAACTCAACTACCTCTAATGCGACATATGAGCAGCCGCATATGTTGTGTTCAATATTCTCTTTATTCACCTGCTGCTCACCACTACAGTTTGTCAGTTGCCAGTCTGAGATGATGACGTGACATCTGTGTCCAGTAGCCAGGGTTAATGCTATCTTTTGTCTCCACTGCCCTAAGCCCTATTGGTGGGGACTCCTGTCCAGGGTAAGTGTCTTCACTGTATATCCCCCAGATATTTGAGCTGCTCATGCAGAGGCTACTTTGTGTAAAATTCATCAGCCAAGTGACAGAGAGTTATATTTTTTTAAGTATACGGTTTCTTTGTATAAACAAAAACAGATAAACTACTAGAGACTTGCTCCCACGATGGCAAGTGGTTCTTTTGGTGCTAAAGCATACAGCTTATTTATATCTGAGTCTTTGAGAGTCAAAGGACACCATATGTATAGTAATGCTGATAGTTTATACTTTAAGGGCTGATGGTTGGTTTGTTTATTTAAAAATAAAAACGATGGACAGAGGAAAATATGAGGAATGCCACCAGTGGCTGACTGCAGTCCTCGGTTGATGGTCGATTTGTTTATTTAAAAATGAGGGACAGAGGAAAATATGAGGAAACATTGGGGATATTATTTAACCTTCCAAGATTATGCCTACCTTTGCTTTGCTCATCTAGTAATATTTCTGATTGTGTGGTATTAAGGGCTGATGGTTGGTTTGTTTATTTAAAAATAAAAACGATGGACAGAGGAAAATATGAGGAATGCCACCAGTGGCTGACTGCAGTCCTCGGTTGATGGTCGATTTGTTTATTTAAAAATGAGGGACAGAGGAAAATATGAGGAAACATTGGGGATATTATTTAACCTTCCAAGATTATGCCTACCTTTGCTTTGCTCATATAGTAACATTTCTGATTGTGTGGTATGGGAGAGAATGTCTTTACAATCTATCTTCTGTTCTTTTAATCATATAGAAGGCAGCTCATGTGTTTAAATTCACTGCAAGTTTCATTCCCATCAGATCTGCAATGATGCAAATAACTCTCTCTCTTCCATAACTCGAGTCTGAATGCTTTCATTTTTGTCTGACCCTTTGTAACTTGAATCCATTTTATACACATGCTGATCTGAGCCTGTCGTCATATACCCGACCCGATCCATCCTATTCCTTTTCTTTTCTTGGTATTGCTCTTCTAGTTAATAATTTTGTCCAGGAGTCCCATCTTATGGCATGTCTAGCCTTTTTCTCTAAACCAGAACATGTCAGCTTCAGCTTTGTGTAAGACACTGCCATACAAAAATAAGATTGTCTAGGGCAGAACTAGAAAACAGCCCTTTAGCCTTCTACACCCCACTGGCCACATGTTGTTGGAGTACTAGGATGCATTTGGCTATTGTTTACATTGATACTGCTATGTTTAACTCATGCTGAAGTCAAGTATCTAATCTTCCTCTTCCTCATAAAGCAGCCTTTAGGCTATGCTTTCAAAGCGTATGGATACACAAACCTAACTATTAGTATATCTGGGACTCCTTTTCTTATTTGCAGCTTTCTTAGCTAATTTAAAGTTCTGCTGTATGTCACAGACAACTGTCATGTCTCATTTGATTTCTTTTGTGAATATAAAACCATCTACAGTTAAGTGGACCTTGGGTATTGTCTGCCTTAAATTTATTTCAATGACTTTCAGCAGTTAATTTATTTTTATAAAAGAAAATTATATTTTAGTTTTACAAAAGTTCAGAGTTTGATACAAGTTCAAATGTTAATATAAATAAAACACTACTGTTCCGCTTATATTTTGTGTGTAATAATTAATATTTTGTCTGTTCTTCAGTTTGTGTTTGAAAGTTGGTCTCCCACAATTCATTGGAGTGGGTGGGGTTACATAATTATGCATGCAAATTTTATGTTAGAGTACAGATTTGTAGCTATTTTTCATGGGCCTTTGTCCAGATTTTTGATGTTTCCAGGTTGAGAGGTATGGCTGCCACAACAGAGTCATTTCTAATCCATACTTCTATATACTTCATTTTATCATGTCTCCATAAATATGGATATTGTTGGACCAATTTGTGTTTTGGTACATAATTGACTGCCATTGCCTTTGTTATAACTTCATTCATTTTGGATCCCGAGAAGATTTGAAACTATCTTAAAATGTTCCACAACACTGTAATGTCCCTTTCTGGTTTTCTCATGTATAAAATAATACCATCTGCAAGTACAGCCAGCTTTTCCTGACTACCATACCAATTATATCCTTGAATTTCTGAGTCCCTTATTTTCTTTGCCAATGGTTCTAAATATAATGCAGACAACAAAGGGGAATGTGGACAACCCTGCCTGGTTCCTCGACTCAAGCAGAAGTTATCCAATCCCTCATATATACTCCTAATCAACCTTAAAATTGTATCAGGAAAAGCAAATGCTTCCATTGCCCTGTTCATGAAGATCCAGTTTACTCTGTCAAATGCTTTCTCTGCATCAAGACCCACCAATAACAGTGGTATTTGCTTACATTCTGCTTCCCTCTGGATCATCAAAGTTCTGTTAATATTACCAAATGTTTGCCACCCCTCCACAAAACCACACTGATCCATATATATCAATTTGATTCAGATATTGTTAATATCAACCTGCACTGTACATAATAAAACATTCTTAAGTGAACTACAGTATGTGCAGACTTTACTATGAAATGTAAAGAAAATTTGGCCCATAAAGGAGAGACTGGTACCTGTTCAGCACAAGTTTGGCTAACTAAGAGATAAAGGCATTCATTCCAGTCTCACTCCAGTTTCTTCCAGTTATTTTCAGCTCATTCCAGTTATATCAATTCTTACAATTTTGATTTCCAGACAGGAGCAAACCTGGAGCAAGGAATCCCTGGCTTGGAGTCATGCAGGAAGCAGTTATGAGCCAGTCATACAGATATGAGGGACAAGCGGAGCCCCTAAAGTCTGAAGTGAGCTGCAACCACTGCCATGCTCTTGGTGAATATGCAGAAGGCTGTGGAAAAGCCAAACGGGAGGGCTCAAAACTGGAAATTACTAGCTCCAAGCTAAAAGTGGAGGAACTTTCTGGAGCTTCTGGCTAATGATGAGGTAGCATTTATTCTACAGGTCTAAGCACATCCAGTCATCCTTCCTTAACAGCAGTAGGATGGACTGAATCATGGCCATCCAGAACTTTATATGTTTTACATATTGATTTAGCTGCCTGAGGTCCAAAATGGGACTGAGGTCCCTATTCTTCTTTGTTACCAAAAACAACCTTGAGTACACTCCAAATCCATGTTGTACTAGTGGGACCACATGGAAGACTCATTTGTCTAGCAGCTTTTTTATTTCTTGTGCTGTGGCCTTCCTTTGTGGGAGGTGGACATCAGGAAACCTTTCTGAC
This sequence comes from Protopterus annectens, assembly GCF_019279795.1. Taxonomy (NCBI): domain Eukaryota; kingdom Metazoa; phylum Chordata; order Ceratodontiformes; family Protopteridae; genus Protopterus; species Protopterus annectens. Next base: position 212,354,615 of record NC_056731.1, read on the forward strand.
TCAGAGGAGGCATGGAATTGTTTAGCCTCTGGTTATGATTCTCTGCACCCACATACCTCAGGTGATGGCTGTCCAGGCTAAGTGGTGCAGAGACAAGCACCATCGACTGCCTCAAGAATGCAGCAGTCAGGCAACCTTTTAGGAGTGCTGAAAGGGTTTGTTGGAGAAAGGGCACGAAACCCTTGATTCTGTGGACCACCTCTGCCACAAGGGTGACATCCATTGTGATTATTCTTCCTTTTGCCTGCTGGGGATTGTCATTAGAAGTGTCAGGAGAAAATCCTTGAGATTTACAAAACCAAAGCTTCATTCCTTCTTTCTAGTTCCTAGGAAATGTCCTTTGGGAGTAAAGAAGCAGCTTTCTATGGCAGACAAGGTCTTGCTATCCTTCTCACTTCAAGACAATATCTCTTTCAACTTTGGTCCAAACAGAGAGGACCCATCATAGGGAGTACTGATAAAGGACATCTTAAAGTGCTCTCTGAAGTCACAGTGGTGCATCCAGGTGTGCCAGTAAATGGCAATGCCAGTGCCTGCTGCACAACATGCCATCAGCTATGTTGGATATAATGCACATGGACATGTTTAAGAGTGACTGGCGGGACTGGAGGGTAGCTGGTTGCATATACACTGATTTATGGCTTCCACAGGTAAGGACCCTGAGAAAGACTTGTAAAGTTCCTTTATCAAGTCTGTCTAAAAGCTAAATCAGCCAGTTAGTTCAGCACCCTTAAGCCAAAGCATAAACCCACTTTCTGAATCTATCCACTGCCCTGCACTCCCTGTTAGGGAGATGGACAGTAAAGCTCTCTTCTTCAAGCTCTTTCTTACTGGCCACTGCTGCAACCATGGAATCTACCACGGGACCCTTGTTCCAGAAAGGTCTGTCTGTAGGGGAGACTAAAATTTTTATCAGGTTTACAGGGAACTGGTCTGACAACATCCAGGTCCTTCTAAGCCCACCTCAATACCAGTTCCACGAGTTCATCAGCAAGAGGGATTACTCATAAAGTAGATGGGCCAGCCTCAAAGGTATTCAGGAATACTAATTCTTCCTGAGAAGAGGTGTCAGTGAACCATCCCACCTTCTGTCTTAATAATTCTAGAATCTTATCAAAGGACATGTCCTGTAGGGGAGACCTAGGGTAACCCTCAGCTTCATCAAAATCAGTATCATCAGTGAGGGGCTCCTGAGGGGAATATAAGTGCCTCCTTTTAAATTCATGCTTATGGTGTACTTCCCCAGTGGGAGGTTCTGGGGAAGATGCTGAAGCAAATGGGGAGTCCACAGCATAAACTGTCTTGAGACCCCCATAGGCTGGTTGTCCCGAAGTGGCGGGAAAAGAAGATAGGGACCCAAAGAAGAGGGGAGAGATGAGAGAGAGAGAGATGCCTGCTCTCTAGACATGGAGAAGACTCAAAGGCCGAAGACGAAACCAGTCCTGAAACAAGCCCAACTGAATCCAAAGAACCCAAATTGACATTCTCTGTGAACCAATTTGACTGGGTTCCAAAGCGGACAATGGAGCTGAGCTGTTGCAAGCCAAAGTGCCAAGAGGAAGGGAAGGATCTAGTAATTTTAGAGTCAATCCTGCCTCTCCCAGGCATCAGTGCCATCCACTCAGCTCCAGGACCCATTGATATCAGACTCCCGAGTCGACTGAGTCAGAGATTTTCTTAAGAGTCAGACATATCCAGTCCTTCAGCTCTGACAGAGGCAATCCTTGGGAAACATTTGGATCCACAGGCACTGGATCTGAAGGTTGGACTGTAGGAGTAATCAAACAAGGAGTGGGGGGAGGCAGCTTCCAGCTCCCTGACAGTGGTTGGTGCAGACAGGATCCCCAGCTGCATCTGGTTCCTCTGAATTTTCCTCAACATCCTGTCCACATCTGCTTCAGACATGCTACTGGATAACTGCAATGATCTAAGAGAAGAGGCTGCTGAAGGTGGACTGGAGATGCACTAAAAAGATCTCTCCTGTAGGAAGAGGGAATGTAGCCTTGGACTAACAGTCTCTGGAGAGAGTCTGTATCCAGTACAAGGTGTAGAAGGAAATCTTACCCTGATCAGTTCCAAAACTGTAATCTGTTCTGATGTTTTCTGCATCTTCGCAGCCAGGCCCAAAGGTCCTGTCTGATCAGGGTACCTTTTCTAGGCTCTTTCTCCCACTGTTTCTCAGGGTTTTTCTCATGGGATACCACTTTATTCTTGTCTTTCACCTTTTCTCCTTTACTTTCCTCTGACGATTTCTTACCAGACAGAGAATAAGACAGTTGTGAGAGGTTAACTTCCCCCATGGAGGTAGGGAGAGGAGAAGCTTTCAGAGGGACTTGACAAATGAACTTTCCAAGTCTTTATCAGGATGTTTATCTGCTGAAACCCATACAACAGTGTATGCACAACTGGCTACCGTCCAATCTCTCTTAAATGTGTCCATGTAATGTGCCTTATTTCCATCATAGCTGATGGCAGAACTCTGGCTCAGACAGTGAAGCAGGCACAGCAATCCTTGTCAAGATATGAGGCCCCCAAACAGTACGCACTTACAGTGTACATTCTGAGTCAGAATATTATGGCTACAGGAAATGCGGTTTATAAAACTGGAGGCCTTGTCAGACATCTTGACACAATAAAGTTAGCATTAACCACACTAGGGAAAGTTACACCAAACTACCACACACTAGTTAAACTAATCAATAAATAACCAATAGGACTTTAATGATAACCCTTATTTAAGGGTAACACTGAATAACAGCAGGGAAAAAGTAAACTACCAGTAAGACAAATATTTTCTTTTTTTTCCTTTAATATAAATGAGAAAGCAGAAAAAAGACATAAAATTGTCGAAAGAGGTAAAGAAAAAGACTGTAAGAACTAAGAACCTCACAACTATATAATAATGCTCAAATAATGCTACTTATCTGATAACTGGACTGTAGAGTTTGAGCAGCAAATGAGATCTTAAGTATTCAGCTGACAGAGGGGAATTATGGGTAGGGGAAGGAGCCTGAGCCTTGGATACAAAAAGTCTATAGTTGCCTGTGTCGGATCTGTATGGATTCGACAGACCCATCAGTTGAGGATGGATAGAAGAGTAAACATCAGATCAAATCTTTGTTAGTATGAGAAACTTTGCAAAGCCTATCTGCCTTTTTGGGAACTGAGGGTTGATAATCAGGATTGTTACTGGCAGCATTATAGGTTCAAAGGTATATACTAGCATAGGCTAAAGACCATAATGGCCTTTTTAAGCCTAGCCATGCATTCCAAATGTATCCAACAACTCTGGTGCTCTAGAGGTTATCTTTAGTGGTATGTGTAAATCATTCATAGTCAGTTACAGGTTGCTTCTATCCATTAGAGGCACAGGTGACAGACCAGGGATGAATATTTGATTTCCCATCCACTAGCCCAGGTTATGGTTGAACAGGGTCAGGGAAGAATTCTGTTTCACACAGGTAGAAGCCTGTTCCAGAGATGGGCTATTCCCTGAGACACAAACTTGTCCCTCCAATATCCTATTTATGTCACATTTAAGGTTTATGTCCCGGAATCAGGTAGCCTTGATGATACTTATTTTGCAGATATGCAAGAGATCCATCAGAGTAGGATCTTGGGATACCTTGTATGCCAGACATAGATCATCCCTTAAAGGCCTTTAGGAGAAAGAGTACAGGGATAAGGCTTTAAGGCAAGCCACACAGGACATGCTGTTAACTTCCTGTATTCTTTTTGAGAGGAACGTCTGTGGATATTCCAGTTGTTGCATGTGCCTGGTCAGGTACATTCTGAAGGGAGGAATGTACTCAATTTTGGGTCTGCTGTGGGCTGACTACAGTGGAAAATAAGACCTCCTTTAACCTAGATCAATTCTCTTACTTATAAGTTGAGCAACATAGAATGATTTCCTTGCTACCTTAGACATATGTTGGTCAAGCATCAGGTTACTGTCTACATAAATCCCCAAATCCCTGACGACTGTGTCAACCCTTAAGGGTGTGATATCAATGTGGAAGCTTCCTGAGGTAGTCGACTTCCCAAAGGGGACTATTATGCATTTTTTGCACTGAGTTTTAAACCAAGTCAGACACCCTTCATAAGGGATGCCAGCAACAACCTGCTCACCAGTCCACAGGACATCAAATGCAGATGATCCGGCGTTCCGTGCAAAAAAATGTTTCAATACTTTAAACACTTTCCCTGGGAAAGAAATCGATGTTCTGTCAGTTCGCTCTTCTGAGATTTCGAACATTTCAGTTCGATTAAATTCGCCGTATTCAACATTTGAAATGATGATAGGAGCCCTATACCAGGGTTCAGCTCTAAGCCCACTGCTGTTTATACTGGTGATGGACAACAGCAATTAAAAAAATTAAAAGGATTAGCAAACAGGTTGGAGGGGACAGATCAACAAAGCTGCTGTATGCAGATGATGTGGCAGTACAGGCAGACTCTGAGCTAGAACTTCAGCAAAGGATAGGAGAATGGAATGCAGATCTGAAGGCACATGGGATGAAACTAAGCACAGATAAGATGGTGGTAATGGCAGCAAATCGGGGAAATCAGAAAAAGCTGAGAAGAGAAATAGAAGGGAATATAGTGGAACAGGTAAACAGCTTCAAGTACCTGGGAGGGGTGGTTGAGGAGAAGGGTAGTCTGAATGAAGAGGTCAAAGCTAGAATCAGAGGGGCTGCAGCCAACTGGCATAGAGTATCAGGTGTAGTCTATGACAGAAGAATGCCAAAGAAACTAAAATTTAAGGTGTAAAAGACAGTGGTGGGACCAGTACTACTGTATGGTACAGAAACCTGGGCAGTAAAGCCAGAACAGTTGAAGAAGCTAGAGGTGATGGAAATGAAGTGCCTGAGAAAGGTGGTAGGATGCACACTGTGGGGCAGATGAAGAAATGAGGACATAAGAGCAGAAGCCAAAGTAGTTCCAATTGCAGAAAATATCAAAGAGAACAGATTACTGTGGTTTGGGCACATGTGTAGAAAAGCAGAAGACAATCTGGTAAGGAAGATTTGGGCCAGAAAGGAAGAAGGTAAGAGGAAGTGAGGATGTCCAGCAAAGAGGTGGATGAATTGTGTGAAAGAAGATCTGCGACAGTCAGGCATGAGTGTTGAAGAAGGCAGGAGTGTGGCACTGAATTGAGACAATTGGCGACAGTTAATATGATACCCCGACCCCATGTAGAAAAAATGGGAAAAAGGGGGCTGATGATGATGATTTTAAACCATGTCTATGGCACCAGTTATTTGTCTGTATTAGCCCTTCCTGGAGGATATTGTGTCTTGAGGTGATTCTATGACTGCTCCCAATTTGTAGTCATCTGTAAACGTGGTCAGCCAGAGGCCTTTAATGTTGGCCTTGACTTCCATGAAGTAGATGACAAAAGGAAAGGACCCAACACTGAGCCCAGTGGGACTCCACACTAGCGTCTGGCCTTTTGTGGAGGTGGACTTCCCTATTCTAACTTACTGGGTCCTATCTGAAAGCCAGCTGGCAATCCAGCATGTAACACAGGCATGTATGCCTAATTTTGTGAGTTTATTTATAATGCCCAAATGGGTACTGTATCAAATGCCATGGCCAGGTCAAGGTAGGCAGTATGCACTGTTCTGACCTCATCCATCATTTTGGTGACCTTCTCAAAGAAGTCTACCAGACTAAGTAGGCATCATCTTTCCTTGACAAAAATGAACTGGTTAGAACCAGTGTCTGGATGCTTCCAATGTCATTATTAATTATTTCCATGACATTTCTTTCTATGGCTTTTTATATGAAATTAGCCAGACTAATGGGTATGTAGTTTCCAGGGTCTGTAGAAGGCCCGCTATAATATAGAGGGATGACTGTTGCAGTTCTTCATTCCAGTGGCACAAAACCTGACTGGGACTAGTGTTAGAGACTCCAGTATTCTTGATAGGTCATGTTTCATGCTGTTTAGGAGGCATCCTGGTTATTATTGGAGCCTATCAATGCAGTGTTTTTGGCCTGGAAGAGTGAGTTTAGGACCTGTTTCCCTAGTGATGGTTGGGGGGTATGTTTGATGGTATTTCTTGAAGGGAGACTGGGAGGGGTTTAAAACTTAAATTTGTCAGCCAGCAGATTTTCTATATCTTCCAGCTCCATGTAGGTGGCTCCTTTCACAATTATCTCCACACATTGTTGTATACAGCCTTTGAGGTTAAGAAAGCCTTGTGGTTGCCCTTGTCCTGGGAGGTTATTTTTACCTCAAAATTGGCTTTGGTAGACCTGATTTGTCCTATGAATTGCTTGTTTAGATTGCTGTGAGAGGGTTTATCCTGCTGGGCCTTCCATTTATTGACTGCTGCTCTGACTTTCTTCCTTATGTTGTACATTGTATTGATGTCTGGATTCCACCAGGGTGGCTTATTTTTTTAGTTTGTTCTGATCTTTTTTTGGTAGGCACAACTGTCTGCATGCATTTATTAACATGATTATACAGAGCATCTCTGAACAATTCCACATAGGCAACTGTGTTCTCAGGATTTGGGGACGGGGCTTGAAATTTTGTCAGGTTGCCACTTAATAACAGGAAGTTTGCCATAGAATAGTTTCTACGTGCTCTGGGGTTAGCTGAGGTCATGGGCTTTATTTTCATTTTCAAAGGAGAAAGCTTTATGGTGTGACTTTAATAAAGAACATTACACTGTGGGGCAGGATTCTCCCATGTTAATGAGGACCAGGTCTAGTATGTTTGCTCCACTAGCGGACGTGTGAACTATCTGGCCCAGGATGGCAGTGTTAACAAAATCCAGGAATCTCTAGGCCTACAGCTCTAGGGCTGTGTATTAGTCCTGGTTTATAGTGGGGTAGTTAAAGTCGCCCATGTATATGGTACTGGGTTGAATGGTGAGTGTCTCTAGTAAGTGTGAGTTATAGGTTGACTGGGTTATACAGTGGGACCTACAGCTAGCAAAGCTTTGTTATGGAAATTCGAACAGGAAGAAACTAAAGATTGTCATCCTATTTGACCAACCTTGAGGTGACCTGATTATTGATGCAGATTGAGTGACTTCTACCTTCAGTCCATGCCTATGTGGTACCTGGTCTAAAAGTGTGGGAGAATTGTAGCCTTGCATTGTCAGGGTGTTCTCAGTAACTGCACAGATGTCTGCATTCTCCACGATGAGGAAAGCTTAGAAGGAGTGGAGTTTCTAGTTCAGACTCCTGTGATTGAGCAGTAACACCTTTAGAGTCCTTCGGATTGGTTTTGATATGTCAGAAGGTTTGGCAGTATAGCATTGCCTAAAAAAGGCACTAAGGGGGAGGACAATGTTTTAGCCAAGATTCAAAAGCCCAGAGGGGATGGATGCAGACTGTGACAAAGGGAGATACTGCCAGCACAGATATCTGGAATTTTGTAAATAATTACATGTCATATGTGACTATTAACATGATCTATATAAGATCCTTGTGCTACAAATGTATTACAACTGTATGTCATATGTATATTAAACAGGTCCGTAAAGACATATGTTAAAAAGGTATTTTATAAAGTGCTTGTGCTTAAAATATAACCACAGTGTGTTCTACTGGAATAGAACAGAAATGTACATGCACTATTGTAACTGTTTAAATGCATACATTTTAACAGTGGAGACTGAAATATGGGAGGTTAACTTCAGAAAACTAGCTGAAATTAAATTATTTTATAGGCTATACCGGAGACATAAGGTCTGTGCTGAGAAGCTTTCTGTATAGTCTTCGGAGTGAACTAATTACTACCTCTGAAAGTATGAAGGAATGAAATTGTTTTATGACTTCCATCATCTGCCAAAGATCTGAGGTCTATATATTTTCACAGGTAGATGCTAAATACTGCCAGCTTCCAGCAATGCAGGTTTCACCTGGGATAGAGTCAGATGACAAGAAATTATATAATTCTGCAAGCTATCCCAGCAGTAATATTTGAGATATTAATTTGAGAACTTTCTGAGAGAGAGAGTGCATTCTGTATTCTCTCTTGGACCTAACAACAATAAGAACCATTCACCACACATCTGCCTTGCTCTGATGAAGTATGTTTCTAGGGAACATTACACTTCTCTTAGATATAGACAGGAATATAGCAAAGCTTAGTTTATATATTTTTCTTTATTTATTTGAGACTGTCCTGCAATGTTTTAAATATTTCCTGTGATTTTCAACTCTGTCATTGTGAATATATAGAGTATTTTCTTGTTCTTTTATTACTTATTATTAAATATATTTAAAACTTTCATTGTGGCTGATCTGTATAGAGGTATTTACATTTTGAGAGTACTTGCATGTTTATTTGGTGACACTATGGGGGCCACTCCTAATACCCTTGCTCTTGGTCAAACTACCATTTGCATTAATATTAATATTACACAGTAAGATTGGACACTCTTTGGTAAGGGCCCTAAAGTAGCTGATAAGGAATTGGCTGGTGGCAGTGATAATTACATTATAGCCTGGGCAAAAGAAGACCTAGCTTGTAAACCTGTGCCAGCCTTTCCCAGGTGTGTGTGTGTGTGTGTGTGTGTGTGTGTGTGTGTGTGTGTGTGTGTGTGTGTGTAAATCAAACCTCAAAGAGTGTGTGTGTGTGTGTGTGTGTGTGTGTGTGTGTGTGTGTGTGTGTGTGTGTGTGTGTGTGTGTGTGTGTGTGTGTGCTACTTGGGCAGGGACACGAAGCTTTGGTTGGACACTTGGCCACTTAGCTGAGATCTCAACTCTATAGCTGTGCCAGTGGGAAGTCTTACTGCGGATCTGGAGAAAGAGGGAGATACCAGACCTGGACTGACTGTGGTCTCTGTGTGCTCTTAAGGAAAACTGCACTTGATACAGAGAGCTGCATCTGGAAATATTGCGTGTGTACTTGTCATCCTCCATGGGTACCAGTGGTGCAGATTGAGGCTCCTTGATTACTGGTCCAGTGGTGGGAAATCACACAGACCATCCTTGGTAAAGCAATGTGGTCCGTTGACCATATACTCCCATGCTGAAAAATATTCCAACTTCTTGGAATGCCAATCATTTTATGTTCATGTTGTGGCATCACCTTTGGTGACGGTAGTATGCTGCTCAATACTAGGCTCATACCAGCCAGGGACACATAGTCCAAGAACTTCATTACTTTTCTCTTTATATAGTCCAGGGAGGTACATCTCAGGTCATTTACACCAATATCAACTATGACAGAGTTATGCAGTCCATTGACCAGAGTATGTGACTGATATGGTGGAGCCTGGCCAACCTCCAAGTTTGGCACTACAGAAGATATGGGAGTGGCATGAGGCATATCTACGTACAATGTATCATAATATCTCCTCAATTCAGGGGAGCATCTATTTGTTCCCATATAGATACTCATTCATTCTGGCTATTGTCCAAGAAAAGGAAAAATTCCTCTAAAGGAGGTTGTGAGGCCAAGTTTCTACTTAATCAAAGAGATGGGCTTGGGAATCTCCAGTAGAAAATCTGTTCCTGTCTATGTCAGAATCCTGTGACTTGTCTTCTTCATGAATCTCTCTGCTGACATCATTTTTAGGTAAAAACTTCTGAGCACCAGGACTAGCAGTCAGTAACAATTTTCAGACTAAGGTAAGAAAATAATCTTTCCTAAAAGACAACATAACGTCAGATGAACAAAGTTTAACCTTTTTTTTTTTTTACAGGTTTAGTTGAAGGCCATCTCAGAGGAGGTACTTCTGCCCCATCAAGAAGTCTCTTTCCCAAGTACACTAGTAGCAACATCTCCTGGAGTACCTCCCTGACCTAGAAGAGCTGGTTCTCCCATGCCTGGATTAGACACTGAAACAGCCAAAGAGGATGTGGATGACCCCCAGTTCATGGTGGTTGAAAGGACTACACCAGAAGAAACCAGAGAGATGAGTGAGTGGTCTAAGGAAAGGCTATTTGACCATTGCAGAGTCACCCACCATCAGCTGGGACACTGACTGAGCCCACAGAGACAGCAAGGACACTTTAGTAAGTTGTTTTTTTCTAAGTACAGTGGGACATAGAACAGCTGGAGCAGGATAATTGTCCATATTCTGACCAAGGAGGATGTCTAATTGCATAAGGTTCACTGGAATGAGCTGGTTACAGACAGTTTACATAAGCAGTATATTTTTCAGAAAAATAGCCCCCAATATTGTTAAGAGTTAAAAACAGATGTCCATGACAAGAAAAATCTGATATTACAAAAGATACCTGATTTCTTAAAGTGGAAATACTGCTAAGAAGCCCTGTTAAAAATATCACATTAAAATGAAGTGTGGGGGCAGTATTCTGTGTGGAAGAGTTCCCCACTTGGGATTTATCTCCCAGAAATAATGCTGAATATTGGCTGCTGTTCCTGTGAAGGCACTAAGCTGCTTCTTCATGAGGGGGCAGGAAAGTACTTAAATCTTCATTTTGATTACTGATTTCCCTCCACAGGACTATCCAGTCAGCAGTCAGGGTGAAGGTGTGGGACGAATCTAGAGCTTAAGCCGGCAGGTTGCTGTGTTCTGGGCAGGGCACAACCTGTATAACCTAAAGGCTACTACAGCAGTGGGAGTAAAGAACATCAGAAGAGACTATACACATATACAAGCAAGGAAAAAACAGGGAAAACAGTAACAAAAGTTGAGAACCATGTAAGAGAATGTTAACAGTACTATTGACAAAATAGGACTGTAAGTCTGTAGTGTGGTTTGGTATTTGACTTTTTTGTGGAATATGCGTATAATCATCACATGAAAATATTGCAGAGTGGGTATTTAATATATTTAACAAGTGAACTGATATGACTAAATGGAAAATGGAGAATACTGGAGGAATATAAATGGAGAGGTAGAGATGTATCATATGATATAACAGCATCCTAACAGTGAAGAGGTAAGGAGTACAGTGTGTAAGTTATAAGAAAGGGAGAGATAAGCAGTGAGATTTGTTAGATGATGTTTAGATTAATAAGACAAAAAATGACTGTAATAGTAAGGATCATAGAAAATGCAAGGTGACTGGGCCCAAATGCCATTTATGCTTTGCCAGTACCCACCCTTAGACCTTACCTCCTTTTTTATGTAGCAATAGGCCAGTCATACCAGGGGTGTATTTGCGGATGCCCATCCAGTTGTCTAACTTTTTTGAAGGAAGAAAGTGTGTTTCATTGCTTAATTTAGAGTGGAAGTTTGCTCCAGAGAAGGAGCAAGAGTTGTGTGACAAATCTGTCTCTCTGACCTGTTTTGTTTATTTGCTGAAGCAAGTTTAGATCCCTGGATCCAGTATTAGTGAGTCTGTTTGATTTTATACAAATACAAGAGGGCTTGGACCACTGGATTCCTAAGGACCCAAAGACAAGGCACAAAACACCTCAAAATAAAAGGAACAGTGCTTCCAACCTCTCCTGGTATCTCTTGTTTTTTTAAGCTAGTGATCCTTTTAGTTAGGAACCTCTGGGGTCTTTCTAGTTGATTGATATGCCAAGTAAGATACATCCCAAAGAGTGTACTGTGTTTGATAATAGGTATGATTAATGCAGAATGGGGGGTTGTTGGTGCTAGAACTTACTTATATCCGGTAATACACTAAAAGAATTACAGAACTGAAAAATAGTGTATGAGATTGGTTGACCCTTAATTAGACAGATGGAAGAGTGATTAAAAGAAGCCTGATGTGACTTCACTCAGGATACTCAAAATGCCTACAAGATCACTAAATGAAGCTGCAGTTTACTTGCATCAGTGGTAAGGAATTTATATAAATTCCCCAAGGGCAAGAGTTAGCATTAGTTGTATAGCATCCCCAGCCAGGATGCCCTTTGAACACTGGTTGTTGTACCCAGCTGGGATGCCCTTTGAACAATTTCTTATATGCATTTTATAAAAAATCAGTGGCATAAAATTGAAGAGAAAAGTGGAGATGGAGGGCATTTGGGCAGGTGCTCTGTAAAATTTCTTTATAAGCAAAAGATCTACTGGTATATGTGGCTCAACTTAAAAAAAGGAAAGGAATTTTAAAAGGTGATAAGAGAGCTGAACGATAAGAGGGATTTGGTGAATCTAATGAACTTGAAGTTTGTGTTGCTGGATGATGATACAATGTGGCTAGAGGAAGTAGAAAGGGTCCTGTTGGCGTCAGATTAACAAATGGAGCTGGTAGATACCTGGGGTTCATAGGTTCATGGACATTCCAAGCCCTTTGTGTCTTATGACCATTTACACCTTGCCAATACCCTTCCCCTCAGGCTTCACCTCCCTTTTCCAAAAGAGCTATACCAGTCAATCCCAGAGTAAACTTGTGGATACCACCTAGTCATTTAGGTCATGTTTAAAAGAAGACAGTGAGTTGCACTGGATAACATGGGATGTGCTAGATTATAAATCTCTCCCTTCATAGTATTTTATCTGCTGGAGAAGATTAAGGGCTCTGATTTTAGTATTAGTGGAGATACTGGACATGTAGAAATACAACTATGTCTCCAATGGCAAGACAAAGACCTCCACTCAAAATTTGTATGACAGTGAATAAAATTATAGAGCTTCCAGCCTCTCTTGACAACTCACTGATATTAGCCTTGTGATTTTTTTTAGTTATGAAACTTTGGGTCTTTCTAAATGTCAGATATGTTTAAGTGAGATAAATCCTGAAGGTGGTTTTGTACTCGATAAATGGTCTGATCAATGCTGTGTATAAGGAAGTGATTACCTCTTTGGATCTTAACAATAGCTCTTTGGGAATTAGCTAAATCAAATGAAAGGATTTCCTAACAACTGTTGTCATATAATGGTCAAAAGAGATGGAGTTATCAACCCAAGTTCCTATGTCTTGGACTACATTTTCTTTTTGTAGTGGTGTTTTCTCCATACAGTAAGATGAAGGGAAGGGTTGTCTACCAAAAGTGATGATACTACACTTTTTGCCATTTAGTCTGAGCCTATTTTTAGAACACCAAGAGTTTAAAAGGGAGAGTTTGTTCTAAAGGGTTTGAGTATCAGAAGGTAACTTAACAACAATCCCCAGTTTGCAGTCATCAGCAAACTTTGTTGTCTTGGCTAACTGGTTGGAGATTTAATAAACAAATGCTGCAAAGGAGAAGTCTCAGCACTACCAAGCCTAATGGTCAATTTCATATTTTCTGATGAGGTAAAGTCATTACTAGTTCTATCCCAGCCACTCTTCTATGGTTCAAAAGCTACTTGTCCAATAGGTATCAGTCAGTAAAATAGCACTCCACCTTCACTCCAAACCTCCCAGTCACCAATGGTGTACAACAAGGCACCATCGTTGGTCTCGCCCTCTTTAACATTCTCACCATCTCTCTCCATACATCCACATAGCAGGCCTACTTAATACAATACCATATTCAGATGACTCCATACTCATATGCATATCAGACAACCTGTCACATCTTCAAAAAATTACTCAAGAAGCTTTAACAGAAAATGAAACATAGTTTTTTTAACTCACAACTCATGGTCAGCAAAATATAAATAATAATTAAAAAAAAACAAAGTGATTTTTAGAGATAATTGGTGAGTATGGTATTCCAGGGCTTTGGATACAAGTCACAGGGTGAAGTCTGCACTAAATTTGTTTGCAAAGATATTGATGATACCTATTTAATCTGTGTCTGTGAGGTTTGTTTTCATTTATATAAATGCATGATTTGCCTATGTCATAAGTGATGATTTAATAAAGATGTTTCTTGTTTAAGAAAAGGGGCAGGAATTGAATAATTTATGTAATGTTGCTTAGGTTATATGATATATAGCAATATATGTGAAGTATAATGCTTGCAAACATGAACTTGTTAATACAGGTTTAATTAATTTTATATAAATGTAAATTTGCCCATGTCACAAGTGATAGATAATTCAATAAAGGTGCTTAATTAAAAAAGGAAACAAAAAAAACAGGGTTTAATGACAACAGACCACTTGAATTGTAAAATATAGTGCAACTATTTGATGGAATTACTGAATATAGGCTTAAAGAGGGTTAAAACACTTTTCCTACACTGTACAGTCAAAATTAGAAAAACACTGACTAAAATAACTAAATGATTAAAAATCAGCTAAGACAGATACACTTTTCCCACACTGTACGGTCAAAATTAGAAAAACATTGATTAAAATAATTAAATGATTAAAAATCAGCTAAAATAGATACAAAGTGTTAACAATTAACTTAAAACAGATAACAAGAAATGAAAACCACTAAAACCAAAGGAATTAAATTCTTCAGACACTTAAGTCTGTTCTTGTGAAGTCTGGATCCATCTCAAACCAGCAACAGTTAAAAAGGATATAACAGCAGGGTGCGAAATTTTTTCAGACACTTAGCTTTGTTGTTGTATGGCCTGGAAGTAAACCAGCATCAGCTTAAAAGAACATAACAAGAACCAAATCTCTAACAGTCGAGACCTAAATTGCTGTACAAGTATAATTTTACCCCATGGTTAGAGGATCTTAGAACACAGATGGCTAGGTAGGGGAAGACTGGGGAATAAATATGTCTGGAAAGACAGGAGTCATTCAAATGCATCTCCTTTTAGGATTTATTTTTTGGCTAGTGTCCTGATCCTTATATTGTTGATGTGTTTTGGGGTTGAATTTTATAAAATTTAATGTACTTTTTTGCAAAATTATGGGAAGAGCATAAACATTTCTGGGGATGTTAGTCAAATATAGTCTGAAAGGATGGTGGGAAATTTCTGATTTCATAAGGAAGCAATATTGGCTCATTAGTCCAGAGCACAAACTGAAGAACCCCAGCTATGTGTAGGTTTAGAGAAAACACTGGACTTGTGCTTGAAGTAGAAGCCATAGTTTCCATGCTGAGGTGAGGCATTAAAGAAGAGGAGGTCTCTTAATCCACAGGTGAGATGTATGGTGGAAGTGTGGGGTAAAGTAAAGAAAGAAACTGCAATTCTGGCCATCCCTAGTGAAAGATGAGAGGGGTTCATGAAGATACAGCTTCTCTTACTAAGATTCAGACAATAAAGCTAGTTAGAGAGCAAGCTGCTAGAAGCCTACTGTCTGCTTATAAAATGAGTACAATGGGCAGGCAGAATAAAATATGGCTGGGAAACAATGGGAAAAGATATGTGATATTGTTTTGCATGTTTCAGTAATTATCTTTTGGAAGGATTTTCATTGCAAAGTAGTTTCTACATATTCTCACACCCCAGATGTAACACACCAACATCTTCCATAAAAGGGGAGAAACTTCTGGAAGGACACTATTGAGGCTGGAACTTCAGGATATTTACCTTTGAGTTGTCCCTGTCTGGAAGAGTTTTAAGAGACCCTTGACCATGCTCATAAGGGTATTTTTTAAGCTAGTTCAGAAGGAGAAACGTCTTGCCTCCTTTATGGACCCAAGGATAAGTTGAGAATGACCAATACAAATTCATAGAGAGATTTGTTCTCCTTGACTGTGGCTAAGTCTATAACTAGATTATGACTTTAATTTAAAGTTTAAAAGGAGTCATTGTGTTTTGAGGATTGAGTGCAGTTATGTGATGGAAAGGGGTTCTGCTAAATTCAATTACAATCTGGAAGGATGATTCCAGATGGGGCTCTGTTTTGGATGAAGTTAAAAAGATGACACTTTTGGATTATATGGCTTGTGGTTCATTAATGCAGTGAAGGCAGCATGACTCTGTTTAACAGTCTTGGAATTAGGTGTGCAACAGTGTAGGGTAGTTGAGAATTATTTTAATGGAAGTAATATTGTACATATCATGGCTATATATATGGAACATTTTATGCCAAATTCCTTCTTTTACTGGAAGGGTCAGAGAATGACTGATTTTATATATAGGGCGGTTAAAAGAAACATATAAGCCTTGTATTTGTGCCTCAAGGAGCACCTGTTCCTGTCAAGATGACTGTAATCATTTCTGCATTACAATAATTGTTTGATAAAAAGCTTTGGCATTTAGAATGTATCAAGTACTTAAAATATCATCTGAGGTAAAACTCAAGTTATAAAAAAAAGGACAAGATCTCTAAATTACTAGTACAGAAACCATTAATCACCTGGCTCGGTGTGGGAGGGCAACAACAAAGGCAAAATAAATGTTACCATGTTATACTGGCAAAGTAGTATCTAGGGACAGTACAGTGATACAGTCTTTCCTGTCATATGCTGTGAGACCGAAGGTGAAACACTGTGCACTGATCTAGAGGCCTTAAAGGGAAAAATGGAGCACATTGTTACAGGGTATATGTGAAAATGTGACTAAGATAGTCTACAGATAGGAATGCTATGCAAACAGAGGCTTAATGTAACTTGTTATCACTGGAAAGCAGGAGAGATGTGGAGAACATGGTATGGGATCACAAGGGCTTAAGTGGGAAGTAGGAAGAGATTAGGCTAGATGACTATTAGATTAAGGGAGCCCAATTAAATGTGAGCATTAAGAATCATTTCTTCACTGAAAGAGCTAAGGGCAGGTGTTACCAAACTAGACAGTACAGACCACCACAGGAGGAGAAGGAGCATGTAATAAAGGTCAAATGAAGGAACAACTCCAAAAACTGGGCAGACTTGAAAGACCTTCTACTAGCATTTCATATAATATGATATAGAAAAATGGGTGGAATAACAAAGATGCCATTATTTTCATAAATGTTAACAAAGGTACTCTTTTTTTTTTTTTTATGCACATACACCAACCCATGTGCAAGTGTGAGAGCAAGAGTGCGTGTGCGTGTACAAAAGATGACCAAAAACCAAAATGCCAACAAGAAAAGGTTGACAACACAAATACTGACACGTCACCATGTGTTCTTCACAAAATACCCTCGCAGCAAGCAAATTAAAAAAAAAAGCACACAAAAACATTGTTTTTGTATGGGGGCAAGCCTCCCTGCACCCTCCACCCCCTGCTAAGTATATGTCCTAAGTCCGAGATCACACAATTCCCAGGGAAGGGGCATATTCTTCAACCCCAGTGACTGCTAATCTCACACACTTCTCAACAATTTGTTTTGCCTACAAAACAAATGTCAATATTTGGGAGCTTTGATCATTAAAACTGCTCATTTATATATATATATATATATATATATATATATATATATATATATATGTGTGTGTGTGTGTGTGTGTGCAGGGAGAGAGAGCACGTGCACACACACACACACACACACACACACACACACACACACACACACACACACATATAAACAAGCCAAACAACTACCGCAACATGCATTTGTGCAAATATTCTGTGAGTACACAGGGTAGAGCATTCTGCTATAGACAGCATTGTTACCTATTTTATCCTGGCAAGAATTCCTCATGTTATCAATGACTAAGATATCTCACTTGAGCTTTTGAGCCATTTCCTTCTAAGACTCCCTCATGAAATGTATTTAAACTGTTTAGATCAAGGTACAATTGCTAGATATTCTCCACAGTCATATGTAATATTTCCATGTCTTCTAACTGAATATATATAGAGAAAAGCCTTCAGTAGCGCTGATGTAACTTGCTGAAGGTGCACACTGCTTTTGACAGTTACCTTAGCAAGGCTGCTAGAAAACAGAAGTGCATTCTGTCTGACAAAAGCCACTACAAGAAGAACTCCCCTTTCCCTAAATTGCAATGACCTGAGAGCTAATTTAAGCAAAAAGGGTGCAGGAGTCAAATTTCTAAAACCTTATTTTCAAATTCTTCTGTGTTTGGTGTGTTCACTCACATGCAGAATTTGAAAGTATAGTCTTCAGTCTTGTGTCAAAAACCCTTATGCTACTATATCTCAAGTTATCACAACCTACTATATTCTTGTTTTATGGCTTCGGGCATGGCTGAAAAGGGCCCATTACAGATAAAAATAAATAAATGCAAATAACTGTAACTTAAAGCTCATTTAGTTAGAGAAAATACAAAATTATGATGTGACTTGCACAACAAGGCATATTCTTTTGTTAATTTTCTTCTCTAATACCTTAAAGGATCAGATTTTAAACTCAGCAAGATGGCCTTAGCTTTGTGCAACTCCTTTCCCTGTTGAGCTTAGTAACATTTCAAATATGCTTACTTTCAAATTCAACTTTTCAACCAGCTGACTACAGTTTCTGCATGCAAGCACTTTATCTGTCTTGAAAAACAGCTGTGTCAAACTTTGGATGAGATTCATGAGATTCAGAAATGAATAGTGGAATGCATTAGTCAAAAGATGTGCGCTGCGGCATAGGGGCACTGCTTCAGAAACATAGGCAGTGGTCGGTTCATATGCCAATGATGATGATACAATGATATTAAAATAAGCAACATTATGGTAATGAGCTCATATGTAAATGCAAATAAAGGTAAATAACATGGTTTTCAGTAACATAAAAATTGCGTGGCTAGCAATGGCCACTGGCAAGTTTATAAACGGTCATTTCTTGGCAAACATAGACAGACCAGACTGAAATGTTAGGAGTACCAGCCATATTAACTGAAGAGCATATTTTGGACCACATGGCAGAAGGGTCAGACCATGACTTACATATCACCTCCATGACAGGGACATAGTCAAACACTATAAAGTGGACAGAGACACCACATGGGAGCTTGCAGAAATGTGTGCTGTTCTCACATGGAATCCAGTGGGATGTATAGAATATTAATCCCTATGAACACTAAGACATGTATTGCTGACTATCCTTACTGCAGGGATCTTCCAGTGACCAGCAGGTAATACAGTGGGTATATCACAGGCATCAACCTGATGAATACTACACCTCTTCCTTGATGTCATGCTACACCATGGGAAGAAGCATATGTGGTTCCCAAGGACTGTAGAGGGTAGAAACACCACTATGCAGAAGTTCTATGAAATGGCCCATTTCCTTGAGGCTCTAGGAACCACTGACTGCATCCACGTTGCCATCAAGGCCCCTCATGGTACACATGCACACTAGTACATTGACTGAAAGGGTTTCTACTTCATAAACTGCCAAGTGGTATGCAAAGTACAGGGTATTATATATTTTATTTATTTTATTAGGCATTTGTTCACTAGGAAGGTCTGAATGGGATAATATCCCGTTTTCAGTGGAAGAGAAAACCTCCACAGCTCATGAAGCAATGTACCTCTGCACCGTTCACGTAGTTCTGACAAAAGTCTATCTGTATGTCAGCTTGCCTATCTCACCATGTCTGCAGTCCTGAAACTTAGATGGCAAGACTCATCGCCTGGCATTCTCTAAAGTGAAAGCCAGCCATAAATAATGACTGATTCATTAGAACCACTATTCACGCCGGAAAGATGAAAACACTCAACATTAGTTCATGTTATCTATTCCTTTACTTAATGGGAAAATACATATATGATAAAAGAAAAAAGCAAGAAGTAATAATTTATAATTTTAGTATGAAATCAATGAAAGATAAATATTTTGGTTAAAATTATATATATATATATATATATATATATATATATATATATAAAACAGCAATAATGTCCAGGTCACAGAACATTGTTATGACAAATCTGGGGAACGACAAGAGAATAATATGCTGTCTTAGAATTTGAGGATGCCTCTGAACTGGGAATGTGAATATACACGAAAAGGACAGTCTGTCCATCCTAACATCGAGCATTAAAAGAAAGATTTTATGACCAGTCTGTATGCTGGTAGCATATAAAATGCTTCTTAGAACTAAATGGGAATACGGTTAATTAGCTTGTCCTGGATGGAGTCTGGGAAGGAGTTAATGAGGTCCCTTGATGTTTCTGTATATCATCTAGCAGGATCACCAGCAGCTGTATGTAACAGATGTGATCAGAAAGATGTCTGTTGGCTACAGCAACATAGACACCATGATTCAAGATGAGCACCTCAAAGTACTTATCTATGTTTTTATGTTGATGCTGTGTTTGGATTCCAAAGACTCCAATGCCATTCCCTCTGAGTGGAAAAAAAGTTTTAATGATTCTGCCTTTGAACATTCAGGATTAAACTTTGGCAGCAAAAGTCAATACAGCTATCCAGTTTTGTGTTACATTCACTTGAGCAAGTAACAGTAGACAATTTCTTAATTGTGATTTCTGAATTTGCATCATCTGTGTTGTCTGTTTCCCTACCGCAATCTATGAAAGTATTCCTCAAGTTCTTCATGCAGTTATATTCTGTCATGCAGTTCAGTAGAGCAAAATGGGAAGCCTTAGAAAACAACTGAAAGTCAGTATGTAGTTGTATACGTTAACAATAGTGAGATGTCTTCCTTTTCTGGGCTATTCTTCTGTGGTGCTGTTAGTCACATCCTGACTGTAAGTGAATCTGGCAAGTTGAAAGCTGTATAATTTCTTGTTCTTTTTGGAAAGAGCTGTCCTTAAAAACCTCTTGTACGTCATGTGCATATCCTGCAAGAAGACAGAATATGGTTTACTAGGAATATTAATCACTACACAACATAGGGGGACATGGCTACTTCATTAAGGGAACCCAGTTCAAAGTAACCATTAAGGAAAAAGTGTTAGAAAATTGCTTCTGTAAGAAATCATTATCAGCAAAAAATTCCTCAGTTTCTCAGAGGTCCCTACATACAAACTCTGTATATATTTTTTCAAAGGATTCTTTAAGGATATGCTGTTGGAAGTAATTTTCCATCTCTTACACTGAGTTAAGAATGACAAGTCATTGTAAAGATGTGCTTCTGATGTTGCACAACTGCCAAAACATATGGCAAATTTTGGTATCAAATGTGATGGCAGCAGAAGAGAAGATATAAGTTGTGCAGATCCAGTGAAAGAAAATACCTAGCAACAAATCAGTAAAACAACTGAACACATCTAGCAATGTTCAGAATCAGAATCATTACAGCACTGCAAATAATTTTACTCCACAAGGAAACAACGGAGTATAAGCTAGACAAAGCCGCAATGAGTTCAAGCCATAGCTCTGTTTAATGATGGCCTCTGCAGAATTGATGCCAGTAAGAAACAAGTAAGTTGATTAGATTACTAAATCACTAAATACTCTGCTTCAATCGGTTTAAAAGAGGGACTTATTTAGAATGCTAAAGCCAATGCTTCTACCTAGCCTATTTATTTATTTTTTAATTAAATGCTTGTTAACTAGGGTAATGGACTGGGACCAATTTCAGCTACAGCCTTGGAGATGCAGCAGTTGGAAGTCATTGCATAAAAATCTAAGACCATAATGATAAGTTAAAAGCACATAAAACTGGGGAACATTATGAAATAAAAAGCAAGACTGATATATAAATCTATGTTGTCAATGACTTGGTTATGGCAGTATCACATGTGCCAGGCAGCAGGCTTGAGAACACATGAGTCTGTAGCTGAAAGCCAGCTGTTCTCAGCAGATGGGATTGCCAAAGTCTGTCAAAGGTCCATCCCTTGATGGAGATCAAAGGCTAACACTGGTCAGACAGTCAAAAAGTTACAATAGAGGAGACACACACAAGAGTTTGTCTGACTTTGTACAGTGGCATATAAACATCTAAATTTCTCTACAACATGACATGAAGAAATGTTAGGGCTTTGTGTGAAACGTCCAGTCCCCAGAATTATATTGCCTTGGCCTTTGATCCAAAAATTTTGCCTCAACTCTGGTTAACCCTGATTTGTGGTCCAACATGCAACTTCCCTTTAGAAAGATGAAAACAGACCCTACCATGGAATGAATGACATACAAGGTATCGTCAAATCTGTGGAGGACATCTGACCCACAAGTGCTACAAGAAGGGTCTCAGGTTACTGGATGAATGCATAAAAAAACAAAAGACACACATTTCCTCAAGCTGCAACAGGAAGTGAAGTTCAGTAGGTCAACATACATAGCAACCTTAAACAGGTAAGTTTTAAACATATGGGTATTAAGTACTATTAGTCTTGTAGTGATCTTGGTTAATTGTTTAAAGTTTTTATTTTGATCACTCAGTTACACAATCAAAAGTCTGTGAACAGACAAGACCCAAAGGGTGTTTTTTTATATGCACATGTGGGGGTGGGCAATCCCCTACACATCCTGCTAAATAAAACACACACACACACACACACACACACACACGCACACACACACACACACACACACACACACACACACACACACACACACACACACACACTTAGTAAACAAATTAAATACTTGGTCCTGTGAAAAATCAAATATTTGTGTTTCTACTTTTTTCAGTTTTGGAATAACAAAATACATTTGCAAGAAAAGAGTAGGAACAAATTGCATAGAAAAATGGAAATTGTAGGAAAATACATGCAGAATAATGTTTTGGAGAAGAAGTGAGGTTTAAGGGAAGGCAGAAATTGAACAATTTATATAATGTTTGATTGATGATAGCTGTATAAAAGAATATATGTGATGTATAGTGTTTGTAACCATGAACATGTTAACATGGTTTGTCTTCTTTTATATAAATGTATGCATGCCTATATCTTAAGTGATAGTTTAACAAAGGTGTTAAAATTAGATTTGCAACAGATTTCTCTCAGTCATCTGAATCTACTAAAATACTCAGCATCCTGCTTCTAAGAAATTTCTTTTAAGATGAAATAGAGCTGACGCTAAGAAGAAACATATCAAAGCAGACAAGACAAAATTCTGAGAAAGAGCAACATTTCTGTTTTACATAGTAGGCTTATAATCAAAGGGTCAGTGCAACAATTAAACAACTGCATAAAATGATGGCCCAATTTTCAATCCTTTTTCTCAGCTACTCACCTGTCAAGAACGACTGGGGATTAAAGAACCCTGAAAGCCACACTGCTGCTGGTAGGACAAGATCCTGAGTCCAAGTATCAAGTTCTCGACATTGCAACAGAAGGTGATTGATCCTGCAGAAAATATGAAGAGTTTGGCAAAGTTTCCCTCATTATTTTAAAAATGTCGCTATTTCAACATTTGCATGACTATAATTTTAAATTACCCTAAGAACCACAGGGAAAACTAAAATAATCAACGATTAAGACTTAAGATAAGAGATACTTTCTAAGTATGTATACTATTCAGTTTAATGAAGAAAGAAAGAAAATACTGTGCTTACTATTCGTGAAGAATAAGAAGTTTGCTCTTTTAAGACCTGTTATTATCTGGTGACTGTAACCCACTACTGTCAAATCAAAAATGCACATTTTATCAGCAAAATTCTGAAGCAAAAATCCGAAACAACAATTTCAGTGTGGTTTACAACCAGAAAAAAATACAGACAGGTTCCACGTACTTTTTCACTATCCTTTCAAACTCAATTTGTTTGCCCCCTCTCTTTTAACTTTCACTGCCTTTGCAAAAGCTGTACTCTTATTACAACAGAATTAGGTGAGGCTAAAGGTGCCAGTCTACACTACAAAACCAAATGCAGCAACAATAAACTTAGCTGGCAATTTTAGTGCACATCTATACGTGTACAATTACTTTATTTTTCATTCTAGGGTAAAGGTATTATCAGTATCTCTAGCAGCATGATAATGTAACAGTACAACTGAATATGTGGCAGAGACATGGGTTTGCAGCTGGACTCTTATTTTGACAGTGGAAGCCATGCAGGTCAATCTGACAGCTGCTAATTATGGCATTTCATTATTTTTAATTAAATTCATTATAGGTGCCCTTTCTCAGAACAGAGATTGGCATTGATTAACTGAAGTTATGATCTTTGTGAATCACAAAGGCAGTCAATCCATAACTGCTTTTGGAATATTCAGTGATACAGTAAATATATCAGTTTTGCTCTCAGCTTGCAGGTCAATACAGGTCTCTCAAAATATTGACATTCCTTAATATTACAACCTCCCCCAAGTGACTGAACAGGCTTCTTATTATGACCTTTCAATTACAATTTACTGTGTTGTCAGCATAGTTTAGTAACAGATGGCAGCAATCCAATTATTTGTCATGAAAAAATACAAAACTTGATCCAGCCTTTCTTTCTCTGCCCATTCCTCATCCACTCCAAATTTCTATTACTTTGCAGTTAAACAGCCAGAACTAAACTGCACTACATCACATTTCTGAATTAAAAAAAATTCACCTTCAATGCCAAACCAGTCAGCTTTATCGGAAGGTTGTTGCTGTGCAAACTCAAGCATGCAACTTACATACAACTAAATACTACCTCTGTGATGAACCAGAGGTTTTCCATGCTATGATCTTCCAAGCTGTAAATAACAATAGCAATGCCTACACCACTGTGTGCATATGTATGTATGTACACACGCCCACATGCATACACACACACACACCTGAATTATCCAATAGTGTGCTTCTTTTACATTATGAGTTATTCTGGTTTTAAACAGCTGTTTTGTGAACAAACCATGTAAAATAACTCATCCACCCAATCAGATACTGTACCTTGGTGGCAAATCCAAAATGCATTAAAACTGTTTAGGTAAAATAAATAACTAATCTGCTTTTAAAAATGTTTGCTTACTCTCTCCATATATGTTGAATATTGCTGGTTTTGGTCTGACCAAGCCCAATTACACATATTTAAGAACTCATGAAATAAGCCAAACCTGTAAATCAGTGCATAAGAATTTTCTTCTCACTACTGTGTGAATACTAAAAAAACTTAACTAATATCAAATCTTCATAATCAGCAGTAATCTTTTTGTGTCACTATCTTATTCAAATATTCACTCATACATCTCAATCTCTTAGCACAAGAAATCTGGAAAAATAGCCAAAAATAATTGGGATGGGGACAAAGGTTAAAATTTAGGGACACATTTTAAATATTGCTTCCATAAACGTAGAATGTTGCTAGAATACAATGTTTTGCATTACTATGCATTTTCTGAAGGATGTGAAGTCTGAAACTCAAATGCCTATCATTATTCAGTGAATTCAGTCCTCACTGATTTTCCAGAAAAACAAAATGTTTATAAGGAAAAAAACAAAAATATGAGGAAAACATCTGTACTTTATGTGAAAATCTGGACAGCTGAGTGGTATGCAAATTTTGTATTTTTTTTTTTTTAGTAATCAATATGGTAAGTTTTTTTCCAATATCTTTTTCTGCCAACAAAAAAGTCTATGGTACATTCATAGTTATCCATTTGTAAGTAGAATGAGAGCCAGTCATGATGCAGCCATCATTCAGGCAGCCATGAAGGGATTCTGAGCCCTAACCACACCTCCTCAGGCTAATGTGTATGCCTGCAGAAGCAACGGCTTACATGCCTTCCCTTTTCAATTCATGTATTTCTGCACATTCTCCATGAAGGCTACTGTATGGCTATGGCTTAGACAAGCCAAATGCATGTCCCTAGTCCATATGTTGTATGTCTTGCAAGCTCCTCTCTACATTAGCAGGCTGGAACACTTCTCCCCCTTACGATGGATTAGCCACCATCAGTTGCTCACTCCCACCCTTCTTTATGGATTCCTCCATCAAATGGGTTACTAGACAATCCCAGGTCATCTGGGTCACAGTTAGTGCTTTTCATTCTATACCACAGAGCTGAAATGAAATGGATCACTTTCTACAATACAGATACCAGTTTCTAGGAAACCAGTTCCCTGTGTAGAGGTTCAAGCAAGTGAAGTGTGTGGTCAAATACTGTTCTGGAGAATGCACCAAACTTATCTTTTTTAACAGGTAGGTTTGACCAATCCAAAGACCCTCTTCAGCCATCATCTAGGCTTAATGTACAATTACAGAATTCAATCAGCATACATTTGTCAAAGCAGTATTAAAATATTATAAAAATAATAGAAGTAAAAGACATAGTTTACAACAGAGATTGGGCAATAACCGTACCTTCAGAACTGTTGCATCTAGCAGCTGCCCTAGACACAGCCCAAAATTACAGACACAATGAGGCTGGCTAGACCTTTCACTCACATTTAAGCACTATGTGAACATCACCATTAATACTGTGCTTAACACCAGAAAGTTAGTTATAAGTTGACCAATTGGTTCACAAGAGCTATAGGAATTGGCATGCTTATTCCTAAGTTAGAGAATACACCCCTTATAATAACTTTAAACCATTTGCAGAATACAAACACTATGCAAACCACATTAAATAAAATCTGTAGGTGTGTCTCACTGTCAGAACCCCGATAACAAGAATAAAATAATTAAAATAATAAATTCTACAGACATGTTGAAATCCAAATTCTGCTTGGCACTGTCTGTACTCGTACAAGGTTGCTAAGGCCTGGAACTCTTTACTTGTATCCATTAAGTCTATACCCTCCCTCCCATCTTTCAAATCCACTCTGAAAGACGTCCTAGCTAAAATCTGTCCCTGTTCTTGCTTAAATCCAGGATGAACTATATCCCTAAATGTGAACAAGTACCTTTTCATTCCTTATACCTCCTTACTCTCCCTTCTTCACTTACTTCCTTACTGCTATCTAATTCTCTTCCCTGACTTTCTCTCAGAATATACCATAAGTCTGTTTTCCATCACTTCATATTGAAATTTCTCTTTCTATTAGACTAACTTACCTTTAATTTCTCTACAAGCTGTCTAAAATTTCTCTAAATATTAAATGATTGTCATAAACCTTGTATCGATTTTAATCAATATTTTATATTATGTCTTATTTTGTTATAATTATTTAAATTGAGATGTTTTGTTTCATTTTTGAAGACTGTAAAATTTTATTATTCTTAAAATGTTTTCAGTTTTTCTCTCCAGGCCACGACTGAAAATGGGCTTCTACCCAGTTGGACTTTCCCAGTAATCAAATGTCAGTAAATAAATACATTATTAATACTTTCTTATAAAAACCTCTTACCTTCTGACTGCTGAAGCCCAATGTGCTATAACCATTTATATCCTACTTACAAGGCTTTAATACGGTCTTGCTCAGCATTGCATTGGCTCATCACACAACTCTACTCTTCTGCAGCATGCCACAAATCAAAGTCTCTGGTTCATCCACTTCTCTAGCAAATCTGAACACCTCTGCCTTACCCTCAAGCAAAGGAAAATGACTATTGGCCATTTTGGGTCATTTCCTGTCTTTTCCAGACCCCTGCTATAAAGCGCGTTTTGGTGGGCTTTTCCAGCTATTGAGAACTCAGCACAGCTCCTCGTGGTGGCCAGCAGTGTTCCTCTAG
The DNA here is from genome assembly GCF_019279795.1 of Protopterus annectens. Taxonomy (NCBI): domain Eukaryota; kingdom Metazoa; phylum Chordata; order Ceratodontiformes; family Protopteridae; genus Protopterus; species Protopterus annectens. Next base: position 212,381,657 of record NC_056731.1, read on the forward strand.
CAGCAGAGACCAGAAAAGACTACCTTTCCAGATTTTAAGTATTTTTCTTGGCTTTTTCGACTTTTTGTGCCTTTCGACCACTGTTTCTGCTTGTTTTATCAAAGTTTGCACTGTTTTTACTGTGTTTATAAGCTAAATCTGTTTACTGCACTTGCTAGTTTAAGTTTTGCCTAAAAGTTAAACTACAGGCTAATACACTCAAGTGTACTAGCTTTTGATAGCATTTAGTCGAAAACCATAGCATTTATTGTGTTTTCTGCTTTTCTGTAAAAAAACAAACAAAAATATCCTTGTTTTCCATACTTTCCTAACTAGTGTTCCAGAGACCAGATTTTGCTGATCCCTGGGCTTTGTCTTGGTTCCTGTGTTTCTCCATTTTCCTTGTTTGGTCAGGGGGAAGTTTCTTTACTCACCAGTGAGAGTGGGGAGTACTGAGCTGCCTGTTTGTCCTTAGAGGAGTGGTTTAAGGCAGTAACTTGTAGTCTATTGGCCATTTTGGGTCATTTCCTGTCTTTTCCAGCCCCTGCTATAAAGCGCGTTTTAGCGTGCTTTAGCGCGAATTAGCGCGATTTAGCGCGGAGTTGCCACTGTTGCACACTAGGGCAGCACCAGTTAAGCAGGTTTAAACTATTCGGGCTACTTAAAGTCCACTCTTCAAATTTTCCCTTAAAACTACCTTCCTCGAACTATACTACTGATCTAATCAGCGTATCCTATAACTAAAAAGATCATCTCTACTTGACTCCAAGTAGACTATTCTCTATCTGTTAAACCTAGCACTTGCTCCTACAGTACTTATTACCTTGATACGGCACTCTTGTCATAGATAGTACCCCAAAAGGCAAACCCCATTTCTCGGTCACCCACGTCCCCGGAATCTTTTTAAAGTTTTTTGTCTATTCCTTCTAGCATGTCGAGGATCAGTTGCTAGTGTCCTCTCCTGCTCAGCTGGTGAACCTGGGAATATTGAGGCAATGTTACAATTGCCTCATGTACACAGACAACCCTCTCCTCCTCCCACAAAACACAAATACATGCGAGAGATGCAACTATACGGCCAAACTGGAGGCTGAGCTCTCTCAACATAGGACTGGCAAGACCAGTCAGGAGGAGAAGGTTACCACACACACTATAGACCCAGTCTCACATAGTACCATCACAACCTCAAATCATACACATAAACACACAAAGACATACTCGGAGGCTCTGATCAAAAATCTACCAAAACAGCAGAGGCCACCAAAGCAGACACCCAAACAACCACCACCTCAGAACACAACACCTGCAACACATAGACCTCACAGTCAGAGTGTCAAACAGTCACAGCCCTTAAGGCCAAACACAATGCCAGACACACTAGTCATTGGTGACTCCATAGTCAGACACACTGACGTCCCGCTCACCAGACTGAGTAAGGAGAAGGTCACAGTAAGCTGCCTGTCGGGCGCTAGAATCCGCCACATAACGCAAGCACTCAGGTCTCTCAACAGCAGGTACAAATATGACTCAGTCATTGTCCACGCTGGTGTAAACGACCTGAGACGTACCTCCTTGGACTACATGAAAAGAGACATTGAGGAGCTCTCTGATTATGTAGCCCAGGCGGGTATGACCCTGACCTTGAGCAGTATCCTACCTTCACCAAGAATGATGCCACAATACAGAGATAAGATGATCAGCTTTAACAATTGGCTTAAACACTGGTGTCATTCAAAGGGGATCCAGTGTCTGTCTGCCTGGGATGACATGCTGGACAAGCCATGCTGCTTCGCAAGGGACGGCTTGCACCTGTCACCCCTGGGATTCCGGATATTGGCAAAGGCTCTTGCCACCCCCATAGTGCCTTTTTAGGCAAGGCTCAAATTCTAAACCTACCACCCTAGAACACAAAAAGGAAAAAACTAAGGGTAATGCTGCTCAATGCCAGAAGTCTAAATCTCAAAATGCATGCACTCGAGGCCCTTCTCAGTATGGAGAACATCGATGTCTGTGCTGTGACAGAAACCTGGTTCAAGGCTCCTGAGAGCACCCCAGCACTATCAGGTTTTACCTCATATCATGCGTTCCGGCCCCAAAATCCGGACAATACCAAGAAAGGAGGGGTATCCATATTCATCAAGGACACCCACACCTCAAGACTGGTGGCAACGCACTATGCATCGGAGACCATCCAGGTGCAATTAACCATAGGCAAGACTGCTCTGCAAATTGTAGCATGTTACAGGCCACCCTCACAAACTCAGGAACCTCACATGGCCTTCCTGAAAACACTAGAGGGATAAATGTATCACCAAACACCATCATACTAGGTGACTTCAATTACCCTAATATAGACTGGGAACACTACTCAAGCCCAAACACCCTAGCCCAAAAGTTCCTGGAATTCATAAACTCAAATGCCATGGAACAACTAGTCACCATCCCCACAAGAGGAGATAACATACTTGATCTCATCATCACAAACATGGGAGCACAATGTTCAACACCGGAAGTATACCCCTCACTGGTGAGATCAGATCACAAACTAATCTCGCTGGAGGTCCTCATCCCACCCCCACCTGAAATAAAAAAGACCACAGTAAAGAACTTCTCGAAAGCAAACTTCACACTTCTAAAGACTAGTGTGGTCTCCTTTAAGGCCCCAGAGCCGGCGGAAAACAGTACTCAAGCCGCTGAATCACTTACAAATGCCTTCTACCAGCACCTGCAGGACTGCATGGATAAGGCAATCCCAAGCAAAACAAAGACTCTTTGTACCAAAGGCAAGCGTCCAGTCTGGTGGACCCCAGCCATAAACAAACTCTACAACAAATGGAGGAAGCTACTACAAGATAGAGCAAAATCCTTAAAAGGTAAGACACCCTTGATTACTATAAGTAAAAAACTAAGAGCTCTCATAAAATCATCCAAAGCAAATTTCGAGAGAAAAATAGCTAAAGACTCAAAAGACAATCATAAGGCCTTCTTTAGCTATGTTAGAAACCTGGGAGGAAACTCCCAGATATGCTCAGAACTAGTTCAAAATGATGTGAAGATTACTGATCCTACAGACATTGCCAACATACTGGCTGACAGGTTCAGTGCAAACTTCTCCCTCCCCCCCAAAAGGAGAGATACCTATACCAAATGATTGCAGCCCCCCAAACATCTCCAACGCCCAAGTGAGAACTGCTCTCTCCAAAGCAAAAACACAGCATCCATGGGACCTGATGGTGTCCCCGGCTGTGTGCTCCACGAACTCAATGAGGAATTAAACCCACAGCTAGGACAGCTGTTTAATCAAAGTCTTACCTCTGGATACGCACTCCAGGAGTGGCGCACTGCAACTGTGGTCCCACTTCACAAAGGCGGTGCCTCCACCGACCCTGGAAATTACCGCCCATTAGCTTGACAAGCCTTATCTGCAAAGCCATGGAGAGGATCATAATGGACCTCATAAATAAAGACATAGGAATTTGCAGACTTTGGATCCAACCCAGTTTGGCTTTGTCAAAGGCAGATCATGCCTTTTAAACTTGGTTGACTTTTTCGAAACAGTCACCAAAGCCATTGATGAGGGAAAGGCAGTCCATACAGCCTACCTCGATCTGGCGAAGGCCTTCGATACAATACCCCACTCGGGTATCATTGAAAAACTCATCAGCTTAAATGTTAACCCATACATCACAAGATGGGTTGCAAACTGGCTGAGTGACAGAACCCACAGGGTCAGAGTTGCTGGCGCCATGTCAGACTCAAAGCATGTCACAAGTGGTGTCCCACAGGGCTCAGTCCTGGGCCTACTCTTGTTTGGCATCTACTTTTCCGAAGTACAAGCAAACACAGGAGGGTTATGGCTGACAAAGTTTGCAGATGACTGCAAACTGGGCGCCATAGTAGAAAACACATCTGACACAGATATCCTTCAGAAGGGTCTCACAGAAACGGATAACTGGTGCCAGAGCCACGGCCTAAAGTTAAATGCCAAAAAATGCATAGTCATACCCTTCGGGAAAAACAAGGTTACCCCTAGCTACCAAATAGGTGGCAATCCACTGAGCACAGAAGAAGTTATCAGGGACCTGGGGACCCAGGTTGATAGTAGTCTGTCATTCGACACCCATGTAGACAAAGTAGTTAGGAAGACCTTCTACATTGCCCACCTCATCATGAAGGGATTCTCATCTAGATCAAGGGAGGTCATAGTCTCCCTTTACTCATCACTCATCAGACCAATGATTGAGTATAATGCCCCATTCGGAATGTATCTGACCCGACACTTGCAGCCAGCAGCTGGAGAGGCCACAAAAGTTCCTCACCAAAAGGATAAAGGGTCTCAAAAATCTGTCCTATGCTGCCCGACTGAAAGAACTCCAGCTCTATTCAGTCGCCACGCTTGCTCAGAGGTGACCTTTGCCTAACATACAAGGCCATGTCAAACCCAGATTTGATGAATATGCTTCACCTCAAAAAATCTAGATCCATCAGAGCCACAAGGGCGGGAGACTTAAACCTCGACACGGCTATTAATAGGACGTGCTGGAGGGATAGATTCATCACCCAAAGACTCCCTATGCTGTGGAACAAAATCCCGGTATATGTGAGGCAGAGCACCTCGCTGGCCTTGTTCAAGAGAAATCTTGACCAATGGATGGGAGATCGCAGATATACCCCAGGGATTACCTCAGCGTCACTGCTCGACAGAGGCACAGCAAAATAATGGGTATAGTTCCCCATACTAAAGGGGTGGCGTAAGCCACAAAACGATGGGCTAGGCTTGTAAATGCCCTCGGGCAGAGAGCCTAGTATGAACCTATGAACCTATGAACTACCAGTGACTGAGCTACTTTCTTCCTTAATACTCTCACCTACAAACTTCTCAACCCAAGTTACAGACCACATCTCCTCGATAAATTATGTATTAAAACCCTGAACTACACCTTACTAATTCCAACTCTCTGTTATTAGCCTGCACTCCCTTTACTCTTGCCTGCTGTGAAAGATCCTTCTTTGAGCATGCCACACCCTGCAGGAACTCTCTATCAGATAACATTAAAAAATCTGATAATCTTGCTTCTTTCAAAAAATCCCTCTGTTCTCACTTCTTGAAGAAAACAATTGCAATTGCTTTGGAGACACTGGCTAACAACATCTGATAAACTTTTTCCTCTTCCCCTGTCTTTGCTACTGTGTTATTACAAGACCCAGTAATACCCCTCCCACACTTTTCATGCCATAGTTCTCTGAATTGTTTGCTAGGCACTTTTCTTGCTGTACTGTTAAACAGTTTAATCAAGTGAATATAGTCAAATTAATTGTTTTTTGGACTACATGTTCTTTATGCTTGAAGGATTATAGGAAGTTACTATGCCAATGGCCCTACTGCCCTTACAAGTCTAGCCAAGTTCTACCCTTGTTTCCACGATCAGCACCTATTGCCCTGTCCAAGAGAGACCCAGGTGGAACCCCCATGGTGAATTTACAGCTACCCATCCTATCGTCCAGACTACATTTGAAGAGGGCCAATGAGGTGCTATGTTTGACATGAAGTGGGAGCCTGTTCCAAAGGTGTGGTAACCTCTGCGAGACAAATCTGTCCCTCCAGCAAGTTCTATTAATGTCATATACCAGGTTAAAGTCTTTAGAGTAAGTAACTTGTGTGCCATTTGACTTGTGGATATGCAGTATTTCCAGTAAAGCAGAGTCCGAGATTGCCTTATACACAAGGCAGAGATCACCTCTGAGTATTATGTATGAAACAGAATAAAGTGACAATGATTTCAGACAATCTACATAGGACAGATGCTGAAGACCTTGCATTTTCCTTGTGAGGAACCTTTGTGGTCTCTCCAATTGCTGCTGATGCTTGGAAAGGTACACACTAAAAGGGGCATTTTACTCAATTATAGGCCTGATGAGGAAAGAACAGGGAGGTTATACTGTATTTCTGTGGCTGGATTCCATGTAACTTGCTATAATCTGCTCCAGTGTGTATACAGTCACATTATGCTTCACTTTTGTATGTATTACTGTAATTATGTAGTTTGATCCATTGTAATTTATTAATGTTTACTTGGCCTAATTATTGGCTGAAAATGGTCTTTGGACCAGTTCACCTACCCCATTAACAAACATAAAGAAAAGCACCCCTGCAAAAAAGCCCAATAAATGCAAGACCACCACACGTTGCTCACCTTAACATTCCTTAATATCAATCTCCTTAAACTGAAATATTGTCCCTGCTCAGCAAGCAATCAAGCTGGATAAAAAATAGCAACACTACCCACTTAAGACACACACACACACAACCAAGGCACCCTAAAAGAAGATTGCATTTTAGAATTGCAACAAGTGAAAAAAAAAAAACAATAGTAAAATTGGCCCTGCAACATGGAATTCTCTACCACAGAGTATAAGAAATGAAAATAATTTGCTGGTATTATATCTGTCTATGAATGGAATGCTTTTTGGACAAAGGTTAACGTAAGTATTAATTATTGTAGCAGGCTCAGGTATATACATACAGTACATTTAATCCAATTTGGGGACTCAAGTCCTGCCAGAAGTCATCTCAGCCTGCTATTACTGGTGTCTCTTGTATACGTAGTATACAGTGAATATTGCTGGACATTAACCATTTGTTGCTTTTGTACTTGAAACTCTCTCTTCTAATGACTAACGTTGAGCTAGGTAAACAAAGACTCCCATTACTACTTGCTATAAAACCAGACTACTGTGCATAACTGTGCTTTCCATGCTAACTGACCTGGGTTGTAAGTTAAGAGTCCCTGGGTTATTTCATTTAGCAAATTAACAAATAAATAAAATTTGTATGTTAAAACAAGGAGTATTTACAGTGTACTTAGCATTTTCAGCTTGTTTGTTACACTTATTACATTGTTTATTGTTCATATATCTGTGCATTTTTAAATTCAGTTGCTTATTCCATAAGTTAAATGCTGACCCAGCCTAATATTCAGTAAAACTCTTTGCTTTAATCACCCCATTTCTTTAACAAAGAACTTGCCAGTTTTGCCAAGCCACTCAACCTGTTATTTAGTAAAATATTAGAATATGATGCTTTCATTTGGATACCTATTCACATTGGCCTCCTTCCTTCTTAAACTAAATCTCACATTCTGGTGTTTAATCAGCCATCCTTCTGTTTTGTTGATTCAAAAACTACAATTGCTTACTGTTTCTGCTTAATGATTATCACAAACAAGAACTATATCCATCCTTCTTTTTCCCTCTGTTCACAGAGCCTGTAAAGAGAGACATTCATTAAAAGGCGTCATACTTGTTCCTTCATTCACCTACTCCCCTACCATTCTCATAAATGTATAATAGGTTAGGCTCTTTACATTAAATAAAAACTACATTTTCATGAATTCACATGCCCCACCACTTTTCTTTTGCACATTTTAACGCAGGACCTTAATGCTGACTCCCTCCCTTCCACCCACACCCACACCAAAATACTCCTACACACTTTTCCTCAGTCTGTTAACCTTGTCTGTTGCTAACACAGAACATTACAATCAGATCTCTGTTAAGAACCAAGTTGCTACATATTCAAGACATGTATGTTAAGAAATTTATTTTGAGAGCAGTCCAACCTTACCATTGTAGTACAAAGAGCTTCAGCTGCTCCAATGTACTACTATTTACAGAAAAAAAAATCAGGAGAACAAAATGTTTTACAGCTATGAAAGCCATAGAAAGTGCAGTTGTGTAAGTAAATGTCTGAATAGATCACTGCTGCAGTAGCCTAAAGAATATGGGTTATATCTTGTACAGGATATAATGGCTGACAGGCTTTCAAAGTTTTAGGGCACCTTCCATGCACCCAGACCACTGATGGCTCAAGCAGGCAAGGGAAAAGTCAGTAGTCAGGGTGCCATGCCCTTCAGAGCTTTTATGCCAACTGAAGAAAGGATGCAAGAGCCCCGATAACAGGTCAGTGCTAGGTATATAAAAATTAATGTCCTCACCGTGGCAAACACAATCATACAAAAAAAAAATTAAATAAGGGGAATGGAGGGAGGGAACTGCTACTGCAGCAGTGATGTATTAATTAAAGCATCTACTGTTATGGTAAGTTTACTTAAACAAATATACTATAATCATCACTAGATCACTGCTGTATGAATAGAATACCAACACTTAGAAAGTTTGGAAGGAGGAAGACTGAGGGTCCAGGAAGCCATAAAAAATGGCCCTAGCAAAGTCTGCTCTAGACCTGAAACAAAAGAGTCTAGCTTCTGGTGCTTTGTGAAAGTATATACAGAGGACCAAGTTACTGCCACTAGAATACATCTAGAGTCCATCCTTTCTGAAATGTTACTGAAAAAGCCAAGGCCTTTGTGCCTTGACCACACCTGGAATGGACTTGTCATGGTGGGAATAACAAAAGGAAATAACATGAAACAACCATTTGGAAATCGTATGCTTTGACACTATTTCTCATTTTTTTTTCTTTCCTTCATAAGAAATGAACAAACTGATTCAGAATTTCTAATGTTTTTGGTTCTGCCAAGATACTATCTGAGTTGTCTGTGGACATCTAAAGTAAGTGAAATACTTTCTCCTTTATTTTTAGGTACTGGAAAGCAGACAATGAGATGGACAGCTCTCCTAAACGTAAACAAGGATACTACTTTAGGCATAAATGAATGATCTGTTCTCAAAGAAAATGAGGTATGGTTATAACCCAGAGAGTCTTTCTGATGAAGTTAGAGCAATCAGCAGCATTGTTTTCCATGTTAAGAATCTCAAATCAGCCTAATGATCTGCTTCTAATGGAACAAGTGTTAATTTTTCCCAAACAAAATTAAGATCCTAAGTGGAAGCCAGTTGCTTTCTAGGTGGATTGGTTTGCAGAACCCCCTTCAAAAGACAGCTTGACATGAGTGCATTAAAAGAGGGAAATCCATGGGCAGACATGCTACAATGGCTAAAAGATGAAGCTTGCTAGAAGAACAAGATAAGCCAGAGAATAACTCACACAGATACTGTTGAACCACAGAAATGCTAGCATTAAAACAATCTTGGTTCTTAATGTGTCACCAACTAGAAAGTCTTTTCCATTTGCCAATATATGAATTCTAATAGTGAGTTTCTTTTCCTTCTTTAATATCTGCTGCACATCCTCAAAAAATAGGTGCCTAAAAGGTATTAAAATATCATCTAAGATGTCATTTGATGTTGTCTCAAGTTAGGGTGTAACAAAAAACCCTTGCCTTATGTGAGCTAATCCAGTCTGAGAGGAAGCTTGTGGTAATTATCCTTTTCTAACAGAAGGGAGGAGCACTGTTGCCTTGATCAGATGGAAGTCAGCACAATGATCTTTGAATAGTTCTTCTGAATCTTCAGAATGACCTTAGATGTCAGTGGAAAGGGATACAGAAAAAATAAGTGATGTTCTTACCATAACGTTCCATGTTTGTTGTCCTTCATCTCGCCTTCCTTCTTTCTGTTTGGGTTCAGAGCCAAACTCGGCTCTGACTCGGCCACATACTATAGCTCAAAAAGTCTTTACTGGCTCAATGATAACCCCTATCCCAACATGCCTAGCGGTAGCTACCCAGATCTTGTTTGTGATAACCAACCACTAGACAAAGCAGGTAAAACAAGAAACAATTTACCAAAAATGACCATAGCAGATAATCCCCTTGTAACAGGAAGGAGGCATATCAAGGGAGGGGACAAAGACTATATCTAAGCAGCTGAAGTGACAGCAGAAACTCAGCCAATGTAGCCAAAAAAAGGAAATCCTCTCGATCATTCAGGAAGGGGGAAGGAGGGAGGGATGCAAGAAGGAAGGTGAGATGAAGGACAACAAACATGGAACGTTATGGTAAGAACATAAGTTCTTTATTTTATGTTGTCCCTATCTCATCTTCCTTCTTTCTGTTTGGGACAGCAGCCTCAGCACCTAAATCCTGGGTGGCTCACTGGAAAAAACTCTTCAGGATCGTGGAACCAAAGGATGCCCTGTTCCAGGAGGCCACGTCCAGTTTGTAATGAGCAATGAACGTATGGGAGTTAGCCCATATTGCTGCCGCAGAGTTAGAATCTAGAGGTAGTCGAGCTTGAAAAGCAATAGAGGTAGCCAAATACCTAGTCAAGTGTCCTCTAATCTTTGCTGGCATTTTCATGTTTCGTGACTCATAAATATATGTGATGGTGTTCGAAAGCCACTTTGACAAGGTTACTTTTGAAACCTGAGAACCTTGCTTCTTCTCTGAAAAGGATATAAATAATTGGTCTGATTTTCTAATGTCCTTGGTTCTATGTAAATAAAAGTGAAACTGCCTATGAACATCCAATTGATGGAGCTTATACTCTGCCTTGTTGTCATAATTGGGGAAGAAAACAGGAAGTTCAATGGACTGATTCAAATTGTACTCTGAACATACTTTTGGCAAAAAGGAAGGATTAGTTCTGAGAGAGACTCTTTCTTTGTGGAAAATTAAATAAGGAGGGCAAATGGAAAGTGCCTATAACTCTGAAACCCGCCTAGCTGATGTAATGGCAATTAAGAAAAGGGTTTTCCACTACAAAAACTTTAGAGGACAAGAAGAAGCTGGCACAAGGGGGGGGGGGGATTAGAGCTGCTAAAACTAAATTTAAATCCCACGGAGGGGGAGGTTCTCTTATTGGGGGTCTTAGGGCAGTACCTCATAAGAAGGCCTTGCAAAGTTTATATGACATGACGTTAGAACCTAAGTGTCCTACGTGAAAATTGGAAATGTTAGCCAGTTGCACCCAAATCGTAGCTGCAGCTGCTCCTCTTTCAAAGGTTTCAGCCAAAAAATCGAGAATCTTTGAAATGGGTGCAGTAAAGGGATCAATCTCATTCTTTTTTGCCCAATAAGAGAACCTCTTCCATTTACTAGCATAAAGTTTCCTGGTACTGGGTTTGTGAGAAGACACCAAAATGTGTTGAACCGCAGGGGAGATTTCTGGAAGCCTGGCTAGGACTGGAAGTGGAGAAATCACGCTGTCAGCTTGAGAGTTTGTATGGAGGGGTGGGGAGCACCTGACTGATGTGTCAGGAGGTCTGGAACTGGGTCCAGAATCCAAGGCTCCTCTTGCAGGTGATGCCAAAGGAAAGGAAACCATAGCTGATGAGGACAGTAAGGGGCAATAAGGATCAATTTGCAACCCAACAATTTTGCTTTCTGAAAAACTTTGGGAATTAGAGGAAAAGGGGGGGAAGGCATAAAGCAGTCCCGGGGGCCAATCATGAACAAGTGCATCCCTGGGTGACTGCCCTGACGGTGGGACTAGGGCAAAGTAGCTGCTACATTTGTTGTTTAGGGGAGTGGCAAAAAGATTGCAGCATGGCTGGCCCCATCTGTGACAAATCAGATCTGCAATTTCCTGTTTCAAGGACCACTCATCAGTGTATTGCCCTGCTGAGCTTGTCCGCCATCAAGTTGGATTTCCCTGGGATGTGCGTTGCAATCAGAAAACGTTGGGAAGACATTGCCCATTGCCATACTCATAGAGCCTCTCGATGCAAGGGGTAAGACCTGGTTCCACCATTTGTTGATATACCACACAAATGACATATTGTCCATCTGTATTACTATACTCCCTGAAGGAAGAGAATCTTGAAGTGCTTGCAACACCAAGAGCACCACCCTCATCTCCAGGACATTGATGTGCAAATGGTACTCATGTGGTTGCCAAGTCCCTTGAACAGTCTGTCCCAGATAATGCCCATCCCATCTGGGAAGCATCCGTGGTCACTGTGGTTACCGGCTGGAGGGTCAGGAATGGTCTGCCTAGGGTGACCTGGGGGGAGTAGAGCCACCACTGCAGATCCCTCTTGAAGGATTCTGTTATTGAAATCAGGTGTGACATTAGTAGATCCTGGAATGACCACTGAGTGAAAAGGAGCCATTGCAGAATTTGCATATGGAAGCGCGCCATAGGGACCAGAGTAATTGCTGCCACCATAGAACCCAAGACCTTCAGTGCATACCGTGCCTGAATTATCTTTTTTGTTATGAGTACTGAGACTTGTTGACGAATGGTAGAGACCCTTCCTTGAAGAAGCCTCGCTATCATGTCTCTTGTATTTAATTCTGCCCCTATAAATGTAATACACTGACAAGGCAGATTTATCATAATTTATGGTGATGTCTAGTTGTGCACAAGTGTGAATTGTGTGGTCCGCACTTTTATCAGGTGATGCTCGGTGGTGGCAGTAAGGAGCCAGTCGTCTAGATATGGAAACACCTGGAATCTTAGACGCCTCAGGTGAGCCGTAACTACTGCCATGCATTTGGTGAACACCCTGCGGCTGTCATGAGACCAAAATGCAGAGCTCTGAACTGATAGTGACTGGCTCCCAGGCAGAAACGTAGATATCTCCTGGATTGCCTGTCCATTTTTATATGGTAGTGTGCATCCTGGAGATCGATAGAGCACATCCAACTGTTCTGACCAAAAAAGGGGAGAATGGACTGCAGTATCACCATCCAGAGCTTTGCTTTCCTGACTGATTTGTTTAGTCTGCTAAGATCTGAAATGGGCCTCCAGTCCCTAGTCCTTTTTGGAACTAAAAAGAACCTTGAGTAAGTTCCCGATTCGATTTGGTCTGCGGAGACTTTCTGGATGGCTCTATTTTGTAGCAACCTTCATACTTCTAGGTTTGACTGATCCCGAAGACTGGGTGGAACATCTGGGATTGATCGGTGTGCTCTTTTGGGGGGTATTTGGGAGAAGAGAATGTTGTAACCCCTGGATATTATGGACCGTACCCATGCATCATCTGTTATCATCTGCCAGGCTTTTGGGTACAGTGATAATCTGCCCCCGACTGCCTCCAGAGGTGGACAGCCGGGCAACCCCTCAGGGGTGCTGGAAGGGTCTAGCAGAGAAAGTATCCCTGTCACCCTGCTGCAGACCCCCCCTGCCGTGAGACCGGCATCTCCCGTTATTATTTCCCCCTCTGCCCCTGGGAGAATTTTCTCCATGTGTGTCAGGCGAAGCTCCCTTGGATTTCCGGAACCCATCTTACCACTCTTTTGACCTTTGAGGTAAAGTCTCGAGGGAGTGGAAAAATGTACTCCCACAGCAGAGAGAGTTTTGCCATCCCGTTCACACCTGGTAAGAGTCTCTTTTACTTGAGGCCCGAACAAAGAAGAGCCATCCAAGGGGGCATTTGTAAAGGAGGACTTGAAGGGATCCACAAATTGACATAGGCGCATCCAGGAGTGTCTCTGAAGAGCAACCCCTGTGCCTGCAGACCTACTTGCGACATCTGCCATATAAGAAATCGGGCACATGGAGAAGTTAATGAGTGAGGTCAAGGTCGCAAGCTGGTTAGCCGTCTTGTTCGCTGCTCCCTCAGCTGTAGGATCCTGAAGGGTATCTCCTAACTCCTTGAGGAGATCCCTCTGAAGTCTTGTAAAGTGTGATAAGTAGTTCAGCAACCTGAGTGTAAAGGCCACTGACAAAAACATACGCTTCCCATACCTGTTCATCATCCGGGACTCCTTGTTAGGTGGATGGACAGAAGAGAAAGTTTCTGCAAGTTCCTTCTTGGTGGCTGCTGCCATCACCATAGCATCAACAGGCACTCCTTTTGAAAGAAATGGTTTGTCTTCAGGGGCAGTTATAAATTTATTGGGTCTCTGCGGAACTGGTTCCATGGTTTCTGGAGAGCTCCTTGCCTTTTGACTCACTACAACTAAAAGAGGATCAAAAGGCGGAGACACCCAAGAGGTGGAGGATCAGGAACCAAAAGCATCCAGGTACACGGACTCATCCTCAGAAGGGGCAAGGGACTTCCAGTTACCCCTCGGGGGACCATGGAGACCCTTCTGACTCCTCCAAGTCTATGTCTGAGGTGATGGACTCAGGGGAGTCCAAATACTTCCTACTGCTTTTTTTCTTCTGAGGAACTTCCTCTGAGGCATGCTCAGGGGAGGTTTCGGAAGAGGTGGGATCACCCAATGGGGTGTCCTGGGGCATAGGTTCCTTACACTTGGGGTGGAGGGGAGGTTCTGAGGCAGACACCGGTATAGAAGGGGAAGGAGCCAATGGAGCTGAGGGTGGAGCAGTCTCAGCAGACAGCACACTCCTCATCACCTCGAAGGCACCGCGGTCGTGGACTGAGAGACTCCAGCTCTGAAGAACCTGGGGACTTCCTCTGAACCAAGGGCAATGGCTCCAAGGCCGATGTAGGAGCTGAGCTCACCTGCGCTGATGCACCGAGAGGGAGTGGGGGAGTTGGACAAGGGTCCATTGCTACTCCCCCCCTCGGAGCTGATGAGAACGCATCGGCTCCCAGATCCCTTGACAAACTGAGGTATCGCGGAGATCGGAGAGGTGGTTGGAACTGAAAAACCTAGGGTTGTCGGAACCGACGGTTCCACCATCACGACTTCCATGCACTCTGGTTCTGAACTGGATGTAGTCGGAGAAGGAATCGATGAAAGAACTGGTTGGCCAGATGGAACCACTTCCTTCTAGGCTGGACTTGGCAACAATTTTGCAAATACCGGTGTGTTGAGCAGCCTCTTCACCACCCTTTCCACGTCATCATCTAAAAGGCTCCTGGATGACTGAGAGGTGTGTCATAAAGACCGGTGACTACCTGCCACAGATTGTAAAATGGGAGACTGTGGAACAGATTTCATCGGCTCCAAGGCAGGGGACCTAGATCTTTTATGAGTCCGAGATGGCTCCGAGACTGCTGATGGAGCCGCTGGAGAGAGAGTCTTATCGGAGCCAACTGTCTATTCTGAAGGTTCAGAAGACTTGTCTTTAGATTTGGTCAGCACCGAGGACAGAGCCGATGAAGATGCAGGTTTATCGTCCTGTTTTTTTGCAGGCTGAGTTTCTCCAGATGCAGCTTCACAAGGGGTTTTTAATAAAGCTCGTAGAATAAGCTTGTTTTGTCTCACCTGCAGGACTCGTGCACTAAAGCCATGACAAATGAAACACGAGTACTGCAGGTGAACAGCCCCTAATCAATGCATGCAACTCATGTGCCTGTCCGTAAGGGACATTTTCTGGCAACACGAGTTGCATTTTTTAAACCCTGATGGTTTTGGATCCTTGGACATAGTAAAGTAGACAACACAAGTTAGCAAAACAATTTACAGTAACACAAATACTGACAAAAAAAAACACAACTTTTTTTTTTTTATAACAAGGGAAGAAAAGAGGAGGTAGCCTCTAAGTTAAATGGCTACTTCACCTAAAGAAAGAAAAGCCTCTAACTAAAATGGCTTCTCCTGAAGGAAGAAGAAGAGACAGAAAAAGGGGAAAGCCTTCTAACTTAAACAGGCTGTCATCAGGGATCACAAAGTCAAGGTAGGCCCACGGAAACGATGGCCACAACAAAAGCAATAATAAACAGCCGAAGGTTTTAGAGGGGGGTAGTAGAATATAAGAAAAAAATAGACTAACACTACCAGTATACAAAAACAATCAGGAAACTGTCACAATATTCAAATTTTAGCACAGTAAAAATACTACTTAGCCTGAGCCAGCAGAAGACAATCTCGAAGCTGCAAGCAGCAAATAAGATCTGGGTAGCTACCGCTAGGTAGAAGGTTTTAGAGTGGGTGGGGGGGGGGGGTAGTAGAATATAAGAAAAAATTAGACTAACACTACCAGTATACAAAAACAATCAGAAAACTGTCACAATATTCAAATTTTAGCACAAGAAAAATCCTACTTAGCCTGAGCCAGCAGAAGACAATCTCGACGTTGCAAGCAGCAAACGAGATCTGGGTAGCTACCGCTAGGCATGTTGGGTTAGGGTTAGCCTCGAGCCAGTAAAGACTTTTTGAGCTTTAGTATGTGGCTGAGTCGGAGCCAAGTTCAGCTCCAAACCCAAACAGAAAGAAGGAAAGCGAGATAGGGACAACATAACTTCATTTCTTTCTAACGTAAAAAGAATGCATCTATATTCCAGGCCTGCTTAAAAGGAGTCCTGGAGCAGAATTGTTCACCTGTTTGTTGTGAATGTAGGGGAACAGATCTATCTGAGGTGCTCTCCACAGCTGGATCAGATCATGGAAGACCTTCAATTCAGTTTCCATTTGTGAAGGTCTGTCCTGGTCCTGTTTAGCTTATCTTTCACAATGTTTTGCTGTGATGGAATGTAAGAAGCCTGTAGAGTGAGATTGTACTGAATTTCAATATCCCAAGCTACCATGGCTAATCTACACAGAGGGTATTATATGGAACCTCCCTGTTTATGAACTGCATCACTGTGGTGTTGTCTGCGACCATTTGTAGACTGCAGATGATTGAAAGAGTTGAGTGAATTTATTACTGCCAACATCTCTTTGATGTTTGTGTTTTTGTCTGTTTTTTTTTGTTCCAGCCTGAAGGTTTACTCCCAAAGACTCAGCCCCACCCCAAGCAAAGTCTGAGGCATTTGTTGTTACAGACTGTAGTGGAGTTGGAAAGGACAATGGGAGACTTACATTTAGATAAATCTGGTCTCTCCACCAAAGCAGTTCCCCTTTTTTCAAATCCCAAAACTGGAAAAGTCAGGGGGTGGGGGTCGATCTTGAAACAATACAGATTTTAGACACCATTTAATCTTTCTCATGTGGAGTCTACCTAGAGGAATCATAAATATCATAGACACCATGAATCTGAAATTCCCTTGCTAAAGTTCTTGACTTTTCCTGTTGAAGAAAAGCTCTTTCAATGCTTATATTCAAAAGGTACTCCAGGAATACTATTCTGTGGGATGGAATTAGACAAGTTTTTTGAATGTTCTCCTAGAATACAAATGAAATCTCTTACCCAAGTTAGATATTCCTGACACTTTGAAAAATGACTGCAAAGATAAGCCAATTATCTAAATAAAGAAAATATGAATATCCTGCAGTCTGCAATTGGCTAGCACTGTAGCTGGACACTTTGCAAACACCCTTGGAGCAGTGGATAATCCAAAGGGCAATGCATAGCACTGAACGTGTAATCCATACAAAGAAAATCTTAAGAAAAGCTTGAAATCTGTGGCTAGTGGAATGTGATAAGCATCCTTTAAATCTACCATTATCAAAAATTGAAAGGTTGGGATAACAGGTTGTGAAAGAACAGCATTTTGAACACTGGAACCTTCACAAACTCTTTGAGAAAGGAAATATCTAAGATTAGTCTTCATGAAGGTTTTTTTCTTTGGTACCAGAAACATCCTTGAATAAAAACTTTTCCCTGCAAGAGACAGAGAGAGACAGGTTCTATTACTCCTTGAGCCAGTAAATGCTAAATGACTGGGGGAAGTAAAGAAGTCTGATATGGTGGATGGGGAGGAATCACATGAAAAGGAGATAGGGATTCCCACTGCCTTCTATACCCCTGATGGATAATGCACAGAAACCATTTATCTGAGTTTCACTCTCGTCAAACAATGAAATGGAGAACCAGATATACTGCAGAATAGCCAGAGGGTTGCTGGGTTAGGAGGGGTTACATTTTGTAGATAGTCATTCCAACTTTTTGGACTGTTCTTGTTTCTGTGAGGCTCCTCAGTCTGTTTAGGGCCTCCTTATAATTTTTTTTTGAACATCTGCATGCTTGAAGTTTGTTAAGGTTTCTTATTTTGTTTCTTTTTATAAAAGGATCCTGAATTAGGGATGGAACCTTAACAAACTTGCAGAAGAAATGCTGAAAAACATGAGTAATCTTAGTTTTCCTCTCACATCACATTTTTCAGGACCTTAGCAGCAGATGGTCCAAAAACATTCTTGCTATCAAGGAAGAATTCAAAATGTTAGGTATTACATCTTGAAGCAAATTTTGAGAACATAACCATGCAAATCTTCTTATAACAGACCCAGTAGCAGCTGCTCTGGAAGGGACATCAGCTGAATCTTAAGAATACTTCAAAGAATGCTTGGTTACTTAAAAAAACAGAAGCAACAAGAGCATTCAGAGAAGATATACCATCAGATGAAGGAAAAGTGGTAGTCACATTCCTCATATTCTCAAAAGAAGCAAGCAAAAACTTTAACACGTGAACTTGACAGTTAAGAATTCTGAAAATAGGAATGGCAGAGTAATACACTATTTCCACAAATCTATCAAAAGCTATTCCATCTTTGTGAGAGGGAGAGGGATTAAGATTTACTAAATGTTTAGCTGCAGAATAATTTGACAAGAATACCACTGTAGGGTCAGATCTCGGATTAGGAAATAAGCATTTCTAAGAGTGAGGAAACCTATGCAGCCTATCTGCCTTCTTGGGTGTTGCAGGCTGTAATAAAATATCCTCCAAAGTTGGTAAAACAGAAGAAACAGCAGTTGAGTGAGGAAATTCTAGCTGTAATAAATCATAACAATTTTAAAGAAACCGGAATGCCTTTTTGTTCCCACTGAAAATATTGATTCATTCTAGAGATGGTTTCAGAAAATAACAATTCTTCACAGGGAAAGTCAGAAGAAATAGTCTCCTCATAATGACTTGCCTGAGTGTTTCCTCCAATTCCGTTCTGTTCATTACCCTGGGAATCTTCAGAAACAGAAGAATTTATTTTTCTTTAATGTGACAGGTTAAAGAGCCTGAGCTTAGCCAAGTGGTAAGCCTAGCAAATCTTCCCTATCAAGGGTAACAGACAGTGGAGATAAATTTATAAGTTTCTGCTTCCTTTTACAAGAACATCCATAAGATTAGCCTGACTCATGTCAAGGACATCATTCAAAGAAACAAGCATTGTAGTGTGGCCAGGCAGAGAAACATTACCCAATCCTTCCTCTGAGACCAACAAGAGTGGTTCTCAGACATTTAAAGAACATTCCAACAGCCATTCATGACTTGTCTAACTCCCAATCCATGATGGCTTAAGGAACTACACCACAGGAAACCAAGAAAAAAAGATAAGTGGTCTGAGGAACTTGAAATGGCCTTTAATGTAACAGTGAAAGTGTCAGATTCGAGAAACATTTGCCATTATAGCATATGTTTGTGTGTGCGTGTGTTGATTATTGTGGTTTGCATCTGAGTGACCTGTTTAGTGGTAGTAAACAGAAAGAGTTTTTTTACAGTAAGAAACAGGTAGGATTAAGGTCAGGGATAGGGACAGGGCTATGGCTAGCATCCAAGAGTAAATTGTTGCAGGGGGCCAAAGCCTCAATGCCCACCTTACTAATACATGCTAACCCTAACCCTGCATTTTACCATACCTTACAAAAGCTCTTTCCATAACACTACCACTATTCAGATAAACTAATAGCAGAAGAGAAACAAAATGACCACAGCTGAGGAACGAAAATAGAACTCCAAATTTAACGAAACAAGGTAAAAAGTAAGCACTTTCGCGATCTCACACTGATCGCTTCTTCAGACTCTGTTACAAAACAGGTGAGGTCACCATATTTAAACCTAATTACGATCAATCACAAGTAACAATAAAAATAGTCTGATTAACTTTTAAAGTAACACACTGAATTCTCCATAGGAGAATGCTTTATGAAAAAACATTTGATAAAAATAATTAAAATATAATTTAATAATGAGTACATATGATTCCATAAACACATAGGACTCTACTCCTAAAAATAATAATAAATAAATTCAGTGTTTAACTGGTCTAGCCTTCAGAAAAGGTTTAAGTGACACTGCACTGTTTAACCCAGGTGGTTTTTCAGCTTGTAATAGTAAAATCCATTTCTGTTCAGCTATCTCCACTCTATTCATGTCACCACCCCTAACATTTTCTTCTAAAACTTCTAATGCCATAAAACTAAAGGTATGTTGTGTACCTACTTCCTGCACATGTCTTGCCAGGACATTGTCTCTTTTACATTTGTTATATCCCTTAGATGTTCTAATATACATTCCTTAAAACTTCTATTCATCTTTCCTACGCAGAATACATAGCAGTCTTTGCAAAAGCAAAAATAAACTAAGTGCTGTGTCCTGCAATCAGCATAGAAATTCACCTCTATGTTAAAGTCTTGTGTTGGATGTCTAAAGACAGAATTAGGATAGATATGGTTACATGCCATACAGTTCTTGCATGGAAAAGTCCCTTTCCTCTGGGAGGTGGTCTTGTTCCTGCTGAAACTTGGTTTATAGCATAGTTGCCTTTTTAGTGACTTCTTATTCATAAAGGAATATTGTGGCCTACTATCTATCACACCATCTAGTTCATTTACAGATTTTAGTATGCCCCAATTTTTCTCAAAGATTCTGCAAAAAATTCCTATATTGCTTGAATAAGTGATTGGAAACCTAATCTTGCGCTCCACATACGTCTGTTCAATACGTGTATTACTTCTACTCTCAGAGAAAAAAGGTCTGCCTTTCAAATTACGTTCTGCATACATTTCATTGATATTAGTATCTATATCTTTTTCACTGTAACCTCTTTCACTAAATTCTCTTTTCAACATGGAGACTGCATTGTCTAAGCCCTCTTTGGTGTTATGTAGGCAACTAATTCTCATAAATTGTCCTTTAATGACATTTTTATTGACATGCCTTGGATACATACTAGTTTTGTGCAGGACATTATTCTTCCTACTTGGTTTCCTAAAAAGACTGGTAGCTATATCCATTTGTGAGGTTCTCTGTAATCTAACGTCTAAAAAATCAATTACATCTTTCGAATACTGAAATGTAAATCTCAGGAATTCAGTGGTTGTATGTAGATAATCGATGAATTGTTCCAATCTATTAGATGTGCCCCACCACAAAAGGAAGACATCATCGACAAAACGTACATACCATAAAACATCATTTAAAAAAATCATTCCCTTGTAACAAGTAAGTGGTTTCCCATGAAACAAGTGCTAGGTTGGTGTAGCTATTGGCACATGCAGTGCCCATGGCCACGCCAACCTTCTGCAGATAATAATGGTCATTAAACACAAAAACATTGTTATCCAAGATGATATCAAGTAAATTACAGATCAAATCAACTTTTCTGGGTGTGTATATCTGTTTGGTATTAAATACTTCACGTACCCTCTCAATACCCCAGTCATTGGGTATCACCGTAAATAACGATGTAATGTCCATAGTAACAAATAAGAATTTCCTGTTGATCTCTGCCATTATCTTATTATCTTATACAAAGATTCTAAAAACATTTTGGTATCTCTAAGAATAGTTATCACATGTTTCAAGAACAGGGTGTAAGCATTTCTCAACATAGATCAAAATCACTTCTGTCGCTCACCCTCTACTAGAGACTATGGGTCTCATGGGTGGATGGGTCATGTTCTTATGAACCTTTGGTAACCCATATATAATGGGTACTATGGGGTTTTCCACTTGAAAATATTCAAAGAGCTCCTCAGTAATCTGTTGTGCAATAAGTAAATCAAAAATCAATATTGAGACTCTATCAATGATGCCCTTAACTTTAACACCATAAATTGTTAGATAAGGCATAGTGTCATTAAGATGTATTGTCATTTGTTCTATATAGAACATCTTGTCCATAACAACGATGCTTCCCCCCTTATCTGCTGGTCTAATCTCCAAACTGGATAGCATTTGTAGTTGTGTCGAAGCTTCTACTTCAGCTTTATCTAAATTGTGATAGAAGACAGAACTATTATTTAAGAATTCTTCCCTTATTTCTTTCTCACAGACTGCTACAAAGGTTTCAATGACAAGATTAGGTTTCCAATCACCTATTCAAGCAATATAGGAATTTTCTGCAGAATCTTTGAGAAAAATTGGGGCATACTAAAATCTGTAAATGAACTAGATGGTGTGATACATAGTAGGCCACAATATTCCTTTATGAATAAGAAGTCACTAAAAAGGCAACTATGCTATAAACCAAGTTTCAGCAGGAACAAGACCACCTCCCAGAGGAAAGGGACTTTTCCATGCAAGAACTGTATGGCATGTAACCATATCTATCCTAATTCTGTCTTTAGACATCCAACACAAGACTTTAACATAGAGGTGAATTTCTATGCTGATTGCAGGACACAGCACTTAGTTTATTTTTGCTTTTGCAAAGACTGCTATGTATTCTACGTAGGAAAGATGAATAGAAGTTTTAAGGAATGTATATTAGAAAACCTAAGGGATATAACAAACGTAAAAGAGACCAATGTCCTGGCAAGACATGTGCAGGAAGTAGATACACAACATACCTTTAGTTTTATGGCATTAGAAGTTTTAGAAGAAAATGTTAGGGGTGGTGACATGAAGAATAGAGTGGAGATAGCTGAACAGAAATGGATTTTACTATTACAAGCTGAAAAACCACCTGGGTTAAACAGTGCAGTGTCACTTAAACCTTTTCTGAAGGTTAGACCACTTAAACACTGAATTTATTTATTATTATTTTTAGGAGTAGAGACCTGTGTGTTTATGGAATCATATGTACTCATTATTAAATTATATTTTAATTGTTTTTATCAAATGTTTTTTCATAAAGCATTCTCCTATGGAGAATTCAGTGTGTTACTTTAAAAGTTAATCAGACTATTTTTATTGTTACTTGTGATTGGTCTTAATTTGGTTTAAATATGGTGACCTCACCTGTTTTGTAACAGAGTCTGAAGAAGTGGTCAGTGTGAGATTGCAAAAGCACTTACTTTTTGCCTTATTTGATTAAATTTGGAGTTCTATTTTCGTTCCTCAGCTGTGGTCATTTTGTTTCTGTTCTGCTATTAGTTGCTCTGAGGTGAATACTGAGTGTTAATCCAGCTCTAGCACATTTTTCACTCTACTATTCAGATAAAGTTGGTCTGAATGTGGTAGCATGTTTTTTGTACACAGATAATTTTTTAGTAGGTTTGTTTGTCAAAATGGAAGCACTGATCAGATGAGACTTGATGTTTTACATTTCAGAGGACAGATGCAAGTTCATACAAACATATATTGCACGTTTATTAGTCAACAAATAAAACAAAGTTGTCTGCAATATTTAAAGCAAAGACAGTGTGGAATATTTATGGAATTAGTCCACACTTTTCATCCAGTTTTAGTACATTAATGCTTTGAGTGTCTTCTATTAATTAACTTTAATTAAATATTAATTTATCAACCAGTGAGACAATTGTGCATTCAAACAAACCTCTAGGATCCATAAATCCTTCCCTTCCAAGTACCCAGTCTATGCAACCAAGGACTGATGGGTTAGCAATGCAAACTGCTGTTAAAGTGCAGATTCACAGTTAAACAACTGCCCATACAGGTAATCTACTAATTAAACTTTTTTATTACTGAAATGACACATTGCCCAAAACAAGCCCCAAAAAACTCTTAAAGGAACCTAGTACTGGCCCAATGAGAATACTTTAATCATAGGATGGGACAGGTGTGATGATAACAATGCTGCTCTGTATGACTGTATTCATAAAGAAATGTTAATCTCCAAAGCACTTATTGGCATTCTGGTGATAAGCCTAAGTATACTCATGCCTATTCAATCAGAAGACCTGTACACAATTTTTATATCCTGCATCTCCAATGTTAGGCCAATTCTTCAGTTCCTTTTGTTCTAAGAGAAGCTACGTTAACGTTATTACTACTCAGACATTTGAGGCCTACTATAGCATCTCAGATCAAAATTTCTGTCTTATTCCAATGATTTCTTGAAAACCTCATTTTCACTACATTTCTGTTAAATACTGTTAGCCTATTTTGAAAGAAGTTCTGCATACTTAAAGGTATTTCATACATTAGAAGAACATTCTAACTATTTTTATTTTTACTGATTTCTATAATGCTGAGCTTAGTAATGTAGAAAATAATTCAACAGTAAGCCTTAGTAATGCACTATGAAGTAATACACTAGCTCATTCTGCTTCAACAGTCACATCCCAAAAATAATACCAAGAGGTTCTGTGATACCACATAGCTTATACATAAGCAATATTTAACAGAATACTACTTTACAAAGCCACATTCTTTACTGCCCACTGGTCACATGTACTCATGAGAAAGTAACTACCCAACCTAGCACTTCAACATTAAGGCGCTATAAATAATTGACATCATTCATTTTGTACATGAAAATATTATGACTTCAGCCCAAGAAAACTCACACAGTCAGCATGGTATCTTCTAAAACATGCTCTGCTACACAGAAGCTGGTAGGAATCTGATGGTGCCCTGCTGACGATGTACTGGTCTGTATGCTAAATATGTTTTTCAAGTATGTCTCTCAACAGAGAAAAAATTGTGCATTTTCCAGTAGAATGCTTCTTTTAAAGTCACGAGGCAGTGTAATGTTCAGATCTATATTTAAAGAACCATTCCCCACAGCCCCCTCCTTTCTCAGTTTTCCCACCTTCCTTTCACTCCACCTTAACTTTTCCTTCCCTTGTACAATTAATCATTTATCCTGTATATTTTGAATATTCACTTTGCATGCTACATTGGAGACAATTCTGTAACTTTTCTTTCAGTTTAAATGCTGACAGATTTATTTATTAAGTTATAGTTGTATGTTTACTTACAGTGTTAATAGCTAGCTTTTAAAACAATTTTAACTATTCATCACCACACATTCATCCATTTGAAAATGTCAGCTTTGTTATCTTCTAAGTATTGTATTATTCTGGGTTGAGCCTGAAAGTGGTCCATTGAGATCAGTATTTTTCCCCACTTAACAAATGAAAATAAAATAAAATAAACTTATGTTAATGGCAGTATTTAGAGTAACTGCTTTAAATCAGTGAAAACTTAACTTCTGGAAGTAAAAAAAAAAAAAAAAAAAAAAAATGTACATTTATAGCAGAAAGTGTATGGAACTTAGTATCAACATAAAGGACAGACGGAAGAGTTTTCCTGGGTCTAACTAAGTGTTCCACTGTATCATTTGAAGCAGAATCTGCAGGGAGAAGCCTGAATTATGAAAATGTTTCTGAAGTTCAGTAAGGACCACTTCAGAATATACACTGAAGGGGAGAATAACAGAGAGTGGGACTCCAAACAAGACTACAAGAATAATTACCATTAACACGTTGTCAGGTCTATTAACATATCTCCATGGAGATTCTGGTCAGCAGGTCTTATATTTTAAACTTGGCCATCCTAAAGCAGACTTTGCAGTAGTAGCTTCCCAAGCTCCTGCTTTCTCAATGGCATCACATTTACTACAAAGTTAGAGGTGGAGGTCATCCTCATTCATGTCAACACCAAACAAGAAGGAAAAAAATGAGAATGAACAGAGGGCACTGCCTTCGGTTCTTGAAGTAAAGTGGAACCACAGGCAGCTTGCTAAGTATGTGCAGCTCACAAGGTGGGGTGGGGGGGTCATGCTGTCTAGTACTTCAACCAAATTATGATATGGTATCTCAGCACGTTGATAATTACAAAGTTGTGCCATACAGTTACAGTTTGGGACAATGAACTATAACAGAACCATAAAGAAGCCCTTTAATAAACTGACTGAAAATGTTTGGCTCCATGGTGTGGACTGAAGAAGCCCTGACTGGGATACAGAAGGCCAGGTTTAATTAGCAACCCAGGAACTACAGGATCCAACTGAGGATAGGAGAAGAAAAAAAGTAGTGTGCCTGCTCATCTCTCCTAGGGGGATGCATGTTTGGAAACACACATACACATGAATAGTTCCTCAGAGGAGATCAGAGAACCTATGGAAGCATTCAGTCCATGGGGTAAGGGAAATCTGTGAATTTACATCACTTGCAGAAGTGAGCGAACCCACTGCATGTCCAATCCTAGCAGAACTACTACTCATACATAAAGACTAACTAATGTCTTTCGATTTTTCCCGGTTAGGGGTCGCCACAGCAGAAATCTGGTCTGCTAATGATTGGCAGTGGATTTTTTACGGTGCCAAGTTGCCAGCCCGACACCCAACCTTCAAAGAAGGCACACCCATTCACACACGCACCTACCTGCATGTCTTTAACATCACTCGACCGCAGGGAGGACATGCAGACTCCACACAGAAGGCACTCTGGCTGAGAATCGAATTGGAGAACCTCTTGCTATGAGGCGACAATGCTAACCGCTGCACTACAGCGGCCTTCATACATAAAGACTAACATTACAATATCACTTCACAGCTGACTGGATGAAAGCTGTACAGACATCGGCTCTTGCCTGGTTGGGAATGAATGAGCAGAGTTGTAGTGATCAGCCATATGGTCGGCAGGCATGGAGGGCAGCTAAAGCAGGCTCATGGAAAATGGAGGCAATTCCTTGATGCAAAATACATTTTTCTTGCACATGCTATATTAGCTCTACAACACCTCCCCACTGAAACATATTCTTGCATTGCATGCACTGTTTTGATCATACTTTTTGGTTAAAAAGTGAACTATATGCCAGAGGGTTACAGTACAAATATCTGCCACTGTTCTCTCACTTGCCACCAAAGCAGATCAGTGATGTAGTAATCCATACACATATATGTTCCAGTGAGCTTTCAGCTATTTGAAAACATCCACATTGACTTGAAGACAGAAAATTTTTAACCATTTGGAAAAGCAGTACTTGGAAACAGCTCTCAGTTTGGATCTCCATGCACAAAAGATGAATGAGTCTTTTGACTAGACTGACTCCTAAAAACATAAAATACAGTATCTAATTCTGTAGGCATGTAATATGTAGAGTGGTACTTCTCTTGAAAAATAAAAGGTAAATATGTAACATAATTTAGTGTAACCTCAAAAACTACTTTTGGAATAACTTTCATGTATGTACTCTTCACCTTTGTAATGCCAATGTCTCTTCAAATACTGTATTGAGAACTTCAATCTCCATCAGTATATAAACAGGAGTCAACAGCAGGACAGGGTCCTAACACAAATAAACTCCTTGTCTTTGGAACAAGTTTCCTTATATGTCTAACAAAGTAATGCCCTAGCAACTTTCAAGTTCAATCTTGATGCTTAGATAGGTTTTCATAAATTCTCTGACTTATTTGGTTAGGCTCCTATATGGTCTTCATAACTATTTGCCAAGTATATACATATAAACCTATAAAAGAACTCCACCTTTATAGAAAATATGTTGTCACACACATACAAAAAGAAAAAAAAACATGCAGCTTTAAACTTTTTTTAAGCGATGTTCTGGCAATTCTAGTACTGCTTTGATTTGCATTAAATTTACTTGTCTAATATACACAGTTCTAAAGATGACATTAGAATCCTTTCTAAAACAAAATAAAAATCTCAAATTGCTAAGTATGATTTTCTATGAAGTTTAGATCTAACATCTTCTCAAATATTTATGCCATCAACTAGCACACAGAAAGACGAAACACTCAAATAGCATGGCATGCTGAATGCTTAACTTTGTGAATTTTTACTGATCTTTCTCTTTAACTATGTGACTAGCTGAAGAATAAACATGCATGTTATAAATGTTTGTCATGTCCCCTGAACATCATTTTCTGCAGCTCTTCATGCTTCTTCTGACTGGTGACTACATGATGGCCACTGCCCCCCATCATTTCCCAACTGTGTGAATTAGTATATTGGAGTCATCCTCTCCTCACCTGCTGAGTGACTCCCAGTAAACCAGAATTCTGGTCTCTACCTCCACTTACATTACTAGACTAGTGTCATAAACCAGAATATATTACAGACAGTACTTACCACTGGGCCAGTCCAAATGTTGATGGGTAGGCTAGTTTGGTCCACGATTCAGGAACAGTGTTGTAATACAAGGCTGACTGTAGGATCTCCATATCAGAGGAGATTGTAAGATCACCCTAAAAAAACAAAAGGACAAAGAATACAACTATTTTAGAATGATTTAAAGATTATCAGAAGAGAAGCAGCTACCTGATAAATACACATACCTTTAAGCCAAGATCTAGTTCTTTAAGTGACCGCCTGATTTCATGAATCAGTATATTCATGCGTTCACACTCTTGGAAGCAGACAAGAATATAAGGAGTTCTTTGGCTTGATTTCTGCATCACTTCTACCATGTTGAATTCTTCAGGAAGCTTCTCCAAAATATCATCCAAAATATTTTTTACCTTTAAACACACAACAATTAACAGCATCAGTAAAACAGAGATACCACATTTTTGCTTCAAGTTTTACATACTCCTAGACTACACAGCAGTTCATGACATACTTTCCTTAAGCTGCTGAAAGTGAAACATTTTTACATTTTTTTACTCTAAAACTCTGCACCTTGATAGTGTTTTCTTTCCTTTGGCAGACATGAGCTCCTATGACTAATAGTGTTTTCAAACTTCTGGCAATCTGTTGTTAATACTGTGACCAATCCAATGACAGAATATTTTTCTATCACAGAATGGCTTCATTGGTTAATGCCAAGCTTACAACTGAGTGGATATCAACAAGGTGAGTCAACAAAGATTTTCATATTGAGAATATAGTAGATATCTCTGGTAAGAAGACTGTTTCCACATATACAGGCTTGAATTTATAGTCACCCATCCAATCATGTCTAGTTTTAAAAGTAGATAGGACATTATTTTGTCTGACGTGGGGAAGTTTATTCTAAAGGAAGAGAATGCACTGAATTGTGAATCTGTCATACCAGCAAGGGATGTTGATCTTGCAGCGGCTGATTACACAGGTCTTTGGCATGAGAGTCAAACCCATCATCTGCAAAGATGGAGGAAGTAAAAAAAGGTGGACTTTTCAGTGCCTGAAATGCTAAAGAGAAATCGCCTCTTCAGGACAGGGGTTTTAGTGTATTGACATAGCTTAGATTGTGTAGTTGAAGTTTTCCTGGTCAAAAACATTTGAGATCTTTCTAGATGCTCAGAGCAGATGGCATGTGAGGTACATTTCAAAACAGGTATTTTATATAAAGATTGGCTAATAAGAGAAGACCACAGAGGGATCAAGACTGCATGAGACTTACAGGAGATACAACTGCAGATAATCTGAGCAAGGTAGAAGGATTTCCTAACCATGGCTGAAATATGGTGATCAAAATAAACATTATCAAAGTAGGTACAGAAGCTTTTGGGTAACTGTATCTGTTTTGAGAGGGGTGTCAGCAACATGGTAAGAGGAATGGGTGATATCTTTCTCAAAGATAACTATGCCCATTTTTACATTTAAGGTGAGCCCATGACTGACACAACAGGTTATGGACTGGTTCAGACACTGCTGTTGTATCTGAGTGCCCAAGAGGGAATTTGATAATTCTACTCCCTTTGCATTTGTCAGCAAGCTTATTTAGCCAAAGACCCTTGACATCTGCTTTCATTTCTCAGAAGGAGATGCTGAACACAAAAATGCCCTGGATAGAGCCCTATGGAACTCCACTTATGACATCTCCCTGGCTAGAGCAGGTAACCCTATCTTAACAGGATGTGATCTGCCAGACAGCATATTAGCCATACAGCGGACTACAAATGGAAGTATGTTAAACTGGGGAAGCCTGTCTATAACATCAGTTTTAGGGATGGTGTCAAAGACCTTGACAAAGTTAAGGTAAGCAATATGGTCTATGTGTCTCTCATCTCAGGTTCTAGTGACCATTTAAAAGGAATTGACTATGTTTAGTCAGCATGATCTACCTTTTAGAAATCCAAGAAAGTTTCAGACAGGTCACCTATATCATTGTTTATCAGCTCAACAGTTATGCCCACCATAACTTTACTAATAGTACTTGTGAGGCTAGGTAGAGGCCTGTCATAGGACCATTCCTCATATTTCAGGGATGCATAAATTGAAGTTATTCAAAATGAGTTCAGCTAAGTGGTGCTTGACACCTACCAGCAAAGATCCAAGGATATTATTAGGTCTCATGGAACTAGTATTTTTGGTTTGGGATATTGCAGATATAACTTGGCCCAAGGTGATTTTGGGAAGGATGGGATGGGTGGTAGAGAGGGGGGACATCTGACTGGGATGAGGGGCACATACTAAGCCCTGACTTTATGTGCAAGGCTATTAGCAATAACTTCAGGATCAAAGTTGAAGACTCCACTAAACTAAAGTCTGCTTAAGTAATGGGTATCATTTCTACGTTTCTAAATGTAAATGAAAGCAGCCTTGCATCTTTAGAACTGGTAGTAACTTTGAGCTCATACCTGCTCTTGCAGTCCTTAATAGTGTACTTGAGAATTGTACTTATTAGTTCTAAGTTCTTTTTATATTGGGAAAATGGTGATCAGTTGCAGATACCTTGAAGTTCCCTCTTTTTGATTTAAAGCTTATTTGTATGAGATTTCTGCCAAATAGACTTATTTTTGAATTTACCATTATTCTTATGACATACGGGAACAGATTCTTTGATGCAACTGTCCATAAGAGAAGAGAAGTATGCAACAGCATCACATACTGAATTATTTGGAACAGTGCATCATTTATAGCTGTCATGAAAGTGTGTAAACAGGAGGCATGTTTTGGAGTAATCATAAAATACTAGGGTGTTCTTGGTGGTTTTAAACTATGTTTTACTTGAGAAGGTTACTGCTTGGTGGTTCGATCTTACTAAGGAGGTACTGGCAATAAATGTGTATGACACAAAGAACTTGGTAAGGACAAGGTCAATAAGATTATCATTTCTGGTGGAGTAGGGAACAACTTGATTCAGAGAATTAGCCTCAATCAAACTGTGGAATCTTTGAGAGTATGTATTGATAGTTAGAAAGATATTCCAATTTATAAGGTAGGGCTAGTTAAAGTGATCCATAATAAATGTATTTCGTCTGATGGAGAGATTTTTTTGATCTGACTTAGATAATCAGTGTGCACAGTGGAAGATCTATTGTTGGCAATAGTAACATTGCTGGGGTGGGGCATAGGGGGCTGTTGCTGTGGGTGCAAAGTGTTAGGGGGCATGAGCACCCTATCTCAACTGCTCTTTAGAAATAGTGTATACTGACTTTTAAATACTAGTATTGCATTTGCAAGCAAAGCTGAGCACTGTAGCATTCTATGTGTGGTCTAAACTGTAGTAAGCAATGTGCTACAGTTTAAAAGAAAAACAAAAAAGGCTTTTTTCTTTCTTTTTTGAAAGTCAAATCTGAGCGCTGTGTGTGATAAAAACTATAGCAAATGCTTGGTATAAATGTAGCATGCAGTTTGCTGTAGTTTAAACTAAATTTTTTTATATAATTTAAGTGCTTTTATCACTCCATTTTCCTTGTGCATAAACTACAGCAACTGCTTGTTAGAAATGTAGCAAGCAGTTTGCTATAGTTTAAGGAAAGAGAAGATGGAGGGATGGGGTAGGGTACAGAACTGAGAGTTGATTGGCTCCTACATTTCAGGAGCATCAGATACTAAATCATGGACATTTATTTAAAGTTGCTCATCTCCTGAGAAGTTGGAGTGGGACACAGAAAAAGGACCTGGTTGGCAATTTTATTTACAATTATTTTCCTTGTGAAGTTCTAACATGTTATCATGCATCGTTTGTCATAAAACAATAGATTTACTAATAAATATAGATATGCCCTTACAGCTTACTGTTGACCTGTTGACCTGAACACATGGTAAGAGCTGAGGTACTGTAGCAAGTAGAGAATGCTATCTTTGTAATTGAAATACATTTCTGTAACTACACAAATATGTATACCTTCACGGTAGAGGCATACCTCAAGCTCAGACATTTTTCTGTTCAAACCTCTAGCACTGAGCAACACTAGCTTGACACTATCCAAATTAGAATTTGCTAAGTGGACATGTCCATGAACTGCTGAACTTATCTAAACAGGCATTATGGAGGCTGGAGGCAGCAAGGCTTTGGACAGTAATTGAAAGACATTTGATGAGAAGTGCAACCCATCCCTAGAAAAGAAGGAGAGTCTGTTTAACACCTTGACCCAGGCAGATACAAGATGGATCCCCTTAAAATGATATGTTAACTATTCATCTGCTAAAGCCAATTACTTTATATCTGAACTTAGACATGATTCTGAGTGATGACAGCATACTGTTCAGCACTAGTGACTTTCCCTCCTTGAAGAAATGACAGGAAAGCTCAAAAGCTTCTCTTTGCATCTCCCTTAGGTGACTCACCTAAAGTAGTTCAGGCCAAATGGGTAAAACTTATAAAAAGATTTGAGCTTATACTGTTGTAAAGAAAAAGAAGTTATGTACTTACCATAACATTCCATGTGAGTTGTTCATCTCGCCTTCATTCTTACTGATGGGTTCGGAGCTGATCCCTCGGCTCCGAGTCAGCCTACTACAAAGCTTGAGGTCTTCAAATAGCTCGCGGCCAATTCCCTATCCCATGATGCACCTAGAGTTACCTCAGATCTTGTCTGCTGCATATAACAATACCATATGTTATTCTATCACTCCCTAAGAGAAAGTATAGAAGGGTTGAGCAACCAGGATGGATCCAGCATCTCAGTCTTCTAAATGCCTAGGAGGGGCTAGGAGGGAGGGACGTAAGAATGAAGGAGAGATGAACAACTGACATGGAACATTATGGTAAGCACATAAATTCTTTATGTGAAGTTGTTCTATCTCGCCGTTCATTCTTAGTGATGGGTAGCGTCCCAAGCACCATCTATCTCGGGTGGCTCACAGGAGTACATTTTTCAGGACAGTGGATGCAAAGGAGGCCCTGTCAACTTTGTAATGAGTGATAAAGGTATGAGGTCTTGACCAAGTAGCTGCTGCACAAATGTTATCTATAGGAAGTCTGGCAGAAAAGGCAGAGGATGTAGAAACTGCTCTGGGTGAGTGAGCTTTAATTTTATGGTGTAAAGGCATATTGGCAGCTGAATAAGCAAAGGTGAAAGAATCAGATAACCATTTAGATAGAGTTGTTTTAGCCACTGGCATGCCTTTCCTGGTTTCTGAAAAGGAAACACAAAGCTGTTCCAACTTCCTAAAATTTTTTGTTCTATCCAAGTAAAATCTGAGCTGTCTGTGAACATCAAGTTTGTGCAGCATGTATTCTAGATTGTTGGAGTGATTGGGAAAGAAAACTGGTAAATCAATAATTTGGTTAAGATTAGTTTCAGTGCAAACCTTAGGCAAAAAGGAGGGGTTTGTTCAAAATGAAACTTTGTCAGCATGGAAAATCAAGTAAGGAGGTTTAATGGACAAGGCTTGAAGCTCTGACACTCTGCGGGCAGAAGTAATAGCTACTAAGAAGATAGTCTTCCATGACAAAAATTTGAGGTCACATGAGGAAGCTGGTTCAAAAAGAGGAAGAATAATGAAGGAGAGCATAAAATTTAGATTCCATGGAGAATAGGGAAATTTCACAGGTGGTCTGAGATGAAAAGTCCCTTTGAGAAAGGCTTTGGATAATTTCTGTGACATAATATTCAACACTTCGAATCCAAGATGAAAATTAGAAATGGCAGCAAGTTGAACCCAAACAATTGCTGCTGCAGCTCCATTGTTGGAAATCATGGTCAAGAACTGTAAAATGGAGGCCAAAGGGGCTTGGTTAGGTTCAATATTGTTTTTAGAGGCCCATATAGAATTTATTTTCCATTTGCTAAGGTATATCTTCCTTGTAGAGGATTCATGAGAGGATAAAAGAATTTGCTTAGTCTCATTGGGAAGGTTATGGTACCTGGCTATGATGGGAATTGGAGCAGCCAAGCTGTCAGCTTCAGGGACTGGATGAAGTTCCTCCGAGTGTGTCAGAAGACCCGGAACTGGGTCCAGAATCCAAGGGTCCTCCAAAAGATGAAGTCGAAGGAAGGGGAACCAAATCTGATGAGGCCAATGAGAGGCTATTAGAATGATGGTCCTTCCCAGAGTTTCTGCATACTGTAGAACCTTGGGTATTAATGGGATTGGTGGAAAAGCATAGAGGAGACCCGGAGGCCAATCGTGAATGAGTGTATCCCTTGGGGCTTCTCCCGGACAGGGAATCAGGGCAAAGTAGCTTTTGCATTTCATGTTCATGCGACTGGCAAAAAGGTCACAGCAAGGCTGGACCCACCTGCGGAATATCCTGTCCACTCTTTCTTGAGGGACCACTTGTGGGGCAACAAAATTGCTCTGCTCAGCTTGTCTGCTATTATGCTGGATTTCCCCGGGGTGTGCATTGCTAACAGAAAGCGCTGGGTGAATATAGCCCACTGCCATACTCTTAGAGTCTTGCGACAAAGAGGATATGACCTGGTTCCTCCTTGTTTGTTCAAGTACCAGACCACTGACATGTTGTCTGTCTGAATCGCAATCGTACCCAGAGGAAGAGAGTCCTGGAAGTACTGCAACACCAAAAGTACTGCTCTCATCTCTAAGACATTGAAATGCAGATGTGTCTCTTAATCGGTCCATGTGCCGTGGGCTGTCCTTCCCTGAAAATGCCCCCCTCCCACCCTATCAGGGAAGCATCTATGGTCACTGTGGCCGCTAGTGGGGGTAAAATAAAGAGACGTCCTATTGTGACATGAAGTGAGGTCAATCACCACTGAAGATCCTTTTTGCAGATGTTTGTGATCATTATCAGGTGAGACATGGGAAGCTCTTGGTAAGACCACTGAGTGAATAACAGCCAATGTAGTATCCACATGTGCATACGACCCAGCGGTATGGCCAGAACTGCAGCTGCCATCATACCTAACAACTTTAGAACTTTTGATGCTGGAGCCTTGTTTTTGGATATCAGAATGTGGACGTGCTGATGGAGTAGTAAGACTCTCTCTATTGGAAGTCTTAGCATGGTGGTGGTGGTGTCTAATTCTACTCCGATAAAGATGATATGTTGCGATGGTGACAAGGCAGATTTTTCTGAGTTTATTGTAATGCCCAGCTGGCTGAAGAGTGACAGAGTGGATTCCCTGGCTCGAATGAGTTGATGCCTGGTGGTGGAGGTGAGGAGCCAATCGTCTAGGTACGGAAACACCTGGAATCCTAAACGTCTCAGGTGAGCCGTGACCACTGCCATACATTCGGTAAACACTTTGGGGGCTGTAGTGAGACCAAAAGGCAGGGGTCAAAATTGGTAATGATTGGCTCCCAGCCAGAAGCGCAGATGATCCCTGGATGGTCTGGCCATTTTTATGTGGTAGCATGCATCCTGGAGATCTATCGAGCACATCCAATTGCCTTTCCCTAAGAATGGAAGTATAGACTGAAGCATGACCATCCAAAACTTCTCTTTTCTGACAGATTTGTTTAGCCTGCTGAGGTCCAATATAGGTCTCCAGTCCCCTGTCTTTTTTGGAACTAAAAAGAATCTTAAGTAAGTTCCAGATCCTGTCTGGTCTGCTGAGACTGGTGGGATGACTTCTTTTTCTTAGCAACATTTGGACCTCTATCCTTGCTTGTTCCCGGTAACTGGGTAGAACGTCCGGGATTTTCCTTGTCGGTGGCGGGGGTGTGGCGAAAGGAATGAAGTATCCTGTGGAAATGATACTTTGTACCCAGTTGTCATTTGTTATTTTCAGCCAGGCATCTAGGTATAAAGATAAGCAACCCCTGACTGCCTCCAGAGTAGGACAGTCAGGCCTCCTTTCAGGAGTGCTGGTAGGGCTTTCCAAAGAAGCAATCTCTGTCACCCTGGTTTTGCGGACCCCCCTCTGGCATGAGGGTGGCGTCTTCCATTATTGCCCCCTCCTCTGCCCCTGGAGGGGGGTTCACCATGTGCATCCTGAAAGGCTTCTTGGACTTTTTGGAACCACATTTTCCCTCCCCTTCGACTCTTGGGGTAGGGTCTGGTAGGGGTGGAAAAACAGACTCTGACGGCAGACAGAGTCTTTCCTTCCTGCTCACACCTGGTCAAAGTTTAATTGACTTTGGGCCAGAAAAGAGATGAGCCATCAAAAGGGGTATTCACAAAGGAAGACTTGAAGGGCTCTGCGAAGAAACATAAGCACATCCAGGAGTGTCTCCTAAGAGCAATTTCTGTACCCGCTGCCCTAATCATTCCATCAGCTGAATAAGAAATGAGATGCATGGACGAGTTAACAATGGAGTTGAGGGTAGCAAGCTGAGAGGCAACTTTGTCTGAAGCTCCTGCAGCTACTGTACCCTGAAGAGTATCTCCCAGCTCTTTAAGGAGATCTCTTTGTAGTCTTGTGAAATGGGTTAAGTAGTTGAGGTAACGGAGTGTGAAGGTCACTGAACTAAAAGTGTGCTTCCCAAATCTATCCATGATCTTGGAGTCTCTGTTAGGAGAATGGATAGAAGAGGATGTTTCTGACATTTCCTTTTTGGTGGCTGCCGCCACCACCATGGCATCAACTAGCATACCGTTGGTCAAAAAGGATTTTTCTTGGGGAGCAGAAATAAACTTATTAGGCCTCCTAGGAACAGGCTCCATGGTGTCCGGAGACTCCCAGGCCCTTTGTGAGACCAGCTGAATCAGCTCATTGAAGGGCGGAGACACCCAAGAGGTGGAAAGCTGAGACCCAAAAGCCTTCAGGAGAACTAACTCATCTTCAGTAGGGTTTTTGGTCTGCCAGTTACCCCTCTGCTTAAGGATTTCTAGTATCTCAACAAATGAGATATCCTCAGAGGGGGACGTGGGGACCCTTCTGATTCATCCAAGTCAGTGTCAGATGTCAGGGACTCCCATGGGGAGTCTAGACGCTTCCTCTTACAAACTCTCTTCCTGGGAATCTCAGCAGTGGGAGCTTCTAGTGAGGTCTCGGAAAAGCATGGGCCACCCAATGGGGCTTCCTGAGGCTCTGGGTTTCTACACTTGGCCAGGATCTGTGAAGCAGAAGCAGACACAGGCAATTTAGGGGAGGAAGAAGCTGGACCTGAGGTCAAGGATGTCCCAGGAGACATAACTCTCCTCATGGCTTTGAAGGCACCCCTGCTCCGATGCGGAGGGATTGACATATCCAGGGAAACAGTCGATACCCCCGGCACTGGGACAGTGGGCTCTGAACCCAAGGTAGGAGCCGAGCTCATCCGAGCCGAAGCCCCAAGAGGCAGAGTCGGAACCAACATCACTGGACCCGACCAGAGGGTGTTGGCTCCTAGACTCCTCGATAGGCACAGAGGACGTCAGAGTAAATGAAGCCGAGGATACTGGAGCAGGCGCTGGCTCCGAAGGCTCCACAATCAACAAGTCCAACTCCTCTGGCTCTGAAGGACCAGTATGGCTTGGAGGAGAAAGATTTGCAGCTGGCATAAGGGTCTTTGGCTCTGAAGCCACTAGGGTCGCAGCCGATAAAATTTTTGCAAAGGCCGGTGCCTGTAACAGCTTCTGTACCACACGATCCACATCCAGATCAGAAAGGCTAATAACAGACTGAGATGAATGGATCAAAGGTGGTACCGATTGCAATAGAGGAGATTTAGGTATTTCGGATACCGGTTCCAGGACTGGGGACCAGCTCCGAAAAGATAAGACGATGGGCTCCGATGTCTGTGGAGCCAACGTCAAAGCTTTTTTGGATTTTTTTTGTCTCAGAAGTCTTAGAAGACTTTGAGAACTTGCTGGATCCATCCTGGTCACTCAAAGCTTCTTGGAAAGAGGGTCTTTTAAAACCTCTATCTATCAACTTCCTCTTTCTCTCCTGGAGAACCCTGGAAGAGAAAGAATGGCATATGGAGCAGCTATCCTGTAAATATAATGCTCCTAAACAATACACACAATTGAGATGACTGTCAGTGACAGACATTTTTTGGCCACATTTGGGGCATTTTTTAAAATGTGACTTGGGATGTTATTCTTGGTCAGTTATATTGTACCAAACACAGAAATAAACAAGATTACTGTCAAACTAACAGTATGAAAATTAAATAGTAACCAACAGTCAAAAGCCTTTAGAAAAATCAGGCTAAAGTCACACACACCCAAATTTATCTATAGACGGATAAAATATTAATTGTGACAGAAAAACTCTGGTCTAAAAGCACACAATATTAAATGCTAAGCAGACTATAGTACAGTGATAAAGATAGCCGCTATTTCACACACACTAAATCTTATCTAAATATTCTAAACTAAGCACAGTGTACACAGAATTAAACAAGATTACTGTCAAACTAACACAATAAAAATTGAACAGTAACCAACAGTCAAAAGCCTTTAGAAAAGAAATCAGGCTAAAATCGCACACACAATAAGTATTTAACTATAGACAGATAAAATATTAATTGTGACAGAAAACTCTAAAAGCACACAATATTAAATGCTCAGCAGACTATACTGTAGTGATAAAGATAGCTGCTATATCACACACAAAAAACGTATCTAAATATTCTAAACTAAGCACACTCTAAATAAAATAAACCTTATCTAAATTTTTGCATAAACTGTGACAAAAGGTCACTAACTAAGCACACACTAAGTATAAGAACAGGGTAACAGTGACAGAAAGGTCACTGATAAAACACTCTTTAAACTAGGCCTAGAAAAAAAGATGCCAACTATAAATTTATAAGAAAGCACACCAGGGGAAGGGAAATGCACTATTAAGCTATATAAGAGCTTATAAAAGTATCTAAAACTACTATTCTAGTCAAAGTTATCAATATTAATAGGAAATATTTGTAAAGTAAGGTTATACTGGCCCGAGCTAGTGAGAACCTCCAATCTGTTGCAGCAGCAAACTAGATCAGAGGTAACTCTAAGTGCATCATGGGATAGGGACTTGGCCTCGAGCTATTTGAAGACCTCGAGCTTTGTAGTAGGCCGACTCAGAGCCGAGGGATCGGTTCCGAACCCATCAGTAAGAATGAACGGCGAGATAGGACAACTTCATATATATTGATTTATTAGATAAGAATTTTAATTTCATTTTAGTTAGAATAATGAAAATAAATTAAATGGCACTTACAGTTCAGTCTGAATATATGTGACGACACAAACACACTGAAACCATAGGTATAAAGTCAGTAGCTAATATTAGTAATTATTCCAGTTTAATTCTAGTGGCTGCCAAACAAGCAATTTCTAAAAAATGGAAATCAAAATCTAAAGCAAACATACCAGAAGTAGTGACTATAATAATAAAAAAAAAAAAAACTAGAAGTGGGATCTTTAGAAAAAAGTAGGAGCAAATTACATAGAAAAAATGGGAACTGTGGGAACAATACATGCAGAATAATGTTTTGGAAGAATGAAATTTAAGGGAAGGTTTCAGTTTTAGATTAGCTTCTGTTTTATATAATTCAACTTGCTCAGGGCACACTGCAGTATTCAGAAGATTAATCCATCTCTTCATCTTACTTTAAAACTCATGATATTTGAGACTAAAGTGCCAATCATTGGAGAGTCAAGGAACTGCTTCTCAGAAATCAGGTAGGTATTTGTGCTAATGTTTTTCTCCTGGTGAGAGAGGGAGCACAGGGACATTATTTCCTAGTCTTTTGAGATATTACTAATCACTGAGAAAAATGAAAATGTCTTCTTAGGAGCCCCATTGGGATTCATGCTTTATTCTTGGTGAGAAAAAGAGCAGAGGGAACTGATTCCTATTTTTTTAAACAAGGAACATCTTTATTAAATTATCACGTACGACAGAGGCAATCATACATTTATATAAATGAAAACGAATCATATTGACATAATCTTAGTTGCAAACATTATACATCACTTGTAATCTATCCAGTCCTTGTCACTCAATGATTCCATAGCTCATTCAAATCCTGCCTTCTTTTAAACCTCATTCCTCCTCTGCATGTACTGTTCCCACAATTCCCATTTTTTCATACGTAATTTGCTCCTACCCTTTTCTAAAGATCCCAATTTCAGTTGTTTTATCTCTGTTACTATATTCACTACTTCTAGTAATGTTGGTTTAAACTTTTGATTTCCATTTTCTAGTAAATGCTTTTTTGGCAGCCACCATAATTAGACTCAGCAAGGCCTTATGATGTCTAAGCAATTCCGATCCTGTATCATAGCTCAGAAAATCATTTTCTTAGTTACACCAATTTGCTCACTCAGTATCTCTGGCACAGTTGTCTGTAGCAAATCTTTAAAGTCTGCCAACTTATTACACTCCCAGAAAGTATGTTCCCAGTTATCTCCCTCTTCCCCATCACACCTCCAACATTTGCTGTCTACCCGAGGAAAAATTCTTTGGAGTCTATTTGGGGTATAAAAATATGTATGTAAACACTTCCAAGCAAAGATCCTCAATCTTCTTGATTTTGTTGCATATTTGGGAGACATACATATATTCCCCCATTGATTCTGTGTGAATTACCTATCCAGTCTCTCTTCCCAATCCTTTCTAACCTCCTCTGATTGATTCTTTAGTTATCATGCAACATTTTGTATGTTCTACTAATTATTCCTTTTTAACAGCAGCTTCTGTTCTATATTCTACTAAACACTCTACCACTGCTGTTTTTAACTTAGGATCCCTGTATGTATTCTCTTTGCCTATACTCCAATATCAATCCTTGATAGGGAAAGCAATCTCTAACCTGCAATCCAAATAAATTGTTGATCTCTTCCCATTCTACCTTTTCCTTTCTAATTATTTGCTTCCAATATCTTGGTTATTTTATTAGTTTTCTCCAATAAATTCCAGTCCCCTCTTGCCTACTGTCTGCATCCGTAACTGCAATCACCCCTATCAGCAGAATCTCCTTTCTCCATTCCTGTGATGGCTTAGTTCATAGAATACTTTCTGCTACTTTATGAATATAATATTCTGTATGGTTATTGTTATTTTCTTAAGGATCTGCATCCAAAATCATCCCAGTCTTCCCTTGTTTCTTGAGCTTCCTCTTGCTTCATCATCGTCATGTTCTACTTTGAATTACAGGTTTCTGCTTGTGCTATGTATAGGAGCCTTAACTGTGTAGCTCTGAAATAACCCTTCAATCTGGTTATCTCCAACCACCTTGTTCAAATGGAAGAACCAACTTATCCCACTTGATTCTTGCTGTTTTCTCCTCTGAGATAAAATCCTTCAGCTCTTTATTAATTAATATCTACAACTTCCCCTCTGGTTGATAAAAATATGCCTGACCTGTGTAAAAAACTGAAGGGACTAAAACATTTTAACTGCTTGATATTCCAATTCATATCCATATAACAGAGCTTCCAGTTTCTCAGTTGTTGTATTATCTTTTGTTTTGTCTCTTCTCACATACCCTTAGCTGCCACACCAGAATCCTTTTTAATCCATACTCCTAAATACTTCATTTTATCAAGTCCCCATAAATATGGATATTGCAGAACCAAGTCATGTGTGAGTACATAACTTACAGCTATTGCCTTTCCCTTTTCTGTAATACTTTAACATTTATCATTCCCTCTAAATAATTCTTGGTGCTTCTTAACTATATCTATCTTTCTTTTTATTTCCACCCTATTTAAAACTCCACCTTAATTTATTCCACTGCCAGCTATATTTTCAGAACAAATTTGTCTTCTCTAATAACTCCTGAATAATTTCTACTATTTATTTCTTGAATTTCTCTCTTTTCATCAGATAGATGGGAAAGCACCAGTGTCTCATTTTTATTTCATTACCCTGCATTTTTATTTTAGTTATTATTGGCGAGTGATCTGAAATAGTTATTGGATGCATATCAAAATGTTCAATTAAATGCACATGTTCTTGTGAAATGTAAGTTCTGTCTAACCTAGCCCAGTTTTTATATCTTGGGGAATATGTAAATTCACTCTGAACTCCTGCTACTCAACTATAAGTAATATTCCCTGTTGAAAACTGATTATTTCTCCCAGAATTTTCGTAAGCTCTATTACAGCAGTTTTAGGTGGAATATAAATATATCTCAGTGTAATCCTCCTCCCTTGCCAGTAGTCCCTTAGTACTATGTATCTACCATTATCATCTCCTTTTATCCTCTTCTATCACTACTGGAGCTCCTCTTGCAATTAATAGAAGTACTCCCCTTTTCCTTTGTCCCAGTTATTCTGCTGAATAACTGTCAGGAAAACCTTTATTTATCAAATTCACATGTTTAGCCCCTTCCAAATGTGTCTCCTGTAGCATAGCTATCTGCACTCTAGGTTTTTTAATATAGCTCACTACTCTTCCTTTTTTGTATACATCTCTGAGACCACTAACATTTAAAGATGGTATTGAAAGGGTCATTTGTGTTGAAAAGTTGTCATTTCCACCTTTTATTTGTAACCGCTTTTTGTTAAGTACCCAGTTCCAACTTTTATGTTAAGTGCACACAGTTGATCTTTTATACAGTTATTTCTTGTCATATCCATTTGAGCCCATGTCACATCTCACAAAACTTTTTATTTTATTGAAAGCCCTCAAACAAGAACACAAATTCACTCCCAATACATCCCAAAAACCTATTAACTTAATATTAACACATAAAACCCTGTACATCTTACCTTCCTAATAGGAACAATTGCCCAAAGTGACAGCCACCTCACAGACTTGTGTTACCCTAAAGGGAAGGTTATCCATGCAAAAACGCATGGTACAGCCTATGTTTCTACTAACTGCTGCCTGGTTTTGTCTCATCTTTAATGCTGTCCCAGAAGAAAGAAAACACTTGAATGCTTTCAGAAAACATTATCTTCTAGCCATTAAAAGAAAGACGTATTCTGTTTTTATTGCTCTTTATCAAATTTTCTCCAAGGAGACATGAGAACCAGATACAGAGTTGCTTCTACAACTATTTATTTATTTATTTACTAGAGGAGAGCTTTATTATGTTCAATGTTCTTTTTTAATTATTTGCTTTCTCTTAAAACTTGTTACTAGATAAAGCTAAGAGCCTTAATCCAGTCATTCCTCTATGCAAGAATGAGAAAAAGCACATTTTTTCTTTTATCATACTCTTTTGAACACACTTTTATTCTTTTTTTTTTTAACATTGCATGGCCCATATTTCCTTTGTGCCTAGAGTGACACAGCGGTGCAGTTGTTAATGTTGTCATCTCACAGCAATAGGTTCTCTGGTTTGATTCTTGGCTGGGGTGCCTTATGTGGGGAATCTGCATGTCCTCCCTGCATTTGCATGGGTTTCCTCAGAGTACTCCAGTTTCCTCCCACATTCCAAAGATGTGTTTGGAGCATTTCTCCCTGGGCCTCTGCTGAAAATAGGCTCTGTCCTAGTCAGACTTTCATGGTCAACAAATGTTACATAAATAAATAAATAACATTTCTTTCTTAGCATGTTCTGCATGAAAAAATGATTTGCCCCTCCAGAAAAGAATATTCTGAAGATAGCTGGGTACAGCAGTTTGAAATTCATGTCTACTTCTCGACATTCACTGATCTGTGGAATAAATTTACTCCTCTTCTGTCTGGTGTACAGTAAGTAATCATTTTCCACAAACACTCTACTGTCTTCCACTTTTAGTACTTTGTCCTTCTGTCACAGTTCTGTCAGAATCATCTCCTTCTGCTGGTAGGATTGCATCTTTACTATTAAAGGTCTAGGTTGCTTTCTTATGGCCAGGTTTGGAGCATACACACTATGTGCCCTTTCAATTACCAGCTCTTGCTGTAGAATACCAGTCCAGTTGCTTATTTTTGCTTTCATAAAATGAATACAGACTGTTCCTTCCAGCTTCTCTGGTACAGCAGAAAATAAATCTCAGGTTTTCCCTGCATGCTCTGCCCTCTAATTCTATTACTTTTTGGAACATCTTTTCTTGAGCAGTCTCATATTCAACCAGCCTTGTCTTCATTTCAACCTCCAATTTTTGCAGTTTTATCACTTCATCTAAATATCTCTTTAAAGCCTCTTCCATTTTATCCAGCCTTTTGTTATATGAGTTGATATACTCCATCAGTGTTTCATTTATTTTTATTAGCTCTGAGTACATTTGACTTATTTTCTCCTCTAGGTTATTGGAAGTCATGTCTTGCACCAAAGCTGGAGCTTACACTGCTTTCAGCTGAACAGCTGCAGAATTCTTCCTCGTCAGTGATTTTTTCCTCACCTTTTGTAGTTGATTTTCTATCAGGTTCTCTGAATTTCTTTCTTTCTTTTTTTTTTTTTTTTGCTGACGTCTAGCCAGTTACTGAATTTTACCCAAACATTAGTTCACTGTCTCTCTCTCTTCTGAGTTTCTGATTTCACACGGGGAGAGCTTAAATTAAGCTGTTACTCAATGTGCAGCATCTTGGAAGTTGGAATTGATTCCTATTGGTCTCTAATTGGGCAGTGTGTAGTGGGCTTCATTGATTGGTCTGGCTATAGTTTTTATGAGAACCTCTTCAGGGCTTTTGTGCAGCTTGTCTTTCTGTTGTGTCCAGCTGCTGTAGGTTTTATCCAGATTATCTA
This sequence comes from Protopterus annectens, assembly GCF_019279795.1. Taxonomy (NCBI): domain Eukaryota; kingdom Metazoa; phylum Chordata; order Ceratodontiformes; family Protopteridae; genus Protopterus; species Protopterus annectens. The sequence goes on from NC_056731.1 coordinate 212,425,649, forward strand.
CCAAAAGAAGACTATAGCTAGTGCACTGAACCAAGCAACATTTGTGTTAATGCTATTTAACAGGAAGTACCTTAGAATTAGTGCTATCCTTTTGCTTGTGGTGAGGAAAGAAGCAGACAATCACTGATTCTTAGCTGCATGCAACTGTGCTGAGACCAACATTATCTCATAGTGAGATAGCACCTGCAGTAGTCAATGTCACACCTTATAGGTGATACACTCTCTTTAGCCCACAATAAGCAGCACCTGGAACAATGGATTTATACTTTATAACCATCTCTGGAGACAGCTTGGTTGAAATGGACATCATGAGACAATATGACAATTTGCTCATGTTTATTGACAACCACATGCTACTAAAACTTTAGTGCTGATCTACTCCAAAGACAAGAAGACCACAAAGCCCATTACTATCTGGGTTCTTCCAAATTCATCACACTACAAGGACTATATCATCTTCCTAGGATAGGGTCTGCAGTCTTTTAGTCTTTGATGAGAGCAGAGTCTTCCATGTGAGAGCAACCTCAGCTTGGGTTACACTGAGGGACTGTAGTGCATGATTTTGATTGGTCAGTTTCTGCTTGGGAGATTGCTGCATTTTGATTAGCTGATTTCTGCAAGGGCAGAGCCTTACAGGCTTTAAATGCCAGGAGGCTTGTTCAGTGCAGTGCTCTTTAGTTCTGGCTACTCCAAAGATAAGAAGACTACAAAGTTCTTTTCCATCTGGATTCTTGCAAATTCATCACACTACAAGGACTTCATTGGCTTCCCACTACTGTTCTACTGGTCTGCATTGTTCCAGGCATAGGTTGGAGCAGAGGCTTCCATGTCACAGCTGAGCTTGAGTTCCAGTGAGGGACTGGAGTGCTTGATTTTCATTAACCAGTTTCTGTAAGGACATTGTCCGCATTTTGATTGGCCATTTTCTGCAAGGGTGGAGACTAACAAGCTTTAAATATAAAGACATTTTCTCAGTTCAGAGCATTGCTGCACATATCACGTTTCATCCTATTAAGTATCAAACAAGAAAGCCTAGTCTACAAGTAAGGAAACCTCTTATTTTTCTTATATATGATACAAATTTCAGTGCCTCCTTTTTCACAACCTTGTTGACTATTATGACGGATTTTTATACTACTGTCTTTCATATAGGGAAATCATTGTCTTTTACTAACTGCACTTCTCATGAACACATTGCTGAAATTAGCACTTTTGTTCTGCAGTTGTGTTGGTGGGTTTAAATAGCATTGCACTTTTGCTCCTTTTTGGTATTGCACTGCTGCTCATTTTTGATTTGCTGACTGTAGTGGTATTAAATATTAATGAAGCTGCACAGCTGTACCTTGTTGCGTTGGTACTGTTACTAGCGGTATTATTTAAGATAATATTGCAGTGTTGTCTTTTGCTCATACTAGGTATAGAAAAACAAATTTACTTATTATCTCAGTAACTGGCTGCACTTTATTATTACTGGTAATATTTAAGTAATGCTTGTTCTAATTACTATGTTGTTATGGTATTCACAGGTACTGCTCTTCTACCTCAGCAGATAATACATTAACTCTGTGGTATACTTTTATTACTATTACTGCACTTGAAACTACTCATTTACATATTCTGTAACTATTACAGTTACTGCATCTGTAGCCACTGAATTGGATTACCCATTGTTCACTGTTTTACTGGCTAGGTAGAAATCACATCGGCCTATTGGTTGAAGCTATTTAGATGAATTTGTCACTGTTACTGATTTCCTTATTGCCACTACATACATCACTTTTACAATTCTGTTTTTGCACACAGTGACTACTACAGTAGTCACAGCTCATTATTTTATCATTTAGCCATATCCTAGTTTATCACCTTTTTCTAGCCTCAGCAGTTATGCTCTTCTTAACCTATCATATTAACTCCTTCATCTGAACATAAAAGTATGGAATCTCAGTCAGCTGTTTCACCTACAGTAGCCAGGCCAATAGCATTAAATATTTTGACGCATGTAGTAACTGCCTCTTGCTTACTGAAAACTCTTTATTGTTACCTCACAATGACTCAATGCGTGAGATATATTAAGTTTTTACATAACTTGAAAGCTACCATCTGATTTCAGAACACATTTGATTATTACAACACATGTATGCATGCAGCACAGAGCACTTCCACTAAACCAGCTTATGCTGAGGTTAAGAGAACACTAAGCCATTCAAGCTAAAGTCTAAGAAACCTCAGACATTATACACAGAAACACACCTACCTTCACCCTTCACACCCAAACCCGACACATACCTCTAAGAATCACAAGGGTGCAAACTCTAATCCCTTATGGCCCACTAAGACCCCATCAAACATTAGTAATCTTTTAGTAATAAGTGACTCTATTTTAAGGAATATGGACTCAGTGCTCATGAGGCTGGATAAAAATAGGGTGACAGTTGTCTTTCTGGAACCAGGATCTGGGATGAAACAAGGGCTCTTCGATCCCTCCAGCCTGACAAACATGGTCATGACCTGATAGTGGTCCTCTTGGGGATGAACAGCCTTAGGCACTCTACACAGAGGGACAAGCACAAGGATATGAATGAGCTTGCTACACGTGTCTGAAGCAGGAAAGACACTGGTCTTGAGTGGTATTTTGTCATCACCCAGAATGATGCCAAGATTATAAGACAAGATAATCGATTTTAATATTTGGCTATGCAGTTGGAGTCATTCTAGGGAGATCCAATATGTGCCAGCTTGGGATAAGATGGCTAATAAGTCTTTCTGCTTTGCCAGGGACGGCCTTCACCTCTCTTACCAAGGCTTTCACATTCTGGCTAAAGCTTTTGCTTCATACAGTACATACAGTACATTTTTTAGGCAGAGTATATCTGATGGATATTCCAACCTAGTAAATTCTAATTTTGAAGACATAAATTTGGCTCTACTCACTGCCAGGAGTCTTAATGAAAAAATTCCCAAACCTGAGGCTTTCCTGCAACTTGAATACATTCATATATGTATAGTTACAGAAATATGGTTTCTGAGCAATGAAAGCATTCCCTCTCTTTCTAGGTATAATGCCTATCATGTCTTCAGACCCACTGGCAATTGTGAGAGAGTATCAAGGATATCATCACCCCAGAACAGATTCCTTGAGACACCACATATGAACCCCTAGAAGTCCAAATCATCCTAAACAAGACTAATTATCATGTCATAGCTAGTAACAAAACACCCTTTATTTCTCCTTCTAAGCATGATACCTGTCTTAACAGGTAAACTGAAATTCCCATAATCATCCTAAACAAGACTAATTATCATGTCATAGCTAGTAACAAAACACCCTTTATTTCTCCTTCTAAGCATGATACCTGTCTTAACAGGTAAACTGAAATTCCCATTAAATCTAAGACCTTTCTTTTGGGGACTTCAACTATCCATCAATAAACTGGCTTACCTATACTGCCAATGACAGGCATGCCTACTGTTTCCTTGACATTATAAATGCTGACTCTCTTTCAGAAATAGTTAACCATCCTACTAGAGGTCCTGATATCCTGGATTTTGTCCTCAAAAACATAACAACTTGTTACATACCTCTATATGCATCATGTATTGTTAAATCAGACTATAATTTAGTGACCTTTGCCATTAAAACTGGTTGCACTTCCCCTGTAAATAGCTCTGTTTATAGGGACTGTCTGAAAAGCAAACCTTCTTCAGTTACTTGATGACTTAAATAAATTCTGCTGTAATCCTCCTTAAAAGAATCATATTGCTGGGGTGTGGCCAAGATGGCTACTTGAGAACAGCAACTGGTGAAAGCTCTGAGACTGAAAACTTTTCTCTGACAGAAAAATAAAATAAAAAAATAAACATTGGAGATACTTGTTAGCTAATTTTATTTATTAATAGAGAAAAGACTTATAGCTTCAAGTTCTTCAAAAGTTGTAATTTTCCTGTCAGAATTTCATCTGTTGGTTAAGAGAGAAGAGACTTCAACATGAGCCACTCAAGAAATGGTACTTACTATTCTTGTGTTAAAAAAAGACATCCAGCCAATACTCTCCCATATACAGGATGTATTACTTAAAACAGACTAACTCTAGACCAAAACAGAAAGTTTCAAACAGGAGACCAGAAAGAAGATGGTACATTTAGAAATTCTTATGAAACAACAAAGTGCACAAATTAGAAATATGGAAGAAGCTTTAAATGATCATGAAGGGGAATAATTGAAGGTTACCTAGACTGAATTTCTTTTAAAACAAAATAACTGTCTGATAGATACAGTTGATGAGTTAGAAAATAGTCTGGGATGAAATAACATTAGAATTTATGGTATACCTGAAAAGTATGAGAGACGATATAATAAACTTCTTAACAACCTGGCTATATAAAACATTAAATCTACCTGAAACTTTATATTTTGGAATTGAAAAGGCACATAGATCCCTGAGAGCACATTCAAAGAAGGGAAACTCACCACGATGTTCATATATAGTTAAGTTTATATCTAGCTTAGTAAAAGATCAATTATTAAAAACAGCATGGTCCAGCCCACCTATTAAAATAAGCGAACGTGCAGTCATATTTGAAGATGATTATTCCAATAATGAGTAAAAGAAAATCCCTGTTTACCACTGATCAAGGAATTAAAAATAACAATATTAAAGCCACTTTGGTGTTTTCTGCAAAGATCAAATCATTCCCTTCTGAAGAACTAAAATATTTGCAGATTGGAGGAGACACCCACTTTTATTAACTATAAAATCCTTAATAATACTGAAGAAATGGAGTGGAACAGTATACCTTCAAGAGACAGGGAGACCTAATTTCCAGGAAAACTGCTTCTAAAATGAAAAAAATTAAAAACAAGTGACTTCTGTTCTCTGACTGCAGGACTTTTATTTTTCTGAAACAACAGACATGCCCTTAAAGTAAAAGATTTGTAGTGAACTTTAAGCTTCAAAACATATGTATGTATGTATAAAAAAAACAGCTACCACCAGAAGCAGGTCTCCAGGTCCAAGAAGATGTCCGTAACAAGACAGAGGCTTTGGAAGCCAAATGGATTGTAAGGCTTAAGGCAGATAGTGGACATGGCCTGAATGATTATGTACCCCTGAAGCCTATATTAAAGAAAAGGCCCCTCTTTAGATGAACTTTATGCGTGTATATAGTCCATGCATTTATTCCCAATGGAACTGTCAGTTTTTATATACATGCATTTTTTATATGAAATAATCTTTTATATGAAATTATTTTAAATATATTGATGCTATTTTTATAACAGAGTGACTAGATTTGTATTCAGGGTATATATGTGTGTATGATTTTAAACATTTGGGTCATGTGATTATTTAATAGGATGTGATTAATGCTTTTAGAGTATACAATGAAGGTCATGATGCATCACATTTACATCTGATGAAGTGGGGTACACACCTACGAAAGCGCTTATATTTTTTATTCTGTGGTTTGTTCTACAATAAATAATCTTTATAATGGAACCTGTAGCCTATTCCTGGTCCTTTTTTGGTTTGTATGCATATGTATGTATGTATTTATATTTACGCTAAAATATTTTTCATGATGAGAATATAAATTGTTAGTTTTACTGTTTTACTATATTTACAGTGAAAGACTGAATATATTTAATTTAAATAAACTTAAAAGTATATTTCTAAATGTTAAACAAATACTTCCTGTAAGAGAATATCATTAAATTATAAGCAACATTAATAAGATTATACAAGTTACACATTTTATTTTGTTTTAACTTTGCCTAGTATGTGCATTGCTAGGTTAACTGAATGTCAGATCTATGTAATATGCTAATTAGAAGTGTTAAAGTGCTGATGATTTTGTTTTCTTTGTTGCCATGGAACACATTCCTTTCACAGGTCATTTATGAAACTAGTAACACTTAAAGAAATCTTGAGAAACAAATAATGCACCAGTTGTGTCAAAATGCTGGATTTTTGCTTGTCTTGCTCCCCCCTTGTGCAGTTCTAAAGAAAATCTAGGTCAAAGTTCATCACTGATGTTTGAGTTTTCTTTTTCTTTCTTTTTTCCAAGTATATATGTGATAAATCTACTCAAAATAACACATTTTTTCTGTTCTTTGTAGCAGAGAATTGGTAAAACAAAAGCTATAGTAATGTGTTATATTGAGCTGTTGCGGACATATAATTTGCTTACATTTTGCTGAATGTTAATAGCGTATACGGTAGTGTTATTAACTCTAACTGTACATATTAATGGAAATAATTAAAGTTAGATGTTTATTACTGATTGGAACAGCTTAAAAGAATTAAGAAGAATGAGAAATATACAGAGGAAATTAACAGCTGCTGTGTACTGTGAGTTGTCATTTTCACATGATGTAATCAAATTATATTGTCAGGATGTGAAGCTTAAATTTGAACAGCAGTTGACAATGGCTAAAACACACATTCAAATGAAACAAGTAGGAATTATTTTGTATATAGTCAGGATTGCTTGCAATACTCAAATTAAGAAGAGTTAACATCTTATGAACAATATGCAAATGCACAAGAAATGAAATCTCTACTATGTAAGATTAATAACAGATCAATAGCCGTAAGTTAAGGAATATATACACATACTGTAATCTCTAAATGGCAGCTGATAATTAATTAGCTCTTTGGAGATTTTAGAAATGCAAGTTATATAGAATAATGCAGAATATAAGTGGGAAAATAAGTCAGAAAAATATATTTTAAAAAACTGCTTATAAGAAAGATATATCTGCACATGGCAGAGATTTGAATGTATAGGATCTCATATAATTTACATAGAAAATCATATAAAATATTTAAAAATAATCTGAAAGCTGAAATGTGATGCTTGGTCATGTGAACTTTGAAGCGTTTTATATATTGTATGTTATTAGAATCACTAAAAATACCTGAAATAACTCATTTTATAAGTCATAGCTGAAATTTGAGTGTTATATTGCTGAATCATTTTGACAGAAAGTAAAGCAGATTGTTCAATATGTTTGAACCCAGGAAGGGAGAATGGGATTTGAATTAAGCACATTATAACTTCTGAATACAAAATAGACTGCAAATATTTTTTGACTCCATAGAAATAGACATTTTCTTTGACCTCAGGAATGTACATATTTGTTACGAGCAGTTTAATAAGCTAAAGGATTTTTAAATATTTTGATACTTATGTTAAGAGTGTTACAGAATTGCGATATAGACACTTGTATTTTAAAAATTAATTCAGAACATTTCTAAGAAACTATTAAATATGTGGATATCATCAAGCATGATAAATATATATGTGCATTGATTTCCCTTTTGTATAACAGTTTAGTATGATAACATTTCATGTCAACTGTAAGTTTATATATGTCTTTATCTCTTCAAGTCTCATTCTGTTTTACTTATTTAGATTTAGTTACAATAATGTTGAATAAGCGAATAATTTAAAAATATTTAATGGACAATTTATACTACCATTACAAGAATAGTTATACGGTACATTTTTTTGGATTATTTAATATTTGTGATTAATAGAAGAGGATTATTAAACTTTTATGCAGTAATGGAGGAATAGTTTTAAGTGGCAAAATATATATAACTAAATTAATAGTATTGTATTATTTTTTACTTTATAAACATATGTGTGTGTGTGTGTGTGTGTGTGTGTGTGTGTGTGTGTGTGTGTGTGTGTGTGTGTGTATATATATATATATATATATATACACATATAGATAGATATATAACTTCTAAGTCACAGTAGCTTTTGGCTAGTTCTGTGATGATTTTTTATGTATTGGTAGGTGCAGCGATAGAACAGTAGTTTGTCTTTTCAATATGCAACTTGGAACTTTGGTATCCATGGTAGATTTTATTTTATTAGCAATATATAAAATTATAGTTGTAGACTTATCTTTAGTTTTGTTATTTACAAGTTTTAGTAGTTTAGTTTGTAGAAAGGAAGAATTCAAAAATGTGAAATGTTAAATACTGTTGGAGGAATGCATTAGAGTTGTATATAAAATTAATATGGTGGATAAATGTGTTGTATTATATTTTAAAAGAAATATTTTTAAATACACAGTTTAGATAGTTTTAATCTATTATCTATGAATATAGATGGAGTAAATAATGGCAACAAAGGGAAATCATTAATGAGATATCTAAAATTAAATAGAACAGACATTATATTCTTGCAAGAGACTCATGATAGATAAAGACATACAATATTTAAATAACTTAGCTTACAAAATGCTGTAATTTGCTTCTTTTAACAAAAAGAGGAGAGGAACTGCTGTGCTCTGGAGAAAATATACTGTAATGTCTAAGGTTATGAAATCCATTAACGATCCCAAAGGAATGTATATATTTTTAATAATTAAATATAATGGCAAACACTATACACTAGCTAATTTTACTGGATCCTTGGAAAAGGTGCAAGAGTGGCTAAAGATCACTTAAACTTACTATGAGGTCACTGGAAGAGTAATTTAATTTTAGCGGGGATTTTAACTGCATATCTAGTATAGAAGATACAAGTGAACAGAAAAAAAGCTAAATTACTTGTATCAGCTAAAGCACTAAACAGATGGATTAGTAATAATAATTTAGTTGATTTAATAGTAAAAGTGGAAGATAAATCATTGTTCTTTTCTCATATGCTCATGTGGTACAACCTACAGTTGACAGGGTTTATGCTTCTACAGATTTACTTAAAGTGAATTACTTTTCAACTATTCCTTGACCCTAATTTGATCATAATGCACTAAGTGTTAATATATTAATGGATATAATGAAATTTCAGGATATTTGAAATTTCCATAAGATCGAACTTGTGAAAGTTCAAACTGTTTAAAGGGAGAACACTGTACAGTGTGGAACAATATGTTTACCATTTTCTTTGCTGTAGTGTGATCTCAGAGTTGGTATATTTAATTAACCAAGAGTGTGGGGTGCTGCAAAAACGTATTTAAATTTCAAATTTTCACAAGTTCGATCTTATGGTCTTGATCATAAGAAATTAAAACTTGGGTAAGTTAAAAAAAAATGGAAAAAATGTTAACTTCATTTTTATGGTATCCTAAAAAGCTGAGAATTGCTTAAAGAAATCATACAAGATTATGGAAGCATGGTGGCATTAACTTCCCAGATGTAGAATTTTATTCTATTGCTGCAAATTTTAACTCCATTTTACTCTGGATAGCCTCAACCTATACTAGTTAATGGGAAACCATTCGGGAGCAGATTATACTAAATTCTTACAAGTTTATCAGATATGATAACTTAGAAATATATAACAATCCTTTCATCCAGTTAATAAAATTCAACATAGAAGGAAATTAATTTTAATCTTTAGACTCTGCATAAATGAAATACATTTTTAAAACAGTTAAGAAATATGTTTTTAGAACTCCATTAACATAAAAATGGAATTTTTGTTGTGCTTTCCATTACACACACCTCTAGATTTAAGGAAACTCAGGACAATATTAAAATGAATTTATTAAATAGGAATGGATTAGTATTATGGTCTGATTGCTTTGAAAAAGGAAAAGCTAAGTCGCATGAATATTTAATGAAACATTATTAAGTTGGATGAATCTGTTAAGTTATTATCTATCAGTAAAAAATTAAATGAATTTGTAGATAATATGAATGAAGAGGAACAGAAAACTATTCCCCCATTATATGAATATATGAATGCTATCATTAAAGGCAAAGTGACTACAAAGGAAGCTTGTCAATGTTATATAAGTTAATTATAAATAATTGTGATGCAAAATTCTGGAACTTTTTAGACAGTAGTGGATTGAGTGACTCAATATGTGGAAAGAATAAAATTATGTTATTAAAACCAGTTAGTCAAACTTCTTCAAGTTTATACCGGAAAGTTTTTTATGTGGAAATATATACACAGAATGTTTATAGCTCCCTATAAAATCTCTAAGTTTAGTAAAATGGCTTCTTCAGTTTGTTGGAGCTGTAATAAAGTTCTAAAAGCTGATTGGTCACACATGTTTATGGACTATGAAAATTAAATCCACATTTGGAAGAGATAAGTGTGTTTTTTAAGGGGTTATGGTTTGGTAATTGTTCTTTAACTAGATCAATAATACTAATACATGGTCTACTTCCTTTACCTATAAAAGCCACATGACAACAACAACAACAAATATCTTCTAGACTCTACTCGCAGTAGCTAGAAAAGTTATTTTAAAAATTGGAAATCAAACTAAATTCCTACATTCAAAGAATTTTTAAAAGTAACAGCAATAATGTGTAAAATGGAAAAAAAAGTGATCAGAGTAAGATCAATAAATCATACTAAGACTTTCAGTGGTTGAAATAGCCTTGAAATGTTGCTATTGAAATACTAAGACTCTTAATGTGTTAACTGTGTACAATTGCCTTGATGATTCAATGTATTCCTAACACTGCATAACAGCATGTGATGTTGACTCTCTTCCTTTCTGTGTATATATTGTAAATATGTTAAAATAATAAACATTTTTTTAAAAAATAATCATATTGCTAAAGCTACTACCTATGACTTTGACTCCCACTTTCATTTAAATAGTTGTATCGATAAGGCAGTCCCTATTTGAAACAAATATAAAGAAGTGTTTAAAAATAAAATCCTGTAGTAGAATACCTGTATAATTAAATTGTATAACAAGAGAAAGAACTATTTAAGCTTATGAGGTCTCATTCTACCTACCTTAAGAGCACACTTAAGCAAATTATCAAGGAGCTTAAGGGAACCATACGTAAGCTCAAAGCTGAGAATGAACTTAAAATAGTCACTGAAACCAAAAATAACTGCAAATCTTTCTTTACATATGTCAGGAAGTTAAGATGTAACATCCATCAGTATTTAGAGCTAGTCTACAACAATACTACACTCTCTGATCCAAAGTAAATAGCTAATATCCTAGCTAACAAATTTATGCAGATTTTACTCCACCCACAGTTATAGCTGTCCCACAGGTTCCACAATCCCAGCCACCCCCTTTAATTACGATGGAACAATGTCTCTCAGCCCTTTCAAAAACTAAGAATATTTCATACATGGTTCCTGAGAACATACCAAGTTGCTGATTATCAATGCCAAGTATGGCCTTTCTGAACCCACCTTAAGCTCTTTAATCTGAGCTTCCATTGGTTACATTCTTGAAGCCTGGAAAACCACTAGTGTAATGCCATTAGACAAGTGTGGCTCATCCATGGACCCTGGTAACTATAGACTTATTAGTCTCACTAGCCTCACATGTAAAGCTATGCAGCACATTACTTAAGACTTCATTAATCTGGAAATTGAAAATCTCTCAACCCAGGATGATCATCAATTTGGCTTTATCAAAAAAAAAGGTCCTACCTCTTTAACCTCATTAATTTCTTTGAAAAAATAACTGAAGCAGTGGATAGCAGTTATGCAGTACATACAGCATAACTAGACCTGGCCAAGGCCTTTGACAGTATACTCCATGAAAGCAGTATTGATAGACCTGTAAATCTGAATTTAAATCCTTATATTGTCCAATGGACAGCTAACTGGTTGTATGATAGAACCCATGTGATTAGAGTAGAAGGTGCCACTTCTGAAAACAATAAAAACAAAAAGCGGCACAAAAACAGAACCAAGTACCACTAAAACACAAAACACTGCCTTCGGAACACCAGTAGCAGAAATAAGTAGTCCGTAGGTGTAATTCCAAATTATTTAATAAATCACAGCAAGTAAAACACGACAGTTTAGTGCTTTTGTTCATACACCTTAAACTTCATCAGAACTAAAGTCATAAACCTTCTAGTGCAGTATATATATATATATATATATATATATATATATATATATATGTATATATTCAAGACAAATGATCATTTAAAATCCACCAATAAAAAAGCATTTTCAGTAAAAGAATCAAGGCTTATTTAAAGATACAGTACTATTAAAACCAGCATGTTAAATATAAACATGAAATATGAACATGTAAGTGTATAAATAACTTGTAAAATAAACATTTTTGTAAAAACAATGTCCTAAAACACTTAAATAATATGTTTAAATAATGTATAAGAATGCACATACTATAAATTTGCTGTTCTCAGTCTTAAAACTGGAATAATATAAATTACTTCATTTAAGCCTGGATATCTCTTGGCTTGTAAAGTCAACTACCAAAACAGCTCTCTATACTCCAAGAGGTTCTCCCAGTTTCCTCCTCATGGATTCTTTTGCACTTGTTCTAAAACAAAAAACTTTAAATGAACATTATCACAACTTTTTGCATGCTTTGCTAAAGCATTAGTGTCTACATTATGTGTTATATCATAAACATGTTTATATATATGCTTTTTAGTGCCATCTCAGTTTTTCCTATATAGAAGGCACCACACCTACAAGTGCAAATGTACACTATACCAACAGAGTTACAGTTAGAATATGACTGGGACCTCAACTCTTTACCACAGCTTTACAAATAAATAATTTCAGCATTACTGATATTTGAGCAGAGGACTACATGCACTGCGTTCGTACATATCTTTTAAATAAACCCCCTTCCTGTATATGAAATTAGGATTTTTTTTTAAATATCTAAAGTCCCACATGGCTAAATAACTTCCAATATTTTAAAATAATATATTTAATAACATAAAATTCCTTATTATATTCCAAACAGACAGTGTTACAAAAACCTTCGTCATTAGAAGGTACATCTAAATAATTAAAATTGTCCTCTGTAATACTACAGGTGAATTTAGCAAATTCAGTTGGGGAAGAAAGGTAGTTAATAAATTCTCCTTATTACAGACACTGTAATTTATATACTAGGTTCCTGGATGATAAATGTTATCATGTGGACAAGTACTAAAGAGCTGTTGATAGAGTTTATTAACTACCTTTCTTCCACAACTGAATTTCTTAAATTCACCTATTGTATTACAGAAGACAATTTTAATTATTTAGATGTACACATTTATATGAATGTTGAATTAAAAAAAATGTATAAAAAATTTACAGAAAGCTGGCATTTTGTAATTCTTTCCTTCATTTAATAGTGAACATCCTTTAGCACAGAAAAAAGTATAGTGAAGGGCCAACTGGTAAGAGCAGCCTGTATGTGTTATTTAAGGACAGATTTTTTGGATGAGTGTGAACATTTAAGGATGATGTTCATCCGGAGAGGTTACTCTGATAAATTTCTTATGGATATCATTAAGGAAGTAACTCTGGGAAGGAGTAGTAGTAGGTATACCCTCATACTCAACAGTGACTAAAGTGAAACACAATATATTGAAGTAAGTCAGGGTTTGTCGAATGACAATGTTTGAGAGGGTACTAAAAAAGCATATATATGAACACGTTTATGATATAATACACAATCTAGAGACTGATGCTTTGGCTAAGCATGCTAAAAGTTGTGATAATGTTCATTTAAAGTTTTTTTGTTTTGGAACAAGTGCAAAAAAATCCAAGAGAAGGAAATTGGGAGAACCTCTTGGAATATAGAGAGCTGTTTTGGCAATTGACTTTGCAAGCCAAGAGATATCCAGGCTTAAATGAAGTCATTTCTATTATTCCAGTTTTAAGATTGAGAGCAGCAAAATTATAGTATGTGCATTCTTATACATTATTTAAACATATTATTTGTTTTTAGGGCATTTTTTACAAATGTTTATTTTTCAAGTTATATATGCTCTTACATGTTCATATTTCATGTTTATATTTAACATAGTACTGTATCTTTAACTAAGCCTTGATTGTTTTATTGAATAGGCTTTTTATTAGTGGATTTTAAATGATCATTTAACTTGAGTATGTATATATATATATATATATATATATATATATATATATATATATATATATATATATATATATATATATATATATATATATATATACTGCACTAGAAGATTTATGTCTTTAGTTCTGATGAATTTCAAGGTGTTTGAACAAAAGTGCTAAGCTGTTGTGTTTTACTTGCTGTGATTTATTAAAGAATTTGAGATTATACCTATGAACTACTTATTTCTGCTACTGGTGTTCCGAAGGCAGTGTTTTGTGTTTTAGTACTTCTAAAAACAAAGCAATTGCTCGTGATGTACCACAAAGCTCAGTTTTGAGCCCTCTCCTATTTGACATATATTTCTCAGTCCTTCAGGCCAGCAGCTCTGGTCTATGGTTAACTATGTTTGCAGATAACTGTAAAGTGGTGTTGTTATTTGATCTTTAGCATAGCCGGCTTAAACAGAGCCCTGTGCCAGTACCATGAACTAGTGACCATCCCCCTCAGCTCTTCAAACAAAGACAGAAAAAAAAGAATTCTGCATAACTGCAGGCTGGCTTCATGCAGAGACAGCACCCAATCCAAACAACCTCTCCAGCTCTTCAAATGAACCTCCCAAGCAGGAAAAAAAATCTGTTTCTACTGGCACATCAACCAGGTGGCCAGAGAGATTGACATGCCACCCTCCCTCCTGCCCCAGTCAATCTGGTTCCATTTTGGCACTCTGCCAGTGACCCTCCTTCCTCTCATTTAAAAAAAAAAAATTATTTATTTTAAAATGTAACAAGCAAACGCTACAGTTTGTACCCTGTATGGAGAGCTATAGGTTTTAATAAAAGAAAAAAAAGAAAGAAAATATTTTTTGTTTGCTGGTTTTAAACTGTAGTAAACTGTTTAAACCACACACAGAGAATTACAACTCTCACATTTGACTGCAAATGCATTAAAGAGCTATCAGGATCAGCCGATTGCACCCCTGACACTTTGCACCAAGGGCAGCTACTTCCTTTGCGCTGCCCTAGCTATGTTTCTACCTTCAGGAACCTCACAAAGACACAACACAGGCAGCACGCATCATAAAACAAACATTTAAGAGTCACAACAACTCACTTCCAAAGTTCATAAGACAAACCTCCACACAATCCAATATCCTAGATATAGTTGACTAGTAGTGAGAAACACTGATGCACCACTCACTGTGCAAGGGCACTGCTATGGTCAGGTGCCTATCAAGTACCAGGATTCCCCATATCACACATGCACTCAAGTCTTTGTACCACAAGTACACATATAACACAGTCATAATGTACATGGATGTAAATGATGTACATCCCAGGAGTAAATTAAGAGAGGTATGATGGAGCTCTTGGAATTTGTGTCTGAGATAAGTATCAACCTAGACTTCAGCTATATTCTACCATCACCAAGAATGATGCCACAACATGAACAAAGATTACTGACTTTAGCAAATGGCTTAGCTTCTCATGTCATGCTAAGAGGTACAATATATATAGGTCTGGGAGGAGATGGTAGACAGTCCTAAGTGCCCAAATTCTTGTGCACTGCCACAGTGCCTTTTTAAGGCAATGTCAGTCTTCAAAGCTTTCAACATAAAACAGAATCCAGATAGCATAAAGGTATTGCTACTCAATGCTAGGAACCTTCACAAAAAAATCTCCATTCCCTACAAGCTGTCTTTAAACTGGAAAACATTGATAAATGCATTGTCACAGAGACCTGTTTCAAGACCAGTCATAATACTCAATCAGTGTGGGATTTCATTTATTACCACACATTCTGGCTCATCACATCAGGGCAATGTCTTCATATTTTTTAAAAATATTCACCTTCACACTCATTAGACAAGATGATGGCCTGAAAATCCTCCACATGTAACTTAAAATTAGCACACCCATTATCTTACAAATAACTACAAAAAAGGGGAAGTATCTAAGTGATGGATAGACTACAAAAAAAGCATCTGACAGTATCCTACATTCATGGATAAAAGAATGCTTAACAATATATAAGATACACCCTACAATAATAGATTACATTACAGCGATCATGAAACAGAGGCAAACCACTTTGCAGTTAAGCCATGATAAAGGACACATTATTATTCCAGGGATAAAAAATTTAAAGGGAGATATTCCAGGGTGACTCTTTGCCACTACAGCTATTTTGTCTTGCCCTTAATCCATTAAACTGTCTACTTAACAGATTAGGTCATGCCTATAATCTGACTCCCAGAAAACAACAAGGTATAAAGACTTCTCATCTTCTTTTAGTGGATGATCTAAAACTGTATAGTTCATTCAAAGAGGAACTGAAAGCACAACTGAAAGTGGTCAAAACTTTTTCAGATGATACAAGAATGTCATTTGGTCTTGATAAATGTGCAAAAGCAATCTTTAAAGCATGAAAGCTGCAGGCCCAAGAAAACATTAGCCTGAGACAGAAATGTGATATAAAAGAACTTGAGCAAGAAGGAGTGCAAACGTATTTGGGAGCTGATGAAGTATCAACAATAAAACATGAACAAATGTGACTAAAACTTGGTAAGGAATATTTTAGAAGACTAAAATTAATACTGAAAACAGTACGGACATCTAGGAACAAAGTCCAAGCTATAAACCAATTTGCTCTTTTTGTCCTGACTTACAGTTGTGGTGTGATCGACTGCCCGCAACAAGAAGGATGCTTCATGCTCGTCAAATGATTTATAAAATTCATTGTATACTAAGACTATATATTCCATGTTCTGAAGGAGGCATGGGCCTCCTCGAAATTGATTACATGTATAAATCTGCAATCATAGGACTGCATACATATCTGCTGACCTCACAAGACCCAAACATAGTGAAAGTTTTGAAATATGAGGAAAATAAGTCTGAAATGACTTCTGCTTAGTTAAGCAGAAATATATCAGTGTCAAGCAGGACTGGAAACCAAACCAGAAGTAGGTAAAAAATCAGGCAGGAACTGAATGTGCTAAAAAACAAAGGAAAGAATATAAGGTGAAGGATCAGATGAGAAGTCAAGAAATGTGGAAAACGCATAAGTATAGTTGCAAGTATAGAAAACTCTTGGAACAACCTCATGTTGATCAGGAACAAACACAGGCATGGTTAAAAAGAGTTGACTTAAGACGAAAGGTTAATATTGGCGGATAGTGGACTATGTACACACTGGTTTACTAAGTCCATTGAACATGTGGGAGAAACAGACAGATGTAGGTTTTGTAAAACAGAATTGGAAACTGTCTCATATCTTGTTGTTGGTTGTGATATAGTAATGGCAGAAGGACTATATACTGAGTCTGAAAGGCATAATAATGTGGTGAGACTGTTGCACTGGGAACTATGCAAACATCAAAAACCTAAATGGCAATGCTCAGGTCTGTTCTGAGCTAGTATAAAATGGAACAAAATACACTGACCCTTCTGACATTGCCAACATCTTGACTGACAGGTTCAGTGCAAATTCCCCCCCCACCACCACCTACAGGGCCTATTACCATTCCAGGGGATTGTGTAAGTCCAATTATTACTGATACGTTGGTTAACAAGGCTCTATCTAAAGCTAAAAACACTGTCTCCATGGGACCAGATGGTGTCCCAGGCTGTGTCATACGCGAGCTTCAAAAGGAATTAACCCCGCATCTTAATACCCTGTTCAGTCTCAGCCTCTCCACAGGATATGTGCTCATAGAATGGCGCACGGCAACGGTGGTCCCACTACACAAGGGTGGGGCCACAACTGACCCTGGGAACTACCGACCAATAAACCTGACCAATCTGATCTGTAAGGCTATGGAGTGAATCATTACGGAACTCATAAATGGAGAGATTGGGAACCTCCAGTCGCTGGACCCCACACAGTTCGGCTTCGTCAAGGGCAGATCATGCCTCCTGAACCTGGTGGATTTCTTTGAGACAGTTACTCAGGCTACAGATAAGGGAAAGGAGGTACACACGGCTTACCTTGACCTTGCTAAAGCATTTGACACCATTCCACATTCAGGTATTATTGATAAGCTCAGCAGCCTGGGCATAAACCCTTACTTCACAAGATGGATCGCAAAATGGCTCTCAGACAGATCCTATAAAGTAAGAGTAGCGGGATCTATGTTCGAATCCAGAACAGTAACGAGTGGTGTGCCTCAGGGCTCTGTCCTGGGGCCCCTCCTGTTTGGCATATACTTCTCAGAAGTACAGGCAAGCACGGAAGGGCTGTGGCTGACTAAGTTTGTGGACAACTGCAAACTGGGTGCTATAATAGAGTCTCTGGCCGACATGGAGATCCTCCAGAAGGGCCTAAATGAGACTGATGCATGGTGTCAAAGCCATGGTCTCAAGCTAAATGCAAAAAAATGCGTAGTAATCCCCTTTGAAAAAACAGAGTACCCGCAAACGACAACATAGGAGGTAATCCCCTGAAATCTGAAGAAGAAATAAGAGATCTAGGGACCCAAGTAGATAGTCAGCTTTCCTCTGATAACCATGTTGCCAAAGTGGTTATAAAATCCTTCTATGTGACCCATCTGATCACGAAAGGGTTCGCATCAAGATCTAAGGATGTAATGGTGCCCCTCTACTCTTCCCTCATCAGACCCATTATTGAGTACAATGCACCAATTGGAATGTACCTGGCTAGACATCTCCAGCAGCTGAAGAGACCACAGAGGTACCTAACCAAGAGGATTACTGACCTCAAACAGTTGCCCTATGCAGCACGATTGAAAAAGCTAAGACTGTTCTTTGTTGCATACTGCTTTCTCAGAGGCGATCTCTGTCTAACATACATAGCCATGTCCAACCCAGAATTGTTGAACATGCTCTATCTTAGCAAAACCAAATCTATTTGAGCTACATGCTCTAGGGATATAAACCTCAACACAACAATGAATAGAACATGCTGGAGGGATAGATTCCCTTCGCAGAGACTTCCCTTACTATGGAACAGGGTCCCAATCTACATAAGACAGAGCCCCTCACTATCACTCTACAAGAGGAACCTTGATGAGTGGATGGGTAACAGAAAGTTCACACCGGGGATCACACCAAAAGCACTATTAGATAGGGGCCAAGGGTACTAGCTGCTAGTACAAGGGTCTAGGGAACTACTAAAGGGGCGGTGAATACCGCACAACATGGCTGGGCTAATATATGCCTTTGGGCAGATAGCCCAGTACCAACCTATGAACCTATGAACCTATTATAATATTAAAGCAGCTGAGAAGCACTGGAAAAATGATCCACAAAGCATTATAGAAAATTCTTACGTTTATATCACATGGGATCACCCATTACCAACGGTTCAAAAAACAGATGCGAGAAAACCAGATATAGTAGTCCAGGAAAGGAAGACAAAAGTAGCATTAATCATTGGAATTGCTACACCCAGTGACTACAGTGTCTTATGTACAGAGAGACACAAAGTCATAGAATACCAGAATTTGCAGGCAGAAATGAAGTCAATTTATTTATTTGCATTTGCTGACCAGGATAGTCCACTGGGTCGGGTTGGCCCGTTTTCAGTGGAGGTCTGGGGAGAAAAGCTCCACAAGAACATACACAATATTACACTATATTTACATATATGTAAAGTTACATTACATTACTTAATGTACAGTATTTAAATCAATGCATTAGGTTAAACCAGGTTGACAGGGACAAAGCTCAATTAGATATTTATGTAAAAGAACAAAGAAGGGGGGGTAGGAAGACAGTCGGTTGAGGAAATAATTTAGGTAGGAGCATGAGAGGGACATTCCTATTTGGAGGGTAGATATATTAAGAGCTGGCTTTTGAAGTTATTATGGTTAGGTATGTTGCGTAGGTGAGAGGGGAGAGAGTTCCAAAGTTTGGCTACTGTGCAGGATAGTAGTAGTTGGCCTGCGGATGAGAGGGTTTGTGTACTTGAAGCAGATTTTGGTTCTCTGATCTTATGCAGCAGGGAAGAGTGTAGGGTGTTAGTGCTGTGGCTATGGATGGACAGTCAGAAGGTTTGAAGATGAGCTTGTGAGTCGTAGTAAGTTGTGAATATCTAAGGTAGTTGGGGAGTTCTAGCCATTTGAGGTTGAGTAGTGAGTGGCAGTGATAGGATGAACTTTTGGAATTAGTAGCCAATTTGCTAATTTTGTGGTAGCAGGCTTCTAGTTTGGAGAGCAGGCCTAGTTGGAGATTGGTAAATAGTGGAGTACCGTACATGAGGGATGGGAGGAGGAAAGTAGTTGCAAGTGTTTGTCGGGTGGAGGGGCTGAGATAGTGATTGTGTCTTTATAGGAGACCAATCTTCTGGTGAGTTTTTTTGATGGCAGAGTATATGTGGGAGTCAAACTTTAGGTTTTCATCAATAATGATTCTTAGCAGTTTGGTTGAGGGCACTATTTCTAGTGGAGTTTTACTGTGGCTTGTAATGCAGAACAGACTTCTGTCTAAAGTGGAATTTCTAGTAGGGGTAAAGATCATTAGTTTTGTTTTGGAGGCATTTAGGGCAAGGTGATTGGCTTTCATCCAAGATTCGGTTTTGGAGAAGGCAAGCTGGGTATTTATTAGTAGTTCAATGGGTGAGGAGGCTGAGGAGATGATGGTGGACTCATCTGCATATTGGATGATGGAGGCATCAGGGATGGAGAGGTGGAAATTGTTGGTAAATATGTTAAAGAGCAGAGGATCAAGAAAAGAACCTTGAGGGACCCCGGTGGGTGTGGGTAGGAAAGGAGAGGTAGATTTCTTCCACTGGACAGCTTGTTGGTGGTTAGATAGGTAGCTGGTGAACCAAGCAAGGGTGGAGGGAGAGAGATGTAAGGATGAGAGCTGGGATCGAAGTAGGGGATGGGAGATGGTGTTGAATGCTTTTGAAAGGTCTAAGAATAGTGATGATACATATTTACCCTTATCACCTGCAAGGTTGATGGTTTCTAGAAAGGAAAGGAGGGCAGTGATGGTACTGTGGCCGGGGCGGAAGCCGTGTTGGGTGTGGGAGAGAAGTTTGTTTAGGTTTAGATGTTGCATAATTTGTGCATGGATGTTTTTTTCAAGTATTTTTGAGAGGGGGAGAGTATGGCTATAGGTCTGAAGTTGGTTGTCTCTATGTTTTTACCACCTTTATGAAGAGGAATGATGTATGCTTGGCCCCAGATGGTAGGGATGTATGATTCCTGTATAGATCTGTTTATTAGAATAGATATGGGATAGGCAATGGTTTCAGTGGATTGTTTGAGGAAGGAGGATGGTAGATTATCTGGTGCATTATGACAGGGTTTTAGCTTGAGGGGAAGTCTTTTAATTGTGTGGAGATGGGATTGAGGGTAAAGGGGGAGGAAGGAGGAGGCTTGCTGTTGGGGGGAAGGGGGAGTGGTCAGGGAAGGAGGAGGATAGTTTTGCAATGCAATCAATGAAGAAATGGTTGAAATTAGTGGCAGTTTGAAGATCTGAGAGAGTAGGGTTTGGGCATGGGTTGCTTTTATTGCCTGGGTGAAGGATAGAGGACACGGAGCTCCAAATTTTTTGGATTGGATGAGTGAATGGATTGGAGTTTATTGTAGTAGTTTTTGTGGTCTTTGGTTATCAATTTTTTTGGCTAAGTTACGTAGTTGTTTAAATTCTAGGAGGGAGTTGGTTGTGTTTTGTTTTTGGTATTGTTTCCATTTTTTGTCATGCTGATGCATGATGTTTCTAGTTTCATGGGATAGCCAGGGGCAGAGATTTGATTTGATTCTTTTGGATCTTAGGGGGGCCTGTTGATTTAGGATGGTTAGGAAAGTATTGTTAAAATAAGATAATGCATCATCTAGTGGGAGAGTTTTTAGTGGTGACCAGTCTATGTGCTTCAGGCATTCTGACAGTGTGTGTGGGTTGAAGGAGGATAAGTTGCGGGTTTTTGGGTCACCGATGACCCAAAAAAGTTTTACTGAGACCTAGAGAACAAAGCAAAAAGAACAGAAACACCTCCAAAAAAAGAAAAAAATAGATACATTTTGGAAAAATATTTATGAAGACCCTGTGGAACTTAGCAAAGATGCTGACTGGATAGAAAAATTAAAAGAAACAGTAAGGAGTTCAAGTGTATAGGATATAAAATGGGATGAAGTAATGGCCACAGAAACTGAAACAAAGTTAAGAAAAACTCCTAAATGGAAAACCTCAGGCCCAGATGCAGAACTTAACTTCTGGCTAAAAGTATTAACATCTCTACACACAGATCTAGTCTTGAGTAAGAACTACTTATATGCACATTCCAAACAGACACCATCTTGGTTAACAATAGGAAAAATGATATTCCTCCTTAAGAGTGAAACTGTAAGCCATCCTAGAAACTGTAATAATTTGTTTTCCAACAATGTACAAACTATATACTGGAACTGATGTAAGCAAAGTTTATAGTCATTTAGAAGAAAATTCAATCATGGCAATAGTACAAACAGGTAACAAAAGAAGGTCATATGGAACAAAGGATCGTTTGTTGCTAAATAAAACCATAATGGAGAATTGTAAGAAGAGGAAGAATCTAAGTATGGCATGGACTGATTACAAAAAAGCATATGACAGTATCCCACATTCATGGATAAAGTAGTGCTTACAGATTTATAAGATACATCCTAAACTGATCAATTAGATTATACTGACCGAGAAACAGTGGCAAACCACTTTGCAATTAAGCCATGACAAAGGACAAATTATTATCAATGGGGTAAAAATGAAAAGGGGGATATTTTATGGTGATTCTTTGTCATTGTTGTTGTTTTGTCTTGACCTTAACGCATTAAACTATTTACCTAATAGATTAGATCTTGGTTACAATTTGGGTCCCAGAAAATAATCTTGCTTAAAGATTTCTCATCTACTTTCTGTGGAAGACTTAAAACCTTATACATCATCACATACGGAGTTGAAAGCATAACTGCAAAGGACTAAAACTTTCTCAGATAATATAAAAATGATGTTTGGTCTTGATAAATGTGCAAAATCAACACTTAAAGCAGGAAAGTTGCAGTACCAAGAAAATATCGATCCGGGACAGGAATGTGATTTAAAGGAACTTGAGCAGGATGGAGTGTTGGGAATTGATGAAGGATTGGAAATAAAACATGAACAAATGTGAATAAAACTCAGTAAGGAGTACTCCAGAAGACTAAAAGTAATATTGAAAACAGCCTTAACATCTAGGAATAAAGTCCAAGCTATAAAGTAATTTGTTCTTCCCGTTTAACTTACAGTTTTGGTGTGACTGACTGGCCCCAAAAGGAATTGGATCAGTTGGACAGAAAAACAAGACAAATGTTTCACACTTATCAAATGATATATAAAATCAGTGTATGCCATGATTAGACATTCCACGTTCTGAAGGAGATATGGGCCTCTGAAATTGATTACGTGTAGATTGGGACTGCAAACATATCTTCTGACCTCTTCAGATACAAACATTTTGAATGTTTTGCAATATGAGGAGAAGAAGTCTAAGATGAACTCTCTGTTTAGTTTAGCAGAAGCATTCAGTTGGCAAGTGAGAATGGAAATCAAACCAGAAGTAGACAAAATTCAGACAGCAAATGAATGTGCTAAAAAACAAAAGAAAGAATATAAGGAGAAGGATCAGATGAGAAGAAAGGAAATGTGGAAAAGCCTTAATAGAGAGGCAAGTGTAGAGATCTCTTGGAACAAACTCATGTTGATCAGGATTTGACGTAAAAATGGTTAAGAGGAGGTGAGATGAAACCAAAGGAAGAAACTTTAATAATGGCAGCACAAGATAGGAAACGACATACATACATATTGGTTTACAAAGTCCATTGAACATGTTCGAGAAACAGATAAATACAGGTTTTGTAAAAAAGAACTGGAAACAGTCAACACACCTTGTTGCTAGGTGTGATATTCACATGACAGAGGGCCTGCACACTGAACGATATAATAACGTGGCAAGATTGCTGCAGTAGGGAGTGTGCAAACATTACAATACAGAAGTAGCTGAAAAGCATTGGAAACATGAACCACAAAGCATTACAGAGAACAATGAAGTGTACATCACATATTAAAAACAATTCAAAAAATAGATGTGAGAAAATTAGATATAGTAAGTAGTCCATAAAAGAAAATCAAAAGTAGCATTGATCACTGAAATTGTTACACCTAGCAATTGCGAACAGAAAGACACAAAGTCATAAAATATCAAGATTTGCAGGCAAAAATGAAGGCAATTTGGAAGAAAGATTCCCAGACAGTTCCAATAAGAAGTAGGAGCTACAGTCATATTTAGATATACTAACAATACATGTAACTGTACGAACTGCAGAAGCAGTCAATTGTGGGCACATTGCTGCTGCTGTGAAGAGCACTTTTGGCTAATATCAAAGATTGAAACAGTACTAATTTCATGAACTTTAATCATACCCTGACTTAGGAGCCATTCCCATCATGGTATAAGAAACCCAAAAGACTTAAAGAAATTAAACTGATACAATGTCACAATAGAAAAACACTGAAATAACTGTTTTTACAGGGGCACAAGCCTTCCCATGCACTCCCCACTACTTAAACATACCAACTTCGATATCACACAACAGCTGGGAAACAGAGAAATGTCCTTAATTCTGCTACTCACCGATCGTGCACAGAACCACTGTTAGTATAACAACGAAAAAGGAATCAGGTAAACAGGTTGACAATTCTCAGTTCAACAAATGCAAAAGTTCAACCAAATTCTTCAGATCCACACGTACATATCAACACAAATAAACACACACACACAGTTTGCATGATGTGTGTGTGTGTGTGTGTGTGTGTGTGTGTGTGTGTGTGTGTGTGTGTATATATATATATATATATATATATATATATATATATATATATATATATATATATATATTACACTCACCGATATATGTGAACACACAGTAGGTAGGTAAATGTATCAAGAAAACATACCTTCTCTTCTACAGTCTGTGATGGACCTTCACCACCTGAGGAATCCTGGGGCTGCAATTCAAGGAGTGTCCTGAAGAGGCCATCAGAAATCACAGTCAGGAACTCTATCTCTGCATTTGGATGGAGTCCATACAACACAGGGCTCTCAGATGGAAGCATCTCATCAATGTATTTATGGTAGCCAGCATATTCAAAGTTAGGAGGTGTGGCAAATCCTGGAGCAAGGAAAAGTTCATCTTCAAGCTTAGGAGACAAATGAGGCAAACGTCAGTATAACACAATTTTTTATGTGTTTCCAAAATAATGGTATTCTACTAAGGGATTAAAGACTTCTAATTCAATATTTACATAATTACTGGAAGATTATTGTTCAGACTCAGAAAAAAAAATCAGGAAAGGTACTGCTGCTTAGTTTTTCAGCTTAACATATAGCCCTGGGTAGCTCATCCCCTGCTAGGTGGTAGCACTGAAGACTAATCATAGTAACATTACATGATTTTAACACAATACACTGCAGGTCTGTTTGGATGTACAATGCATCATTTCCCTAGTGAAGAACTGTGTGATTTACA
Source organism: Protopterus annectens (assembly GCF_019279795.1). Classification (NCBI taxonomy): domain Eukaryota; kingdom Metazoa; phylum Chordata; order Ceratodontiformes; family Protopteridae; genus Protopterus; species Protopterus annectens. The sequence continues at coordinate 212,450,947 of NC_056731.1, forward strand.
AATGTAAACACAATCACCTACATAAAGTCAGGTGAAAATAGATGCCCATCTTTTGACCATATACCCATGTACTAAACTATACTGTGTGAAATGCTATGTATCCTCTGCCTCTCCTCCCTTTATCTTTCAGCCTCCCTCTCCTCTTAAACAGGGACATCTTACAACTCACAATCCTAAATACCTATCATTTAAAATGTATTTTGATCTTACCAAACAAAAGTGTTGAGCATACTTCTGTCCAGTATAAGTTAACCTTCTCCCGTTCCCCATACCTCTGAACCTGCAGACATTGAAAATAGGTATACAGGCTCTTGAAAATTAGGCATCTCAGGCCAAACATCTGAACACATAATTAGTACATAATTTGAATACCAAACATACACAACTCTTCCTACTTAAAGTACTACTACCCCAAAACAAATTAAAAAAAAACTGAGAGAGACAAAAATATATGTATATTATGGAAACAAATTAAAATCTGAATAAATACTGCAACATTTTGCTTCAAAAATGTGTTTTTGCTCTGAATAGAGAAATGTAAACTGTGAATCCTCTTCCTCTAAATTAATGGAATTACTGGTGCCACTAATATGCTGGCCATGAAGTCTGTTTTTCTGTCTATTAAAAAGATTTAAAATCATATGTGATGGATGGTAAGAGTGAGAAAATCATGTGGAGAGAAATCAAGTCTGAAAATAGATACATACCTCCAAAAATAGGTACATTATGCAAAGTGGTAAATTAATCTCGAAAATAGTTATATACCTCCAAAATAGGTACAGTTGAGGGATCTACATCCCCAAAATTAAGACATATTTCATTTTATGGCACACCAACTTGGATGCAAATTACATATATATCAATAAAATGCACCAATAGCATCGGTACTATTCCAGACCATCAGTAATCATACAAGTTCATACAAGTTCCATTTCTTCATCAAGATACAGGAACAAAAATTGCACCTTTCACTATTCTCTTGCTTCCTTACCCATCCTGCATTGTAGTTAACAAGCATGCAGAAGCTAGCAAAACTTTCACAGAAACATACATGTTGAATGAAGACTGCTAGCTCACCCAGTCTGTCCATTTCTTTACCTAATGACTAGCTGCAAGTGTTGAATTAATCAGAATATTCTTCCCCATCCCTCATATGAACTGCATTATATCTATTGCATACATTAGTGAAATCTTTCATCTTTTTTTAATCTTACAACTTTTTTAATTTTATTTTTTATTTTATATATTGATTAACAGGGCAAGCCCACTGGACACAAATGTCCCTTTTCATGGGTGACCTGGGTGCACTGTCTGGTTAAGTGACTTGCTAACAGTCACACAGTAAGCAAATGAAAATGAAAGAAGTCAAATCTTTTACAAAAAGCTCAAAGCCTTAATTCTCTGTGACAGCTGACAGACTCCTCACTAAGGTTGTTCAAATCATTTATTAGTCACTTTTACTAAATTAATCTTCATGCATCGTGGCTGACATCATGTATCTTCTGAGTATGTTTGCATGTTGGTATTCATAAGCAATGGTGCAAAGTGGAGCAGGACTGGTACATAGTAAATCTGCATAGCAAGCCCATACCACTTCAGAGCAATCAGTACACAATAAGGCATGACCACCACTGTGTATGAGATGTACTCCATGCACGGAGTACACATGAAATTCAACCCCCTCCAGATCATATGCAATTCAAACAGCCAGCATTAGTGGAGTATTAACTGATCATAGTGGGTAACCTATAGGACAGCATGCCTCTCATCCACTCAGTATTAGGTGGAATGCACTGATTTCACTGCCTGGATTTGGGTCCACTCCACTGTTCTGCTCTGAAGCTCAGTTTAAGAGCCAATGAAAGAAAGACATTTGGTGTTTGTCATGGTCAAAATGCACAAGTAGCAGACAAGGCCCCTAGCACTATGTGGTCATTTTAAAATGAAAAAAAAAAATTATACAGCACAGTGCTTCTGCCTGTCAGCTAGCCTCAATTTTGCAAAATATCAGTTCATTTTGGCTATTTTCCTACTGTCCCTCATAAGTGTTACTGTACATTGCAGATGACTATAGCCAGTCAATAATACCAGTAATTAAGAGCATAATAATTTTTATTCTGATAGCAGTATGAAGAAATACATTTTTAGGTGACTATTTATGTATTTTTATTTTCACTAATCAATCTCTTCTGAGACTACGGTATTGCCCTATGCTAACTTTGTGAACTTTGCTTTCTTACAAATTATATCCATATACTCTGTTTTAACAAATCAAAAATTATTTCTAGTTTATACACTGTGCATATTTGTTACCTGGAGTTTTTTGTATATGTGCTGGAAATTTTTATAATCCTGGAACTTTTAGCAAATTTCTGTGATCATTGTTTTAAACTCAGTATTATTGTATTACTATATTACACTACTTAAGTCTTTCTTTTGGAGCTTTTCTCTTCGGGGCTCTGCTGAAAAGGTGCTTTCTGCCCAGTCGGATTTCACATGAAATCAAATAAAACAAACAAACAAATCCTCCTTGTCTCTTTGGGAAAAACAAGGCATACTTTTGGATTTTACTCTCCTTATCCAATATACAAAGTCTTATAATGTTCTTACTCTTCCTTAACCACTTACTATTAGGGGACGTGACGAAGTCACAACATGCAATATCATTTCATACAGACCATTACTTTGACTGCTGCCATTCTACTCCACTATAATAGGTGTAATTTCTGCCTGCATATGAAGCAACAGTATACAGACATGGTCAGTGGTAAGCCTATCTTTTATAAAGTCCACCTGTGAATGGTGTATCAAACTAGGGCAGAACCCCACACAAGTCTGAAGTTAAAATCTTTGCAAATATTTTAGCTTCCAAATTAATTAGGGAAATGGGTCTGTAATTTACAACACATAGGAGGCCTTTCCCTGATTTAGATAGGACTATGATGCTAGACTTTCACACTGACATAATAATTGTTATTTTGTCCCTTATTTCCTTAAAAAGAAGTTCTAATGGACTTGTAATATTATTCTTTATTAGCTTATAAAATTGTATATTCAGCCCATAAGGACTGGGAGACTTTTCCAGTAGGAGGAAACTGAATGGCATCTAATAACTCCATCTTCTTAATAGGTTGCCTTACGGTCCTAGCATCCTATGTTCTTAATGTAGGGACCTTTAAAGGCACCAGAAATATTTTAACTTCTCGGAGATCCTGGCCATCCTTAATTATGTCTTCTGAATAAAGGGATGCAAAAAAATGACTTAAAGGTTTCATACATCTTGGTGCGTGTGCGTGTCAGAAATAATATCCGATCCTCTAGACAAGTTCATCATATAAGACTTAGCCTGCCTTCTCTTTACTCTGTAGGTTAACTTACCCAGTCTATCCAAACATTGTCATGCCTTAAATGCAGCCCACTTGATGTGCAAAGTAGATCTATTCGAATTAACTTCTGACAGCTTACATTTCTTCTTCTTATACTCATAAAATAAAAGTCTGTGCTTGAAACTCAACTTTCTACATTTGACTACTCATTAACTTGTGCCTTTAAGTCCTGTATTGAAGTATTCAATGTATTCAATAAGTGGGGTTCAACCACAGAGGAAATAACATGGAAAGCAAACTTGAACAATTCTCATCATGCAAAATCTGTCACTGAGTTTTCAGGGTTCCTTCCTATATAGGTATTCACTCCCTGCGTGATAAAGTTCTTAGTTTGATCATTGTACAGAAAAAAAAGATGCCCTAGTCTTCATAGTTTAGTCACCTTAGTACCTCCTCCTTCCCACACAATTTCCCCCAAGACCCCATCATGTTCAGTACAGATGCAGTCCACAAAATCCAATTGCTGAAAGTTGCATGAAAGGCATCTAGGTTTAAAAAATAATCCAGACTACTACCTGCTTCTATCAAGACAGAACAAACGGTAAACCTGGGACACACATTTAGTACCCCCCTGTGAAACAATCACTATGTGTTAAAGCAAACTGCTTTGTATAACCTTCTGCACCTCAACATATTTCCCATGAATGGGCTAGATATTTATATTACAGCAATTAATGCTACACCAAGGACTTCTCCGATAATTACCGGGGCAATGTTTTTATTAATATCTCCAGCTCTGGAAGAAAACCTGGCAGAGTAACTCTATGCATCCTGAATGGGACCATACATGGTACCTAAACACAGGACTCCATCCATGGTGTATATTTTTAATAATGTCCATCTTCCTTCTGAGTCCTTCTGTCTCTTCCACAACTATCATTTCAGATGTTGATTAATACAAAATCCTACTCTTTTTGATGAGAATGCAACTTGAAAGAACAGGACCTCCAAGGATGCTCCCTAAATATTTACTTGTTTTTTTTTTTTTCTTTTTTTGTCACTTCCACTTTGAGCTTGTTCAAAAAATTATATCACATTTTTTTAGAAAGGAAACATTGCACTGTATCATACTTATACCCGGAGTTTAACCTTCTAGCATTACAGACAATATTTTAATTAAACCTTAACACAATGGTACTGCAGTAACTATTGCAAGTAAATTTGTCCTAATGACAAACAACAACAAGGGGCAACAGTAATAAATCATGCCACCCAGCACTAGTAAACTACAATAATACTGTAACCACTATAGATTAAAAGTCAACTGCAGGTAAATATGCTGCACAAAGCACACACAGCTCTAACCTCTATGCTCACTACCTACTATTTGTTTGGTGCCAGGGCTTTATTCTCCATGGTTCATGAAGTACAACGCATCATCTTATTTAAAGTTTAGCCTTTGGATTTCCTTGCTGGTTGGGACCTCAAACTACACCTTTTGAATGAATCAAAGGAAAAAGTGACTAGGTTTTTGATTTGGTGCAGGCTCTTTAAATTATTCTGATTGAACTTCTGCATCCTCCTTATTCACAGTGCCTAACCATTTATTCCCCACATCCATTAAAAGGTTAAATTTGTTACAAGTGTCCACAGTAGGTAACTGTCATTGAAGACTTTATGAGGGGAGTAATTCTTTTTTAGGAAGTGTATCTATACTGCTGTGACTGCCTGGGAGATGTGCAGATTTGTTTAACATCATAGCCACATATTTCGCAAATCCAGTAAGGGCCTTTGTCGTGTACTTTTTACTGGCTTATTCCTCATCTTGTCATGTTGAGGGGGACCCAAACTCCTTTTGGAACCTTAGGCTATCTTTGTATAGTCTAAGATTATTTAAGTCACTACATGAGAATTTGGCCTGTAATGCACAGAAGGTAGCTTGTGCACCAGCAAATGCCTACATACCCTCCTTTCATTTATAATTAAAGTTGCAGGATATTTCAAATATTCAGAAATGAAATCACTGAAAAACAGTCTTCTTACCTCTGTGAACGCGTTTCATTTAAACACAGTCTCGCTCTACAGATGTTTTGTAAGTTTTAATAACTGATCCATAAACTCAAAAGACTTCCCCTCTCTTGCAGTCTCTAGTAATAGTTCCTTATATGTGTAGATGAAAAGATGAGAGGTCAGGTGAATGGGATATTGCCCTTCCTTGGATCTGGGCTTCAGTGACACATGTGCCCTTGTTATCAGTAAATGACCCTGAATTTGCAAGACCACTGGAAGTTTACTTTCCAGAAATTTGCAAGAGTCATCTAGCACTTTCTCTGTAGTGTTCTGCTGTTTCTGTACCTTCAAGTTAGTGTTTTTATACCAAAGCCGATGCTAAAGAGAAAGCTGATTCAAAAATGCTGTTTTCCCTGCTAAGCAGATTATGTCATTTCCATTCTTTGCTGATGCAGTCTTTATTTCATTCAAATCAGCTAACACTTGATTTAGCCATACAGTCCATCTGTCTGACTTCTAAATCATCCCTGAGGCCTGATTATCACAAATATCTTCTCTGCTGAATATCATTTTGATATCCATTTGATAACATATAATAACATTTGATAACATTTGATATCTGGAGCTTGTTTGTATATAATCTGTGGCCAGTAACCCAGACTAGTCTATGATAACAGCAAAAGACTTTCAGATAAAAGGTTGGCAGATTACTCCTCAGGGGAATTAGTGTTTGGGAATCAAGCTGCACCCATCTTGCCACTGATCTCTGCCTCAGGTTCTTTGTACAGGCCTTTAACTCATTTGTACCACTGGGCAACAGTGCCCCTTCAACACTGTGATGACTGTGTTCCCCATGAGAGATTTTCAGGTGAGCTTGGTAGAATCCAGGGCTACTAATGAAGGCAGGATACTATGCTTTGGTGACTTATGGTCTTACTCCCCTCTTGCATGCTAATGATTATTCCTAGGACTGAGCTGCAATAAGGTGTGGGCCAATGGAAGCATCTTGTTATTCACCCAGCAGCCTATACGCCTACTAACCACTCACCCTCTCAATCCCACTGTAATAGCCAAGCCCTCTTTGATCTGCACCATAACTTGTTTAGTCCCATCTGTCACCATGTCATCCCTACTTTCCCCCATGAGAAACTGAGCAGGTGGAGCTTTATTATTCCTTCTACTCAAGCTCCAATAAATGCTTGTGCTGCTAAATGAATCTGGGTCACCTGGGTCACAGTCAGGGCTTTATTCTTCTGTGTCATAGAGCTGGCTTATTTTATTTTACAAGTAATTTAACTAGACATCAGCCCATCTTCAGTTATGACTGAGTTACAATACAAAGGAAAACAGTATAAGAGGTATACTTAAAGAGTATTGGGTTCAGTTTCAAAATACAACTAGACCACTTACAGATAATAATAATAATAATAATAATAATAATAATAATAATAATAATAATAATAATAATAATAATAATATTTCATGTAGTAAAATCATCCACAAGATTTCATCAAAAAGTGTGAAAGTGTAGCTGTTCACATTTTGCTAGGAGTGACTGGAAGAATGCGCTCTAGTTTGGAGATTGGGATGATCTTCTTACAGTTATTTTTGCTTCTTTAGTTACTAAATCTAAAGTACTGTGATACATGAATAGCAGGTAGACATTAAAAAACTTAGCAAACATGACTCCAACTATTACAATAAAAATAGCTAGCCAGACTCCTATTAAGTATTTGTTGCTGTGCACAGATTCAATACAATGATCATTTGTTCCAGTGCTGCTTTAGCTTCTGTAAGTCAATCTTAGTTATTTTCTGTCTGTAATAATACAGACTTCACTTAGTCCACTGAGACTTTAAGTCCCATGTTACATAAACAATGGCATAACTGAGATGAATTCTTATGGAGTATTGTGCTGATTTGTGAAGGTAAAATGTGTAAGGTCAAAATGACCATACTGTCAGCATAAAGCAACTTGTTTAGACTGGGAAGTGGAAAAGTTAGAAATTAATGAAGACTGTAAACAGTAAGGGGCTATGAGCATAGTCCTGTGAAACATCAGAACTTAAGAGAAAGGACCTGCAGTTTACAATTGTATTTTATTTTATTTGCACTTTGTTGACCAGGCTAATCCCACTAGGTTAATGGCCTATCTTCAGGGGAAACCCAAAATAGTATTCGTACTGACTAGGGGAAATTTGGCCAGTGTTCCTGGGAACTTCTACTTTTTTTTTGAATATGTGCTGTAGGATCTTTTGTATCCACCTGAGCTACCACAAACTCAGGTAAATGTGGCTTCGGTTTAATGTCTCATTCAAAGAATGGTACACTCTGGAGTGCAGCCCCCTCTTATTGTGCACTACAGTATCAGTACTGGAAAATTAATCCATTTACATGGTATGGAAATAGAACCCACAGCTTTCTGATCTCCCCATACCAGAGGTGAGCATGCTGCACTGCCTTTTGAGCTACTGAAACTGCTACTATCAATGATTATCTGGAAAGATCCATCCTTAAGTCGCATAAGAATCATTTCTACGTTACACTGTTCATGTAGCAATCTTACAGAATTAACACAATTCAATGCCTTGGATACGTCAACAACAGATCACCACTTAGTTTGCTAAGTTCCACAGCTGGGAATATGCTGCTGGTGAATGAAATAAGAGCAGTTGCCAGGCTAAAGTCCATTCTGAAGCTAATGCTGTCTGCAAACTGTAGGCCTCAATATGAGAGTTTACTTGAACTGCTAAAGAATTCGCAAGAATTCTGACTACAGAGGCAAGACATAAAACTGTCTTGAAGGTTTTGAACACAATTTATATGCTTGTTTGGGAAGGGAAATGAAAAGTGAATTTTTCAAAATTCTATGAAGGCACTAGATGCAGGTGAGATATTAATAATCTGCCTTTAGTGTTTTGATAATAAAATGTCACATGCATACAGAAACTTTGGATATGGGTCATCTGAGTCAGCCTGTCACAGTTTGGAATTTCTTTCAACCATTTACTCAGGACTGACATACACTGGACAAATCAAAATTGGTGGTGAAACCAAATATGCTTACAAAGTTTACAGTATGCTGTTGAATATACTGTGTGGCTGAATTAAAGTACTAAACAAAAAATGTTGCAAACATGCATGCCACCTTTCTTTTTTTTTTTTTTTTTTTTATTCAGAGGTTTTGCACCTATGAAAAACAAAAAACAGAAGGTGCTCTTCCCCACTTGCTCTCTTGCTAGAGTTCTCAGTTGTAACCTATGATCTGCATTAAGTGGAAAATTAAAACTATCAACTTTCTAAACCCCTTCCTGCAGAACAAAAGAGCTCTGCAAATGTTATGCATTCTACAAGTGTGGTGAGAGTCTGCCAGAGTATTCTAGAAACAATGTTGGCACAGTGCTGCCTACAAAAGGTTATTTAATATGGGACATTCTCAATACATGAACATTTCCTGTCCCACTTGGGTACTCCGGTTGGAGGTGGAGAAGAGAGAACACCTTTGAGGAAGGCTTTACATAGTCTGTAGTCAAGGAATGGGATTCATAACCATTACAAAAATCGGAGATTAAAGCTAGCTGCACTTTGGTGGTAGAAAAACCCAAGCCTAAGTGAACAGGAGAAGAATATCTAAAACAGAAGCATTAGCAGGGTCTATTCCCTGGTCCACTGCTCAAATACAGAAATGTTTCCATTTGCTAAGATAAAGTTTGTGCTTAGACATCCTTTTTGGATGTGGAAAGGATAGAATCAGTCGTGACAAAAAAAGTGATTGTCCATCATGGAAATTGGAGAAACCAGTAGGTTAACTTGAGGTTGTGAGCAAAACAAGGCGTCAAAATGCTAAGAGTAGGATAAAACAGTTTAATATGACACAAACAAATACATTTAGGTTAGCTCTTTCTCAGTTGCCTGCTTCCTCAGACCTTAATACAATAACAACAGTTACTAAAACTCTTCTTTTAAATATTCTGCACAACCAATAAAAACAGACATATTTAATGAGGCAAACTTCTCTTCTTTAAAATAGGTTTTAAACAGACGGCACTATTCAGACCTGGAGGAGCATATGCCTTAAAGTCAATGATCCATTTTAATTCAACACATTCTGTCTCATTATACAGGTCACCTTCTCTTGGACTATCATTAACCTTTTGTAAAACCAAGAACTTAAAATTGTGGTCCCCCCAACCCCTGACACATGCTTGGCCAATGCATTAGTTAGTTTGTTACTAAGTATATAATTTAGATGTTCCAACACCCTTTCCTTCAACATACGATTGGACTTACCTATGTAAAAACAGTCACATAGGTTACATCTAGCCATATAAACTATATTTTTAGATGTGCAATCTGCATAGAAGGAAAATTCTATTGATTTCATAGTCACTGGGTGTGTAACCATGCATGTTGACCAAATATTGGGGCAGGTTTTACAAGCCCTGCATGCATATGTCCCTTTACGTTGTGAAACAAACTGTCCATAAGACCTATTGTGCTTATAACACAAGCACTGCTTCAAGTTTTTACAATTCTTGAAGCAAAATTTAGGGGTAGATTCTATCACCTTGCTTATTTTTGGATCCATCAACAGAAATGGCCAGTTTCTCTTAACAATCTCACATACTCTATTGACCCCTCCAGAATAAGTCAAACACATTCTATTCATTACCTTCGTACCCACAGCCTTTTCACTCTCTATTGTTACAGGAGACTAATCAGAAAAGAAAGGTTTTATTTTTGTAGAGTCCAACTTATTAACTTCTTCTATGGCTCTCTCTACTTCCTCAGTTCTATAGCCTCTATCAAAAAGATCTAGGCAAAGTGCATTGAGTGCTTCCTCTAGTGATACAGGATCTGTATATAGTTTTTTACACCTAAGTACTGATTTTTCACTACATTCCTAGTAGTATGTCTAGGATGCATGCTAGACTGGTGCAGTATATTATTCTTCCTACATTTTTTTCTATATTGCTTAGAAGACAAACTGCCAAGCATGTTCTTACTGACTGTAACATCAAGAAAATCAATGCTTTCCATAGAATAGTGCAAACAAAAAGACAAATAAGTAGTGGTACTCTCCAAATAAAGCACAACATTTTTCAGATCTACCTCATTGCCATGCCAAATGAAAAAATATCATCCCCAAAACGCTTGTAGAAAGTGACATGCATCTCAAGCATATCATTGCTAAAGACTGACTCTTTTTCCCAATTGGCAAGAACTAAATTGACATACGTATTCACACATGCTGTGCCCATAGCTACTCCTACTATTTGAAGGAAGTATTCAGATTCATAAAGAAAAACATTGTTTTCCAAAATTAAATCTAATAGGGCACAGATCATGTTAATCTTTGTATTGGGGTAACCACTTTCCTTAGTAAGAAATTGTCTCACATTTTCATCACCATCTTCATTTGAAATTACTGTGACTAAAGAATTCACATCTAAGGTAACAAAAACATACTTCTGATTGCATGCTCATCTCTATGCTTAGTCCATATATAGAGATGTTCCAAAATTGCTACTGTCCCTCAGAATAGTCTCCACTTTGTCTAGGACACTCCTAAGTTGTTTCTCAATATATATGGACATTGGCTCAGTGAGCCACCCTCTCCCAGACACAATGGGTCTAAGGGGAGGGTTCAATGGATCTTTATGTACTTTACGGCAGACCATATATCATCGGTATAGTGGGATGTTCAACAGAAAAATATGTATATAAAGAATAATCTATTTGATCAATCATAAGCATGTCATATACATATAAATTCAGTCTGTTAATGATACCATTAACCTGACATTTCTGCAGAACTACATATACAGTATTGACATATAGCATGTCATGCATTCTGTTCAAATAGTCTAGTTTGTCAAAAAACAACTCTCCCTCCTCCCTTGTATGCTGGTCTAATAACCAAGTGCTTGGTTCTTGTCAATAAATTCAGTGCCTCATACTCCTTAAGTGACAGATTAAAAAAGCTGGACTTAACAGTTTTCATTAAAACTTTTCCTTAATCATCATCACATATTTTAATAAAAGCTTACATTGCTGGAGAATTATCAGGTGTGAAAGTGCTTGGTTTCTTAAACCCACAAACATTATGCACTTCAGCATTCTCATCGATAAAAATAGTTTTTAGCATAATATTCCTAGCAAGCATTTTCAAATCTAAAATAGTTTCAACCAAATCCATTTTAGTGGCAGTAATAAATTAAAGACCTTTATTCAAAACAGACAGTTGTTCATTAATCAGTTCAATGGATGAAAAATTAAATACCAAATTGTTTATTTGCGATTGCGTGTTTCTGGGCCTGTTGTGTGTGGACCTTTGGTTTGAATTGGTGGATCGGATTTTAGCCTCATCCTTCTCCTGTGGCTGCGGGACCTCCCTAACTGCTTCTCCTGCCTGATAGGGAGTGCCTTCTCCTAGGTGCGGTGACCCAGATGGGTGACATAGTACAACTTTCCTGGAATCCAAGAACTAGGGAGGTTCCCTGAGTTAAGGTTTTAGCTGAGGAAATCAAATTTGCCTGGGCCACTAAGGTGCAATGAAGATTAATATGGCTTTACATCTCATGGCTTCCTGCAGAAACCTATGCATTAGGGGAAGTGGTTGAATGTATAAAAGAGCTTGCAGGGCCACTACCTGACTAAAGCATCTCTCAGGGACTGTCCCTCTCTGAAGGTGAAAACTTTGCTGCACTTGATGTTGGCTGGGGAGGCAAAAATATCACAATAAGGATCAGTGACTGAATATCTGTTGTACTACTGCTGGATTAAGATACCTCTCATAAGGCATCAGGATGGATCTGCTCAGCCTGTCTGCAAGACAGCTGGCTTTTCCAAGGAATGTGCATTGCTTTTAGAAAGGCAATGTGAAGCAATAACCCAAAGCTAGACTCTCATGGTTTCTCAGCATAAGGTATAGAACCTGGTCCTCACTGCTTGCTGATGTATTGTACACCACTGACATGATGTTGGTTTTGATGTGAATCATCCCCCAGAGGTAAGAAGTCTTGAAGTCTCTGCAATGCAAAGAGGACTGATCTCATGGCCAGGATAATGATGTGAAGTTTGGCCTTCTGCTTGTTTCAAGTACGCTGGACAATTCTCTCCTGACAACTCCCTCCCACCACCCCAAGGAGAAGGCATCCCTAGTGACTATCACTACTTGGGGTGGTATAAGAAAAGGTCTCCCTAAGGTGAGAAATGGCGAGTCAGCCACCACTTTAAGTGGGCTTTGCAATGGCTGCTAATTATTACTGAAGTAGAAGGACTTTCCCAAAACTGAGATCACTGAATTCTAAGCAGCCGCTGAAATAACCACATGTGATATCTAATGAACAAACTGTACCATTAGGATTGAAGAAGTCATTAGCCTCATACACTGAGAACAACCACTGCTGGAAGAGAGCAATACTGAACAAGAGTTTGTATTGAATGTTGCAAGTTTTGAATTATGTGCATAGGAAAGGAAACTCTACATTTTATTGTGCCTAGGTGGTATTCTATGAACTAGATGGTTTGAACTGGCACCAGCTTTGATTTTTTTTTTTATAGTTTATTGATATGCCCAAGGACAGACAAAGCTGATGTAAGTACTTGGGTATTGATTAATGCCTCTTTTGTTGAGGCAGCGAGAAGCCAATCATCCAGGTACAGAAACATGAAAATCCCTTGCAGGCAAAGATGGGCTGCAACTACTGCTATGGACTTAGTGGACATGGGGGGGGGGGGCTGTGGTGAAACCAAAGAAGAGGGCTCTAAACTGAAAGTCACTGGCTCCCAGGCAGAAGTTATGTAGCTCCTGCACTCCTTGGTATTTTGATACAAAGAAAAGCATCCTGTAGGTATACAGAAGGCATCCAATCATTTGCCCATAGACAAGGTAAAATATTTAACACTGTGACCATCCTAAACTCGGTCCAGAATTGGCTTCTTCAGAACCGAAAAGATTAGTACCAGATCCTCTCTGGTCTGAGGTCTGGTGGAACTTCCTGGATGGCATTTTTTTAAAGGAGAAAATGGATTTCTCCCTTGGCTGCTTTTTTGATGATGGGGGTGGTACATCTGACAGCAGCCAACATAAATCGGGAGGATGGTAATGAAAAGGGAATGATATAGCCAGTAGATATTCTTCTTCTTACCCAGGAAACCTGCATGAAGGCCATCCACACAGGAGAGTACAGGTATGGATGTCCTCCAACTGCCAACAGAGGGAAGCAGTTGGGCAGCCCTTCAGATACGGTAAGGTTGCCTGTCAGGGAAGGATTCACGATATCCCTGATTTTAGGGACCATCTCAACCTCTGGGTCTGCATCTATTGAAGAGCTACCTTTGCAATGACCACCCTTTTCAAAATGGAGTTAAAGACTGGCACTAAGATTTCCTAACCCATAAGGATTTGGATTCCCTTTGGCACCATGTATATAATCTCTGTGGGCTCACAAACTTGAATCTTATGGCAGACAGCATCTTCCTATCATGGTCACACTTCTGCACTCTTTCTTTGACTTGTGCTCCTAACAGGGGGGGTCTCTCATATGGGGCATTCAGAAAAATAAATTTGTCCACAAAATCATAAAGGTGAACCCAGGGATGTCACCTTTTTAAGCCCAGACCCGCCAATCATGCTCCATTATGCATTAGCTACATGAAGAGATTGGAATTATCAAACAAAGTGTCAAAGGTAGTTTCTAACTTCAGGGGTGGTCATTTTTTTCAAACAGGCTGATGCTTCCTCTACTAGGTCTCTCTCAAAGCAGTTCACGGCAGTGGCATAGTTCAAGGCCCTGAGCACGAAGGCATGTAAATCCTAGGGTTAGGGAGCGGGTCAGGTAAGTGTGCAATTGTGTGGACGTGTGGGTTAGGGTGGGTTAGTTGAGTTAGGGCGCGGGTGAGGTGACTGTGTGATAGTGACGGACCTTAGGGTTAGGGTATGGGTTAAGGTAAGTGGATAGTTAGTGGTGTATGTATAATTTAGTGTAGGGTTAGGTGTACAAGTTTAGGTGTATGTGTGCGGATTGCTGTTTGTTTGGTGTGTTTGCGTTGTGTGTATGTGTTTTGGAACAGCAAATTTTTTCCCTAGGAAGAAATTTGCTGTTCCAAATGTTCGATGTTTTTTTTTTCGATTGCTAGGGTTCGATATTAGAACACTCGACATTTTGAATGTTTGGTGTTCTAATATAGACCCCTCAAGAAGAGATTCTTCAAAAACTAGAAGAGTTAGAAGACAGAGTATGCAGAGAAAACCTGAGATTTTTCACTTCTACCAGAGTAACTGGAAGGAACTGACTGCGTTAATTTTATTAAGGCACAAATAAGCAACCAGACTGGTGTTCTACAGCAAGAGTTGTTAACTGATAAGGCTCATTGAGTGTATGATAAAAACCTACCCATGGGAAAGCACTCAAGACCTATGTTAGTAAAGATCCAATTATACCATCAGAAAGACAAACTGCGGCAGAAAGGAAAAGCATTATGGCTAGGCTTGTATAGGCCCTAGGGCCGATAGCCTAGTGCCAACCTATGAACCATTAAAAATTGGGGACAGCAGAGTGTTTGTAGAAAAGATTATCCATTGTACACGAGGAAGAAGAGAAGCAAATTTATCCCAGCAATCAGGGAATGTTGAGAGGCAGGTGTTAGATTCAAGCTGCTGTATCCAGCTGTCTTCAGAATATTTTTCCTGGAGGATCAAAGACATTTTGATGCAGAACAGGTCAATGAGGAAACTAAAAAGTTTACCCATCAAAAAGTAAGCCAGCAAGCAGAAAGAGATTCTGCTTCGCATTCCTCTGACAATAAAACTCATGGAAAGACTTTGCTAGTGATAAATTTTTCATTGTTTCAAAGGAAAATGCTTGAGAGATAGAAAACAAGCATAGGAGCTGACTAAAATAATTAAGAGTATCTTGTACTTAAACCAGAGTCTGTTGTTGGGCTAAGAAGATGATCAGGAAGAAGACCAGTAAAACTGAAATTAGTGAATAAACAGGAGACTATAAAGCGTCAATCACATTTGTGAAATATTACTTTGCAACAAAAAGTGGATGAGAAAGACTGGACTCTTGTTGAATTTGTTAAACATGTGGATGAACTGTAAAGCATGTACCCCACTTAATATTATTAATATTTAGGAGGATACTAAAGATTAAAAAATAACTGTAAGTAAATCAATTCTTACTAGTATTTGTATAAAACATTTCATTGTATATAAACTGCAAGCAGTTTTGTATATGGTGTAGTAAATTAAGAGCACTAATGAAAATATTTATGGAAGACTTAATTATTCCAAGATTAGAAGAAGATGAGGCTCAACAACTAATAGTTAATGCAGGAGGGGATGAGATAAAAACAGTGATGTATAATCAATCTGCAGGGAAACCTCCAGAACAGATGGTATTCCTGTGGAAGTCTGTACTTTAGGATGGAAGAAAGTGTTAAGGATCTGGAAGATTTTAATACAAAATAACAAAATGACCAGTTAGCACTCAAAAAATGGAAGTTAATCTACATTAAACACACATGGTTAAGTGCTTTCGTCAATAAGACATCATCAGCTAATCACCCTTAACATCCACATCCCACCCCCACCCCCCAGTAAAGAAACCACCATAAAAACCTTCTCCAAAGCCAACTTCATGCTACTCAAGTCAGAAGTGACAAACTTCATGACACCCATGCAGACGGGAACTGAAACTGCTGAATCCTACACTAAGGCACTGTACGAGCACATCCACTCATGCATGAATCGTGCCATCCCAAATAGAACCAAAATGCTCTCATCCAAAACAAAGAAGCCAATCTGGTGGTCCCCTGCCATAAACAAACTTTACAACAAAAGGAAGAAACTTTTGCAGAAAAGAGGAAAATCCCAGGATGCAAAAAACTCCTTACTAGCCTCAGTAAGAAACTGAGATGCCTCATAAAATCCTCCAAAGCTAGTTACGAAAATAAAATTGCCAAAGATTCCAAAGACAACCACAAAGCATTCTATAACTATGTCAAAATCTAAATGGCAATGCTCAGATCTGCTCTGAGCTAAAACAGAATGGCATTAAATATACTGATCCAAAGGATATTGCCAATATCCTGGCAGATCGATTCAGTGCCAACTTCACCCCCTCTCACCCCTAAATGGCCCATCTCAATACCGGAAGATTGCCAAATTCCAGTAATAACGGCCACACAGGTACAAAACGCACTCTCTAAAGCCAAGAATACAGCATCCATGGGACCAGATGACATCCCGGGCTGTGTACTACATGAACTACAATATGAACTGGCACCTCACCTAAGTGTCATGTTTAATCATAGCCTCACCTCAGGTTTCGTGCCCACTGAGTGGCGCAGAGCTACAGTTATCCCAATCCACAAGGGGGGAATCCACCTTGGATCCCGGAAACTACCGTCCCATCAGTCTGACAAGCCTTATCTGCAAGGCCATGGAGCGTATTATCATGGAACTTATAAACAAAGACATTGGCAACCTTCAAACACTGGACCCCACCCAGTCTGGGTTTGTGAAGGGCCGATCTTGTCTCCTGAACCTGATTAACTTCTTTGAATCAGTCTCCAGAGCTATGGACAAGGGTAAGGTGGTCCACACAGCCTATCTAGACCTTGCCAAGGCCTTTGACACCATCCCCCACTCTGGAATCATAGATAAACTTACTAAGTTGGGCATTAATCCCTATGTCACCCAATGGGTTGCTAAATGGCTTACTGATAGAACCCACACTATAAAAGTAGCTGACTCCAAATCCAGCTCCAGACAAGTGACAAGTGGAGTACCTCAGGGTTCAGTCCTAGGGCCGCTCTTGTTTGGCATCTACTTCTCTGAAGTACAGGTCAACACTAAGGGACTCTGGCTAACAAAGTTTGCAGATGACTGCAAACTGGGAGCCATTATTGAATCCCCAAATAATGTGGATACTCTACAAAAGGGCCTTACAGAAACAGATGCTTGGTGCCAGAGCCATGGGCTCAAGCTCAATGTCAAGAAATGTATTGTTATCCCCTTTGGGAAAAACATGTATCCATGAATTACCATATAGGTGGCAGTACACTAAACACAGAAAGTGTGATAAGAGACTTAGGGACACAGGTGGACAGTGGTCTCACCTTCGATAACCACATCGCCACAACAGTCAGGAAATCCTTCTATGTGGCACACCTCATCACGAAGGGCTTTTCATCCAGAAAAAAGGAGGTCATTGTCCCACTGTACTCATCCCTCATTAGACCCATTATAGAATACAACGCCCCATTTGGTATGTACCTCTCAAGACATCTGCAACAACTGGAAAGGCCTCAGAAATACTCACTAAAAGAATCACAGGCCTAAAGCAGATGCCCTACGCTGACCGCCTTAAAAACTCCAGCTATACTCTGTCGCATATCGTCTACTCAGAGGCGATCTCTGCTTAACATACAAGGCCATGTCAAACCCAGAGCTGTTGGACATGCTACACTTAAAGAAATCCCAATCCGTCAGAGCTACATGCTCCAGGGATCTAAACCTTGTCATCACAATAAACAAAACATGCTGGAGGGATAGGTTCCTGACCCAGAGACTCCCCAGACTCTGGAATAGATTGCCCATACATATCAAGCAGAGTGCCTCTTTGGACCTCTTCAAAAGGAACCTTGACGACTGGATGGGAGAAAGGAAATTCACCCCAGGGATCACGTCAGTCGCCCTGCTAGACAGGGGTCCAGGAAAGTAAATAATGTGGGAAGAAATAGCCAGGGAATTGTTATGGCTAGGCTTGTATAGGCCCTAGGGCTGACAGCCTAGTACCAACCTATGAACCTATGAACCTATGAATCAGAATCATGAACAAAACTGAGAAAGTGACCTATAAAAACACATAGTTTGACACACACACACACCCCTAAAACAGGACCAATCAGTTTGGTGGAATAAACACAAATTAGATAGAAAATGATAATAAAATATGAATGGAGAACCTATCGCAAGTTCCTGCCTGTCAGAATACAGAATTGCTACTTTCATCCAATGGTAAACCTCTCACAGGGTGAACACGCAAATAGAATCATATAACATAAAACATCAGTCAGATGGAAAATGCTAATAAAGTATAACAGAGAACCAATCATAATTTCCTGCCATCAGAATACAGTATTGCTACTTTCATCCAATGGTAGACATCTTACAGGATGAACAAACAAATGCAAACAAAACCCAGGAATTTGATGTCAAAAACTTAAAAAAAGCATATAACATACAATTATTTGAAGTTTTGATGCTCTAAGTTTCAACTCACTGATAACTGAAATGGCATCATTTAGTCCTGGGAAGTTAATAGCATCTATACATAATTGCCAAAGAATTTCACAATGTAGCAACTGATTTTTCTAGTCCCCCGAGAAAGCTGCTACATCAATTTTTTCCAAAATACAAAACTTAAACATTGAGAAGTTATGACAGCGAGAAGTGTGTTTTCCAAAACAATCCTGTCATCATTCTTTGAAATGCTGTGTACATGCTGATAAATTCTTTAAAGTTATTGTTAGATTTTCCAGTATAGAATGCTTGGCATATAAAACACCTAGCCATGTACACAAACCTGTCCATCATACAATTTTATTTGCTTTTAACCATCCACCTTGGAAACTTTTTTAAAAATTACAGTGTTGAAATCAGTCTCAATATAAGGGCATTGACAACAGCAGCCACACTTATGAGTCATTAATGAACCATTATACAAACCCCTAAGAGGTCTTTCAAGAATGTTTTTCAAATCTGGATGGTTCTTTTAAGTAAATGTTGATGCATCACCAAAAAGAGATTTTAAGTTCTCCTCACAGTGAAGTATAAACCAGTTTTTAGAAATGATGTGATGAATATCTAATGCATCCAGGAATAATGAAGAATCATGTTATTAGTTCCTAAAAAAGAAATGGAAGGAGGAGCTGGTGCTGCGAATCGAACCAAAAGTTCCAAGTTATTAGCTAACAGTTCATCCACTAAGCCAAATATTACTGATATCTTCACAATGAACCTCAAAACCTTTCCTGATGATAGGGGCATATTTACCATTTATTTCTTGTATAATTGATTGATAAAGAGATTCAATTATTGTAGTGGGATGTCCTCTCTCCCGAAACATCATCTTAAGAGTGTTAAAGTTATTAATGCAGATGTTGCATTAGAGGTCAATTGAGATGAATACATTTACTTTTGACAACACCTTTTTCCTGATGTAAAGGGTGGTTGCTTTGAAAGTGCAGAAAGGTATTGCAGAATGTCAGTTTATGGTAGATACTGGTGTTAAAAGTACCATCTGCACTCTTGGAGATCATAACATCCAGATAATGTATTTGATTTGCATCCATAGAATACTTAAATTCTAAAAAGGATGAGGAAACCTGCAGATCAGAAAAACCTTTCAAATTGTTCTTTACTACCTGACCACATGATAAGAATGTCATCCAAAAAGCAGTATAAGAAATACAATGGCAAAATAAGTCGAGTTTGAAAACATTCTCAATTTCCTAGTGCAGTAATACAGCGAGGGCAAAACATGGGGGCACATGCGACCCACATCCTCACTCCATTGAGTTGCTTATAATATTCTCTATCAACTAGAAAAAAGTTGTTACTAAATAATATTTCCATAAATTCAAGTACAAACATCAATTCTTTTTCAAAGAGTTTGCCAAATCTTTCAATAACCTCACCAAACCACTCTAACCCTGATTCATGGGGAATTACTTTGTATAGATTTTTAATATCCAAAGTGACAAAAAAATTAACTTCCTCACTGGATACACTCCAAAGTTTGTCAAGCAGATCCCATGAATCTTGAAGTATGTGTAAAAAATTCAAAAACAACTTGAGCTTGTGGTCTATCTATTTGGCCAACGGTTCGGTAACAGACCCCTTAGCAGCAACAATGGGGTGAAGTAGGGGTTTTCAATGAAAGAATGTATTTTAGAAATTCCAAAAATCTTCGGAATAATGGGCCACTGGACTTTCAAAAACCCATAGAGTGGTAAAGAAATGTTGTCAAACACTAAACAAAAATTTAATTTGCTAACACGATCTGGTAAACTGAATCATCACTAAGTAGGGAAGTCATTCTATTAATGTAGTCCATGAGGTCCATGATAACCAAACCCCCACCCTTGTCTGGGTTTATATGTCTTATATTTTTGTTAAAAGTGATTGTCTTCAAAACATCCTTTTCTTGTTTGATGAGGTTGAAATATCAACATTTCTTCTGTTTAGCCAATAAATTTCTGATCTCTCTTTCACATCATTTTTGTTGAACACATTGATCATGGGATGGAGAGGAGGATTCTACACTCTTTCATCCCATCTGGAAGATTTTGTTTATTAGTATTTTTAAAGGAAGGGAAGGTGGCTGTGTTACACAAAGAGGGTAACGACCCACTTCAATGTTAAACCATGATTACAGAGCATTTATATCTATAATAGCTAAAAGAACTGCAAAGGTATTGCCAAAATTGAAATGTATCAATGTAATGTGGTTTTGTACAGGGGAGCAAATATTTTACAACAATAATAGCACAATGATGACCCAGAGGGAAGAGGAATGTAAGAAAATACTGCTTCAGATGGTGGGTCTTGAGGCAGAGAAAGAATTTGACAGAGTAAGCTGGGATTTTAAAGTAGGACAATGGAAGCATTTGCATTTCCTAATACAATAACAAGGTTAATTAAGAGTATATATGAAGTATCGGAGGCAAGAATTCAAGTGAGAGGGTTCCTGTCAGATAGCATGTATTTGAACAGAAGAACCAGGCAGGGATGTCCTCTTTCCCCTTTGTTATTTGCTTTATATTTAGAGCTACTGGCAAAGAAAATAAGGGACTCTGAAATTCAAGGATATAATTAGTATGGTAATCAAGAAAAGTAGGCTTTATTTGCAGATGACACCATTTTGTACTTGATAAATCCAGAAAATGACATTTTGTCATCATGGAACATTTTGAGACAGTTTCAGGTCTTTTAGGGATGTAAAACTAGCAAAGATAAAACAAAAGTTATAGCTATAAATTATGTACCCACACACAAATTAATTCAAAATACCTATATTTATGGGGACACAATAAGATGAAGTCATTAGGATTATGGATTAAAAAGACCTCTGTTATGGCAGCTAAGGATATGTGGGAAGAGTCTAAACAAATGATAATACATAAACTGAGAAACTGGAAGTTCTTATTTATGGATATACATAATAACAGACAAGCAGTGAAAATGTTTTTAGTTCCTTTAGTTTAATATTTTTATCAGGCATATTTTTATAAAACAGAGGAAAAGTTGTTAACAATAATTAATAGAGAGTTGAAAGAATATATCTGGGAGGAGAAGAGGTCTTAAGCTGATCCTCCAAACAGAACAAGGTGCTTTAGGATTACCTGATTTGAAGGAATATTTCAGAGCTACATAGTTACGGCTCATATAGATAGTACAAGCAGAATTTTATAATTCAAAGTGGATAGAGATGATGAAAGTGAAGTGGGGGAAGTTAAGAAATATGGAGAGAGAGGGATTTTGAATGCGGATCCTTGAGAATAACAGTCATACAGAATATATGCAGGAAGTATTCTAAGATCTAAGCCAACACAAGAATGGAAAAAGGAAATTTTGCCAGTAAGGATTACTGCAGGTGGGGTGCAGAAAATAGGCTAGAGGGAACTTGAATTTATTGGACAAAAGTGGCAAAGGAACTAAAGCACTGGAAGCAAATAATTAGAGAGGGAAAGGTAATATAGAGGGACATAATGCCAAGACGAAGTTTGGCCTGCAGGTTAGAGACTGCCTTCCTGACACATTTATTTTTGAAAGAGCAATAAGAACACTAATCAAACTCCAGTAAGTCAGTGGCCTGGTCGATTGCAGACATAGCATAGTACTCTACAGATAAGGAAACAATAATTGAGCACAAGGTAAACAGATTATTTAGTAATGAAGAATATAAGAAATATTACTCCATATATAAGTTGTGAAGCAATAAAATTTCCAGTTAAGATGTGCAACAGGCTCTGTACTGAATTGTTGGCACTCGAAATGCTGAGTGTCAACAAGCCAAAAAAATGACTGAAAAATGGGAGATAAAAGAATTTTAAAAATCACTCTTTTTCTTTAAACTTCTTTTTGTCATGTGGGGGGAGGGCACAAGCAAGCTCCCCACACCCCCTGAACTTACATATACCAACTCCAAGATCACCACACCTTCAAGAAATGGAAATTTCCCCAGAAATATATGTACGGCTGTTCTTTCGGACATTCAGTCTCTACATTCTAGGACTCGCTCTAGCGGGTCCTGACATTCTAAATGGTTACCGGTGAAGCACTTAGTTTGCGAGACCTCTGTTCTATCGCTGTGGCAGCAAACAAGATCTGAGGTACCTTCTTCTAAACAGCATTATAGCAGGGGGAAAAAATAAAGGAGTTCAAGAGTGAACCATTAGCTTTGCAGGCTCTGATATGACAAGCCAGATGGACAGGATGAATATAATCCATATCTCCTTTGTTGGGTCTCATGTGACAAGGATAACTGCAGTGAGAAATCAAGGACTACACTGGAAAGGATTCTGAGTTGTACTTATAAAGATGAAAGTTGTTTTCACAGCATAGTCATACTACAGAACTGAACTAAGTACATATGCAGCACGCCAGAAAGGGCAGGTCGAATAATGTGTTTGTTTATTTTTGCTACCTGGATCAGTCCCACTCTGAGGTTGATTTTAAGTGGATTTACAATGACACAGAAAACTTGGCTATGATAATGGGAAAATTCTCTTATTCTTTCAGAAGTATGCAGTACTGGCAGACACATATGACAGTGAATTCAGCATGGTGGGGTATTCTAAAAGAGCAAATTAAAGTGAACAGCTTATAACCAGCATTATAAATAGTTCGGAGACTGAGAAATATGGGAAAGAAACAAGAGGAAATATGGAAAAGATGACCATATAAACTTTTTTAATATAAACTTTTTGATTAATATACAAAAAGTAATCTAATAAAGTGTTACTAGATGGTGTAATTATACCACATTTTCACAGAACTGGCATCAGAGTTCATTTTCTCTGTAACTGCAAAGTAGATGACTGACATGGAAATGGTGAATAGATAAGGATGGACTGTGGAGTCAGGAGTTTTGTAAAGGATTAGCTCAGGGAGTTATGAAACAAATAGGGAGTATGGCAATTTCACTGTCTAGAATATGACATCAGTTTGCCCCTTATAGAAGGGTTTTATGGTTCTGGAGGTATGGACTCAGTCACTAGAAAGATACATTTTCTTGCAGTCCATTATGCTACCATTACATGTGCAACCAACAGCTTTAACAGCCTTGACAGTAAAAGGGAGCAAATCTTTATATGATGTTTGAACAGTCAGTAACTATATGGATACTTTAAAAGTAAAACAGAAAAAAAGATAACATTTAAGTTATTTTAAAGTATGTAAAGTGCAGACTTTTGTGAGGAGTGAAACAGTAGTATATGAAATAAAAAACACATTATCAGTTGCAGAATTATACAAATATAAATAAGAACAAGGTTCAGATATGAGGCTGATAAGTGAACAAATTACTGAATATTAAAGTTAATACACTTGTACACATTACAAATAAACTATATTTTGGGATAAGCCAGGAATAACAACGCATGTCATCCTTTACCTGTAGGACAGAGTCCCAAGCTAACTGCTCATGGGTGCTACTCCAGAGGAGAGAGCCCTGAAAAGGATAAACTCCTGGACAAAACACTCTCCGAAAATAAAACTGAGTATAAGGATTAGCCAAGGTGTAAAAGATGCCCACTTAATGACTAATGCCACAAGATCCATAAAGTTACAAGCATATACTGACACATGACAATAAAAGGCATATAGGAAGGTGAGGCATATAGGAAGCAACAGTTCTGAAGATGTGAGAGACTGAAGCTGCATAACACTTATTACTAAGTGGTTTAGAGAAGGTATACCAAGGTTGTCAGCACTCAAAAGGAATACGAAACTGTGACGAAGTTTTAGGTGGCTACAGACAAGGATACTGTAAAAGAGAAAGATACCACTAGGAACTAATTACCATGGTTATAGTACTTGTAGGTGGCTTGGAGATGCTTTTGGAACTAACAATTGTCAGGAGTGAGAAACTAGACCATAGGTTGAAAGGAAATAGTCTTCCACAAGCGCAAATAGTTCTGAGGTCTCAGTAGAGGAAATGTCAACTAGATCACCAGGGGAACTGTGAAGATATATGTGGTGCAAAAACATTCATTGCAGTCAGGAACTGCATCAAAAAGTACTGAACAGTAATTGTCAGCAAGACCATACAAAAAGGCAGTGGGAGTGTATGATGGATGAGGATCGGGGGGTGTGGGGGCTCACAGATACAAGGCACGGGGTTTGATTCTGACCTCTGGTTAGTGAATAAGCTTGTAATGGTCTGCAGACTGATAGTTTAGCAATTAACTATGAACAGCAGAGCCAGGTACAACCTCAAGCCAGTCAGAAGAGAGAAGCTAGATCACAGGTGAAAAGGATTAGCCTCCAAGAGAAGACAGTGATATGAGATTATCCAAGGTGTGAAAGCTACCAGTCTAGCTAGATAGAATTTTGTAAATAATTCTGTCATTGTAAATATTAATGTAAACCACAGGCTTGTTTTACAAATGAAAAGAGAACTATGTGTTATGATTAAACTAGTAGCAGTGAGACTGAAGGTGAGCCACAGCTGCTTGTAAGTACTGATGTTCCCTTGGGCAAAGTGACTGCAAGGGCACAGGTGAGTAGTAGTACCACCGCTGTCAGAGGATACCAGACTTCCTGTGGAAGGGGAGCTGGGAAGGGTTACAAAGAGAGAGTTGAGACAGGCTCAGCCCTCAGACTCTATATTGCAAGGCCTGAGGCAGGTAGCTAGTGAGGCACCTGATTCTCAAGGGAAGGGGGAATCTGTATACTGGGACAAAGAGTTACTGTATAGAAAACAAAATTGTTCATTTAGTCTGTTTTATTCAATTTTTTAATGCTCTATATATTCTGCAGATTTATTTTATCACATGGCTTTTAGCTATGATGCACATTTAATCTGATTTTTGATTGGATGTTTTAGTGTTTAAAACTGTAACTGCTATTCTATCTTTGTTGGTCTGATGAAGCGGATGTTATTCCGAGAAAGCACTTACCTACTACAATAAAGGACATATTGATCTTCACTGCTGTGTGGAGCCAGATTATTTTTCTTTTTCTTGTATTTTCTGGTTACTGTATAGAGACTGGACCCCTGAGGGAGGGCTAGAAGGTGAGAGAATATTGCAGTTGGTAGTGCCTAGAGCCTACTGTATGGCGCTTCTAGCCATAGCCCATGATATTCCCTTTGCAGGTCATATGGGCATAAAACTTACAAAGAGACATATTATGCAGAACTTCTATTAGCCTGGAATTTCCAGACATGTAACAGGGTACTGCAGGACTTGTGAGCAGTGCCAAAAGGTAGGCAAGGCAGGAGACAACGTGAAAGCTCCTTTGATGCTTTTGCCTGTGACTGAGGAGCCATTTCAGAGGGTATCTATGGATATTGTGGGGCCTCTGTGTATCCAAAGTTCTACAGGGAAAAAGTATATCCTAGTGGTTGTAGATTATGCTGCAAGATACCCTGAGGCAGTGGCTTTGTCCTCCATTGAGGCAGAAAAGGTAGCAAATGCTTTGTTAGAGATTTTCAGCAGGGTAGGTTTCCCAAACGAAATACTGACTGACAGAGGAGCCAATTTTATGTCAGACCTGCTGGCCTGTCTGTGGAATTACTGTGGGGTGAAGCACCCAAAGACCACCCCCTACCATCCTCAGACTAATGGTCTTGTTGAGAGGTTAAAATCTACACTCAAGTCCATGCTACGAGCATTCACAGACCAGTTTAAAAGGGATTGGAACAAATATTTGCCCCATCGGCTGTTTGCTTACAGAGAGTTTCCCCAGGAATCCACGGGGTTTTCACCCTTTGAGTTGCTGTTTGGGCATAGGGTGAGAGGACCTCTAGATTTAATTCATGATGAGTGGGAAGGTGAGTGTGACTCTCACAAGGAGTCTGTTGTGGCATATGTCCTAAACCTCAGGGCAAGGCTCAGGGAACTCATGGGCAGAAGCCCAACAACAGAAAAGGGTATGGTATGACAGGAATGCTCGAGCTAGAGAGTATGCTGTAGGGCAGCAGGTGATGGTTCTCATTCCTGTCAGACACAACAAGCTGCAAGCATCTTGGGAAGGAGCCTGCAAGGTGGTAAGAAATAAGTGATGTTAACTACATGGTGGAACTGCTAGACAGGAGGCAGGGGCACAAATTGTACCATGTTAACATGATGAAACCTTACCATAAAAGGGAGGCCCTTGTGCTGAGTATTTGCAGTGGATTGTAGGAGGAGTCTGAGGGAGATCTAGTGACTGATCTAGGCTTGGACTGACACCTCAGTAGAAGGGGTAGCAATGTCCCAGCAGCTATCTCCTACCCAGATTTGAGAAATCCGTGCAGTGTTACAGGAGTTTGGGGACATGTTCACTGGAAAACCCGAGTGCACCCACCTGGTGCAGCACCAGATGGATACAGGACCCCAAAGGCCTATTAAGCAGGCCCCTTACAGGGTGCCTGAGAGAGTCAAACAGATTCTGAGGGAGGAGATACAGGAAATGTTGGAAAAAGGGGTAATTCAAGAGTCCGACAGTTCCTGGGCCTCCCCAGCGGTACTGGTGCCAAAGAAGGATGGCAGCACCAGGTTTTGTGTGAACTACAGGAAATTAAATAGTCACACAGAGTCAGATGCTTACCCCATGCCTAGGACAGATGAAGCCCTAGA
The DNA here is from genome assembly GCF_019279795.1 of Protopterus annectens. NCBI lineage: Eukaryota > Metazoa > Chordata > Ceratodontiformes > Protopteridae > Protopterus > Protopterus annectens. Next base: position 212,478,147 of record NC_056731.1, read on the forward strand.
GCAGCTGGGTGGGGATAAGTATCTTACAACCACTGATCTTACCAAGGGTTTCTGGCAGGTGCCCTTGACTCCCAGTGCTAGAGAGAGGTCAGCCTTTGTGACTCATTTTGGCTTGTATGAGTTCACAAAGATGCCCTTTGGGATGAAAAATGCCCCAGTGGCTTTCCAGAGGCTGGTAGATCATATCTTAGCAGGAGCAGGAGGGTTTGCCCTTGCTTATCTAGATGATATTGCCATCTACAGCCATTCCTAGCAACAGCACCTTCAACATGTCAGGGAGATGCTGGGCAGACTACTGAGAGCAGGGTTGAAAATTAAGCTCAGCAAATGTCAGGTGGGTATGGCAGAGGCCTCCTACCTGGGACATAGAGTGGGGAGTGGTAAAATCAGGCCAAAACCTGCCGAAGTGGAAGCCATTCAGGCATGGCCTGCACCTATTTCCAAAAAGCAGGTGAGGGCATTCTTAGGGATAGCAGGGTACTACAGAAAGTTTTCCCCACTTATAGTATGACAACTGCATCGCTCACAGATCTGACAAGGAAAAACAGGCCAGATAAGGTAGTGTGGACCACAGCATGTGAGCAGGCATTCCAGAAGCTTAAAGAAGCTTTGCGAAGACCCCCTGTGTTAGCCAGTCCAGATTACAGCAAGGAATTTGTTGTGCAGGTGGATGCTTCGAACCATGGGGTGGGGGCTGTATTTAGCCAGATTCCGTCAGAGGGAGAAGAGCACCCAGTGGTTTATCTCAGTTGCAGGTTCCAACCCAGGGAGGAATGCTATGCAGCTGCAGAAAAGGAATGTCTAGCCACAGTGTGGGCAGCACTGCAGAAACTTCAGCCTTATCTGTATGGAAGAAAATTCAATGTAGTTAGAGATCACAATCTCCTAACATGGTTACACCGAGCCAGCTAGCAAAATGCCAAGTTGCTAAGATGAAGCCTAGGGTTGCAAGCATATTATATGTCAGTGCAGCACCGCAGTGGAGTTGGCAACACTAACGCAGATGCGCTCTGAAGACAGGGAATGGGGTAAGGTATACTCAGATAGACCTAACACTTTCAAGCAACGTTTCTCAAGGAACACTTGAAAAACTAGCTTGAGTTCTCCATGGGGGAAGATATGTTAAGGCCGCCAGCCTAGCTTGATAGAATTTTGTAGATAATTCTATGTCATTGTAAATATTAATGTAATCTACAGGCTTGTTCTACAAATGTAAAGAGAACTATGTGTTATGATTAAACTATAAGCTGTACTGATCTTCAAAAATGTAACCACGGTGCACTCTGTTGGAAGAAAGCTGATATGGCAAGTATTGTATGACTTTTGATCTTAAGCTCAGAGACAGGATGTCTGGTCCAGGGAATTCTTTCCATTGCCTCGATTTAAGAGATAATTACTAAAGTTGTACATGTATAATGTCTTTTATTGCTGTAGCTTCCTAGCCAGGTGCAGCTTACTAAGAAATGTAATTTTTGAGTTTCTGTTAGCCTAGGAACTAAAGAACTGTTAAGAATGATGTAATCTGAAATGACTCAGCAGTACTGTGTTATCAATTTAAGACTTCCCCAGAGAGAAAAAGAAAGCACTTTGGATTTTGTCTGAACCTGAACACATCAACTCACCAGCACTCTGTCTTTGCTCTGCAAGTAAGATATTTATTTAGAACAGTGATTTCTCTTACGGATAGATAGAAATAGTCAGATTTGTCTAGCTGTTTTCTATATTTATGTCAGAGTATTCTACAGTATTATTTGAAAGCATTTGTCTGTGATCTCTGAACTCTGGAATGCCATTGTGTTGAATTAATAAGCATTGTCTTGTGTTATTTATTATTAAATATTTTTAAACCTTTCAACTGTGGCTGTTTTGTGTGTAAAAGTAACTTAAGCTCTTAGAGTACATTGCATGTATTCAGTGAGATTGCCCAAGCCACTCCAATAGCTTTAGCCCTGGGTCACACTTACTATTTGGATAACAGTAATATTGCACAGTGAAATTGGTCACCCTTTGGGAAGGGCCTTATAGTAGCTGATATTAGTGGTTGGTGGCAGTGATTTCTACCTTATAGTCTGGGTTGCAGGGGACATAGCTGGAGAACCTGTGCCAGCCTTCCTCAGGAGTAACTGTACATATAACTCATATCTCAAAGTGTGTGTATGTCAGCTACTTGGGCAGGGACATGAAGCACTGATTGGACAGAGAGGGTACTGGAGGTTTTGGAGACCACTAGGCTGAGATCTGTACCCTATAGCTGTGCCAGTGGGGAGTCTTATTGGAGATCTGGAGAGAAAGGGAGAAACCAGCCCCAGACTGACTGTGATCTCTGTGTGCTCTTAAGGGAAATTGTACTTTACTGTGTGTGTACTTGTTATCCTTCCTAATGTGCACGCCCCTCCCTGGTGCTAGTGGTGAGGACTGAGGCTCCCTGATTACTGGGCCAGTGCATGGGCATTACAGAAGGGAAAGTAGCAAGCTAGAAAAATAGATATGGTGCATGAAAAAATGCCTATGGTAGCAAATAATACTACACTGTTGAGTTAAAGAAGAGGAAAATTGTAAAAGCAAAAAGCATTCATAAGTTAACATGGGCTGACAGTCCAAGTAAAAAGACTCAACAGCTAACATAAATGCCAGAGTAGAGAGGGGAAGCTTCACGCACAGGCCTGTTAGTGATGTCTGAAGCAGATGCAAATGCATATGCATATCAGTAAATATATCAAGCAGTAAGCTAGGCAGCGAAAGGGTTAGTTGAAGGTCTCCTTGAAAAAAGACCCAGTCAAGACAGACTGGAGTAAAAAGGCATAAGCAAAAACCTTGGTATAAATGTCAAAACAAAAGATTTCACAAAGGCAGAAGGCCATAACATTAACTTGGCTGGGGTAAGTTCTTACCAGAAAAGCCAGAGAAAGAGACTGCAATATGTCTGAGCAGTTGATGGAACAGAAAACATAGAAATGGCTGAATGACTCTGGCAGGAATGTATAATGGATTATGGAATTTATTGTACTTACCACCTTTATGAAATTGTCTTGTCGGAACACAGGAGGAGGATTCTATACTAGCCATAGACATACCTACGCTAAAGATCAAGGGTTATGGACAAGGGATTCTTTAGATAAAGGATAACCTGCACCAATCCAAGGCATGAAAGGAAGGAGGAAATGGAGGAAGTGCCTCTGGAGCAATTGTTAGGCAAGGTGTTGTTTTTCCCTCGGTCTGTAAAACTCTCCTAATATTTACTTTGTTTAACAAGAATTCTGACAGGTATGTTGAACTAGACATGGCATCACACTAAGCAGCACTGTGAGAAAACAAAGTGAGTGATTTGTAAAAATATAGAACATATGAGTGGAGTAACACAGCTCCTTATTATGAAAACAATGCCTAGGAACAGACAATGAGCAAAGTGCCATCATTTACTTTTGAAGAATAAAATGTAAAACCAATGAATGAATCTGCAATGCTGGTCAGCTTGATGCCTGTACCCCAAACACATGTCAGAGCTGCAGAAAACTGCACTGTTGGACTACGTTCAAGGTCAGAACTGAGGAAATACTTGGTTCTGAGCTCATCTTCAAGACAGACACTGCAGCCCCAGACATAGATGGTTATCAAGATGATTGGCTCAGAAGTCCATGAATCAGGCCACTAACCAAGGTCCTAGCCAAGTGATTGGGTCAGAGGACCCTGCATCAGACCCCTAAGCAAGGTCCTACCAAAGCAAATGGCTGAAAGGCCCCACCAACAAACCTCTAAACAAGACCTTAGTATGGCAGTAGACTCCGAATAGTCTCTAAAGCATCTTCATAAGACCAAGAACAAGGTCATAGCAAGGATGAAAACTCTAATCAGTCTTCAAACAAAATGCAAACAAACTCACAAACAGGATCACCGGAACATACCAGCATCTTCTCTTAACATTACTAGTTAAACAGTCTAGGTGCATTTTAGCAAGAAGAAAGACACAGACTCAAATTAAATTGCATCTTGTTCCATAACTAAAAGTTTCCTCCTGAAATATGTTACCACATGATGAAAGTTCAAAGGGAATCTACAACCGACTCTAAACAGAAATACCTTACTGCAGTTAAGTCATAAGAGTAGCTCAGGTAACTCAAGGAGATGTCCTGCACCACTGCTATGCTGGAGAGGACAGAAAAGAAAATATCAGCTCCAAGAGGTGACAGGAATGCTAATCGCATTGCCAGAAATACCAGACCCCAGGGAACTAACAAATGTAAACTGACTGAAAAGTAAAAAGCTAAACATTTAGGTGTCACAGTATCAAGGGCGCCAATAGAAGGCAGACAAGAAATAAATCATGCTCTCTAGCATCCATAGCAACTTCCTTCATCAGATCACTTCTTAACAAACTCAAACCCTGTTCCCCATCAGCCGACAAACTCCCTCCATTATTTCTCAAATATGCAGCAATATCCGTAGCATATCCTGTATCTGTACTTATCAATACCTCCATCCAAGAAAACACAATACCAGATATCTGGAAAAATTCTTCATAATACCCCTCCACAAGGGAGGAAATTCTACAGAACCCTCAAATTACAGGTCTACTGCCATATTACCTAACTTATCCAAGATACTGGAAAAATGTATGCATAGACAAATACTAAACCACCTCTTACAGGCAAACCTAATTGCACACACAAAGAACAGTTTCCGACTCTCGCACAGTACTACCATTGCCCTATCTTGTATACACAACATTGCTCAAGCCAGAGATAATAATAAACTTTTTTAGGCAAGGTTCAAATGACAAATTCACCACCATAACAGATACAAGCAAGCAAAATCTGAGGGTAATGCTACTCAAGTTAGAAGTCTAAACCTCAAAATGCATTAACTCGAGGCACTCCTTAAAATGGAAAATATCAACATCTGTGCAGTGACAGAGACCTGGTTCAAGGCTCCAGAGAGCACCCCTGCATTACCAGGCTATAATTCATACCACACCTTTCGGCCACCTAACCTGGACCAAAACACTAGGCGTGTCCATATTCATTAAGGATATCCACACCTCCAGGCTAGTTGCTCAGCATAATGCAGCCGAGATTATCCAAGTGCAACTAACTCTGGGCAAGACCGCAATCCAAATTGTAACTTGCTACAGATCCCCCACCATGCCCCAGGATTCTCACTCCTCATTTCTTGATACAATGGAAAATATTAGGGTACAACCCAACACCCTAATAATGGGTGATTTCAACTACCCCACCTTTAACTAGGAAAACTACTCATGCACCAACTCTTTTGTGCAACGTTTTCTGGAATTCATAAATTCCAACATCTTGGATCAACTTATCCACACCCCCACCACAGGCAGCAATATCCTAGACCTGGTCATTACCAACATGGGCATCTGGTGTTCCACACCAGAGGTCAATTCCTCGTTGGTCAGATCCGACCACAAGCTAATCAGCCTAGACATCCACATCCCACCCCACCCCCGATTAGGGAAAACACCGTAAAAAAAATTTCCAAACCCAACTTCATGCTTCTTAAGGCAGAAGTGGTAAACTTTACGACACCCATGCAGACGGACAATAGAGGTACAACTGCTGAATCCTACATAAATGCACTTTATAAGCACTTACACGAGTGCATGGATCGTGCTATTCCTAACAGAACCAAGATGCTGTCCTCCAAAAAAAGGAAGCCAATCTGGCGGTCCCCTGCCATAAACAAACTCTACAACAGAAGAAAGAAACTTGCAAAAAAAAGCAAAATCCCATGATTGGAGCAACTCCCTGGTCAGCCTCAGTAAGAAGCTGAGATCCCTCATAAAATCCTCCAAAGTTAGTCACGAAAACAAAATCGCCACTTATTCTAAAGACAACCACAAAACATTCTATAGCTATGCCAAGAATCTCAATGGCAGCACTCAGATCTGCTCTGAATTACAGCACAATGGCACTAAATATACAGAAAGTACAGTTGTGTACACTTACCATAAATGTAGATGTTCGAGTGTATTCACTGTTGCAGTCATTACATTTGGGTAATCTGCTGGCAGGTTGCCCTCAGTCGGCCTGATTAACAAAGTCTTGGGTCCTGCATCAGTTGCTGTCCCTTCTTCCATGACGTCAGGTCATCAGGGCTATAAAACATGCAGCCAACACCATTTTCATCAGTTTTTCTTGCCCTAGATGTCAGGTGCCCCCCCCAAATGGGGAGCAAAATATATATATATATATATATATATATATATATATATATATATATATATACATATACATGTAATCTAGAACACAAAAAATATACCTCCAAATAAAAGCAAATGCAACAAAAAGGCTTTTGAGCATAGTAAAAGAAAGAAGAGGTATAAAAAGAGAAAAGTAGGGGGCTGGCAGGTGGGTAACCAGGACTGTAACAGTGAATACACGCAAACATCTACATTTATGGTAAGTTTACACAACTGTACTATGTTCTTCATGTTTCACTGTTGCAGTCATTACATTTGGGTAGAATCCCAAAGCTATGGTTGGGAGGATGGAATTATATAGCATTAGGAGCAGCTATAAGGCCCTGCAGGACAGCAGTGGCAAAGCCTGCTCTGGATTTAGAGAAGAAAGGTAAATGGTAATGTTTGGTGAACGTATGAACTGAGTTCCAGGTAGCAGCTTCTAGAATGTCTCTGGTAGGAACCTCTCTGAGAAAGGCTGCAGAAGTAGATGCAGCCCTGGTGGAATGGGATCTGATCCCCTTGGGAACAGGTTTACCATGATGCATGTAGCAGAAACAAATACAATGGCTTATCCATTTTGAAATAGTCTGCTTTGAAATAGCCTTTCCATCTGCCCCTGCAGCAAATGCCACCAGTAGTTGCTCAGATTTTCTTAGATATTTTGTCCTGTTTAAGTAGAATCTTAGTTGTCTGTGTACATCCAATAAATGCCGAATCCGCTCCCCCTTGTTCTGTGGATTTGGGAAAAATGTTGGCAGATGAATGGTCTGATTAAGAGCCACACTAGATACCACTTTAGGCATAAAGGATGGATTGGCCCTGAGTAACACCCTGTCCTGGTAGAAAATAATAAAAGGCTCCACTGCCATGAGAGCCTGTAATTCTGAGATCCTTCTAACTGAAGTGACTGCTAAATGAAAAGCTGTCTTCCAAGAGAGAAATGTTATGTCTGCAGTAGCAGCTGGCTCAAAAGGAGGTAGGGTGAGCTTTTCCAACACAAAATTGAGGTCCCATGCTGGAGTTGGTGCTCTCCTGGGAGGTCTTAAATTTTTGGCCCCTCTGAGATACTGCTTTAGCAGGGGATGAGAAAAGAGGGGAGGCTCTTTGTTGTAATAAGCTGAAATGGCAGAGGCATGTATTTTTATGGAAGAGAAAGATAGGCCCTTGTGAAGCATCTCGGTTAAATATTGCAGAATCTGAGGAATATTGGGCATTGCTGTGCTTATTACTTGTGCCTGGTAACAGGCACAGAATCTTTTCCATTTATCAGCATAAGATTTTCTAGTACTAGGCCTTCTAGCCTCCAAAATGGCATCCATCACAGGTTTGCTGAGAGATGTAACTGGTGAAATTAGTTGATTAGCCATGCTGCAAGATTCAGAGTTTGGAGCTGAGTGCGCAGAATTTGATAGTTCTGCTGAGACAGTAGATAAGGTGTCTGAGGCAGGTATCAAGGAGGAAGGTGTGACATATTGCGTAGGAGCGGGTACCAGTGTTGCCGAGGCCAGTCTGGAGCAATCAGAATTATTTTTGGTTTTTCCTGTCTGACTTTTAGTAATACCATGGAGAGCAAAAGCAGAGAGGGAAAGGCATAGACTGATAGGTTTTTCCAGCTGAAGGATAGAGCATCCACTTTCCAAGCTTTTTTGTGATGGATTCTTGTGCAGAATTTGTCCAACTGATAGTTTTGGGGTAAGGTAAAAAGATCTATGTTTGGGCTCCCCCATTTGCGTGTTAAAATGCTGAAGATTTGTGGATCCAGTTTCCATTCATGTGGGTCCATAAGATTTCTGCTTAGTTCGTCTGCCATAGTATTTTGCTTTCCTGAAAGGAATTGAGCTTGTAGATGTATTTGGTAAGTCAAGGCTGTGTTCCACAAAGCCATGGCTAGTCTGCAAAGGGGGTAGGAATGGGTACCTCCCTGCTTGTTTATGTACCACATGACTGTGGTGTTGTCTGTCTTTATCAGTAGTTGTCCCGGATGAAGAAAGTCCTTGAAGGCTGTCAGAGCATTCTGTACAGGTAGCATCTCTTTCTGGTTGATATGCAGGTGCATTTGATTTGGGCTCCATTCGCCCTGAATGCATCTCTCTGCCAGATGCACCCCCCAAGCATAATCTGAAGCATCTGTAGTCAGGGTTTGGGTGGCAGGGGGTGGAATGAATGAGAGTCCCTTGTTTTGGTGACAGGCCTCTGCCCACCATAGGAACTGTTGCTGCAGGCAAGGAATGATAGGAATTATTGTTTCCAGGCTGTGACAATGTTGACTCCATAAGCTTTTTAGGTACCATTGAAGTTTCCTCATATGCAGTCTTGCATATGGAATTAGTAGAATGCAGGAAGCCATGAACCCCAAGGTCTGTGGAATTTGTCTTGCAGATAACTGGGTTTTTGTGGCCACTTGTTTGAAGTAAGTCATCAATTGGATTTGTTTTTCTGGCGTGAGGTAAGTCATCTGGGCAGTTGTATTCAAGCTTGCACCCAGGAATGTAATTATTTGAGAGGGTACCAGTTGTGATTTTTTTTTCGTTTATGGTGTACCCTAGGCAAGTTAGAAGCCTTTTTACAAATGCCAGATGCTGTAGAAGAGTGTCCTTGTTTTCTGCCTGAATTAGACAATCGTCCAGATAAGGATAAATTTGAATGTTTCTTTGTCTGCAAAATGCAATTACTGGTGCAAGGCACTTTGTGAAGTCCCTGGGTGCAGTAGATAAGCCAAAGGGCAGTGCAGAGAACTGGTAATGCAAATAGCCTGCTTTGAAGTGGAGGTATCTTCTGCAAGATTCCCTGATTGGGATATGCAGGTAAGCCTCTTTTAAGTCTAGAGTTACCAACCAGGCATTATTGCCTAGCATAGGCACTAACTGTTGTAGAGTCAGCATCTTGAATTTTGGAATGTCCAGGAATGTATTTAGAATGGATAAGTCCAGAATTGGATGCCATGATTTGTCTTTTCTGGGTACCAGGAAAAGTCTTGAATAAAAACCTTGTCCCTTTTCCTTTTCTGGTACTGGTTGAATAGCCCCCATATTCATGAGGGACATAACTTGCTTCTGGGCCTCTGCCCACTGATTTGGAGGCAGATATGGCCATCCGTTTGGGATTGGCAATGTGTGGAAATGAAATATGTATCCCTGGGATACTATATTTAAATAGAAAGGCAAAACAGTTCACCACTACATCAAAACCTGGCTGTCTCCAATAGAAGCTGTCCACAATAAATTCAAATGGTGAATTCAAACAGTAGATTCAAAAAGTAAAAATTCCAATCCACAGCAATTCGCTTCGTAGGTTTATTCAAACATATAGTACAATATACGGATTGAGCACTTTCATCTCATGACCAGAGACTTCATCAGAATCAATACAAAAAGGCTTAAAATCATTTAAATATACCACTCATTCCAAGGAAGCTCAGCTCATTGGCTGTTATACAGAGCTAATTAATTAATTAATTATTGTTATTTGAAGTTCAAATTCCCTACTTAAACACTCCTAAAAAATACTACATATACAATTAAATCAATTTAAATATGGATTACCATAAAAACTTGTGTTGAAGCATACTGATATGTAATAATATATACAATAATATATCCATTTAAACAAATAAAAACTATTATAATACTAAATAATAAATAATGTAAATAATAACTCAATTACTTGTGCCTACCCTTTTTTGGTCTGCTGCTTTTAATTTTAGAATCGGGGTGATGGATAAATGGTCATTAAGGCCTGGATGGTGTACTGCATCTAATCTAAGTTGCCAAATCAACTCACGAAACTTTAATTTTGTTTCCCAATCACCCCCTCTCTCATTAGGTGTTACTTCTTCCAGCACCCAAAACTTAAATTCCGCTTGATGGTATACTAGTTTGTGCCTATATAGTGCATTATATTCATTCTTCTTGTTAACATCCCTTATATGTTCATATATTCATTGCCTAAGGCATTGTTCCATCTTGCCTACATAGTATGCCCAGCATACTATACAATAGGCAAGATAAACTACCCCCTTAGTATAGCAACTGGCATATTTCTTAGTTTTCAACAAATATTTAATGCCAGGAATGTATAATTCTTTTTTACCAGCTATATGTGTGCATTGTCTACATCTCCCACATTTAAATGTACCTAGTCTGGTACTAGTTCCATTGAACATCTCTACCCTCTTCTGTTCATACATTTCTTTAAGATTCTTGTTCCTCCTAAAACTCATTCTCAGGGGTTTAGAAAAACTATCAACATTAGACGGTATTCTCTTAAACATATTCTATACTGTATTAATACATCTTTTGAGCCATCCAAAATTATTGTGAAATGTCACTATCAAATACGAATTGGAATCAGTACTTTGTTCTTTACCAAGTCTGGTATTCTCTTCTGTTATTCTCTGCATACTTCCACTGTTCAAGAGTGGCTTATATATACTGCCCCACCCCTGGATAATACTCTCTTTTATAGGGTCTATAACCATATCAGGATACCCTATTTCTCTAAATAACTGATGGACAAAATCCATTTCTTTCAAAAATTCAGCCCTATCAGATGTCATCCGGGCAATACGTACCATCTGGCCTTTTATGATGTTTTTTAAAAACGATGGATGATCACTATCATAGTGTAAATATGAGTTGGAGAAGCATTTCTTTCAAAATATGCTAGACGTGTACGTTTTGTTCTGCTTATCTTTTGATATTTTTACATCCAAATAATGTGCCTTGTCGGCACCAGTCTCATAAGTAAACTCCAAAAAGTTTTAGTATGGTTTAAATAATTCATACATTTTGGTACCAAATCTTCACCCCCCCCCCCACAATAAATATATCATCCAAAAATCTTAATATTCCCGAATATAATGTTATATATAATATATAATACTATATTCAAAACCCACTTGTCCTGGATAATTAGATGCCAATTTTGTGCATGAAGTGCTAGTTTTCCCCCCAAAGGGGCTGCCAAAAGATAACTGCTTGGAGATGGAAGAGGAAAGTCATTGAGCCTGTTTACTGTAGGGACGTGCCTTGCTACTTTCAGATTTGGAGGTGGAGGCACCCCATTGTTTTGTTCTATAAATTCCTTGTGACTGAAACCTGGAGGCTTTGGAGTGTCTGGGTTTGACCTGAGCAGCTCTGGTGGGTACTGGAAAGGACCAGTTCTTAGTAGGCCAGTGCCTACTGAACCTGGGTGGCTGCACTTGTAGGAAATCTTTTACAGTTTGCATAGATTTAGCTTTGTCTTCCATCTTTTTCAAAACTTCTTCTGCCTTATTGTCAAATAGACTGTCCTGTTGTAAAGGAGCATCCAACAATTTTGCTTTAACATGATCAGGCAGATTTTGTTCCTTGAGCCAAGCATGCCTTCTTATCACAGATCCAGTTACAGCAGCCCTGCAAGAGGCCTCCAAGGAATCAAAACCACATTGCAAAGTATGCTTGCCAACATGTTCAGCTGAATGCAATAAATCCTACTCTTTATTTTCCACACAGTCAGAAATCAATATAATTTTCTGTTTAAGTAAGCCCATGACATGTTGCTGATATTTAAGCATATGAAATTGACAGTTTAAAGCCCTGATTGCCAAGGTTGCAGATGTGTAAACCTTCTTACCCCATCTATCCAGCGCCCTGGAGTCTCTATCAGAAGGGGTAGGATTTTTAGCCGTAAAAGCCTTAACACCCTTGGGACCCTGAGAAATGGTTTCAGGGTCAGCGGTAGGGTTTTAAAAAAGAATTTGTGGGAGTCAGGAACCCTGTAATATCTGTCTGGCTTACTAGGAGCCGGAGTCAGGGAATCAGGAGCCTTGCTGGATTCTGAGAAAGCATCATCAACAATGTCTAAAACAGGAGGTACAGCCAAAGGCCTATGTTGAGGAAGAAGAAGGAAATACCTAAGCCTCTTTTTAGATTCTGAAAAATCCTGACTCTCCCAATAAAAATGTTCCCTTAAGGTATGCAAAGTTTCTCCAAAAGAAAAATCCTCAGAAGGAGAAGCAGAAGGGATGGATTCTTCTGCATCAGAGTCCCCATAAGGTGGAACAGATAATTCCTGATCAGAAGAGGAATCAGAAGAAATGGAAACCTGATCTGAAGATTCATAATCAGTGCCTTGCCTAGGCCTCTTAGCAGGACGGGGTTGGGAACCCCTGATCAAGGTAATTAAATCCTCAGCCATTTTGATCATTTGTTTTTTAGGCACAGAGGCCTGTGCACGTGGTCCAAGCGTCAGTTTTTTAGACATAGAAGTTGATTTTGGCCTAGGTTTTGAAGATGGCGTCAGTTTAATATACAAATCTTTAGGCCTGAAAACACCCTCAGAAGCAGGTGCCTGCTCAGCGGCTCTGGACCCATCTAAGGTAGGGACATCCATGGGTTCAATACTTAAAGTGTCTCGCGGCATACCGGACTCCGAATGGGTCTCAGTAGAGGCCTGCGAATCAAAAGTAGCGGGTATCAGGGGCTGCGAAAGCACCTCACTGAGTACCGGTGAACCGGCGACTGGTTTAGGAGAAGCTTTGTCGTTGGTTTTGGACCTCGACGGTCTGTCTCTGCCCTTTTCTTTGTGTTTTTTGTGTATTCCAGTAGTCGGATTGCTAACTGACGACATTTCTGGATAGTTAAATCTTGAGCCAAAATATTTAGATGCAAAAATATACCGATGCTCAATAGTGCATTGGTTAAATTTAGCACAAAACCGACAGCAAGGCACATTGTGGTCAAGGCCTAGGCAAGGAATACAGTACAAATTAAAATCCTTATAAGGTATTTGCTTCCCATAAGTAATACAATTATTAACTTTTACTGACATCGGTAAGGAGCAAGAAAAAGTTTCCCCAACGGGGACTTAGCTTTAGGTTGAAGACTTTGGTTCTGAAACTCGAAAATGAAAATTTCAGGAGTCGGCTGACTGGCACTTGTGAACTGCTTCTGCTTCGGGCACTGCGCGGCAAGAAAGACTGATGAAAATGGCATGGGCTGCATATTTTATACCCCTGACAACTTGACATCATGGAAGAAGGGACAGCAACCGAAGGAGGACCCAAGACTTTGTTAATCAGGCCGACTGAGGGCAACCTGCCAGCAGATTACCAAAATGTAATGACTGCAACACTGAAACACGAAGAATATCCAACTGATATTGCCAATACCCTGGCAGATAGGTTCAGTGCTAACTTTACCCTGCTCTCACCCCCTAAAGGGCCCATCTCTATACCGGAAGAATCCAAAGTTCCCGTAATCACGGCTGCACAAGTAAAAAACACACTCTCCAAAGCCAAGAACACAGCATCCATGGGACCTGACAACATCCCAGGCTGCGTTCTACATGAACTACAGAATGAACTGGCTCCCCACCTAAGCACTATGTTCAATCATAGCCTCACCTCAGGCTTTGTGCCCACTGAATGGTGCACAGCGATAGTTATCCCACTTCACAAAGAGGGAGCCACCATGGACCCCAGGAACTACTGCCCCATTAGCCTAACAAGCCTGGTCTGCAAGGCCATGGAATGTATCATCATGGAACTTATCAAAGACATTGGTAATCTCCAAACTCTGGACCCCACCCAGGTCGGGTTTGTAAAAGGCAGACCATGTCTCCTAAACCTGATAGACTTCTTTGAAGCAGTCACCAAAGCCGTAGACGAGGGTAAGGTGGTTCACACATCCTATCTAGATCTCACCAAGGCTTTTGACACCATCCCTCACTCTGGAATTATAGATAAACTCACTAAACTAGGTATAAATCCCTATGTCACAAGATGGGTTGCTCACTGACAGAACCCACACTGTGAAAGTAGCAGACTACAAATCCGACTTCAGACCAGTGGCAAGTAGAGTACCACAGGGTTCAGTCCTGGGTCCTCTCTTGTTTGGTATCTACTTTTCTGAAGTACAGGGTAACATAGAAGGTCTTTGGCTAACAAAGTTCACAGATGACTGCAAACTAGGAGCCATAATTGAAGCTCCTAATGATGTGGACATCCTACAAAACGACCTCACTGAGACAGATGCCTGGTGTCAAAGCCATGGCCTCAAGCTCAATGCCAGAAAGTGCATTGTCATCCCCTTTGGTAAAAACTCTGTACCCATGAGCTACCACATAGGTGGTAGTCTAATTAACACCGAAAGTGTGATAAGATACCTTGGGACACAGGTAGATAGTAGTTTTTCCTTTGATAATCACATCACCACAGTAGTCAGGAAATTCTTCTACATAGCACACCTCATCACAAAAGGTTTTTCATCCAAGAAAAAAAGAGGTCATTGTTCCCCTCTACTCATCACTCATTAGACCCATTATAGAGTACAACGCCCCTTTTGGTATGTACCTCACAAGACATCTACAACAACAGGAAAGGTTGCATAAATACCTCACAAAGAGGATTACTGGCCCCAAACAGATGCCCTACCCAGACCGTCTCAAAAAACTCCAGCATTACTCCATCGCATATCGCCTACTCAGAGGCGATCTCTGCTTAACATACAAAGCTATGTCAAACCCAGAGCTGTTGGACTTGCTACACTTAAAGAAATCCCAATCCCTCTGAGCTACACGTTCTAGGGACCTAAACCCTGTCACCAAAATAAACAGAACATGCTGGAGGGATAGATTCCTGTTCCAGAGACTTCCCAGACTCTGGAGCAAACTACCTATCTATATCAAACAAAGCTCCTCATTAGCACTCTTCAAGAAAAATCTTGATGATTGCATGGGAAATAGGAAATTCATCCCAGGGATCACCTCTGTGGCTCTGCTCGAAAAGAACACAGGAAAATAATTTTCTTGGGTGGCGAAAGCCAGGGTACCTTTTTGGCTAGGCTTGTATAGGCCCTAGGGCCGCTAGCCTAGTACCTACCTATGAACCTCTGTCAGCTCTATTCCTTGACCTATCCAAAGCATTTGATACTGTTTCCCATCCCATCCACCTAAACAAACTTTCCAAGCTACAACTCTCTACCTCCACTACCTCCTGGTTTAACAGCTACCTCTCAAACAGATATCAGTCTGCCAGATGGCAAACATGCTTCTCCCCTTTCCATCTTGTTAAGAGTCAGGTTCCTCAGGGTTCTATCCTGGGCCCCCTACTTTTTAATAAATTTACAAATAACTTCCATGTCTCCTGCTCCCATTCTCCCTTAATACAGTAAGCAGACGATTCCGCAATTATTAACACATCTGACATTATACAAAATCTCCGCACTGTCACTCAACAATCTCTGTACCTAGGAAAACAATGGCTAACTGAAAACAACCTGCTTTTCAACCCCAAAAACCAACCTTCTCCTTTTACTTCCAAAAAACCTCAATTCAGCTAAAGACAACTTCACCATCTCATCCTTAGATAATACAATTATCACCACTGACTCAAACACCAAATTGCTTGGTGTTTCTATAGACGACCAATTAAAATTCAACATACACATCTTAAACAGCATCAAAACGTCCAGTCAAAAACTAGGTGCTCTATACCGCAACAACAAATATATAGACATATACTGTCTCAAACATTTATTTGACCATCCCTGCTGTATGCTGCTCCCATACTTACTAACCTCCAAAATAATCTCTTAACCAAACTAGAAACCACCTATAACAAGATAGCAAGATCTGCAGTCAGTAATAGCTACAAATCCCATCATTGTATATTCCTGAAAACCTTAAGATGGCCTGAGCTCCCCCACATTTTTCAAATATCACAACTACAAATTGCACACAGCATCCTAAATATCCCCAACTCCTGCCCTGCCCTTACATCCATAATTACACCTTACACACCTAATCGTGACCTCAGAAGCACACAACAAAACCTTATGCAGGTGACCAAGCCAAATAAACATATTGGAAAAATACTTTACAGTCATTCAATTGCATACACATGGAAAAAACTTCCATTGTCCCTTCGCTCCACTACCAAAAGTGGGGAATTCAAAAAGCAACTAAAAATTCATTTCCAACATGCATGGATACGTACTTGTCAGGAAATTACCTAATGAATTTTTCTTTTTCTCTTCAATTAACAAATCTGCCTGGTATCTACATAAACTGTCTACATATATTACTCTCTGCAGTTAGTACCTATGCTTATTTTAGGCATCGCTAAATTCCTTGTATATAACTGAATGCTATCCAAATTTCTCAAACAGATTGTTACTGCATTCTCAAAATACTGTACTTTTGTCTTGTATATATTTGTATTGTATATTTCTCTCTGTTTTTGTACTGTTAAGTATCTTACAACTTGAATTGTTAGTTTTTTCTTACTTTTTAATTACTTTCCTGGAGCTTTTCTCCTCGGGTCTCTGCTGAAAAAGGGTTCTCTGGGCCCAGTCAGACTAACCTGGTTAACAAATGTAAAAATAAAATAAATGTGGTCCTCATGGGAAAGGTATCTGAAGGTCCTAGAATCCTTGCTATACTAAGTATTGGAGGAAAAAGGAGTCACAATGGCACAGAATGCAAAGAATCCCAGGGCTAAGACCAAAACTTCTAAAAAAATTCTATTAAGTGTCAGCAGGGCTGCTGAGGATTAAGAACTGCTGACCCTGAAATGTGAAAATAAGTTAAGACAAGGAAAGGGAGAGAAAGGACCAACAGAGGATACACTCAATTAGCATCCTCTGGTAGAACAGGACATTAGCCAAGAAAAAGAGATCTGTGGCAAGAAAAGGAATCCCTTCATTACCTGAAAATGAATGGCTAGGAGGAAATGCAATAGACGAGAGGAAGGGGAAGATGACTAAGCAAATATCTCTTCTGACAGGAACTTTTCCAAACATGACAAGCAGCAGATTGAACTTGGATGTAGATCTAAGAAGTCCACTCAGATTCATAAAATACAGAAAAATATCCACAAGAACTTAAGAAAATTAATCAGATAGCCTGTTGTCATTTTCCGAGCTGCTGACTGCTTGCACAGCAAAAGAGATATGTAGTAGGTCCTCAACCACTGTGCATTGAGATTAAGAGGGAGGGGGCTAGGAATGTCTGGGAAAGTTTTATGAGAAGAGCTAAGTACTCACTGGTCTTAGTCCTACAGATGAAGGATATGAAACTAACTATGTCATATCAAATGATTTCAGTAATATATTTCAACTTGTCGCTCTTAGATAGTATATTCTGTCTACCTCATTACCAAACCACAGCAATGCCTATTTTGTTCTGACCACCCTAAATGTCTTTTGCTTTCATTGACAGATTGCCCCTCCAGCTAGACAGCCACTTCTGGTGATCACCTATAATGTCACCTATGCTGTCCCTTGTGTCTTTCAGAGAGTGTGCACAGTAAGGGGACAATGCCAGAGGCAGCTCAGACTTATAGCAAAGAATGGTTAGTGAACTCTCTTTTGCCAACTGCCACACAGATCATGGTAAAACTAAATAAAAAATAACACTAAATAACAGTGCATTGTGGTTAGTGTCTATTTTTACCTCCATTCATAGATCTATCTATTTTTTGCCAGTGATAAACAATACATACTTACAAGAGAGAACAATCTCAGAAGATCACACTTTCTGTTTCATCTAGAAGTCACTCATCAAATGAAGTCAGACTGCTGGGAAAGGCACTGATATTAGCTGTTAACAGCTTATAAGCTTAGAAGACATACTAACAGGACATGAGCTGGCTAGGGTAGACATGAGCATGCCACAGCTGAGGTATATATAGGTACATACATTACACAATCCATACCTGGATGTAAATGTGGCAGGCCAGCAGTGGGACTACTACTACATTAAGGACAGCATAGTACTCACATGTATATGGTAATGATGGCATACATCACAGTTCTGCATACAGACAGGGGAGGCAGTCCTGAGATTGTCAACCATCATCATCACACAGATATGAAGTTAGGAAGACAGTGATATCAGATTTATAATTATAACTGTAAATGCATGCTGTGGGCAAACATAGTGGAGACATACTGGCAACCTATTTTGCAGCACTGTTAACATAAACTTTTCCTAGGCATGCACACATTTGCATACTGCTAAAAAGCATTATACCACAGAAATGCAAACCACTGAGTACATTCTTTGGGTTGTATCCTGTGAAAATGCCACTTCTGTGTTGCCAGACAATGATACATTGCTCAAATGCAGTAATTATTGCTGCTTTCTTGCTGTGCATTTTGGCTCCTAACATGGTGGATTGGCAGCAAATGTCACTAATATATACCAGTTTGCACCGTACATACATTAAAGAGGCTTGATCCTGCTGATGTTCATATATTTCTATGTTTCACAGAGGTGCATCAGTGAAAAAAAGGCATTGAGAAGTTCCTTCACATTCCACTGGAATTCTGTGAACAACTCCTCATGCATGCAGGCTGTGTGAATGTGTATCATACTACATGGAGGTGGTAAGGTAAGTTAGCAGTGTGTTTCAATGTCCTGAGTAAAGTATTAATTACACACTACCATATTGGTTAGTATACGTACTAACTGATGGCTAAATGAAGGCTGCCTGTTTGGTGTGCAAATGTAATAGTATCATGTTGTACTTCTTTTGCAGTCAGTTCAAGCAGCAGCTGCATGGACCTTATGCTGATCCCTTCTGTAAGATGGATGCCTGGTATGAATTGTCCAACCAATTGACCAAGCAAATCATTATCCCTACACTAATACGCTGTGCAAACACTGATTATGATGATAAGCAACAATGCCACCCTGAAAATTTCCAGATGTGGGAAGCAGAGGTGAAGCAAGAACATCTCAAATAGTACACCAAGTGTCTGCCATTTCTACTGTGCTTCATACGCTAAGATAAAACTTTCTTCCTGACTTTCAGTGCACTGTTCCTAATAAGGTTTTGTTTTCTCTGACATACTCCAAGATATATCAGGTGGACGACTGTCTGTAGTGTGCACTGTTATTGACAGTTGTGTTGTTCTGGCACTGTGGTTACTGTAGAGAAGGGAGCACGGCTTTTCCTGCGATAGCTTTTGACCATCAGTTCATGCTTCTATATAAGTATGGTAGCAGAGACAATTCTGCTGCAGTGTACTCACCTGTGGTACTGCACATCTGTAATGCTGTGGGCATCCTGTGCAGGCACATCAGCCATTGTCCATCCTTGTTTTGAGGCCACAGCTCAGGTGAGTGAGTGAAGTAGACGTTACTCATGAAACAAAGGGGGGGGGGGTCCTGGCTCCACACCAGCAGGTAGCTAGCCCCTATTACCTGTCTTAACATAGCAAGAGCTGCAATAGGTGGTGGAGGTTGGTCACTTAACATCAACCCCTGCTATAACAAGCTACAGATTTTCTGGACTGCCTGGCAAATGCCATCAAGCCATCAGAAGGGGGTGAGGCCATGCCAGAGGACATTTGGATGCAGGTCCCAGTAACACCCTCTCTGTTCCAGTTGGCAGCTACTGGGACAAAGAAGATGTTACTGGGCCCAGGTCATGAAGGTCCTGCATCCAAACATCCTCTGGCATGGCCTCACCTACTTCTGGTGGCCTGATGGCATTTGCCAGGCTACCATGCTGCCTGCACCCCACTCTATCCCCTGACATTTGTCTTTCATCTATATTGTCTGCTTGTTTGCATTCCATGTCCTCCCTTCACAGTATTGGCACATCTACCCCCATCTGTCTGCTCAGTTACATCTGTGCTTGCCTGTCCTCACTGCCTACCCTCCCCATAATTTCCTATTCTTTCTTTGTGCCTTTCACCCATATATACAAAAGGGAAGGGTCTTCTTCTCAAAAAATTGCAGCACTTCCTCAGCCTATTTTCCCTCTATGTTTTTCTACCGTTAGTTCTTCCTCTTGCTATTTCCCTTTTTCCACTTTCCTGTACTCCTCTTTTGACATCTTTCATGGAACCAATA
Organism: Protopterus annectens; assembly: GCF_019279795.1. Lineage (NCBI taxonomy): Eukaryota > Metazoa > Chordata > Ceratodontiformes > Protopteridae > Protopterus > Protopterus annectens. Next base: position 212,498,191 of record NC_056731.1, read on the forward strand.
AGGTGCCCAACTAGTTGGCAAGACTTGAGAGGTCTTTACCTTCTGCTCAATGTTGTTCATGGTTGCTCAAGATAGCTGCCTTGTTCTTCTGCACATGCTACTTGCTACTTCACTGTTCTTCATTTACATGGTTCTCACCCTGAAAAGTAGCTATCTGCCTATTCTCATAATATACCTCTACTTAGTCTCCATGCCTATTTTGAACAATAGTATTTTCTTAATGTAGTGCAAGCCATCCACACCCCCTCCGTCCAAAGCACAGCTCTATAATTTCTGCCTTTATGCCTCTGAATACCCATTTTTGATAACTTTTTTGTGACTATAATTACCTACCATGAAGGAAACTGAGATAATACACTGTTATAATATAGTGCACAAAAATAGTTGTGGACAGTAACAAAATTATGCCCCAAAGAATGACAAAACATGCATTTCTCTATTCTAAAAGCTCAAAGTCAGTATCCTGGCCTCAAATAGGCACTGTGTGGCACATCAATAATGAAGTAAAGGGAATGAAAATTATAGTAATGAATTACTGGTAAAGGTTCACAATTATCATGCATACCTTTTCAAAATGAGCCCACACACAGTGACAACAGGAGAGTTTTAAGAAATCTTAAATTGCAACCAGTAATCACAGAAAACATCTATAAAAATGTACCATATTTGGATTCATAAACTCCTCCAAATAAGTGCGACAAAGTCTTCTGTCCCAGTCATCTGTGATATGTCCTCCATACATTATCTCTCCAAAGAGATAACGCAAGTCTTCCCAAGGAACCTGCAGAGGATAAACAAAATACACCTGTAATTCACTGTACTGAGCAGCAAAGCAATGTTTACCTTTCTTGTTAAATGTTAAAAAAAAACAATGAATATATTCTTAAAAATATAATACTCATTCAGACAGGGGAAAAAATGAAATTAATTAGAATATTCACATCTTCTAAGCTATGGTACACTTACAAAAAAGAATAACCAGTGTGTGATGAACTATAGGGGAACATCGTATACCAAATGTACTGTACCCCTCATCCCTATGTGTTAAGAAACAGTGACAAACATGGCATATCACATTCTGGAATGTATTACTGCTGTTATCAGCAGTAGCAGATGAAAACTATGTAAGCATGTTTACAAGTAATAAGAAAATCTCATCATACTCTCTGCTGATCATTTTCTTTTACCTGTAACATTATCAGTGGATAAATGTAACAAATGTTGGTACTTGCGTATTATCGCAACCAGATTTTCTCGGTTGCGATTTCCGCATAATGCCATTCAAAGGAGCCCATGAAACACTGTATGTTTTTTTTAGAGTTTTTATTGCTGGGGAATAACTTCGGATAACCTTCTGGAACAGAAACGTTTCCAAAAACCCTCTTCCTCTTTCTACATGCATTACGCATGCAAGCTTGACTTGGCAGGCCTGGAGTTGTTATGACCAATGGATTCCTTTCACTGCGTGGAAGGAATCCTTCACAGAAGGCAAACCCAGACACAGTAATGATGGTCTTGTTTAACTGTAACTGTTTTTCTCAATTTGTAAAAAAAGGTTCATGTACAAATGAACACGCTGCTACGTCAGAAAATGCAGATCTGTGTTGTCATATTACTTGGCGTCACGTTATAGAATGTGTAGTTAAGAAAGTCAGTGTGGGGCTTGAATATGCACAAAATCATTTAGATCCAGTGGGGTTTCATCCACAAACAGATATGTTGTGGTAACAAGGGAGGGGGAAGAACCAAGAAACAAAGGACATGTATCAATGGAAAGGTGAAGTATTTGTGAAGTGTTACCAACTGAATCACTGCTGGAGTTACCATATGAAAACAGACAAGCTGAGAGTTTGCGGTCCTGGGAGAATCCGTCCTTTGCAGACCTGGTGAAATCCCACAGACACATCCTTGCAGGACCAAATTAACACAGTTGTGACCAAAGCACACACTTCTGTGATATACACATACCTCCCAACACAGTCTGACCACATCTCTTGGCCCAAGACACGAGTGTAAAGCATCCGGTCTTGAGTTGAACAATCTGGTTGCAATAATACATAAGTACCCAAATGTTTAATATATACTTATACTGTGTGAAACATACATTATAAAGCTTCAAAATATTCAGTACTTGAGCATTTTAGATCTTAACAAATTTCCAGTCTGCCTGTCCTTTTTTTTTACAGCTGTAACATTATCAGTGGATATATGCAACAAATGTATACTGTATACATATGCTAAATGAAATGAGACACTGCAGAACTTCAAAGCATTAGGCATTTGAATACTTTAGATCACAATACCTTTCTAGTGACTACTTTCATGGCACTGTCCCTCATTACTATATTTCTAAGACAGTATCATTAGACTCTGTCTCTGGCAACATGACAATAAGAGAGATAACTTAAATTACTGGTTGGGTATCAACATTTGAAGGAGAGCCCTATGAATAAGTGCAAGAAGATGGTAAAACTGGGGTGAGGTGGAGTGGGTGGCATCAGAAGACCAGAAAGTCATTTAATACAAATGGGATGAATATGTAGTCCAGTTTTTAAGTGACACCTCTCACATACACAAATAAAGAAATCTATGATGTGGACTTTCCTTTCACAGGTCGTGCTCTAATTCCCACATGTGACTATATTTTAGATAGATACGTACTGCAAATTATGGTTAAACAGTAGTGGCAATCATTGAGTAGTACAGCAATACAACAGTTCTATTACCACTAACAGTATGATGGTTCTTTGCTGTTTACTTACAAGACCTTCTAACGGAAGTTTTCTCAAAGCTCTTCTAAGTAGCCTGGTACTCTTTACAGCAAAATATTAGGAAACTCCATCAGTTAAGAACCTTCAAAATTTCTTTCCAAAAATACCCAAGTGTTGCTGTTCTGATATAGGGTAATAACAATTACAGCAATAAAATATTGGTAAAAGTACACCACTATCATGCACAACTTTTCAAAACCAACCTACACAGTGTCATTAGGACAATGCAAAAAAGTGCAAGTGTACAGCTTTCTGCATGTCAGTGCTACTTCCGTGTGTACTCCAGAAACGTACCATATGTTGAATTTCTGCTGTGTTTTGTATTTACCTGCCAAAACTACCTACTCCTGTTGTTACATACAGAAATTACCTTGCTATTACCTCACTGCATAAGTTCACTATCTGTTTTGTTAGATGTCTATATGTTACTATTTTTCTCTTGTATTATTTTGGACAGTATCTAACAAATGTAATTAACTGTTGGAAAAGGTGTGACTGCCATCCTGGCCAGGGTCGAGTCTTAAATGGCCTATGGACTACTCCACCAACTCAGTTAACAAAATATGTAAATAAAAAAATAAAAACCCTGCAAACACCACCCAAGGATGTCCAAATGAAAGGGTGCACTAGATCAATGTTTTTTCCCCTTGTTATCAGTTAAATATAATCACTATAATGGAAAGCTGAAAGACATCAGAGAATTCAAGTACATAAGTGAACTTGTTCATCGTGGATGTTATTCAACCAGGACTTGGGCAAAAAATGTAAAGGAAATGTAATGCTATATAAACAGATCAGAGTAGTCATTTAAACGGCATGCTCTTAGGAGGTGGGGGGAAAGCAGAACACCTGAAGAAAATCTACACAGAGGTAACAGGTAGCCTCTGCATATACAGTGAAGGGCAAATATTATACCTTAGACCTTGAAGCTGTCAGACAGAAACTCTAACCACTGAACTCTGTTACCCATATTCTGCCCTTCTGGACACTTCTGCACTACTTGCAAGACCGCCAAGCGGTATTAATATGCCTCCAAATGCTAAATTACCATTTTGTGACAAAATGCTAAAAATTACAGTCATAAACTAAATCCCAAACACAGTCTCTCTTCAGAAATGTATATTAATAAATCATATTTTTTGTCAGCTTTCTAATCGGGTACTGTCAAGCCAACATTAAAAATATGATAATGGTTTGGGGCCTTTGTTTCTGATCTTTAAGCTTGAGGCTGACAGCTATGCAAGATAAGTTTTTTGCTTGGATGAATAGTCTGGATTCCCTAAGTGGTATTTTGATTTAAATGCAAAAGGTAGACAATCTGTTTTGCAAGCTTGCTTGGAAGCAGGTTATACATTTAACTAATGGTAAAATAAATAAATAAAAGACTGCATTAGCACTTTACAATATCCGAATTATCTCAGTAACAAGAATAATGTCATAAAAGTATACAGAAAATAACAACTGAGGCAGAATCTTCTACTTATCTTCGAGAATCCACAGGAAAGTAGGAAATACTAAGCCAAGGATTCAGAAACAGGCCAGGTTTAAGCAGTAAAGCTGTAGCAAAAAGGGCCTGTTAGCAAAATTACAGACCTCAGTGATTCAGAGAGAGATATTAGTCACAATGAGGAAATATCTCATTATCAGCTAATATGCATGTCTTTAAATTGCTTGGTGATTACCACAAGCCCTAAAAGGCTCGATTCTGCTGCCCTTGCAGTAATCACCACTGACGGCTCCTCCATTATGTTAGCATAGGCATCCATCTCATTCATTCCCCCACACACATCTAAACAAACAATTAGGCACAACAAACCACTTACCCACCAACCCTTACCTCTTACCTGTTGCTGATTTTATAGAATATCTCCAATTTGTCACTGTCCCTTGTAAATTACAGATAACGTCAGTCATTCAGTGATGTCAGACACTACAACTTAATTCTTATTATTATTCAGTAAACTCACCCAGATGTAAAACCTGTCACTCTCATAGCTTTTTAAGTGGAGTATAATAATATTTAAAAAGACTACCTGGTGTTGTCTAGGGCTCCTACAGGCTTTATCCAGAAGTTTTGAGCATGGTTGCAGTATGTCATGGACCCCTACAGTCTGTCAGTAATGCCAAATATTAGTTTCATACTTCTCTGTGTCCATATCTCCTGCTGCAAAACCTGAGGTCTATTAACTTTTTCAGTGGATTAGGGTATTATTAAATAGTGTCCATGGTGTCTACTGGTCTCCCCATGCATCTTTCATGCTGCAAAATATGCTGTTCTGGTATCTTTTTTCGGTTATAAACATAACATTTATAATTTTCCCTGGTATCCCCCATTCACATCCACTGTTTGGTAGTCTAAAGGAAGTTGAAAGGTATGGATGTCCCCCACCTTCACAGGTAGACACATACACTCTGTACACCAGACACGCCCTCTCCCCATCGCACTCAAGCAAACACACATATGCCCTACCTATCCTGTAAGTAATCCCATTACTACAACCACCCAGGCAGACAGACACATACACATTCTTACCTGACACCATTCATAGCTCTACATACACTCACACACGCAGTCACACACATGCACACCCCTCCAACATGACCTATATGCTAAACTCCCCTGCGCTTACCTCTAATGTGATGTCACCCATTGAAAGTAATGGGAAATGTGAGCTTTTGGCTGAGTTAATTACCATGATTGATGGTAAGGACTTGCACAGATGAATGGCTCTCAGAATCACTTGGATGTGTAACGTACTTATCACAGGCATTTCTGTGGGGAAAACACATGGCTAATTATCATATGCCACTCTTCTGGAATGTCACATTAGTATTTGTGGTAGAAGAGAGAGACAACCAATCACACTGTTACACCTCTTTGAGGGAAGCACTGTGGTAAGGCTATCTAGGAATCGGAAAAGGCTACTGCCAGCAGTAAAAGGGCTTACCACTGGTGATAACTTGCCTAAATCCTGCCGTAAATTAGCAAAGCTTTGTGGGGTACTGTTATACACATATAAATAAACATACAGGAACTAGACTATGCTGGTGATGACATGCCACTTCTCTCGTGGAGTCCATATGTTGATGGTGAAATGACTGCATATTTTTAAAAACTAAAAATGATAGAGCAAGCAGGAAAAAAAAAGCTGTTCCAACCATGACACTGTCATTTCCCTGGCTTACTGCACTCATGGAAGGGTAACAGCCACAGTACCAACATCTGATGAGTTATTCTCACTCGGTTTGGTTGCTGATGAAATTATCACTAATCAGAATGATGGGCAAAATTATTTTAGTAAAAAAAAAAAAATGCAAAGTATTACTATCACAAGCATGGCACTGACTTTTTCTGAAATTTGGTCTGTCAGATAGCCCATTGTTTTTTCAAGTAAAAAATGTTAACAATCTAATCACTTTTTCTAAGAATAATAGCTATATATAAAAGGTGTCTATGATTTGACTCTTTTTTGTTTTTTTTTTTTTTTATTTTTTTCCTTAGCCTTGAAAAAAAGGCTTTGAAATCTATATCACTAGCGTGGATCTGTCTGTTTGTGCCACTACCAGAATGAAAGATGTGGGGTAGGGTGAAGCATGAGGACTAGAAGTAAAAAAAGAGGGACAATTATTTTTTTATTTGACACTTGTGCTTGATCTGAAGAGGCTTGGGTTCTTATAGACTTGTATTTTATTTTTGAATAAAATATATTCCATTATTTGCTATCAGTACAGAACATTGTCTTTTCACTCATTAACTAGAGCTGGTTTACAAACTGTCAACATTAACAAATCAATAGTAAGATGTTTAGCATACCCAGAGGACTAACAAATTATCTCATCCCATGTATTACTGACCCATATGGACCCTTGACTTCATTTACAACTGAACAGAAGTATCTGACAATCATTTTAAACGCTACTCATACGTTCCACAATCACACTAAGATGGCTACCTCCAAAGTTCAGAAAATGTGCGGGAATCTGTGTTTAAACTGCAGGAAGTATGATATTCCATAGCAGCTTCTAGAAGTGAATGAATTAAAGTAGCCTATAGCATTTCAAACTTGCTTACCATCAATGCTTGTCAAGCTACTGCCATCAATGTATTCTCTACACGTGAGTATGCATTACTTATCATAGCACTTTTGTTAAGGCAAAGCACTGGGACACTTCAAACCACAGAAATCAATATTTTCAAATGTATATATCTAACAACCAATCATTGTTATTAGATTGAACCAAGCTAATCTTCTGACGACCAAATAAAACAAAAAATCTACTTTTCATCCCAAAACAATACTTTTGATCACAAAAATACCTTTACTATATTATCCACACAAAACATTACACTTGAGGTTGTCACACATACTTAATTATTTGGGGGTCATCACAGATAATGATCTAAAATTTGACCTACACATCCAAAATACTATAAAAAAACATAAATACCACTGATGTTGGTGAGTCTTGATGCAGAGAAAGCATTCAACAGAGTAAGCTGTGATTTTATGAGTAGGGCAATGGAAGCATTCGCATTTTTGATAATATAATAAGGTTGATTTGAAGGATATATGAGGGGTCAGAGGTTGAAATTAATGCGGGGGGGGGGGACTTCCTCTCTGATAAGTTCTGTTTGAGCAGAGAAGCTAGTTAGGGGTGTACTTTTCCCCCTTTGTTACTGTTATTTGCATTCTATTTAGAACCACTGGCAAAGAAAATAAGGGACTCAGAAATTCATAGGTTCATAGGTAGGTACTAGGCTATCGTCCCAAGGGCCTATGTAAGCCTATCCAGCAAGGTTCCATAGCATACGCCACCCAAGAAAGTTATTTTCCTATGCCACTGTCCAGCAGAGACACAGAAGTGATCCCTGGGGTATATTTCCTATTTCCCATCCACTCATCAAGATTTTTCTTGAAGAGTGCTAATGAAGAACTTTGCTTGACATAGATGGGTAGCTTGTTCCACAGTATAGGAAGTCTCTGGGACAGGAATCTATCCCTCCAGCGTGTCCTGTTTATTGTGGTGACAAGGTTTAGGTCCCTAGAGCTTGTAGCTCAGAGGGATTGGGATTTCTATACATGTAGCATGTCCAACAGCTCTGGGTTTGACATAGCTTTATATGTTAGGCAGAGATCACCTCAGAGTCGGCGATATGCTACGGAGTAAAGCTGGAGTCAGTGTAGGGCATTTGTTTGAGGCCAGTAATCCTCTTTGTGAGGTGCTTCTGTGGCCTTTCCAGCTGCTGCAGATGTCTTGTGAGGTACATTCCAAAAGGTGCATTGTACTCTATAATGGGTCTAATGAGTGACGAGTAGAGGGGAGCAATGACCTCTTTTTCCTGGATGAGAACCCTTTTATGATGAGGTGTGCCACGTAGAAGGACTTCATGACTACTGTGGTGATGTGACTATCAAAGGAGAGACTACTGTCCACCTGTGTCCCAAGGTCTCTTATCACACATTCGGTGTTAAGTAAATTGCTGCCTATGTGGTAGTTCATGGGTACAGAGTTTTTACCACAGGGGATGACACTGCACTTTTTGGCATTGAGCTTGAGGCCATGGCTCTGACACCAGGCATTTGTCTCAGTGAGGCCCTTCTGTAGGATGTCCACATCATTTGGGGACTTGACTATGGCTTCTAGTTTGCAGTCATCTGCGAACTTCATTATCCAGAGGCCTTCTGTGTTAGCCTGTACTTCAGAGAAGTAGATACCAAACAGGAGAAGTCCCAGGATGGAACCCTATGTTACTCCACTTGTCACTGCTTTGAGGTCAGATTTGGAGTCTGCAACTTTTACAGTGTGGGTTCTGTCAGTGAGCTAGTTGGCAACCCATCTTGTGACGTAGGGATTTCTACCTAGTTTAGTGAGTTTAGCTATAATTCCAGAATGGGGGATGGTGGATATAATTAGTATGGTAATCAAGACAAATTGGCTTTATTTGCAGATGATATTTTGTACCTCATAAAACCAGAAAAGGACATTCTGAGAGAGTTTTAAGTCTTTTCGGGATACAAAATCAATGAAAATAAAAGAAAGGCAATAGCTGTAAACTATCTACCTACATACACATAAATCGGTTCAACAATACCCATATTTATAGGGACATGATAAAATGAAGTACTTGGGATTATGGATTAAAAAGAATTCTGTTATGGCAGCTAAGGATATGTGAGAAGAGACTAAACAAAAGATAATACAAAAAGTGAGAAATTGGAACCTCTGTTTTAAGGATATGGATATAGCAGGATGCAAGCAGTGAAAATGTTTTTAGTTCCTTTAGTTTTATACAGACATCACACATATTTCTATCAACCAGTGGAGAAGTTGTGGATAGCAATTAATACAGAGTTGAAGGATTTTATCTGGGAGGGGAAGACGGCAATAGTTAAATGAGATAAATTGATCCTTCCAATAGAACAAGGTAGTTTATGATTATTTGATTTGAAGGGGTATTTCACAGCTATACAGTTAAGGCTCCAATACTTATTACAAGAAGAAAGTTATAATTCAAAGTGAAAAGAGATGATGATGATGATGAAATGGGGGGAGCTCAAGAATTAAGGAAAGACTGATTTTGGATGCAGATCCTAAAGAGAATAACAATAATCATGCATAATATTACATTCATAAAGCAGCAGAAAGTATTCTAAGAACTAAGCCAACACGAGAATGGAGAAAGGTGATGCTGATGATAGGGATGACTGCAATTAGGGCTGCAGAGAACAGGCATGAGGGGGCTGGAATTTATTGGAGAAAACTGGCAAAGGAACAAAGGTATTGGGGGAGCAAACAATGAGAGAAGGAAAAGTAGCAGAATGGGAAGAGGTCAAGAATTCATTTGGGCTGCAGACTAGAGATTGCCTTCCCTATCAAGGACTGTTATCAAAATATAGGCAAAGAAAAAAGAAATAGGGGATCCTAAGTGAAAGACCAGCACTGGAGAGTTTTTAGGAGAATCTGCTCTTAAAAAAAGAATAATTAGTAGGGCATATAAAATATTGCATAGTAACTATACGAATCAATCAGAGGAGGTTAGAAAGGATCAGGAAGAGAGGCTGGATAAGGAATTCACAAAGAAACAGTAGGAGGATATATGTATGGCTCTCAAGTATGCAACAAAGTCTAGATGATGTATAATATTTGCAACTGAAATATGTCAATATGGTTTGTTTTCATTTATATAAATATTTGATTGCCAATGTCAAGTGATAATTCAATAAAGATGCTTCTTGTTAAAAAAAAACATATAAAACTAGGTCTCCCCACAAAGAATCTCTCTACCTCCCCTTGCAATTTAGAAAGATCACTGCCCTCTCTGTATATATTGTCAACTCTCTCTTATGCCTCTCCTCTACTAACAAATGTCAACTCCATCCTTTTAACAAAAACAGAACAATGTTATAACAAAACAGTAACATTTGCAACCCACCCTCCAAGTACTCAGCACTCAACCAGCTAAACTGTTCAGAATTCCACAACTATCAAAAATTCAATCAGCTTAAACCAGCTCAAAGTATATTTTGTCACACAAGCAAATGCTCAGCACTGAAGTCAGTAATGCTATGGTACTCCACATCTAGAGCTCTCAGGTCTAAGGATACATATCTTCCCCAAGTCCATAGACCAAACAAAAAACATGGTGAAGCAATGTATTCCTCATATGTATATAAATGCTGGAATACTTTCCCACAAAACCTAAGACAACTCTTAAATCCAAAATATTTCAAAGCAAACCTTAGGAACACCTCTTGGATTCCAAACTATGCTGATGCTGCTCTTCTCCTGGCTAATTTGTCTAACAACTTTATCCATCTGCCCTCTAGTTTTAGTACCCTTTTGGTCTTCTTGCATAATCTAAGCTTCTAGGCTTTCATCTGAAGACCCCTCTGCTTATCGATGCTACTGTAAACTGAAATGTAACTTTGTGGAACATAATGATTTCCAGGATGGAATTTATTTCTGTACAACTAACAGTGCACAGCACTCAATATCTTTCAAGCAGAACAATTTACAGTGCAAGAATCAATAACTTTTTTCCAACACATCTAAGGTTTCACCAGATGATATGCTATAGTTCAGAAGTTAGTTCAAACTCAAGTCAAAGTCAAAGTAAACTCTATTGTCATACAGATCAACACAGAAGAAAAAGTGCATATCCCTGCATGAAATTTCAATACCCAGGCCTGGACCATAAGAATTACAGTTTACAGAAGGAAGATAGATTAAACTAATAAAGATTTAAATAGTAAAAATAAAAATTAAAATAAGATACTAAAAAATAAATAAAGTAAAATAATTGAAAGCTTTTTCACAACAGAAACAAAACAAATACGACAGGAACAGACAGTACAAATATAAGGATATATAAAAAAAACAGTACTATAAATAAATAAAAGAGGCACATGTGTAAAACTTACCAACCATCAATCTAAGCCATAAATTACAGTTTACAGTTTTCATAGTGCAAATAGAGACATATAAAGTGAGCTATGCAGAGAGTTATGTAAGTAATGACATATTGCACATAAATAATGTTTTACCCATTTAGCAGGTTAGGCTATGGGTTTGTTCTTCAGCATTCTGATAGTGTGTGGGAAGAAGCTGTTATGGAATCTGGGTGTCCTGCATCTAATGCTTCTGTAGCACTTCCTTGTTGGCAGAAGTTTGAAGAGTCTATAGGCCAGATGGTGTATATCCCTCAATAGTTTTCAGACTTTACCATAGCATCTGTTTCAATATATGTCCTGTAGGGACTAAATTTGGAGCCAATGATTTTTGTGGCCTGTTTAATTATCGTATCCAGTGCCTTCTGATCACCTTGAGAGCAATTTCCATACCAGACAACAATGTTGTTTGCCAGTACGCTCTCAATCGTAACTCTGTAAAAGGTAAGTAGGACCTGTGAGGGGAGGTTAGCTCTACGAAGTCTCCTAAGGAAGTGAAGACATTGTTGGGCTCTCTTTATAAGGTAAGAAGTGTTTGTAGCCCAACTTAGGTCTTGCAAGATATGTACCCCTAGGAATTTGGTGCTATTTTTTTTTTTGGTTTTAGAGTTTGTTAATTGTTGCTTAGATCTCTGTTGAAACTGTTGTCTCCCTGTTCTGAGAGACTGCTTTCCAATCTATCTGCAAATATACAGAGCTGAGTATATATTTTTTTGGTTTTAGAGTTTGTTAATTATTGCTTCGATCTCTGTTGAAATGGTTGTCTCTCTGTTCTGAGAGACTGCTTTCCAATCTATCTGCAAATATACAGAGCTGAGTATATATTTTTTGGTTTTAGAGTTTGTTAATTGTTGCTTAGATCTCTGTTGAAACTGTTGTCTCCCTGTTCTGAGAGACTGCTTTCCAATCTATCTGCAAATATACAGAGCTGAGTATATTTTTTTGGTTTTAGAGTTTGTACTGTTAGTTGTTGCTTAGATCTCTTGTTGAAACTGTTGTTTAAATTTGGTGGCTTTTGCAGTTGCCCGCCCCACTGTAGATTTAATCTGGGACACTCCCCAAGTCCCATCTCTTTGCCACATTCTACCTAATAAACTCTTTCTGCACTTGCTTTTAGTCCTTTTTAATTTAATTGCATTTTTTAAACAGTGTTTGGTCTAATATTGCTACATACTCAAGTGTGCTAGCTTGCACTGCATGTGAATTGTTTTTACTACTGTTTTTGCTACTTTTCTGTAAAAAAAAAAACTGTAAGCCTGTTTTCTACCTTTCCTGTAACTAGTGTTCCAGAAACAGATTTGCTGTATCCAGGACTGTATGTAAGCTTCTGAGCCCCCCCAAGCCTTTCTGTGTTGGAGGGAAGCCTTCTAGCTTAACAGTGGGAGTGGTAAGCACTAGGTAAACTGTCTACCACATAAGGAGTGTTTCTGGTCCAGAAATTGTAGTTATTGGCCGTTTGGGCAATCTCTTCCATCTCTCTCAACTTTCTGATTTGAAAGCCTGCATTTGCACTTGTTTCTGTCCTGTAACTCATCTAGTGCAGATACAGATTCTTAGTTTTAGCACTTAAATTTGCTTATTCCTGCTCAGCACTTGTTCAGAACTTGTAAGCACTAAATAAGCTACTAATTACTACAGCACTCAACCTTCCTCATTACCTAGAGGAAAACAGTTTTGGTACTTACTTTTCTTACTTGCTTAGAGAAAAAAACAGCTCTTGTACTCACTTTCCTCACTTATCTAGAGGAAAATAGTTTTTTATTCAGGCATGTCCAAGGGTCAGCTCCCAGTGCTCTCTCCTGTCTATCTGATGAATCTGGGCATCTTGAGGCAATGTAGAAATTGCCTCATGTACACAGACAACCCTCTCCTCCTACCACCCAACACTACAACCTGTGAGAGATGCACTTATCTAGCCAAACTGGAGTTAAAGCTCTCTCCAACCAAGACTGAACTTGACAGTCATGAGGAGAAGGTAAACATTTGCACCACACCACACTCATCACATAGTCTCACTAAATCTACACCACCAAAATCCACACAGAGTAACACAAAAACATTTGCGGAGGCTCTCAATAATAATCTGTCTAAGCAACAGAGACCTCCAAAGCAGAAATGCAAGAAACCTCCATCCCCCAACACAACCCAAATGACACATAGCCCACAGACTCAGTGTGCCACTCAACCACAGCCAATAAGGCAAAACAACGTACCCAACATACTAGTCATAGGTGACTCTATAGTCAGGCACACTGATGTCCCACTCACCAGGCTAAACAAGGAGAAGGTTACTGTCAGCTGCCTGTCGGGTGCCACAATCCGCCACATAACCCACGCACTCAGGTCACTCTACAACAAGTACAAATATTACTCTGTCATTGTCCATGTTGGTGTGAACGACCTGAGATGTACCTCCCTGAACTACATGGAAAGAGACATGGAAGAGCTCTCGATCTTGTATCCCAGGCAGGTATGACCCTAGCCCTGAGTAGCATTCTGCCATCGCCCAGAATGATACCGTAGTACAAGGACAAAATAATTGACTTCAACAATTGGCTAAGCTTCTGGTGTCATTCTAAGGGGATCCAGTATCTGTCTGTTTAGGATGACATGGTCGACAGACTACGATGCTTTGCCACAGATGGCCTGCACCCGTCGCCCCTGAGATTCTGGATACTGGCTAAGGCTCTTGCTGCCCCTATAGTGCCTTTTTTAGGCAAGGTTAAAAACAAATTCACCACCGTAACAGGAACAGGTAAGGAAAAACTGAGGGTAATGCTACTCAATGCTAGAAGTCTAAATCTCAAAATGCACTCACTCGAGGCACTACTAAAAATGGAGAACATCGATATCTGTGCAGTGACTGAGACCTGGTTCAAGGCTCCAGAGAGCACCCCTGCACTACCAGGCTATAACTCATACCACACTTTTTGGCCATGTAACCTGGACTGAAACACCAAAGGCGGAGGTGTGTCCATATTCATTAAGGATATCCACACCTCCAGGCTAGTTGCTCAGCATAATGCATCCGAGGTTATCCAAGTGCAACTAACTCTGGGCAAAACTGCAATCCAAATTGTATTTTGCTACAGATTCCCCACCATGCCCCAGGATTCCCACACCACTTTTATTGATGTACTGCAAAATATTAGGGTTCAAACAAACACCCTAATAATGGGCAACTTCAACTACCCCACCATTAACTGGGAAAACTACTCATGTAGCAACTCCTTAGCTCAATGCTTTTTGGAATTCATAAACTCCAATGCCCTGGATCAACTTATCCACACCCCCACCAGGGCCAACAATATCCTAGACCTAGTCATTACCAACATGAGTGACCGGTGATCCACACCAGAAGTCAACTCCTTGTTGGTCCGATCTGACCATAAGCTAATCACCCTTGATATCCACATCCCGCCCCCACTCCCAATTATGGAAACCATGGTAAAAAAATGTCTCCAAAGCCAACTTCATGCTTCTTAAGACAGAAGTGGTGAACTTCATGACACCCATGCATATGGACAATACAGTTACAACTGCTGAATCCTACATAAATGCACTCTATAAGCACTTACACGAGTGCATGGATCGTGCTATCCCAAACAGAACCAAGATGCTATCCTCCAAATAACGGAAGCCAATCTGGTGGTCCCCTGCCATAAACAAACTGTACAACAGAAGGAAGAAACTGTTGCAAAAGAGAGTAAAATCCCATGAGTGGAGGAGCTCCCTGGTCAGCCTATGTAAGAAGCTGAGATCCCTTATAAGCTCCTCCAAAGCTAGCTAGGAAAACAAAATTGCCACTAATTCTAAGGATAACCACAAAGCATTCTATAGCTATGTCAAGAATCTTGATGGCAATACCCAGATCTGATCTGAGTTACAGCACAATGGCACAAAAATTACAGAACCAACTGATATTGCTAACATCCTGGCAGATAGGTTCAGTGCTAACTTTACCCCCCTCCTCACCCCCCTAAAGGGCCCATATCTATACAGGAAGAATGCAGAGTCCCTGTAATCACAACTATGCAGGTAAAAGATGCACTCTTTAAAGCCAAAAACACAGCATCCATGGGACTGGACAACACCCCAGGCTGCTTTTTACACGAACTTCAGAACAAACTGGCTTTCCACTTAAGCACCATGTTCAATAATAGCCTCACATCAGGCTTTGTGCCCACTGAATGCCGCACAGCAACAGTTATCCCACTCCACAAAGGGGGAGCCACCACTGATCCCGGGAACTATCGACCTATTAGCCTGACGAGCCTGGTCTGCAAGGCCATGGAATGTATCATCATGGAACTCATAAACAAAGACATTGGTAACCTCCAAACTCTGGATCCCACCCAGTTCGTGTTTGTGAAAGGCAGATCATGCCTCCTGAACCTGATCGACTTCTTTGAGGCAGTCACCAAAGCTGTAGATGAGGGTAAGGTGGTTCACACTGCCTATCTTGACCTCGCCAAGGCTTTCAACACCATCCCCCATTCTGGAATTATAGATAAACTCACTAAACTAGGTATAAATCCCTATGTCACAAGATGAGTTGCCAAATGGCTCACTGACAGAACCCACACTGTAAAAGTTGCAGACTCCAAATCTGACCTCAAAGCAGTGACAAGTGGAGTACCACAGGGTTTCATCCTGGGACCTCTCCTGTTTGGTATCTACTTCTCTGAAGTACAGGCTAACACAGAAGGCCTCCGGCTAATGAAGTTCACAGATGACTGCAAACTAGGAGCCATAGTTAAGTCCCCAAATGATGTGGACATCCTACAGAAGGGCCTCTCTGAGACAGATGCCTGGTGTCAGAGCCATGGCCTCAAGCTCAATGCCAAAAAGTGCAGTGTCATCCCCTTTGGTAAAAGCTCTGTACCCATGAACTACCACATAGGCAGCAATCTACTTAACACAGAATGTATGATAAGAGACCTTGGGACCCAGGTGGACAGTAGTCTCTTCTTTGACAGTCACATCGCCACAGTAGTCAGGACGTTCTTCTTCGTGGCACACCTCATCATAAAAGGGTTCTCATCCAGGAAAAAAGAGGTCATAGCTCCCCTCTACTCGACACTCATTAGACCCATTATAGAGTACAACGCCCCTTTTGGAATGTACCTTACAAGACATCTGCAGCAGCTGGAAAGGCCACAGAAGTACCTCACAAAGAGGATTACTGGCCTCAAACAAATGCCCTACACTGACTGCCTCAAAAAACTCCAGCTTTACTTCATAACATATCGCCTACTCCAAGGTGATCTCTTCCTAACATATAAAGCTATGTCAAACCCAGAGCTGTTGGACATGCTACACCTAAAGAAATCCCAATCCCTCCAAGCAACACGCTCTAGGGACCTCAACCTTGTCACCACAATAAACAGGACACGCTGGAGGGATAAATTCCTGTCCCAGAGACTTCCCATACTCTGGAACAGGCTACCAATCTATGTCAAGCAAAGTTCTTCATTAGCACTCTTCAAGAAAAATCTTGATGAGTGGATGGGAAATAGGAAATACACCCCGGGGATCACTTCTGTGTCTCTGCTCAACAGTGGCACAGGAAAATAACTTTCTTCAGTGGCGAAGCCAGGGAACCTTGTTGACTAGGCTTACGTAGGCCCCTGGTCCGATAGCCTAGTACGTACCTATGAACCTATGAACCTAATTACTCTCTCCACTGCAGCACCATTGATGATAATAGAGGTGTGTGGCTTATTCTTCTTTCTAAAATCGATGATGATTTCCTTGATTTTCCCAACATTTAGTGCTAAGCTGTTGTTAGTGCACCAATGAACGAGTTGGTTCGCTTCCTCCTTGTAGGCCCCTCATCTTCCTTCTTGATAAAGCTGATTACTGTGACGTCATCTGCAAATCTGATGATTCGATATGACTGGTGCGTAGCAGTTGGTGCTGAAAATATTAATGTACATATGGAATACTGCGTATCTTTATAATTCCTAGCAAATGATTAGGAAAATCCAGCATAGTGCAGTATACATGGTATTTCTCTGTCTTACACGATGACATTTTATCCCATGCCCTTCATTAACACGTAACTCACTTGCTCATGAAAATATGAAAAACAAGTGAAAAACAGGGTTAATATGTATACCAAAGTGCATCTCAGAATAACAACCATTTGTTATTTCCTTTCTTACATTTCCCTTCCATGTGTTGCTGTCATTAATTGGTAAATTACTTAAGTTAAGGAAGCCATCCCCCCAAACTGTCATGATAACATGAGTAGGTATAGGTGCTAAAAGGAAGTATACAAAAAAGGTGCTGCAGGCAGATAACATAGAAGAATCTGGCCTGATGAAATTTTCTGATGAGCAACATATAGTTTGCGCTGCAACTTAACAGTATTAGAAAAATATCTGCCAAAGGCATATACAGCTATAGTAATATAAGGAGCTGTGGAGCCATGACTATGTTGGTTACCTGTTGTTTTTTTTTTTTAATTCTCCCAGACTGATGAAATTAAGAGTGGAGAAGCCTCCAAAAGTATCAGTTTTACAGCAGTACCTTGCTTTTGTAACATTTTTGTAAAAACTACATCAGAAAGGAGAAGGCTGCTGAGTGTGTGGAAGATAAAACCATCTGTTCAGTATGCCTGTGGGAACTATTCTGCCACTGCCTGACCACTCAGAGTCTTGAACAGTAAGAGCTCTTGGTCCTGGATTAATGGGAAAGTAGAACAGCCTGCCTATACTACAGAGGAATGCAGCTGCTGACATAAATTGTAAACGTTCTAAAAAAGTGGATGCTATGGAAAACAGAACAGAGAGGGAGAATTTGAGGTTAGTGGGACTCCCAAAGAATAAGGCAGTAATGGTTTAAGGTTTATGTACCAGGTTCCTGAAAATTTTCATGGGAAGCCAAATGGTGTGTATCCTATGGTGGAGATGTCAAACAACAGAAGCAGTAAAGGAAACTGACCATAAGATATAGCCCAGATACTAAATTATAAAAATGTACAAGTATACAGTCAAGGAGTGGATCTTACAGTGCTGCTCTAACAAGGGGGTTATGAGAAGGGACAAAGCACAGTGGCATAAGATTAACCCCTTAATTTGCAAAGACTTGCGCAGGAATATATGGAGGTGTTCTGAATGTTTAGACTGTAAGGGTTGTAGCCTACCTGTAATTTCCAGCCAAAATAGTAGTGGTTTAAGAACAGATGTAGACATTTCCCATGGTTAGAGAGGACTTTAAGTTTTATGATAAGGAAGTTGAGTCCAGAGACCAAAAAAAAGCATTCCTCCTTTCTCACAGTAAGACCTGACTGTGTCAAGGTAAAGGGGTGAGGGCACATGCAATCACCTGCCAAGAACACAGACAAGAGGCTGAAGGTGGAAAGTAGGCTAGTGAGACAAGAGCAAAGTTCTTCAGATCCTTGCGTTATGCTAGTGGGGCTCTAAATTTTAGTAGCTGCTGTCAAGTAGTGAATAGCAAACTACAGAGGATAGAATATGATGCAGCAGGAGTAGAAGAGGGGAATATCGTGTGCCAAGAGTAAAGAACTGGGCAGACAGAAATTGTTCACTGCTAGAGAACAATTCACCAATGGACTGAAGACAGGAATGGAAAGGTAACTAGACAGAATCTGTGGTCTAGGTCAGACAGCAAAACAAAAATCAGAGGATCTGCACAAACATGATTTGATCAGGACGAATCAGAAATGAACAGAAGGCTGATGAAAGAGCAGCTGAAATAGGAAGAAGGTGTTAGGCAGAAAACAACTGCTTAAGGTAAAGAAGGATGGGGAATGGCAGCTATGTCAGAAATGTACTATTTTCCTGAGTGAGGCCTTTCTTTCTATTGTGTCTGTACTTTGTGACCCCGGTTGTTGGTAAAAAGAGAGAGTGGATGCTGACTGCAAGAAATACTGACAACAAATATGGCAGTATGAAGCTGGAAGTAGAAAGAGAGGTTAAGGAGATGGAATAATATATGAGCTTTAAGATAAACTGGGGTAATGATCCTGAGAAGCACCCACAGTTTATTTATGTACAACTGTGTTATTATGCTACAGATGAGTTCATATAGACAGGACACTAATTTGTTTTATTTGTTATTAGTATGCATTTTCTCATGGTAGTAGTGATTGTTAATCAGTATACAGTCCGCATGGAAAGCATGTTTTTTTTTTTTTACTCACATTATTCTCTTTCCCAATTGATGTTACTAAGGCTGGATGTTATATGATGCTCATGATTTGTCACTGCATTTAATAAATGAACTGTTTTGATTGGAAAATGCAGGAAAAGTGACTCTGGTAGAGGAGGGGGGAGGTAAATTCAAGACTGTAGCAGTCTGTTCATTGGGGTGAAAGTATGGTATAATTAGGGGAATCAATAGTTTGGGAGGTGAAAGACAGGCATGTGAGATAGAGGAAGGGAAGCTGCGAAGGCAGGGAGTGGAATCTGACTTCTAGAGCACCATGCCATTAAAAGGTTTAGATGTAGTAAGATGAGGGGTAGTTATATACTTCAGTGCACTGATGTAAGCTCCTGCTTTGTTCCTTTTGCTCTTCTGCATAACCAGATGGAAAATTATAGTATATAATCTAGACTATTATTATGAACAGACTGCTGATATTATGCTAACCAATAACATGAATGTTTTTGAAATGTATTTTGTCTCAAGTCTGCAGGTTATTACTGTGTACATTGTGTGTGAGAATAAAAGGTAAGAGCTTGGCAACAATGGCATGGGGTATGGGTTAAATGCACCAGGGCATTCTGGCTAGGGACTATGTGGTACTGTATAGTTGTCACACAGGGTCATTAGAGTTGTAGGTAGAGGATGACGTATAGGGAGAGACATATGAATGGGGATTTGGAATGTGTCAGGTTCTTTGAGTAAAATAAGCTTGGGGCATGTCTGTGTAGGAGGGAGTGTGGCTCCTGCTGCAGAAAGCTCTGCATTAGGTGATCGTCATGATAAAAAGGTGCACCTCAGCAGCTTGAATGTGAGGATGGTGAGTATTTGTGCCAAAGCATCCAAGGGTTGGTGTGCCTAGCTACAAGGATGACCTCCAAGGGTTTATAACTTTCACATGGAATGTGGGGGGAATTAACAGTCCTATCAACAAAGGACAGATAAGGGCAAACACTACAGAGGGAAGAGAAGAGGAACAGACACAGATGTTACAACAGACAACGCTGCCAGAAAGTGAGCTGCACAAGTTGGGAAGAAGTAGATTCATTACAGCTGTGGCATCTTGCACTAAACAGAGAATAAGACAGGCATAGCAATTTTGATTAAAAGGACAGTGGCGGACAGAAAACAGGGGATGAGCAATAAGTAGTACTGAGAACAAGAATATGCATGGTCCTAAATAGGACAGGGATGAGGTTTTATGGAGGTTTTTTTGAGGCTATGGGGAGGTGATACTTAAACAGTAGTCAACAGTGAATTGGGGGGGGGTGTTTAGGTAGTTTTGGATGTTAGATAAGACAGGCTTTTTGGGCATAGAGAAACACAATCAAAGATATAGGGGGGTGGTAATAGGATGAGAAGGCTTGGTAGACAAAGTGGAAACTGGTATAGGGCAAAATCAGCATGTTTATATTCAGCAGACATGAAAGGGAACAATCTAGCTTGTTGGAAAGGTTGCTTGTATGGAAGGATAATGAATAAATAAGTATATATTAGAATGGAAGAGCACCTTATTTCACCTCAAGCAAGGTGTATGTATGTATGGAGGTATTATGTAAGTCAAAGGTGACAAGTATTAGAAGTGGAATGTTCTAGACTGGTGAAAGAGAGAACAACAACAGTGAATAACAGGGATGGGTAAGATACTGTTAAAGGAGAATGAAGATAGGGTTGGGATGTCTGCCAAGAGAGTGTAGGAATCATGTAAAGCAGTTTGTCATAGTAACAGCATGAAAGAGAAAGGGTTACAAAAAAGTATACATCTGAGATTCAGAAGAAGAAGAACAGGACATCATATTTGATTTAAAATGTTTTACACGTAAACTCAATGTTCATGTATGCTTGGTGAATCTGATTCCTCTGTGAATGAGTTTAAGAGGAGGAGTTTAGCTAACCCCCACTGCACCCTGTCATACAAATTTTTGAAAAGTCTTTTGAGAAAGAAATTAGAAAACTATTCAATGGAAAGAACAGGAAGAAACTGTATAATCTTTCCAAGGCTGACAAGGATATTCTATACAATATCATTAATGATGAGAACAACAGGTGCATGAAACCTGATAAGAGAGGGGGTTTACGTATTATGGACTAGATAAATCAAATTTATACACTGTTGAATGACGAGGAGGTGCATTGTACCGTCTCTATTAATGAGATAAATATTGCTTACAGGGCAATCAAATTGTTCTTGGATGAACTACTGTTATTTGACACTATATCTCAAGGCCTGCACAATTATCTTTTAGTGCAAAACCCAACAATTCCAAAGATTTTCGGCATCCCAAATATTCACTCAAATGTGTTGGATCCATCCTCATGACCTACTGTTGCTACCAGTGGTTCAGTCACACAGCCAATCGCTAAATTCATAGACTACAAGTTGAAACACCTTGTTTAAGGTTTTCCACGCATTGTCCGCAATTCCTGGGATTTTTTTAGACAAACCTTGGAAAACTGGACTGTGGAGTGAATGTCTTCTTGTGACTTGTGACATCCAGAGTTTATATACTGTGATCCCCCATGAGGAAGGTCTGTTATGGTTTGGTGAAATGGTAACACAATATGGTTTTCTTATACTTTCAGGCATCACA
This sequence comes from Protopterus annectens, assembly GCF_019279795.1. Classification (NCBI taxonomy): domain Eukaryota; kingdom Metazoa; phylum Chordata; order Ceratodontiformes; family Protopteridae; genus Protopterus; species Protopterus annectens. The sequence continues at coordinate 212,520,175 of NC_056731.1, forward strand.
CTGGTTTGTGATTTCATGGAGGTTGTATTAAACAAATTGTTGATGTTTGATGGGGAATTTTACAAACAGCATGTGCCCCCACCTTTGCAAACTTTATTTTGCTGAAATGGGAACTTATGACTTTGTTCAACCTCCCTTTATTCAAAAAATGTGTGGTATTTTTGCTATTTGGATGATCCTCTGGTCAGGTACAGAGACATTATTGGATACTTTTATGGATGAATTGCAGTCTAGTACCATTTTTTTAAGATTTACCCAACACATTGACCCAGCTAAGATCCACTACTTAGAAATCAAAATCAGGAAAAACCAGTATGGTGATATGGACACACAGTTACAGGAAGCCCACATTCTATATTTATTTTTGTAGTACACCGCTGTCACCCTTTCCATCAACAGAAGGGGATTGTCAAAAGCCAACTTATCAGGATTTCTCAACTGACATCTAATGACAACAAAACAGTTTGACACCCTCAAATCTATGTTTCTGGAAAGAGGATTTCCTAAAACTCTTCTTGATAATCGTCAAAAGGATGTGTGGTCAGACAGAGACAATAGGTACACACTTATTATTAGGTATGGCCCTGATAATATTAAGTCAAAAGACAAAACAAATGAAAGTAAGGATACAGTTGGCCACACCAATATGATTTTACATTACTCACTGGACTCCAAAGACATCCAAAAAGTGGTGTGGAGAAATTGGGCCATCTTACATTGTGATGAGGGACTTAAACAAAATCTTCCTGATTTCCCTTCATTCACCTTTAAGAACAAGCCTAACATAAAAATAGTTATTGGAGAAACCAATTGTTTCCAGACAGAGTGACTCATGGACTATGACAAAATGTGGATGATGCCATCAGTGCACTTATACTGAAACCAGCTATGAAGGTGACATAATGGAAGAAATAGGAGTATAGACATCTGTGGTAAGTTTAATTGCAAATTAGACAGGATAGTCTACTTGGCAAAATGTATGTCACACCCTGTCTTCTATATATTGGTAAGACTAAAAATGCACTCAACAAAAGGATATACCAACACTATTATAGCATATCCAAAAGGGATACAAAGAGTGCTTTGAATAGGCATGCTTGTACATGCTCCAGTTTCAAGAAGTTAACTTTTTTGAGTCTTGATCAGGTGGAAGCAGGTGCCTTTGTTGGTGATTGGGAAAACAGACTTCTATACATCATGAGATGTACTGGCAGCTGGCTATAGACTCAGCAAATCCACCTGGATTGAATGACTATATTTCCAGTGCTAGTGAACGTAAAAGAAAAGCCAACATAGTTTAAGCAAAATTTTACAACTGAAATGGCTTTCTGTAGTATTTTGACATGTTGGAGGTTTTTTTAGCCATTTTTACTTGGTTTAATGTGAAAGTGTTTTTTTGATGTGTGTACAACATTAAGAATTTTCTTGGGCTTTGTTCAGCTTGTCTGTTAATTGATAGGTCCTGGGGGTGTGGTTTTACTTCTCTTAGGTCTTAAATTCAGTGTTTGGAGGAGTTTTCATGGTTCTGAAGAAGTCTATGTTTGGACAAAAGCACTTAACCATGAATTGCAGTGGCTTTACCAATAAATAATTGTTTCTTTGTACAGCAACTGCAAATTGGAGTGGTTTCTACCATTGCTGGATGCATTTGTTGTGGTCTTTGGTTTCTTGGTCAGTTGTTTGTTCAAGAACAGAATGTTGTTAAGGAGAAAGAGGGACATAAGTTGATTGGAGAGGTAGGGAGAATGAAGAATAAGTGATGGGTCAGGGAGCCAAGGCTGGGAGACTAGTCATTAGGAAACTGAAACAGCAGAGGAAGGAAGGGCTTGAAAGAAAGATATGGGGCAAGGAGACAATGAAAGTCACACTGTGAAAGACAACTGTATGGGTTTTGTTCACATTTTATACAGTGTTATATAATGGAGTGATGGGCATACCTGTCAAAAAGGATGAGGAGGCAAGGGATGGGTGAGAAAGGGTGTGGGATAGCTATGGTAGAGATGCTGAGGGTACAAATATCAGAAGGTAAGACAGTGAGGACAGTCTGTCATCTAAAATGGGGGAAAGCTTGGTGAACTGGATGGCTTTGTCACCTTTTACAAGAGGGTGGGTAAACATTGTCTTGGCTATGAGTAGTCATTCAAAATGCACTAAAGGAAGAAGGTAAGCCACATCCTTGATGCAGGGAAATGGTGACAAGACGTACCAGTTATGGCAAGGAAGGAAGTATGGAAAGAGTGTAACATTCACTAGCTTAAATAATTGTGCAGAAAAAACTAGTGCAGAGAAAAGGCAGTCTATTAAAATGTTGTTAAAGAGTTGTGAACAAATGTCTTGCATCATGAAGTATAGTAATGTGAGAGGAAAACTAGCAAGCAGTAAAAACATCTGGCACAATGATGCAGAAGGAAAGATGGTCATTGCTCTAGTGTGTCAATGGTTTGGAAATCAAGCAAAAGATCTTCACATTGGTAGAAGAAGACAGATGAAGGAAGATTTTTTTAAATTACTTAGTTTTGTTTATATTTTGCAAACATGGCATTATGGCGTTGTAATATGATACAAAGGCTGAGTTTATTAGCGACAGCATACAGAAGATGTGTACAAACACAGAGGAGGCAGTGAGAAGGTATGCTTACTATTTACGAATCCTGGGTGACAACAGATACAGTAAAACAGATTTATGGGCAGTACCACAGAAGAATACAATATAAAATGGGAAACTGCCCAGAAGACTGAAGAGGAAGTGAAGACTGGAAGACATGATAAGACAGTCAGGCTGTGTGTTAATTCTTCACTTTAGCAGGTAGACTTTGGAAAGGAAAGGAACACTCTGTACTCAAATGTGACTCCTAGATATGTGGACACGTTGATTTCTTTTTAGCTGAAAGCCTGTGAGGCTGAAAATGTCACTTGCTCCAGACTAAAGAAAAGCATACTATTTCAGTCTTTTTTTTCTTCACTGACAGCAAGCATCTTACTGGTAAACTCTCATGCATGACATGCAGGCCTTCAGTGAAGTGTGTGGGAAGTTCAGCAGTGCACTAGTTGGAAGTGTAGACAAAATTACCATCAGCATGCTACAGTGTAGGACAAGTCACACACAGAGAGGAGAAACATGGCTCTTACAACCAAGCAGTAAAGGAACCCAATGACTATAGAGCAGTGGTAGACCTATACTAAGTGTTTCATATGACAAGAAGCAAGACAGTTAAATTTAAATTATGACAGAAGCAACTTAATGACTTCATGGTGATTGGTCAGGTTACAAATCTCATGCATAGCACAGTGTCATGGCTGCTCCAAAGTCACCACTGCTAATTACGGTTGCCTCAGAAGTTGCCATCTTTCATATGTTTCCAAAATTACAAGGTATTGTTATATGCTTCCCAGTAGAACTTCTAAATGTACCAGGCTTCTATACCAAAAAGCATATTTTCAACAATCTATCAAAGCACCATCTCTGAAACAAAAAATGGCAGGTACAGTTACATCAACTTTTTCTCTTTCTTCACGCCTTCCAAAAGCACAGAAGTCACAGACTTTCTCCAAGTCCATATTTTCGGCTATCTACGTATCAGACAAATAAGCAAAGGTGTTATTTAACCTAATATAACTAGAAATGCACTGGAAAGGCAGGCCACAGCTAGTCATATATCATCAACTACATTCAAAAGTGGAAGATTCTAAAGAAACATGACAAGACAGGAATACATTTTAATGAAACTAGATTTGCAATGGCCAAATCCACAGTCTCCTTTCTGTTATATGTAGAGAGTTCTGCATAGCACTGTTCACGTCTTCTTTCCCCTGAAAAGGATGTTATACATGAATATGCCCTGCAATGCTTTTACACAAAGTAGCTCTTGCTGCATCTTGTAACAATTTTCTCCAAGACCATGGATTTTGCTACAGGTGGTCTACACGTGGTTATCAGGCTAAGCATTTACTACTAAGCATATCATCAGTTTACTTTTGAAACAATCAGCGAAACCATTTCACATAATGCCATTAATATTTAACCCGATGGGTCATAAATGAGGATTAGGATGTGGAATACAGTTATCATTACCTGTCTGCAGAATGACATTGCATTAAAACAGAAAAACAATGAAACTACACAGTGAACTGATAGCTTATAGTTAGATAAAAGACTACTGTTCTTAAACATTCTCAGCAAATAGTCTTGATAGAAGAATCGACAAGAAATTGTTGTAGTGCACTCTGTCATCACAAGTGAACCACAAAACAAGATTTAGTGCTTACACAAAATGTTGTGTACACCACAGGACCTAGCTACTTTACCTTCAAGCTCCTGCCTATAACCTTAGCACTACTGAAGGGCACTACTGCTAAGAAAGTCATAGCAAGGAGGCATCATAAATGCATAATAATGACTAATGCAGGAAATGCACCATCATTTATACTTGTGACATGCTGTAAATTGCTTCCATCATCAAAACTAATTGTAGCGATTATTAATGCAGTGTTATGAACTGTTACAATTGCTGTATGTAATTACATTTGTGCAAATGCTTCATTACCTGCCTAATGACTTTGGCGTGCATGCACATGTAAACCACTGTTTTGTTAACATAATGAAGGACTTTTTTTAATTAAGCTGATGAAGTATAGCTGCCTTGACCTATTCAGCAGATATTACTTAGTTCTGCACTATCAAAGCTATTAAATTAGTGCGTTTTTTTATATTTGCCTGTTGAGGTGAAACATCAAACATTTTCAATAGAGTGCAGCTTCAACAAAAAAGTACAAATTTACTTCTATTCGTTGCATAAAGAGAAGTTGACTTTCTTTTCATTTTGTTTTTATTTATATTAAAAAGGTTACTTGGTTTCTTTCAATATTACTTTGATGCTCTGTGGAAATATTTGGCAGATTATAAACATACAATAAAAGCCTGTATTTAAATAAAAAATAAAAAGTGATTAAGTTTAGAACAAATAACTGTATTTTTACCCACTTCAAATTATGAAAAATGTCAATTCCACACAATGATATATGGCATTAACTTTTTAAGAAATTGTTTTAATTTATGCTCAGTGCTTTTCCTTTCTTTTCTAGCTGCCGCTTCATTCAGCATGGCTCTACCTGCTTATCTGCAACGGCAAGAGTTCATTCAGCTGATCCATTTATTGGCCATCTAAGGCAGCATAAGCAGTTAAAGATAAAAAGGAGCATAACCCATCTCTGATGTCCGTCATCCTGCATTCAGCAAGTCTTTCCAGCTTTTGTTAATTCTAATGTGATCCCAAAGAAAGGAGCACCTTATGGACTGCATGCATGACTATATATAAAACTAGAGTCTACTCTCTATACAAGCTAGACTGACTGCTTGCAACACATACCTACCCATACAGCAAAACACAATGAATATAAAATGGCCCATGGCTAACCAACCTGATCCAGTTACTGTGTTTCAATTTTCCTAACTAAGCTTTTAATGTTTCAGCTTTCCCTCCTTGACTGACTGTTGTAGGCTGCCCACAATTTTTTTATTCCAGCTCCACATATCAATTTAGATCAAAGTTCCTTTCTTTTATACATATTTTTGTCTAGCTTAAACAACCATAAAACCTTTACTTTTGCAACGTACAAGAACTGACAATTCTGTTATCCAAAGCAAATTCCATACCTGACAGATATGAGATCCCATAACTGCCTTTATTTCACATAAATGGGATGTTATTGTTCTCTCAAAATAAACAGTATAATTTGTCTATCAAGGACACACAGTAAAGTTTACAGTTCAGCACAGACATCTTGCTTAATCATATGTTTATAAAACATAAAGCATTACATTTATTTATATAGAATACTTCCCCTTACACCCTCAATCTAGCAGAGGTTTAAATTAGGTAATGAAATAGATATTTAGCTGCAGTCATGTGTACCTGAACCACAGGGTAGCTTATAATAATGAAGAATATATTTCACCTTGATGTCCTTTCTCCCCAATTAATAAACATGCTTCTTATGACTTTTTAGTTCAATATTTTTTCAGCTCAGTGCTTTCCTACCACAGAGACCCACCACTGCTGCTGCTGGCTTCAGTTCCATGAAACAAAAGAGAACACATGAATCCAAGAAATCCTCTGAATTTTTAGATGCAGTCTCACAATATTATAACTGAACTCTAAGGGGCTAATTAGAAACTACAGTGCAAATTAATTCTGGCCATACAAGTGTGTCAAAAAAAATCAAACTCTAATGTTGCACTTGAAGAACTGATGCAAATTTTACATGCAAATGACAAAAGAGAACACAAAATACAATCAGTAGTGATGGTGTGCTGCATCACAGGTAAGCAGAAAAGCAGAATAAAGCATCAAAGGACTCCAGGGTGGGTCTGATTTTAAAGCTATTTATATTACAGATTATACTGAAATCCTACTTTGTAACTGTGCAGAATGTTGCAGAATGTCTACACTTTGCCTCATATTTTGGTCTGTTCCTATAAAATGTATAGGTTACTTGCAGACCACTGAAGACTAAAGTCATTAAATAATGAAGGACATTTGAGTTTCAGACTTCTTATCCTTCAGAAAATGTGTGTTAATGCAAAACCTGTTATGCTAGTAACGTTCTGTTTATAAGTACAATATTTAAAATCTGTCCCTGATTTTGGGCTTTTGTCCTCTCATTATTTGTTTTTTTTTCCAGAATTTTGCAGTAATATGAGAGGTGTTGCTGAAATAATGTTTTTAGAGAGCTGTCTCATAATGGCTTTGAAATACCATGCTCAGAAACTACAATGTCTAACTACAGTAACTGACACTATTTTACCACTGCAAGAGTACAAATTCTATCTCAAATGAAAAATCTTTAGCTTTCAAAAAAAGAGTCAACTTCCACATCTAACAAATTTTTCAGACTGGATAAAAAATATAGCAACATTTTTCTTACAGAGTTTTGACTTTATTCCCATTCTAGACTATTTAAATATCTGAAAAAATATTAACACATGACCAAAATTAAATTTCTGATCAAAAGAGTTAAAATTATTCAGGGAATAAATGCAAATGTGTACTTTTTTGTTGTTGAATCTACACTCTTGAATATTTATCTAATATCTTCAGCACAATATTTGATATTTTTCAAAGACAGTGCAACTTACTCTGAAGAAGTCTTCCAAAAGCCTAACAGCATATCATGCAACCTAAGACCATGGGTGCGCTACCAAGGAGTAGCTAGACCATTTGGATCCTAGGACAAGGCCCTTATTTGGCATTCCCCCCACCCCACCTACAGAGCAAAAAAATAAAAAATTAGCAGGTGTTGGAAAAATGCCTTGACAACATCTTTTCACAAAAATATTGACCAGGAGGCTCAGAAGCATGTCCAGACAGGAAGTTCTATTGAAAGTTTAAAGCATTTTTCAGTTAATCAATTAACTGTCATGTAATGCATAACCAAACACAGCTTTAGCAATTTAAAGTACCATACAGGTATTAAAAGTAAAGCAGAATTCAGCACAATTCACATTTCTTTGCAGGTACAATCCAAATGCCAACAGCAGCATAACAAATTATACTATTAATAGCTTGGTAAATATGAACTGCAACACAGAAAAATATTAACTGTGGCTGTGGCACAGACAGGAATAATCATGGCCCAAGGGAGAAGCAGCTAAAATATACAGCCTGACCATTCAAAATATATCTATAATGTATATATTCCACAAAAAAGTTTAGTGTGCATTGTGACACCATTTGTACCTGAAATTTACATCATATTGACAGCTCAGTGCAACACAATATTTTAATAGTCAGTATTAGCTCAGGGAAAAATGGATAATCTACACAGCAATGCGTGGTTTACTGTCTGCTAACAACATGCCCCACTGCCCCAGCAGGATAATAAGATACAAGACACCACTAGAGTGCGTGTTTACTGCTTAGCATTAGGGGTGTGCCATACTAGACAAAACAGGCTATACATCTCAGTGCCTTACTTCAGTTATAAAATGACCCCCAAACGTAACAAATAAAGATAACTGCAGAGTGTAAGTAAGTAAGTAACAGAAGAAATCAAAAATTATTTGGAAAGGACAAAAAAAAATGGCCCTTTAGATTAAATTGCTTCTGACAGTATGAGTCATACTGGGTTTCTCTCATGCGCAAGGAACACAGTTTGATTATTACCTTTGGGATGAGAAATTTGGCTAGGCTTAAAATCGCCCATAAGGGTAGAAAGCCTAGTGCTACCCTATGAACTTAGACACACGCACACACACATACGCACACACACACACACACACACACACACACACACACACACACACACACGCACGCGCGCGCACACACACGCACACACACAAAATTATTTTTTTATGGCACAAAACAAACCATGATAGGCATATATCCAATTCTCATGTTAGTTACCACTACAGGAAGTGTCTGAGCTAAAACTAGCTTCATTTTTATTAAAACACACATTTAAAAAAATCCCAGTAATAATCCTAAATATCAAATCCAATAACCATTTGTATAATGCATCACATGCACCTGTCCTATTTTATGATACTCTTCAGCTGCTTAAACACCAAAGGTAAAAATGTTTCCAAACGTCCCAGCCCAATCTCTGGCTCAGACATACAGTATCATACTTTGGGCAACACAATCTGTTATTTTGCAGATCTGGAGTAATTGTAATTATGTGAAGGGACACTAATGGAGACCTCAAGAAGTCTATTAACAATACAGAGTACAGTGATGCCTCATTTCTGATTGATTTTTCTCCTTAGTTCAACAAACAGACTTTCAGAGTATTAAGCAACAGCTGCTGAATACTTAGCAATGGCCCCTGAGTCCATACCTCTCAACTGTCCAGATATTTGCAGAATGTCCATATTATCATCTCATAAAATTTGCATTTTTCTAGCAAATCAGTGGGAACTGAACTCATTACATAATGACATTTACTTAATTTCCTTAAGAAAATGCATACAAACAAATTCTGTTATACTGGCATCTTTCTAAGTTTAAACTTTATAACAGCAATTTTCCATATTTTTGGGCATTTGATCTCATTATTTTAGGCTTTGTCCATATTTCTTGTGCTAAGAAGTTGACAGTATCCCCCCCCCCCCCCAAACACTGCTTTCATGAAAGGCAGATATGTTACTTTTTGGACCAAGAAGACACTAGTAATATAAATTTGGAAGGTGTGGGTGGCTTACCCCCACATTGGAGATGCAGGAGGGTCTAGCCCCTGCAAAAAACACTTACATTTCAGTGAACCTGATCACCAGGGAGTTTAATCTTCCACCTTCGGTGAGTCATAGTAGAAGGATTTACTATATCCTTTTTTTAAAATCAAGACGAATATACATTAACATTATAGTTGGCTTTGCCGCATTGCTACCTATCAAGCGGTGACTTTCTCTAAATGTTACAGTGATCCCTTCAGTAGTTTGTCCACGTATGTACAAGCATTTCACTGACACCAAAATTAATAATTTCCCCAATGATCACTTCAGTAGTTTGTCGATGCATGCACAAGTACTAAAATGAAACAGTTTTCCCAAAGACCCCTTCAGTAGTTTGTCCATGTATGCATAAACACTCAAATGATACCACAATGCAACTGTTCCCCTGACAATCTCTTTAGTAGTTTTCAGCACTCAAATGATAACAAAATGAATAATTTCTCTTCAGTAGTCTGTCCAAGTAAGCACAAACAGAAAAATGAAGCATTTCCCCCAATGACCCCTTCAGCTGTCTGTCCACGTAAGCATAAGCACCAAAATGAAACATTTCCCTCAGCGACCCGTTCAGTAGTCTGTCCATCTAAGCACAAGCACCAAAATGAAACATTTTCCCCAACATCTAAGTAAGTACAAGCACCAAAATGAAACATTTTCCCCAACAACCCCTTCAGGAGTGTATCCAAGTAAGCACTAGCACCAAAATGAATGATTTCCCCAATGACCCCTTCAGCAGCCTTTCCATGCATGTATGCACAAGCACCAAAATGAACTAGTAAGTAATGCTACTGACATCAGAGACTTGCTATTTTATTCCTAATCTCTCTCCCCACACACCAAATACACCCATAGTGAGTGATTTCATTGGGAAAGCACTACATCCCTCAGCTCGCTATTGGCGCCAATGATACAGCCCAAGACATTGTTTTCTTAGACTGCAGCACCACCATAGCCAATTACAGGTCTATTTGCAGTGGTGCCAAATTAAGATGATGTAAGCAAGTGCTAGAGGCATGTAGGAGCATACTGAACACTTATTTAGTACTTATGCATTGTTGTTTCTCTTAAAGGGAAATTAAAAGAAAGTATTTAAGTAAAAATATTTTTTTTTATTTTACATTGGTGAGTTGCACCCTGGACAAGATATTAAGCTTACTTCAGAAGCATACTCTTCCAGTACATTGTCATTCTGGAAAAGGTATAATCCATCCATTCATCTACAGCCCTTTTTTCACATTTTGTCAAGAGTGATAATCATCTAGAGCTAAGGTTCACACACTGGGTGGCTATCCCTGCTGTGGTAGAAAAGGTTTAATCATTGTGTACTTCTGAACTTTTGATTGGCTTTGTCTTGTAGCTGACAATGTTGGGCATTGCTAGGAAATCCCAATACTCTTCCATATTGAGTAAACATGTAGTTTGAGACATTCAGTTCACTCTTTTCCCTCCCTATGCAATATCTACAGAATGCTGTAAACTTTAAGAGATAACAAAACAGTCATCTTGCAGCTCAAACAGGCACAATTAGCCTAAGAACATACCACTTTAATATCAAATAGCTTTCTGGTTATGTACAATAGCATTACTCCCGTAATCATTTATTAACTCACCTGGTACGTAATATATCTATAACATAAAATAATGAAGCTAATAAAAGACTAGAATCTTTAGGTATAACTTCTACATCTTACTAAATTTATTTATTTATTTTTTTAAAAATACGCAGCAGACTAGTTCTTACCTTTGGGTTAGCTTCTAGGTAATTGTACAGCACATCAACTGAAATCATGAGATCTCCAGTGTTGAATGGGTATCTGCGATTCCATCCCTGAGGTCCAAATTTCCTTCGTTCTGCAACACAGGCATGGAAGTAGCACAAAGAGAATAGGATACTTTTGAATTCATGTTCTCTTGCACACATTTCTAGGGTATCCTGTGAATGAATGAATGAATGAATGAATGAAAGTTATAATTCCATCATAATGTTATTCACAGAATTTGTCTGCAAAAGAGGACAGCTTAACTTCCCTTCTATCCAAAGATTGCCTAACATCTTACAATGCTTCAGTATGCAGCAAACAGTAAAATGAGTTTGTAATTGGGCCTGTTAAAGTTACATAACGTCCTATAGTATTGCAGCTTACAAACACTAATCACTCTGAGTAACTGTGGATTCTCCATTATCACTCCTCTTTTTTTAATTTCTCAAAGTCTTTCAGGTTTCTACTACCATGTTGGGAATGGACCTCATTCCTAAGTGAAAGTATTATTAAAGTTCATGAAATTAGTATCGTTTCAATCTTTAAGGATTCATTATAGCACCTTTGATGATACTGCAACTCCTTATCTCTCTGTCCACAGTAACACTTACTCAGAGGAATAGCTTTCACACAGGTAAATAAACTTATACTATGATTTGTAACTACTGGCTTACACTGGTTTATAACTACTGCCTTACACTATCCCACAAATGTCCACTACTCTTAAACCTAAATACAGAGCCTTTAACCATGCAGTTCTGTCAATACATATTATAACTACATATTGTCATATTTACTACATTAAGTTATACTTTATCACATTACATTACTTGTTTAACATTTTAGGTATGACCCAGATTAAAGGACAAAGGATAAATGCAATACATAAGAGTTAGAATTTAAGCAGCTTGTAAAACAATGTTTTGTGCTAGCATAAACTTGAACCCCAACTCGCTTTTCCTGACTTCAAGCCAGCTTCTGTATCAGGACATTTTGTATCTCACCACATCACCACCCTATGAGTAGCAATATGCCTTACTAATACTGTTCTTATGTTTCTTACTGCACCCTTCACATTTCTATGACTCATTTTGTGTTTTTCAACTTCTTCACTTTACCACCATGCTAAATTCAACATGGTGTCTCTGCATTTATTTCTGGTATAATGCAGCCAATATACTGTGACAACTATGATCATCGAGACACAGATATGTACAACCTCAAAGTATGTAGTAAGGAGAGGAACTTGAAAAGATGGATAAAAGATTGAAAAGTAGCAAAATTAGATTGGAACTCTGCCTCATCACAGCACAAGAAACCTGCATAGGAGTCCTTGACTAAAACAAGCTAAACATTATAAAGCCTTTCCTCATTTAATATGTGATTTTCAATCTTTACCTTGTAGATGCATTTACAAACCACTATAAACTAATGAAGTCACAAAGCTCAGATGCTGAGAAAAGCCCAACAGGTAACATGATAGAAAGCTTTAAGATTGTGGAAGGCTAACACTGGGTTCTGAAAACAATGTCTGTGCCAGCAATGGATTCAAAATAACACCAGGGAAAAGAAGGTGATGACATTTATCAGTTTAGCAAAAACATATGGTAGTGTGGGTGGAAAGGTATATTACCTTAAAATACCATGTCCAAAGGTAAAGGAAAAATGGCACATTAGGTAACAAATGATGTTTGCCCATTGGAAAGTGGTTAAAAATATTTGGTAACAAGGAATGCCCAGTTAATACACTGAACATTTATAGCCCATTCAAAAAATAAATGCAGTACCACACCCAGTCCACTAGAGTTACTGTCTAGCCTGAGCAAATGGTCTTTAGTTGTTACCCTACCTCTCAACTTCTAAGACTAAAAAATGATAATAACTACACAGACTGTCTCAAAGCCTTGCAGCTTTTATAAGTTCATACGCAGTTATGAGGCTAATGATCAGTAAGGATCATCAGAGGCCTAGCCATGCATACCCAATACGTTTCTAGATCTAGTATTTTTAGAACGATTAACCCAGAGCCCTCTATATTATGAGTACAAATAACTGTCAGTAACATACAGGCTCCTGATAGGAGATCTCTGCCTTGTGTATTGGGCCTCAACTGGTTTTGTTCTATTAGATCTAGTACACATTCAGAAGTCTACTAGTATCAGAAACACCTGCTCAAGGGGCCTCAATCTCCTTTGCAAGATTAACAAAACATGCTGGTGGGACAGGTATGTATCACAGAGAATACCACTTCTATGGAACCACTTCCCCTCCACATCAAACAGAGTATTCTGTTCAAATTTAACTTGGATGAATGGATGAGTAACTGCAAATTCACACCTGATTTAGCTCCAAAGGCTCTCATGGGCAGGGGAAACATGTAAGTAACCAACACATATTTGTGCAGCCCATCTTTGGAGACTCGTATCATAAAACACGAAGGGTAACAATTACCATGGAAATGCACAGCACAGCTTCTTAAGATCCTCACAGATTAATAGCCTAGTAAGTACCTATGATAGCTTAACCACTGGCCTTTAAAAATCATAGCAGAGGATTAGAAATATCTCCTCCTCTTTTTTTCTTTTAGACAGAATATTTTCTTATATTAGACCCTACCTGATAAAGAATCTCTGTATAAGCTTAATTCAGTTATTTAATAATGCATATTGCTTTAAATACGTCAATATTTATGAAGAAAATCAGTAAATCTAGGAGCAAAGCTAAACCTGAGGGTAGCAATCACAGGGCTATGCATAATTCACAGCAATTAAGAGGTATTTATGTGAATAAACATTATTCAGCAATATTTGTTTTAGCTGCATTACTGCCTCGCAAATTTCCTGAGACCAAGTATGGGGGATAAAAAACAAAAAAAGTAGAAAATTACAAACCGAGCTTCACTCAACAGTTTTAATGCAGAGCTCCAAAGTCTGATGAAGCCATCTGTGCACGGCGAAAGCACTTAGTTTTTGGAGCTCTGCATTAAAACTGTTGAGTGAAGTTTGGTATGCATTTTTTCTACTTTTTTGTTTTTTATGAATTTATACCCTTTTGGGTACGTTTGGTTTGCCAAGTATGGGGGATGTTCAGAGAAATTATTGCTATAGCACTATTAGGCTTCAGTGATGAATTCTAGTAGTGCTACTGCAATAAAATGTTATTCAGAGACATGCAGTGAGTTGCATGGAGAAAAAAGTTCATTAGCATATTTCTAAAATGAAAACAGCACAATTAGAAAGTAACCACACATTACGCTTTACTCCTACCAACCCATGCAATGCTGTTGCATGAGTACCTACAAAAACATACAAACACTCACACACCAAAACAGCTCCAAGCATGCCCCTACATACATGCCATGCATGTGCGCTCCTACACATACACGGATTTGCAGTACTTTACCTGCTACAGTGCTAATAGGTCCATTCTTGTCACTATCAGCAAAGGATGCTCACTGCCAAAAGACAGTATACACTTTCATCGCTTTGGTCCCCAAACATAGCTTGTCCTTGAATTGCTTTGGGTTTCTGTAGCCAAAGGCAAAGCAGCAACTCTGTTTTCTCTTAAGGATATAAAGTAGCAGGATTATAATACTGTTGATGAGAAATGATTTTCACTCTGACTTTTTCAGCTTAAATTTTGTATTAGAAGAGACTCACTATTACCCCATATGTAAATCGTCTTGATTTCCCTAGTAAATATAAAATCTTTTAATTTTAACTTTCTTTACTTTAAAATTTACAACAAAACCTGTGACAACATCTACATCTACGGTTGTGTAAGATGATCGCTCATGGAAAGCGAAGTGAAGTTTTAGCTGCTGCATACATTTTATCTCCAGGACGAAGGCATGTCCCTTTGTTGAGTAAGTGAGAACAACCTGCTGTAGGCCATATAACTGGATATTAGCAAGAAAAGAGTTGAGATTCCTGATTGAGAGGGCTAGAGGAGTTGAGAGACAGAGTTACCTGGATGCATAGTGGTTTTCTTCAGAAAGCGTTATCTGATGTTATACTATGCAAGTGCAGAAAGCAGAAGGAATACTACTGCTATGCTGAATTTTTTTGGTAATCCACAACATCAACAACAAAGGAGAAATGTGCTCCACTCAAAGGAAGGATTACTGGAACTGCTTAATGTGCTTATGAGTAAGGTAAAGTTTTCTGGAACTGAACTGAACTGTGTAATCCAGCAGACTCTACTTGGACTTGTTGGCAGAAGAAGGAATTTTAAATGATGGTCTTGAGCAGATTTTTGGATTACTCAGCCAGAACTCTAAACTGTTATAAATATCAGTCATTGCGGAAGTGGACTTCTTTGTGACTGATTACACTGGTGTGCTAAAGAGGCTTTGTAACAATGCAACAACAACACTTCTCACACTGCAACAAAAATGCAGCTAAAATCCTTTGTGTTTGTGTATGCCATTTGATAAAGGAGCTAATCACGGTATGACTGATGGTGTATATGGACTTTTTTATGACTAGCTACAATAATCTGGTATTGTTTGCTATATACAAACAATAGTGCAACGAAAAGTGTATTTGTATGTGTTTGAATATGTAGGTACAGGTGTTTTATGTATATATAGTAGGTAGTCCTTTAATATGTACGTGTTTTAGTGTGAGTAGTACTGACTTTTAATGCTTCTGTGAGAACGTTATTAGCGCAGTTTGAACTTGGCGCCATTAACTTATTCTGCCTCATACTTCCCCTATTGCTATTATTTACCTGTTTTATGTATATATGTTTATGCAACTGTGTAAATATATGTTAGTGAGTGTGTGTTATAATAAAAGGTCTTTCAGAGGAATAGTATAAGAAGAAAGAGCAGTATATTCTCTTCTTAATATTAGGACTGCATAATGGATGTGTATTTGAGGGAAGGAATGGAGGCAGTTATATCAAAGGCCAAGAGTGCTGATGGGGTCACTGACGGTGATTTCTTTGAGGGGGCAATGTTGCAGATGTATCCATGTGGTGTGCAGTAACCACCCTAACAAGGATCCCTGTCTTGAAACTTCCTGGGACTCCCAGAATGGTAACACTAAACTCTCTCTTTTTTAATTTCTTCAAATGCTCGGCGTTTTTGACACTGTTAGATGAATCAACTCCATTCCAGAGTCAGGGTGTGATTAAATTCATGAAATGAAGATTGCTTCAGTCTTTGATGCTTTCCAAGGTTGCTGTTCTCAGCATCTGCAGCATACCCAGATATGCTCCTTCTGCAATTTATAAGGGGTTATATGTATTTGCAGTACACATAAGTATGCTTGTAAGTTATTGTCAATTAGTCCTGCTGCCCTTAATTCTACTGGAACTGTCTGGATCTCCTTCTCTCACAGTGCTCTAGTTTCTGCATGCAAATCTTGATACTTTATAGCTTTGCATTTCTCATTACATAAGCCACTATAAACACTAGAAGTAACTATTTCAATGATTAATGCCACTTCTGTCTTTTTTATCTTAGGCTGCAATATCTGGTTTTCTTTCATCTATTTTCTTAACTGTTGGTATCGGATGATCTCATATGACCCAGACTTCATCACTGTCAATAATGCTTTGTGATTAATGCTTTTAATGCTGCTTCACTGCTTCTATATTATACTGTTTGCACAATCCCCAGTGCAACAGTCTTGCCACCTTATTGTGCCTTTCAATATACAGACCCCTCAGCTATGAGTGTACTCAACCAGCAATGTGATTATGCAACTGTTTCAAGTTCTGTTTTATAAAACCTGCATTTCTCAGTTTCACCCACTTTTTGATAGATTATAAGCCAAAGTGTACAAAGGCCAGTATCTTTGGTCATCATTATTGATCTTCCATTTTCTGTTTTAAATTTAGTTCTTAACCATTCCTGTGTCAAATCTTGGTCAACATGTGGTTGTTTACGGAGTTCTCTATACTTGCCACTATATTTGTGGGCTTTCCTGGTCCTTTTCTTCATATTCTTTCATTTTTTTGCACTTTCTGTTGCTGTCTGATTTCCATTCCCACTCTTCTCTGAAATGCTTCTGCTAAACTAAGCAAAGATGTCATCTTAGATTTCTCTTCATGCATTAGAACTTTTCACTATGTTTGGATCTGATGAGTTCGGCAAATATGCATGCAGTCCCTTGACTGCAGATATATGTGTAGTCAATTTTGAGAAGGCCTATACCTCCTTCAGACCAAGGGATATATAGTCTTGGTATGCACTGCTTTTTATAGGAGCTTAGCTTCTCCTTGAACATCCTAAATATCGATCAGCAAATGATCAAAATAAATAGTCAAAACAAAAAACATTAATGCACAAAGGATTAAAAAAAATAAAAAGATTTATTTGCATGAGGGCTCCCCCCCTGCACTCCCACATCCCATAATAATTTTATATACCACCTCTGAGACTGCACTACAATTGGGACAGTGCACATGTCCCGATGTTCACTGTACCATGATCTCACAGTGAAAAAGCCAGTGATTTAAGATCAACTGTACCAGCTTTTTCACTCATCGATAAAAAGCCACATCGATGAAAGATGGTGCACCTGTTTATATATATATATATATATATATATATATATATATATATATATATATAATTTGATAAACATGAAACACTTTTTTTGTTTTCTTATCCAATTGATTCAGTGCTGTTTAGTCCAAAAAAAAGATGTCTACCTGCTGAAAAATATTCTGAGAAAATGACATATCCATCTGGCAATGTTTTACTCATGTAATGAAATGCTATAGCAATAATCATTGTGGAAAACATCCCTATATGTTGGTCAATCTAAGCACAGGCATTTATAACTGCACATTGTTTTGTGTGTATGTGTGCACCCTGAAATGGGGTAGCACCCCATCCAGAATTACTTTTTTTAGGTTTCATCCCTATGTCCATTGAGAAACAAAGACTTTGGTTCCCTGGTATCCCTAAACTGAATTAAAGCTTGTAATAACAGAATGAATTAATGAATTAAACAAGTCATGTTGATCTTTTGTGCCTGAATGGGATGTGGTGTAGTTGCAGCTTTGGTGGAATGGTGAATGAGAAGGATAGTAAAAGAGTGAAAGGGGATTGCAGCATCTTTTCAATATCTCCATTACTTTTTTATCCCTTCCTTATCAAACAATCTACTCCCGTTTCTATTTCTCTTTTTCTCCACATCTTACCTTGCTTCACCCATCCCACTTGAAGCTACCTTCAAGGACTGTTATAGCCTTTTGCTCCTGTATGCAGATCTAATTTGATGTAAATACCCCTTCTATAACTGTCAGTCCTTATGTCTGCACACGTTATATCCCTATATATTGTATAGTGTATCTACATCTCTTTTATTATGTATGTAACTTGAATTTTTGTACTCTGCTGAAAAGGGAAATCTGCCAAGACAAACTATCCCAGCTAAACATAATAAATTAATGAATTCAAGTTTACCTCCCAAGCCTATATAAATGGTGTCCTAGTAATAATCTTAATTTAAATCAGAAAATAAGTCAAGAACTTTGGAAAATGATGTAGATATTTTTATAAATGGAGTAAATGAACAGTTCTACAAGCTCTACAACCCTAGTACACCTGTACATAAAGATTTTCATTTTGATACGATGTATCACATGTTACTGAGGCAGGTAGTGAATATTCTTTGATCCAGTCCCTGGCTGTGGTGGCTTCTGTGTGAAGTCAGCATGTCCTCTGTGTCTCATAGGTTCATAGGTAGGTACTACCCTACTGGCCCTAGGGCCTATATAAGCCTAGCCAAACGGTACCCTGGCTTTTGCCACCCAAGAAAATTATTTTCCTGTGCCCCTGTCAAGAAGAGCCACAGAAGTGATCCCCGGGGTGAATTTCCTAACTCCCATCCAATCATCAAGATTTTTCTTGAAGAGTGCTAATGAGGAGCTTTGTTTGATATAGATAGGTAGTTTGTTCCAGAGTCTCTGTGAGTTTTCTCTAGGTACTTCAGTTTCCCCTCAACTGAACCTCCTGATAGATGGAAAAAGAAATGAAAGGGATGCAAAGTGGGACATACATCATTTATGTCACTAGAATCCATGCTAATGTGCAAGCATAAGTGCATTATGACTACTATTGTAGAAGTCACCTAAAAGTATGCTATTTAGTAACAAAAGAACATAAAAGCATGAGCTTCTTTTATTATCACAAAAGAATGGAAGTAAGACATATTAAACCTACTAGCTTCTTCAGTAACTCTTTCAGGTTGAACTCTACATTAAACGCAGGCATTCCTGATCTTGAGAATTTGCACTTTCAAGGTCCTTTGCTGCTTGTGAGGAAGACAGAAATCTTTATAGGAGGATTTCAAAGTAGAATCAATATGCTTAACTGTGCTGTATGTTTTAAATTTTAAGTTAATTTTGTGTGTCATTATTGTAAAATAAAATCTTCAGAATCTTATCTAAGCAGTAAAGACTCTCCTATAGATCAGCAAGAATGTGAAAAGTAAAGTACTGAAAGTGGACACAAGTTTGTTTCCCTTTTCTGTTGAGCATTCTGCCAATGCCCTTGTTTTTAAACACCTTTTATTAAATTATCACTTAGGACATCAGCAAACATATATTAATATAAAAGAAAACAAACCATTGTTAAGATGTTTCCAGTTGGTTTACCTTCAGTGGTTTGACTGACACGTACATCAACATCCTGAAGGTAAACCACTTTACGGCGACCTGAAATTTTGACAACCTAGTATGCATGCACCAAGGAAGGACCTCGGTGTCATGCAACTTTACAACACTGTTTTTGCCCCTGTAACCTATATCCCACATATTAATTATATATACTAACTCCCAGATTGCAAATCCCTGGGAAAGGGAATATTGCCCTACCCGGAGACTGCTGATCTCACACACTTGTCAACTATCCGTATAATCAACCAAATGTGGTCGATTAAACAGATGTTGACTGAACTCTCTGTTAGCCAAACCAATGGAACCTTTCCAGTTACATATATTATACATCACATATGTTCTTTTTTATAACTATCACCAGTCCAATACTACATAAATTGCTCAATTCCGACCTTCCCTTAAACATCTCTCCTCCTTCTGGACATTATTCTGCATGCATTGTTCCCACCATTTCCATTTATTTCTATGTAATTTGTTCCTATCCTTTTCTAAAGATCCCACTTCCAGTTCATTTACCTCACTTACAATATTCAATATGCACTACTTCAAACACAGTTGGTTTAGACTTTGAGTTCCATTTCCTAGTAACTGATGTTTTGGCAGCCAACAGAATTAAACTTAACAAGGCCTTACTATAGGCAATTTAGATCCCGTGTCCCAGTTCAAAGTTATAATTTCCTTAGTTACACCCATTTGCTCACCCAGTATATTTGACAGAGACTGAGTACTCTATTGGGATTTTTTAAAATCTGCCAACTCATTACACTCCCCAAAAAATGTTTACAGTTAACTCTTTCTTCCATAATATGTCCCATATTTGCCATTCACCTGAGGAAAAAAATCTTTGAAGTCTGCTTGGGGTATAAAACACCTATGGAAATACTTCCAGGCAAAAATCGTAAACCTTTTGGACTTTGTTGCATACTTGGGAACCATACATATGTCCTTCCATTGTTCCCTTGAAAATTGCTTATCCAATCTCTCTCTCCCCAATCTTCCTAACCTCCTCTTACTGATTCTTATAGTTATCATACAAAATCTTAGATGTCCTACTAACTATTCCTTTTTTACAGCAGCTTCTGCTCTAGACTCAACTAAAAACTCTAACAAAATGGGTCTTTTACTTAAGATTTTCCTATACCTTTCTCTCTGCCTATACTCTGTCACTAGTCCCTGACAGGGGAAGGCAGTCTTTCATTCCCTAGTTATTTGCTCCCAATACCTTGATTCCTTTACCAGTTTTCACCAGTAAATTCCAGCCTCCTCTAGCCTCCTCTGTACCTCTACTTGCAGTCATCCCTATCAGCAAAATCTCTTCTTCATTCTCAAGTTGTCATAGTTCTGCTACTTTATGAATATAATATTCTGTACAGCTGTTATTATTCTCCTTAAGGAAATGCATCAAAAATCCCACCCTATCCTTATTTCTTGAATCCCCCCCCCCCCGCTTCATCATCAACCCTTTTGACTTTGAATTATAACCTCCTGCTTGTTTTATGTATATGAGCCTTAATTGTGCAGCTCTAAAATATCCCTTCAAATAAGGTAATCCTAAACCACCTTGTTCTATTGGAAAGATCAACTTATCCCACATAATGCTTGCCTGGTTCCACTCCCACATAAATTCCTTCAACTCTTATTAATAATTGTCCATAAGTTTGTTTCTAGTTGATAAAAGTATGCCTGACCTGCATATAAAACTAAAAGAGCTAAAAACATTTTCACTACTTGTATGTTACTATCTATATCTATAAACAAGAGCTTCCAGTTTCCCAGTTTTGTATTATCTTTTGTTTAGTCTCTTTTCACATATCCTGTCATAACAGGAGCTTTTTTAATCCATACTACATCTTATTGTGAACCCATAAATATGGGTAATGGTGAATCAATTCATGTGCGGCTATATAACTTATGGCTATAGCCTTTGTTTTAGCTACATTAATTTTATATTCCGAAAATAATTGAAATGTCTCAATACGTTTCATAACACTGAGATGTCCTTCTCTGGATTTATTAGGTACAAAATAATATCATATGCAAATAAAGCCAGCTTTTCTTGATTACCATACCAGTTATTTCCTTGAATTTCAGAGTCCCTTATTTTCTTTGCAAATGGCTGTAAATATAAATCAAATGACAAACAGGAAAGAGCAAACTATTGCCTTGTTCCTCTTTTGAGACAACTTATCGGGGGGGGGGAACCCTCCCACTTTAATTCCTGCCTCCAGTCCTTCATATATCCCATTAATTAACCTTATTATTGTGTCAGGGAATACAAATGCTTCTATTTTCCTACTCATAAAATCCCAGCTTATTCTGTCAAATATGTTCTCTGCAGCAAGACTCACCAACAACAGTGGTATTTTCTTACATTCAGCTTCATTCCATCATTGTTCTATTAATGTTCTAAAATATTTGCCTCTTCTCCACAATACCACATTCATCCATATCTGTTAATTTCAGCAATACATTTCCTATCCTTTTCGCTAGTACAAACACTTTATAATCAAGGTTTAAAATTGAAATGGGTCTATATGAAGATGGGCCTGATAGATCTTTACTATCGTTAGGTATTACAGCCACCATACCTTTCTACCAAGATGTTGGTGCTTCCCCTCCTTTTAAAATATTGTTAAACAAAACCATTCAGATCTTTATCATTTTCTTCCCTCCAAACTTCCATATGAATACCATCTGTTCCTGCAGACTTTCTTACAGACTGATTATACATCACTGCGTTAATCTCATCTTCTATCTTAACTGTTAATTGTTGAGCCTCATCTACATCTAACCTTGTCATAATTAAGTCTTCCATAAATATTTTCATTTGTGCTCTTTCCTGATTTCCACATTTCTTGGTTTTATACAAATTTATATAACATTTCTGAAATATCTCTAATACCACTATAGGATCTCTAGCTAGTTTTCTTGCTATAGGTTCCCTAAGTTTGGTGACAACCTTTTCCACTTTCTGTTGCCTAAGTCATTGTGCTAAAAGTTTTTGTGCTCTGGAGTTATTGTCAAAAGACAGTTGCTTAACATCAGTCTTTTTAAACTCATGCATATAGGTTCATAGATAGATTAGTACTAGGCAAACTGTCCTTGCGAGCCATTTTAAGTCTAGCCAATTATCCCCTGTGAGATTCAAACCCTGTACCTTGTGTTTGTAAGGCAAACACCTTAACCATCTTAACCATTAGGCCATAAGGCAAACGCCTTAACCATTAGGCCACCCTCCCAACATGCTCCCTTATTTTCTCTTAAGCATTTCACAATTGTGCCTCTTCTTGTTCTGTGAGACTCCCCTTATCCTGCAAAACTTTGAACCTGTTGCCACTCCCTCTAAATATTTTTGTTACTTTTTAACCACGTCAGTTTTTCTTTATTTCTAGCTTTTTTAAATGCCATTTTCATTTTATCCCACTTAATAGTTATAACTTCTGATGAAGTTTCTATCTTCCCTAATAACTTCCAAATAATTTCCACTACCCATTCCTTAAATTCCTCTCTTAAGTAGGTAGGAAAGTACCAGCGTCTCATTTTTACTTCATTACCCTGCATTTTTAAGTTTTTATTGGCACGTGATCTGAAATAATTATTAGATGTGTGTTGAAGCTTTTAAATAAATGTTCACGTTCTTGTGAATTATAATTTCTACTAAGCCTAGCCTAGTTCTAATACTATAGGGAATAATATGTAAATTATCTCTGAGTTTCTACTACTGAATGCATGTTTTCCATATCAAATATTGTCATAAATCTCTTCAGAAATCTATCCTCCTTTGTTATATTTTCTCTTCTATGTCTCCCAAGATACATCTTCACTGCTGCAAATCAAGTTCCATTCTCCACCTATAAGTAATATTGCCTGCTGAAAGCTGATTATTTTTCCCAAAGTTTTCTTAAGCTCCATAATAACAGGACTTGGTGGAGTATAAATACCCATCAGCATAATCCTTCTCCCTCGCCAGCACCCCCTTACTACCACAAATCTGCCATTTTCATAATTTGTCCTATTCTATCACTATTGGATCTCCTTTAGGAATTGGTGCAATTACTTCCCTTTCTCTTTTGTCCCAGACATTCTGCTGAATATCCATTATGAGGTTGGGAGGGTGGCCTAATGGTTAAGGTCTTTGCCTTACAAACACAAGGTGCAGGGTTTGAGTCTCACAAGAGATAATTGGCTAGGCTTAAAATGGCTCGCAAGGGCAGTTAGTCTAGTACTAACCTATGAAATGCTTTATCAAATTAACATGCTCATTTCTTTACAACTGTATCACCTGCAACATTGCTACTTGCACTCTGCAAAATTCACATGCTCATTTCTTTCCAACTGTATCATCTGCAACATTGCTATCTACATTCTGCATTTCTTAAAATAATTCAATTATCTTTCCTTTTTGTCTATACTTGTAAAGCCATTTATGTTTTAAGATAATATGGATAATGTAGCCATTATGATAAGAAGTTAATGATCCCACCTATTGCACATCAGTTTTTTTTGAACGTGTATTTCAACTTTTGCATTATGTGCCCAAACTAATATAGTTGGCAGGCTGATCATTTATACAGATGCTTCTTGCCATCTCCAGTTGAACCTGTCACATTTTCAAGACTTTTTGTTATAATGAAAACCCTCAAACAAATAAATAAATACATTTTCATAAATTAAAAATTGTTTCTGAGTGCCTAAAGTGGCAGGCAATTTAACAAATATTTATGTATTTATTTATTTATTTATTGGCCCCCTTGGCCAGGATGACCATCTGTAGGTGGTTGATGCCTCTCCTTCCACCCAGCCCATCCCCCACAGTGAGAGACTTACCCTCCTGAAGACAGAGGGCTGCTAACCTGGAGGACACAGATGGCAAAGCATTCAACTATCTTTAGTGAGTAAAACAGGAGAAGAAGATATTCTTGCCCATGTTCTTGCCTATGTCATCTGCTCCTAAGTGCCTTTTTATATTCCCTATACCTTTCTGAAAGAAAAGATACACAGTGATATAAGCATATTGCCATGGGTGTTACTGCCTATGATGTCCCTATTGATCATCTTCTCTCAGTGTGTGCACAAACTTGAACAACCTGCAACAATTCAAAGCCACCCTAAAATACCATCTGACAACTAATAAACTATTCAACTGTACCACACCTACAGTTTGAAGTATGCAATCCTAACTCTGTCCACTATGCTTATTATACAGGAGTGTTAATATAGTACTTTTCATTCTATTCCCAATATCTTGAAAACATACATTTCTTTAATCGGATATGATTTGTAAAAAAAATGTTTGTTGACCATTTGCTTTGAAATACTTTGTAAATAATGTTTGTTGATCGTTTTTATGTTGAATTGTCAAAATATATTTCTATCCTTTTTTTGGAGCTTTTTTCCACAGGCGTCTATTAAAAATGGGTATTACAATTCCTACATAGACATTCCTGGAAAACAAAAGCAACTAAATAAATAAATAAACATTGTGCCAAACACACACACAAAAGAAAAGTCTTCCTCTCAAAGTAGGTGAGTTGGCAATTAGCCACTCAAGCTGATCTCCACAGCCCAGCCACCAACTTCCCAGGTTGTTTGTTGATCCCTAGTCAGCATACACAGGAGGACGCTCTTTCCCTTAACAAATATTTTTGCTGTGGAGCAAACCTCTGCATCTCTGAGTATTCTCACTTCCCTGCTGCTTAACCATTCCAAATCAGTTTACACAAATTCACAGAAAAGCAAATACCCAGTTTTCCACCAAAGCAGAGTCGTTTCTTTGTCCAAAGGTTACACAAGAAGGAATCATAAGTAGTGTGGGAGTGGTCTTCCATAACATAAACATGTTTGATGGTTGTGTTTTATCTGGATAAATGATCTTCATTTTGGGACATTTCTTTCTGTGCTACAGCTTAATCTGGCGACACGACTAAAAGCTCCACCATCTACAGCTCAACTATCATATTTCAGAGTTCCTGTATTCCTATGACAATACTGGTTTTGGAAATTTGTGTTGCTGTTATTCCAGGAATTTCTGTGTATTTGTCCTACACAACCCTCTGAAGTTCCTGATATAATGGTTTCTGTTTAACTTACAAAACAACAAAGGACCTTGATCTAGATGTAAGACTAACTATTTTAACTTTAGTCTGCAGTCTTTTCCAAAATATTACACTGTTGCCAACCTATTCTCTTAGAGTTTCTACCATAACAGCATATTTGTTTCTGCTGATTTCTTTATAACATTTACTTTACTTTGTATTTTCTGCTATCAGTAATGCAGCTGAAGTAAGTAGTCTATTTATCATAGGAGGTTACTAGGCTAATGGCTCTGGGACCCTTACAAGCCTAGCCAATACTTTATCCCCCCAAAAAAAATCTTAGTCAGCACCTGTCACCCCTGTCAATGAGGGACAAAGCTGGAACCCCTGGGACAAATGTGGTTTCCCATCCACTCATCAAGGTTGCGCTTGAAGAGAGTCAGCAAGGTACTCTGACATGTATGTGAAGTCTATTTCAGAGACGGGGCAGCCTCTGGGAGACAAACCTGTCTCTCCAGCAGGTTTTGTTGATGTTGCATATTAGATTTAGGTCTACTGAGCAGATAATGCTTGAGGAGTTAGACTTATGGATATGGAGCATCTCTAGTAAGGTAGTATTGCCTTGCAGGTGAGACACAGATTACCTATGAGCAATCTGTATGATATTGAGTATAGTGATAGTGAGTTGAGCCTGTCTGTATCAGACAGGTGTTGGAGGCCATGGATTCTCTTTGTGAGGTATTTCTGTGGCCTTTCCAGTTGGTGCAGCTGTCTGAAGAGGTACATACCAAATGGGGCATTATTCAATTATAGGTCTAATGAGGGAGGAGTACAGAGAGGTAATAACCTCCTTTTTTCTGGCTGCAATCCCTTTACTTATGAGATGAACCAAGTAGAAGGATTTTCTGACCACTGCCGCTACATGATGGCCGAATGTGAGATTGTCGTCAACCTGAGTATCCAGGTATCTCACCACAGGTTGTGTGCTTAGGGGTTGCCATTGATGTAGTAATCAGTAGGGGCTGTATTTTTGTCAAATAGTATCATAATTCATTTCTTTGCATTTAACTTAAGGCCATGACTTTGGCACCAGTTATTTGTAGCTGTGAGACCCTTTTGCAAAGACAGGACCCAACTTACAGTCATCCACAAACTTGGTCTGCCACAGGACCCTGGTCTTTGCCTGGACCTCTGAGAAGTAGATGCCAAACAGTAGGGGTCCCAGGACAGATCCCTGTGGAACATCACTAGTGACAGGTCTGCTGTCTGAGGTGGTGGGTCCTATCTGTGAGCCAGTTGGCCACCCATCTGATGAGACAGGGATTAATACCAAGTTGTGTTAGTTTTTCAATGATGACCTACTGGGGGATTACGTCAAAGGCCTTGACCAGGTCAAGGGAAGCTGTGCTGTATGTATGGACTTTCCCTCATCCAGGGCCTTGGTGTTGATTTAAAAGAAGTCAACTAGGTTCAACAGGCAAGATCTGCCCCTGACAAATCAGAACTGGGTGGGGTAGAGTGTTTGGAGAGTACCTACGTCCTTGTTTATGAGATCCATAATAATATGCTCCATGCATTTACAGATCACACTTATCAAGCTATTGGGGTGATAATTTCTTGGGTCAGTAGTGGCACCACCTTTGTGCAAGGGGATGACAATGGTGGTTCTACACTCTGCTGGAATGAAGCCTGTAATTAAGCTGTGGTTGAAAAGAGTGCTCAGTGGCAAAGCTAGTTCTTGCTGGAGATGGTGCAGAATACAGCCTGGGATATTATCAGGTCCCATGGAAGCTGTGTTCTTTGTCTTGGATAGGGTCTTTAACACTTGATCTATGGAGATGTGAGGTGTGGGACAAGTATTGGGGATGGTAACTGGGCCTTTGGGGGGTGATAAGGGGGTGAAGTTTGCGCCGAACCTATCAGCTAGCAGGTTGGCTAAGTTGGCAGGATCAGTGTAAGTGGTACCATTAAGTACTAATTTGGAACAAACTTGGGCTTTGCAACGGAAATTCCTAACGTAGCTGAAGAAGGACTTGTGGTTCCCCTTTGTTTTGGAGGCTAGTTTCAACTCATAATTGGCTTTGGAGTTTTTCACTAGTGACCTAATTTGCTTGTTGAGGCAGAGGAGGGAGAATTTCCAGTTTGGAATGTGTTCCTTTTTACCCTTGGACAACAGTTTTTTCATTTTGTTGTACAGCCTGTTAATACAGGATGTCTACCAGACAGGTTTGTGTTTCCTTGAAGAGCAGGTTTTAGTTCTGTTGGGTATGGGTGAGTCCATGCAGTTGTACAGGTGCTTGTATACTGCGCTGGCATACTATTCAACGTAGTTGTCTGCATCCTCTGAGGGGGCAGTGGTGTGAAGCTGCTGATACCCTCCCTTAGGAGGGTGTAGTCAGCTTTTGAGAAGTTACGGTTGCGGCTGGGGAGGGGTTGGATGGGAAAGAAACTTCAACTGAGACAGACTGATAATCTGATCTCACCAGGGAAGAACATACTATGGGAGTAGTGCAGCAGTCACCCATGTTGGTGAGACGCTTTTTAACCTTTTGGTCATTAACAGTTTACCTTATGACAGCCTGAGCCTCTGCAGTTGAATATTCACTGCCTGGATATTTCTCTGTGTTGTTCCCTGTTCATCTCAATTAAACAGACCTCTGATACGCTTGCACTACTACTACTTGCACTCAGATCTTCTAAATTCCTTATTTTTGTATTGTAGATTCCTGTGAGATATATCAGTATTTCCTTTCCTAATAATATAAACTTTAATACATTAATCACAGTTGTTCTTATCATGTCTGTCAGTTTCTTTGCATCAAAGAACTGGGAATAATGATCTGTGCATACAAGACACATGGCGTCTTTGTAGCAAAGCAATATATGCTCTATCTGCAATGTAGATGACCTGATACTGGGTATAACATCATTTCCTTTAGTTTGTTATTACAGCATGAACTATAGATGGCACACATCTACACTTTTTGTTTTGTCTGAGTCAAAATTCCCAGACAATGCACTACATCTCTTGCACTCTGTTTACTTTCTTTGCATTTTATTTTTCCCAGATATGTTTCATGTTTAATCTCAAGCATCTGTTATCTTGGTCAACTGGGAACTATTATTTAGCCAGCTTTGAATATTAAGTCTTTGACATAACTTATTTCTTCATTGAAAGAAAAATAAGGCATAATTTACTTCTTTCCTGATGATTTGTCTTTAGTCTGGCCTGTCACTGTAACTTGTTTAGTAAATTCATTTCAAAGCCAGTTTCAGTACATATTTGAAATTCTTTTGCCATTTCTTCAGTCAATGATAACTCCGATATTACCCAAGGAATCTCCAGTTCTTCTAACAAGTCTCCATATTTCTCTTACATTTATTTATTTTACTTGACATTTGTTTACCAGGAAAGTCTGACTGGAATAATATCCAATTTTCAGCACAGGCCTGAGGAAAAAGCTTCACATTGACATAGTACGGTTACAATTAAATAACATTATTACAAAGCCTAATACAGAAGAATGGCTTATTAAATAAGTAACAATTCAGGCTCAGTTTAAACAGTGTATAACTACACATCCATAGTGAAAATATTTGGACAGCTATAACAAGATGAAAAAGAACATTGTCAATAGATAAAGTATTCATAAGTTGCAGTTCATACAGATGACACTAAACACACTGAGTACACGCTTTAGAACAGAGATGGCAAAATAATATAGCCTATATATGTTTTTTTTCTTTTTGACCTTTGTCTAAGAAATAGATTTTACTAATTTCTTCTATCTGAACATAGTCAAAGTATGCTGGTCATAGAAAGAGGGAAGGACTAGTTCAGTCTGGGGTAGTGCAGGAGCAGAACCAGATTTCATTTAGGTAAAAGTTTTAGTAGTAGTTTGAGGTTGTAGAGGTTAGAGGTATATGTAATTTGCAGAGGGACAGAATTCCATTTTAGTATGGAGTATGAGTACAGACTTTGGCCAAAGGATATGTGGGGTTTATATATGCTGAGATGTTGTTGTTCATTAGATCAAAGTAGTCTATTAGGGTGATAAGAACGGAGAATAGGAGTAAAAGCAGGGGAGTCTTTGGCTTTCTGTATAAAGTGTGTGGAGATAAACTGTAGGTTATCTAAGTGGTGAGGAAATTCAAGCCAGTTCAAAGCCTTAAAGACAATACAGTAGCAGCTGCGGTATTATTTGCTGGTGGCAAATTTTGCAACCTTATTATAGCATGCTTGCAGCTTATTTTTAACCATAGCCTAAAGGTGGGTTAGGATGGGTACACTGTACAAGAGAGATGGAACAAGGGAGATAGTGACAACATGAGTTCTAGTGATGTTGCTAAGGACGTTTTTATGCCTGTAGAGCATTCCTAATTTCTGGTGAGTCTTTTTTATGTTATTATGAATATGCGGGTCAAATTTAAGGTTATCATCTATAATCACTCCAAAGAGTTTTGCATGGGAGACTACTAAAATTTCAGTTTTGTTTAGTGAAAAGATTTTGAAATTCACTTTATCAGGCATGTGTAATTTGGGGGAAATAGTAATTACTATGTTTTTTAGGGTTGAGTGGTAGCAGGGCATTATAGAGCCATTTCTCAACTTAGTAAAAAGCTTCTTGCATGATATGAAGGAGTTGAAGCAAGTTATTAGATGCACATATACATGTAGAATCATCAGTATAGTGTGTAACAGAGGCTGGACCTATGGAGGTACACAGGTCATTGATAAAGATATTAAAGAGGAGGTGACCAAGAAATAAGCCTTGGAGTACACCAGTGGAGACTTGCAGGTAGTATGGAGTGAGAGTACTCTGCCATTTTACAGACTGGAGCCTGTCCATTAAATAACTATTAAACCACAGTAATGAAGAAGACAGAGGGAATCCAGAAAGCTTCAGTTAGGTCTGGTATCCCACCTGTGACCCAGAGAGTGACAGGACTAACAGGAAACAGATTACAAAGAATTAGTCTAGATAAAAACAGTTTAACTAGCACATCTAGGAGACTCTCTCACTGATGTCCTCCATGTTGGAGGAATAGAGATGTCTTGTTGAAGTTTCTAATAGTTTATTCAGTTAAGCAGGTACATGGATGAGGGTTTTTCTGCTAATCAGAATAATAAAAAAGGGGATAGTCCAAGTTAAGACAGTTTATACAGGGTTTTAGGGTAAGAAACTGTATTGAAACCTTTTGATGGTCAAGGAATAAAGAGAAAACAAGCTTGCCCGAGTCACTGTATTTGTTTATGGTGTCAGTGTGTATGATAAACGGGCAGTAGCTGTATTACGTGTTGGGCATACGCCATGTTGGGTGGATGTTAAGAGCTGTTTTTGTAGTAGATAATAGAGGAGTTGTTTATGAATATCTTTTAAGAATTTTTGAGAGAGGTGATAATACTGCAAAAGGCTGAAAGTTAGAGACATTAGCAAGATGCCACATTTGTAAAGAGGGTTAATATAGGATTTTTCCATGGTGAATTTACATAAGATTCAGATATTGATCTATTGATAAGGACAGAGACTGGGTATGCTACATCATCGACAGCTGTCTTTAGGTTTAGGTATTCGCGTGGGAGGTTGTCAGCTGCAGTGGGGCAAGGTTTGAATTTAAGAATATATTTTTTTTTATTATTGATGTGAAGGCAAGCATTATGTAGAAGTTGCTGGCAATGGATACAGAGGGTAAATTAGGTTCAGGTGGGGATGCTGGGGGCAGGGTAAAGGAAATGGTAGTGTGTATAGTGTATGAATAATGTTTTTTGGTCTAACCTGTTTACTGAATTACTAGGATTCGTCATTATTGGGAGGGTAGAAGCAGTGGATGGGGGTGAAATGTTTTCATTTGGGGAAGTAATGCTTTCTATGATGTAGGTATTGAATAAGCTTGCAATTTCTAGTGGAGAGCTATTATGAGAAGGGCTGGATTCCTGGTTTGAGCCCAGATATAACAGGTTATGTACTGATGTCCAAATTTTTGGGGGTCATTTTTATGCTGAAGTTGTAGATGGCTATAACATTGGGGGTTTATCTTGGTTAACTTGTTTTTTACTCAGACTGCACAATTCCCTATAAAGTTACAGGTTATAGGAAGTTTTAAGTTTAAGGCATTTATTCCAAGCTTTGTCTCTGTTAGATACAGTACTTTTTCTCTGGGTAGTGAGCCATGGTGCACGGTTAATTTTCACTCTTGTTTTTTTGCAGAGTGGGGCAATCTGTTTAAAGTATTTAAAAATAAATCCAGCTTAAATGTAATCTTTACTTAAGAGATCTGCTTTGTCTAGCTGATTGACTGCTCTGCAATTCTAGATTACAATTATTTTAAGTAACATACAGTGCAATCATGGAGATGCCCTGTAGAAAGATTTTTTGAATATGTTTTGCAAAAGTACATGATCTGTTTCCACCTGAATTTCTATACCATATCCATGGAATTTCTCACAGCTATACCCTATTGGTAACAATTCTTTTCTGTCTAAGCACATATCTTTAATGCACTTAAATCCTCTTGACAACAGGCAAGTGATGCATATTCTTGTATGATCACAGTTTCTACACTGTATACTATTCTGACCACCCAATACTTGGCTATTCTACTTGTAGTGAAGAACAAACTGAATAATGTTTCAAAGCTTCCAGACTGCTACTAATCTTCCCTGGACTGAGCAGATTCCCTGTGGTTACTTGGAGCATTTTTTTTAAATACAGAATTACACTTCTGTATTTCCAAACACATACATTCTTGACAGCAAATACATTTCTTCATGTCTGGCACCATGGGATATCTTGATGTTTGTCAGTATATGCAGTAAGCAATGCAAACAGTGAAAAGATCTTTAGCCTGCATAAGGTTTTTAATATGAGTGAACTTGTAGAAAGAATCTGTTTTACATGACAAGCAATTTCATTGCAGCTAAGCATTAACATTTAAAGCTATATACAACATATGTGCATCAAAACAAATATTTTTTTTTAATTTTTGTGCAGAAGCATAATATATTAATATTACAAAAATGAAGCATTTCCAATAGCCCCAGAAATATTTTCAGAGTTCCTTGAGTTTCAGAATTTTCATTCCCAACAAGTATCTAGCAATTAAGTCCATGAAGTGAAGTATAAGCTTACACTTCTTTTAAGATTGTGGAGGGAAAAGAAGTATCACAGGTGTGAAAGGAAGCTAAGATATCACAGGTTGTTGGTACACTAAAAAAGATTAAACCATCAAAGATCCACTCTGCAGACACTTTTTTTCCTGATATTTATATCAGGAAAGAGTACCAATTTAAGCAAATGGAAGTTCAAACCTGAAAAATAGACAGATAAGTAGGTAGGCTGATAGACAATTTACAAAGCAAGTCCACTGCGAACACGTGTCACTTTTCATTGGTCAAACCAGGATCCATATCTTTATTAAGTTACAAAGTCAGTCACATAGTGTAAGTGGAGACTAAACAAAACAAAGGTCTACAAATTAAGCTAGTTAATAGCCCACAGCTTTGATCCTGTATGCGTTAATATCAGATACAAATTGTAGAGAGCTATCAGCTTTGGGTTTGTCTCAATACTGTCTACAAGAATAGTGGTAGTGATTAACTAAACATTCTTTAACATCTACTGGTACGTTGTTGTTTCAAAACAATACTACTGGCCAAGGAAAAGCATGATTAATGCAATTATTACAGCACTGAAAAGTATTTTACAGCTCTAGTCTTGTATATGTAGTATTGGATCATTATTAATGATGTGTTTGCTGTGCATTCCTGTAAAGTGAAATATTTCCATATATATTTTTTCAAGAATTAATTAAAGTATCTCTGATGATGCCTTGAGAAAAAAGTTCTGGTCAACATATCTGTGAAATTTAATAGGATTTGTCCATCCAGGTCTTGTAGGAATCTCTTTTTTTCTACCAATCCTCACAAGATATTCTGTGTGGCATATGGGTGCTACACATTTAAATATGCTACTGACTAGCATAGAGGGCTATGTGCCATGTGGTACACATTCAGTATAGAAACATAGTCTGAATAAATGCCTTATGGAAGTTCATCCTTAGATTCTTTTTGTTTTCACCACATTCTGATAAACATTCAGATAGTATATAGTGTCAGAAATGGGAAAATACATTTGCAAAAGTAAAGAAATTCATTTGTTTTTGAAGCCTTGTATGTTTGGAAGTACTACAAGGATTCCTGCTGCTGAGCTTTGAGAAACTCAGACAAGATTACTGCACTGGGAAACATCTTTAAACTACACTGCCAACTGTATGCAAACTTTGGTATGTTCAAGTGATAGATGCTCATTTCCTCCAAGATGGATATTGTGCTAGGACTCTTCAGAAATCTGTTCCAGTCTGAGCCATTGACTGTAATTGTTGGGTCATATCGCTGAATGGTTTAACTTTTGTGGAGAACCTCTCTGGCCAGTTTGCCAGTAAATGGTAATAAACCATATCACCCTACTTCAGAGCATTTGTGTCCTAGGCAAGGTTGTCAAGCCATAAAAACAGTACAACATCTTTTCATTTAGCATCTGTGGACAAGTCTGATCTAACATGCTGCTCAATGAACTTAATTGTCTTCAAGATCTTCCTTTAAGTCTTTCAAAGTTATTATTTGGAAACTATGGTTGTTTATGGTCATCAGAGACCAAGCACAATATCATCATTTTCACAACATTATAGCTTCTTTGGAAAGACAGATGCTTCCTGCTGTTATACAATAAGACTAGACCTTTTGCTAACATAATAAAACACTTGAGCCACTGGCTGTAGCTCAAGTGTGAGCAGGGAAATGTGCCCTAGTTTATTTCTGAAGTGTTATAATTTCCTCACCCCAGATAGCAAGATTATTTATTTTCAGGTGTTTTTCCAAATGTGCTATCATGGGACATGTTCCTTTATCATGGACAATATCTTTGCTTTTCTACTGGATATTACACAGTTTCATTTCAACAGGACTGTTATCGCCTTGAGAATTATAGACTGTTATGGAATTTAGCTGTCTTTTTCTTTATGGACTTTATAATTAACCTCTTTGGTACTACCAGGAATGGCTAGTTCTGCTTTTGGGGGGTACTGTTTGCTGTTTTATTACACTTTTGGGAG
Organism: Protopterus annectens; assembly: GCF_019279795.1. Lineage (NCBI taxonomy): Eukaryota > Metazoa > Chordata > Ceratodontiformes > Protopteridae > Protopterus > Protopterus annectens. Next base: position 212,554,944 of record NC_056731.1, read on the forward strand.
AGAAATGTGTTTTAATTCATTTTAATTTCCTTTTTTCACGTTTGAAAATTTTCTAATGTTTTAATTTTCACAGTTTATGTTTTTTCTTTCTTTTTTGTTGCTTTCCTTCTGGCATGTTTGTGGTTTACTTGATATTTTTGGTAAATTAAAAAAAAAAAAACAAATGTAGCCACCAGGAATTATTTCACAAAAAGTAAATTTGGAAGCTTTGGATCCACAAATTCAAACTGATCTTCAATGCAAGAGGAATAGCTGAGAAGTCTGAAAAGGTATGGCGTTCTACATTTCTGGATGTTGCTCAGAAATACTGAAGGCATTTGATACTTTTACTTTTCTTAAAGTGGAGAAAGATAAAGCAACACCAATTACACAATTCATACATCATTTAGTGAATTAATTATGCTACCTACGCTGCAGTCATCAGCATATTTGATTATCCAAAGCCTATTTACAGCTTTTCTATTTGAAAATAATTAGTCTGAATAGAGACCATAGTATACCTAATGGTGACTTCCACTTGGCTGATGTTGTGCTTTGCTATATTATGCTTATACACACACATGCACACAAACACACACACACACACATATATATATGTATATATATATATATATATATCTACAGACGTACATCAGACACACACACACACACATGCACTTTAATGGTAGGCACTGATAAATAGTGTCATAAACACATATACAAAAAACATTGTGGATAGAGTTTTGTCACCACTCTATGTGCATCTTCAGAAATTTAGCACCATTCTGTGCTTGTCCTTAGTCACTATTATTAAGCAACATTCACAAAGGCAAGAATAATAATAATAAACTGGGAAAGCAAAAAAATGGACACAAACCCAACAAAATTACTTCACAAAAAATGAGACCCTCTGCAAATCCGTTGTTTAATTTGAACACAAAAACTAACCTAATTAAAATGTAAACTGCAGTCAGCTTATCAGAAAACAGCATTACTGGTGAACCTGACCCAAAACAGAACAATAAAACAGCACTAAACTAAATAAAACCCACTCGACTACTATAACATTAGCTAAAGCACAAAAACTTTTAAATTTCACATCAGAACACCAGCAGAAAACTATCTAGGAGATTTATTAAAAATGCTACATAATCTAAGTAAACCCTGTTCAGTAGACGAACTATGCAATCGCTGCATTCCACTGAAGTGAATGAGAAACAGTAATACAGTAATCCAAACTTAAAAAACAGGGAATGAATGCAGAAATGGATTATGCAGGATCTGTAGGTGTGATAAATGACATACCTCCTACTGTAGGATTAGGGAATTCATTTAATGACACCAGCCTGTTACAGAAAGTGATCATGCAAACATATATATATATATATATATATATATATATATATATATATATATATATATATACAAAAAGTGTTATAGAATAACCTTCTTTGGCTAGGACCTCCATATAATAATTTTTCTTAATGTCTACCAGTTCAGCGAATGTGATGTTGACCTACTTGCAATATCCCTGCATCAGAGCTCTAAAGTCCTTAATTCAGTTTTGACATCTGGTCAGTGTCCATGAAGTTTTCCAGACCTTATCTGTGTTATATAGATATTTCTTACTACAATGAACAAATCCTGTTTGAAAAAATAAAATTAAATAAAAAAGTAAATTATGGAAAGGCATCTTTCTAACCTAGAAGCATATGCAAATACAGTTGTTTAACAACATTTAACAAATAACTATGAATAATCACCTTGAGTTTTTCACATTCTTTGAACTGATTTAAATGTACCTCATCTACTTTAAGAAGGATATTCTTCTTCCATTTTGGTGGGAATTAATTCACTGTAAAACTTCTTTTTTTTGTTTCCCGGGATAATAATGCTGGTCATGTGGAGTTTTAATTTAACATAACAGTTTCAGCCAACAACAAAAAAATGACTGCAAGTCTTAGACACATAACTATATACCTTACTTAGTTGTCAAGTGTTCTCTCAGTTATATGACTTGCAACACACTTTGGTCAAAACTGCACTAGTGATACTGGGTTGGAATGGGCATAAATTCCCTTTAGTATCATAGCAGGTACTTTTAGTCTCACAGAGTTAAGAAGTCCCTCAGACAGACAGACAATGGTAGCTTAATGAATGACTGCCTTCATTGTTTGAACATGACTTGACAGTAACTGCATGATATCTGGACCCTTTAATGTGGACAGTGTATTATACCAGTTCTAGTTTTGCAAGCATAAACTCTAAATACCTGGTAAGGAGGGGCAGCTTGGGCTAACAGTCTGATGGGATGCAGCTCTTTCATTCTATTTTATTAAAATATATTTTATTTTTTCTAACTTAATTTTAAAAAGAAATAGTTTTGCCATTAGGATGCTGCAGCATAACCAACCAGACACATGCATGTTGCAGTTTATGCTGTGCAGGTGTGCTTTCCACACCATTAAAAAGTTGCTGGGCTGTAATCAGACCGCATGGAGCTGAAGGGAACTGAAAGATTAGGGGTTTAGTGAGGTACACAGTACTGCTAGTAATCTGTTAGTAGTCTGCCTCACACACAGTAGAAAGAATTCATCCAACAAGCATGTGTTTAGTCTAAATTGATTAAACAGCCACTTTAATCACTGAGGCACTCTCATAAACTTTTTCTGTCTTGGACTTAATCAGGTATCCAGTTTTCTGTTGGGACCTGTAACATACAAATCTTTCCCCCGCTCTGTTTTGGGAAGCTGATTTTGTGTGTGTGATGTTTATGTGCTGAGCTACTGATTCAGAGTTAACAGTCTTGGAAACAAATTTAACAGACAGCAGCAGCTTATGTCACTCAAAGTTTAAAACAAGGAGCTTGCCATGGAGTGTGACTGCCTGAATGACATATCCTATTAGTGTGTTTTCACTAATTACCAGAATAGCTCCTGCTATGTGAAGTACAGGTTGCGCAAATGACTCATCAAATGTAAATAAGGCATATACACTAATTGTGTTTACTAAATGTTACTGATGTGCTCTATTGGTTGGGAGACCTACTGTTGGAAGCCAGATGAAATACTTTACTATGAACAGAAACTTTGTCTTAGGTGAAATGCGATTGCTGTTTGATGCCATTATGGTTACTGCAGGGTTGGGGTTGATAAATTTCTGCCACAGCATTTTATTGCTAAAGATGAAACATTCAACTATACAAAATCATTTCACTGTATGTTGAGTCAGGCTTGACAGAGGTCTCCATTGCAGTTCTGTTTTTGTTTAGGAGGTGGTGTGGAGAGGTACTACCTTTCTGCACTATTACTGGAAACAAGATGAAATATATTATGAGGGACAATGTATTTTGCATTTGGTCACTCAGCCATGCTCTTCCTCTCCACTGTAAATCTGGTTATTGAAGGTGGGATGCAGCATAAAATGCTATTGTTGGAACCAAGATGACATACACTACTATATGGAAAATGTTTTGGCATTTGGTTAGGTCAGAATTTATCTAGTGTACTAAGTGCCATCATTGTTATTGTAAAATGGGGGGTATTTCTGCCACTGTTAACAGCTTTTGAGTGTTATTGTGTGAAACAATCTGACACACATTACTGTGGGCAGTGTAAGTGACATATGGTATTTCTTAAGTCCCAATTACCATTGTGGATAGAGGGGTGGCAGATGAGGCATCTCTGTTCTCTTATTTTTTGTATTTGGTCAACTGAACATATAAGTTGTATGTTGCTCCCAGTGCAAAGTGATAATTTAGCAAAGAATTTTCATGCCTACATCTGTTACTGCTGGAAGTAAGATAGATACTTAACACATGCAGTGGTGTATGACCAAATATATTTATTTAAAAATGTAGCCATGCAGAAAGGTGACCCTTCCTGATGTAGTGCACTTTCTTACTGTTAGTCCCACTCATTCAGTTGCAGTGTGCAGCCCTGCCCCAACCTACTTTGAAGTCACGTGCCACCACTAGATGTATCATCACAACACAGAAATGACCCTTGGGCAGCAGTTGGTAATACTCATCCCAATATGCTCACCCAGATGAGGAAAAAATAGAATGGGATGCCTCCTTCCCCCACCATCCTGCATGTCAGGGATACTAGAAGCCAACCAAAATAAACCCAAAAGGACAGTGGGATAAAACAAAGCCTGATATGTGTCTACAAGTTACAAAATTAACTAAAGAATTTGGCAATATGTTGCAATCAAAATTCAACACAATACTGTTTATAATAAAGGCAATATATCAAGATAACCAAAGCCACATTGAGACGACAGTAAAAACACACCTAAGCTTTATCCAACAAAACTCAGATGGAAAAGAAACACATGAAACAACACAAAGGTCAAGTGTAAACTTTTAACAGAGATTGAACCATAAAAAGCAGACTGCATCCTTGAATGTTAACTCCAAAAAATGAGATGCTATAGTTCCAATCAGCATGTTCGTTCAAAGTCTGGACCTCCCACAGGATATTCTGCATCAGCATCTAAGATGGTCACATTGCAAACCTGAATCTATGAAGAGACAGGAATCACATTAGATTACAACAGTACAAAAGCTTAAATGATCACAGAAATGACCTGTCTGGCTAAATCATAGGACAGCATAAGAGCAAGACCAAAGTTTCCTCCTGGCAGCCTCCAACAACCAATGAAGTCACCATGGTAGAACCAATTGCTAAGTAAAGGGAATATTAACATAACCCAGACAAAAGGACTCTGGATTTTAAATAGGATGAAGTAAAGAATGGTGACAGTTGTTTAAATGCACCATGGGACTTTAAAGTTCACTCCAATCAGCAGCCACTCTTATAAAACAGTGACGTGTTCCATTAGGCAATAGGATTAGTGCCTCAAGAAAAGCATCAGAACAGGCAGCTTCCATAAGAACAGAATGTAGTATAGTTTGTAGTTAGTGCAGCATCACCACAATATCACAGAATGAAAAGCATACCCTAAGATGAAAAAGAATCAAAGGACTCGTCAGAAACCATACAGCCAAAAGATAATTCTTAGAGATGCAATGATGGTCAGTGAAAAGAAAATATCACAGGCTGGACAAGGTCCCTAGAAGCTTCTAAAAATACACATACAGTTATCAGCAAAAATAAAAATAAAATAAAGTTCAGGTCTGGAAGTATACAATAATAGATGACTACACTATAAAGATAAAAAAAAATGGTCTGCAAATAAAAATAGAATTCAATAGCCATAAAGACATGAGAAACTACTCACCAGACAAACACCATGTGCTGTATACTAAAAAGTGCAGTCAGCAATAAAGTTGCTGAAAGCATCCAACCCAGTAGGAAGAAGGGCAGAAAATCACAACAGCTCTCTTACAGGATTTTGCTGAATCGACACTGGCAAAGCCATTGGTTCTGCAATTATCAATAAATAGAGATATGGAATCACCACAGCTCTAATAAGGTACATCTAACATCCAAAACTAAACTCTGCTTCAGCGTAGAAAAGCAGTTTTCAGTAGATAATGATAGTCCAAGTTTAAGAGCACAGTCAAAAATTTAACAAGTTTCAAAAAAAAAAAAGTGAAAAAAAAAAAAACATATTAAGAATATTACATTAGTCAGTCAGTCTGCATCATTCTGTGTAGTCCATACTTTATTTCATTTTATTTTACATTTGTTAACCGGGAAAGTCCGACTGGACACAGATCCATTTTCAGTGGAGGCCCAGGGAGAAAAGCTCCAATTTCACAGTACATATATGAGAGAACATATAAGCAGCATATAAGCATATGAGCACCATGAAAGAAATACCTATGAGCATGTTTACAGTAATTATTATCAAGCTCTTGTTGTATATAGTGCATTTTACATGATTATGATTGAAAAATACATAAAATCACTTTTTTTTGGAAGATGGGCATTGTTTAATACAATATATGTCATTGAATCTGATGATACATGTCATTGGATAAACAAGTATACCAGGGGATACAGGCAATCTCTGATGGAATCCTTGCAACAGTGCAGTGGGGTGGGTTAGCCAAGGGTATAGCATGAACAAAGCCAGCTGTTTTCATAATTAGTATTCAGGAGTTTTTTAAAATGGGTAAAAGAGGTGGTAGAGATAATTTGGCTTGGGACTGAATTCCAGGTTCTGGCAACAGTGCATGCAAAGAGAGATTTCCCAGCATCATTTTTATGTTTGATGACATTTATGAGGTTACGGTTAAGGCTCTAGTGGTCATGTAGGGCTGAATTAGTTGCAGAGGTGCTGGGGTTTTGTCAGGAAGGTAGTAGAGCTTGTGTGCTATTGAGAGTTGATTGAGTAGGAGTAGGTGAGGCAACTCCAGCCAGTTGATACGAATAATCCTTTGTTCCTATGGTAATTGACTATGTTGGTAAATGACAGTAATGCTGTGGTGGTGACCTGATAAGTAGCAATTGAACCATGATATAGTGCAGGAGCTCATATTAAGGGTAGCTAGAGTTTCGAGGAGTATATAGTGGTTAATCATATCAAACGCATTAGATAGGTCTAAGAATATGGAGGATATGAATAATCCTTTGTTCCTATGGTAATTGACTATGTTGGTAAATGTGAGTAATGCTGTGGTGGTGCTATGGGAAGGTCTAAAGCCATGCTGAGATTTGGATAGTAGATTGTTATTTAGGAGGTATTCATCAGTTGAGAATGAACTACTCTCTCCAATATTTTTTACAGTGGAGATAGAATTGTGATTGGGCGATAGTTTGTGAGTTCAAGAGAGGTACCTCCTTTGTGCAGTGGAATAATATGTGATATTTTCCATCTGCCAGGAACTTTACAATCTGATATAGACCTATTTATGGGTATAGATACAGGATAGGCTATAGCCTCTGCAGTTAACTGAAGGAAGTCTGCTGGAATATTGTCAGCGGCTGGTGTGGTTGGTTTAAGTTTTTTGAGGAGTTTGGCTATTATCTTAGTAGGAACTGGATGTAGAGAAAACCTGGGGAGCATGTTTAGAGAACTGGGGTGAGTAGGGGTGGTTGTTCTCCACCATATTGTGGACAACATGGATATCATGCATCCAAAAAGCATAATATTACAACCATAACTATGAGAAACAAAAATAAAAACAACATATCATAAAAGCAGAGTGTTTAAGAATCAACCTAATACTATCATCATGGTCCAGGAATGGTGTAAATGGCAATACTCTAAAATATTCAACTAAGGACACTTTTTGTAATGCTATGTACGAGAGGCACTGCTTTCCACAGAGTCTGATTTCAATAGTTTCCATTTCATTAAAACATATTCTCAAAAGAGAACTTCAAGTTTGTTTTTAATGAAAATACTTTGTAGTACATTATTTTTGGAGGCAGTGTAAGTCTCCTGCATCTATCACCTATACCTTTACATTCTCCCACATCCTCCACTAAACAACAGTTATAGATGATATGATCTCAGAAATGAGGAAAACCCTCAGTCTTCATTCTTTCCCAATGCAGAGGGACCTCCAAGAGATTACAGAGCTTTACTCCCTGAGCCTGTGTCTTTTAGGCCCAGCTGGTCTATCCCAGTAAACAAATGCAATCAATTAATTAATAAATATATAAATAGGGTGTATGTAAAACAAAGTCCCATGCATGGTGTTACAAAGATAAGCTTGCCCACAGAGAAATACTGTTTTCAATTCTCTCTTTTTTTTTTTTTTTTTTGGCAACTTTCACACTGTTTTTTTGAAGACACTATTGTTCGCCACCCAAGATAAAGTTCACTTCCTAAAGAGACTACATGGTTCTTATGTCCTCCTTCAAAGAAAGCTTACTCTAAAACCACACAAACCTACTGTGTTCATCAACTGACATAAAGGAAAATGTGTCAGCCTTAAGTAAAGAAATGCATGTTCAATTATTTATTTTATTTATTTTTATTTATCCTTTGTTGACTGGGTTAGTCCGACTACACTAGTGGCCTATTTTCAGGGGAGACCTGAGGTGGTATTTCCACTACTAGAAGAAATTTGACCAAGGTGCCCAAGAACTTACCTACTTTTTTTAATAAATGCGATGGAATCTTTTACATCCCTCTGAGCTATTACCAATTCAAGCAGATATGCCCTGGATTTAACATTTCTTCCAAGGACATTAGCTCATTAATAAGTGAAAATATTCAAATTTTCCTTTTCTTCTACCAATTAACTTGTTGCAAAAATAGATATTATTTTCATGGTACTTGGAGGCTGGACAACATTTTTTGTATTCATAAACAGGGTAGAAAATGTGATCCTAAAACTTCCCAACAATAGTTATTATGAAATCTCCAAGTGAGTGAAGGATATTTAAAAAAAATAAAGTTACATTACATAATAACAGATCTTGATGAGTGGGCCCAACCTCAATAACAGAAGGTCTAATGCTGGCAACTGTGAGGTCAGCTAGGCATCTGAAACTTTACCAGACTACTAGTTTCCTCCTCCAGTCCTACAATGTAGCTAGAAAGCTGATGCTGTGAAACCTAGTGCTCCAAATATAAAGGTGCTAGATTCACTCCTGAGGGATATCTGGTGAAATCCCGTTCAAATCCAGCCTTGGGATGAATATATAACTCCTGCATTCAGTTCTTATAATATTTGGGTATCCAACGTTCATACAGCCAGTGCTAGCCCCCTACCAGCAGCTGAGTGTAGGTAATGGGCATTAGCCCCACTTGATTTGGATCTATACAATACTAGGTGAGTGAACCTTGTGCCTAACATAAGCCTAGTAGAGAACAGAGCAAGAGATGAGGAAAATGTCAAAACAGCAAAGGTAACCAACACTCGAAACAATGCCAGGAACTACACTGAGGTAGAAGGTCCAGCATGTGAACAGCTGGCCAATACAAGGCCACTTGGAAGCAGCAAGGAATCAGCCTCTTATCATTATAGAGTGTAATACCTGCTTCATTTGATTAACATGAACTATAAGTAGGGGCATTATTTATAAGGCATAATATTAATGGGGAATGCAACTTTTCAGACAAGTTACCAGATCTTCTAAATGAAAATCCATCAGAACGTGGACTGTTATCATCTGCACAAATTATAAATTATGTGCTCACCATAAATTGGTATATGTGTTGTCCATTTTCATCCTTTCTCACCAACTCTTGGATCCAAGACTTCGGATCAAGATCTCGACTCCTCCCTCTACCCACAATGCTCTACTCTATCCCCAACATCTCATATTGAGTTTGCTGTCTAATCTCCCACTTTATAATAAAGATAGATATAGACATAAGAAAAGTCAGGGCTCAAACCTGTAACTGAATGGTTTCAATATACTCTAACAGATACTTCTAGTAGTGACAAGGATCAGGGATGGATGGGAGGGAAGGTGAGAAAGAATGAAAATGGACAACACAGATGCAAAGTTACAGTGAGTACATAATGTATAATCTGATGATGTCCTTTTCATTCTTCCTCACCAATGGGACAAAATCCGCAACTATGTAGCCCTTGGGAAGCCCTCATGGAAGGACATGCTGGAGCACTAGCGAACCAAAAGAAGCTCTGCTTCTGCAGACACTGTCTAATTTGTAAAGAGTAATAAAAATATGATTATTTGACCAAGTGGCTGAAGAAAAATATCATTAATGGAAGTCCTTGGCCTATGAAGTAGCCATAGACCAAGTGGACTGAGCTCCAGGGGCCATGGCAAATCTAATCCTTTTTGAGAATAAACCAATGAAATGCAATCAGTAATCCATTTGGATAGTGAAATTTTAGATACTGCCTGATGCAAGCAGTTAGGGGAAAAGAATATAAACAGCTGATCGGACGTCTTGAATTACTTTGTTGTGTGAAGATAAAAACGTAATTGTCTGTCCACATCAAAGAGATGAAGCATGTATTCTCCCTTATTCATAAATTTTGGAAAGATTGGTAATTGTACGGACTGGTTAATGTTACTTTTCATAACCATTTTAGAAAGAAAGGAAGGGTTGGTCTGTAGAGACATCCTGTCCTTATGAAAAATAATGTTAGGAGTCTTAGCTGATATGGCCTGGAGCTCAGAAATTCTTTTTGCTGAAGTTATAGCTACTAAGAAAACTGTTTTCCAAGAAAGAAACTTCATATCACATTTGGCTGCCAGTTCAAAGGCTTTTTGAGTTAATCCCTGAAGGATCACAGTAAGGTCCAAAAGAAGAGAAGGGTCCTTTATTGGGGGTCTGAAGAGAAAGACACCCTTCATGGACAAAGCCAGAGGAAAGGATTTGTTTCCAGAATGGAAATTAGAAATCACTGCCAAATGAAGCTTAATTGTAGAAAAACTAGCTCCTTCCTTAAAAAGAGTTGTTAGAAAGAGAAGAATGGCTGAAGTTAGTACTGAAAAAAGTCCATATTCTGGTTGGAGACCCAAACAGAAAATCTTTTCTATTTGCTTCTGTATACATTCTTGGTGGAAGCCTTCTGGGAGGCCAATATAATCTCATGGACTGGGAAAGTAAGCCTGGATTATCTAACTACTACTGGAAGTGAAGGAACCATATGGTTACCTTGAGGGAGTGCAGATTGGGGTGATGAATTCTCAATGGACAAGACAGGAGATCCTGAGTGGGTTCCAGTATCCATGGAGAATATCTCAAATGAAATTGTTGGAAGGGGAACCATACTTGTCGAGGCCAGAAGGGTGGCAATGAGGAGGACTTAGCTCTTCAGCCTGCTTACTTTCTGAAAGAATTTTGGAATCAAAAGAAGAGGAGGATAGGTAAACAGGAGACCCGGGGGCCAACTGTAAATCAGATGATCTCTCAGTGACTCCCCCAGAGGGGGAATCAGAGCAAAGTACTTGCTGCACTTGTTGAGGGCTGAGGCAAATAGATCCCAGCGGCTGAAGATCATATTCGCTACTGGTTGGTTGAGAGGCCACTTGTGAGGTATCAGAATGGATCTTCTGAGCCTGTCTGCTAGTGTGTTGTTTTTCACTGGGATGTGCGTTGCAGTGAGAAAGTGGTCTGAAGCAATCACCCACTCCCAAACCCTCATGGGCTCTCTGCACAGTGGATAAGATCTGGTTCCTCCTTGCTTGCTGATATACTAGACTACTGACATGTCTGTTTGAATTGCAATAGTCTCAAGAGGGAGCATGTCTTGAAATGCTTGCATCTCTAGCAGGCCGCTCTTATCTCTAGGACATTGATATGCAACTTGGTCTCCAGAGAGGACCATGTGCCTTGGACCATCTTTCCCAAGAAATGCCCCCCACCCCAGTTGGGAAGTGCCCGTTGTCACTGTGGCAACTGGGGATAGAAGGATGAATGGTCTGCCCAGAAATCGATTGTTGAACTGAATCCACCAATGAATATGACAACTGCAGTGAGTCTTATGGGAAATGACAGGGGTTGATAAAGTATGGACCACTGTACCGCCAAGGTACAATGAAGGATTCACATAAAGAATCATGCTAGAGGGAATAAAAGTGTAGCAGCTGACATCGACCACAGAGCTTGTAGTACTAATGTTGCTGGAGGAGATGGGTGAGAAAGTATAGACCAAGCACGATGTCTCAAAGATGTGATGTGACGGAGAGGTAAGGAAGAGTTGTAGTATCCAAGGGACTCCCTATGAATTCCAGGGTTTGTAAAGGGACTAGGTTTGACTTTGCATGGTTTATTGAGATGCTTAAAGTTAAACCTGGAGAAAGTAGTTCCTGAAATGTAAAAGCTGATGTTTGGATTGGGTGGTGAGGGGCCAATCGTCGAGATATGGAAACACCTGGAATCCCTTGAGTCTTGAGTGAGCTGCCATGACTGCCATGCATTTGGGTGAACACTCTGGGGGGGTTGTGGTGAGTCCAAAGAGCAGTGCTCTGAATTGGTAATGACTGACTCTCATCTGAAAGCATAGATATCTCCTGGATCATCTGTCTATTTTTATGTGATAGTACGCATCGTGGAGATCTACAGAGCACATCCAGTCATGCGGAACTTTGCCTTTTTACATAGTGATTAAACTTGCTTAGATCCAAAATGGGTCTTAGCTCCCCTGTTTTCTTTGACACTAAAAAGAAGTGTGAGTAAGTACTGAATCTTATCTGGTCGGATGGGACCTCCTGCAGGACTCTTTTCTGTAGAAGCATTTGCATTTCCTTTTTTTTTTTTTTTATTGAATTATCACTTGTTACACAGGCAAATGTATATTTATATTTGTATTAACAACTTCATGTTTACAAACATTACACTTCACATATATAAAGATAAAAACACTGCCTCCATGGGACCAGATGGTGTCCCAGGCTGTGTCATATGCGAGCTCCAACAGGAATTAACTCCGCATCTTAATACCCTGTTCAGTCTCAGCCTCTCCACAGGATATGTGCCCATAGAATGGCGCACGGCAATGGTGGTCCTGCTACACAAGGGTGGGGCCACAACTGACCCTGGGAACTACTGACCAATAAGCCTGACCAGTCTGATCTGTAAGGCTATGGAGCGAATCATTATGGAACTCATAAATGGAGAGATTGGGAACCTCCAGTCGCTGGACCCCACACAGTTCGGATTCGTCAAGGGCAGATCATGCCTCCTGAACCTGGTGGATTTCTTTGAGACAGTTACTCAGGCTATAGATAAGGGAAAGGAGGAACACACGGCTTACCTTGATCTTGCTAAAGCATTTGACACCAATTTCCCATTCAGGTATTATTGATAAGCTCACCAGCCTGGGCATAAACCCTTATGTCACAAGATGGATCGCAAACTGGCTCTCGGACAGATCCCATAAAGTAAGAGTAGCGGGATCTATGTCCGAATCCAGACCAGTAACGAGTGGTGTGCCTCAGGGCTCTGTCCTGGGGCCCCTCCTGTTTGGCATATACTTCTCAGAAGTACAGGCAAGCACAGAAGGGCTGTGGCTGACTAAGTTTGCGGATGACTGCAAACTGGGTGCTATAATAGAGTCTCCGGCCAACATGGAGATCCTCCAGAAGGGCCTAAATGAGATTGATGCATGGTGTCAAAACCATGGTCTCAAGCTAAATGCAAAAAAATGCATAGTAATCCCATTTGGAAAAAACAGAGTACCCGCAAACTACAACATAGGAGGTAATCCCCTGAAATCTGAAGAAGAAATAAGGGATCTAGGGACCCAAGTAGATAGTCAGCTTTCCTTTGATAACCATGTTGCCAAAGTGGTTAGAAAATCCTTCTATGTGACCCATCTGATCACGAAAAGATTTGCATCAAGATCTAAGGATGTAATGGTGCCCCTCTACTCTTCCCTCATCAGACCCATTATTGAGTACAATGCACCAATTGGAATGTACCTGGCTAGACATCTCCAGCAGCTGGAGGGACCACAAAGGTACCTAACCAAGAGGATTACTGGCCTCAAACAGTTGCTCTATGCAGCACGATTGAAAAAGCTAAGACTGTTCTCTGTTTTTTTTTTTATTTTTATTTTTTATTTTATTTATTTAAGATTTGTTGACCGGGAATGTCCGACTAGGTTCCACAGATCCTGTTTTCAGTGGAGGCCTGGGGAGAAATACTCCACTGTTGCATACTGCTTTCTCAGAGGCGATCTCTGTCTAACGTACAGAGCCATTTACAAACCCAGAATTGTTGAACATGCTCCATCTTAGCAAAACCAAATCTACTCGAGCTACACGCTCTAGGGATATAACCCTCAACACAACAATGAATAGAACATGCTGGAGGGATAGATTCCCTTCACAGAGACTTCCCTTACTATGGAACAGGGTCCTGATCTACATAAGACAGAGCCCCTCACTACCACTCTTCAAGAGGAACCTTGATGAGTGGATGGGTAACAGAAAGTTCACACCGGGGATCACACCAACAGCACTACTAGATAGGGGCCAAGGGTACTAGCTGCTAGTACAAGGGTCTAGGGAACTACTAAAGGGGTGGTGAATACCGCACAATGTGGCTGGGCCAATATATGCCTTCGAGCAGATAGCCCAGTACCAATCTATGAACCTATGAACCTATATTGCTATATATCATATAACCTAAGCAACATTACATAAATTATTCAATTCCTGCTTTTTTTAAAACAAGAAACGTCCTAAATCTTCAAGATTTTGTTGCATATCTGGGAGACATACATATAACCTCCCATTCTTCTTCATGTATTGCTTATCCAATCTCTCTTCCCAATCCTTTCTAACCTCCTCTGATTGATTCTTATAGTTACCATGCAATATTTTATATGCTCTACTAACTTATTCCTTTTTTAATGGCAGCTTGTTCTAGATTCTACTAAAAACACCAGTGCTGGACTTTCGTTTAGGACCCCCCCTCCCCATTTCCTTCTCTTTGCCTATACTCTGATCCTGCAAAAGTCAGTCTCTAACCTGCAGTCCAAATACATTTTTGGCATCTTCCCATTCTATCATCTTTCCCTCTCTTGTTATTTGCTGCCAATATGTTGGTTCCTTTGCCAGTTTTCTCCAATAAATTTTCACCCCCTCTTGCATATTGGCTATATCCCCAATTACAGTCATCTATATCAGCAGAATCTCCTTTTTCCATTCCTGTGTTGGCTTAGTTTTAGAATACTTTCTTCTACTTTATAGATATAACATTCTGTATGATTATTGTTATTCTCCTTAAAGGCCTGCATCCAAAATTTCAGTCTCTCTTTGTTTCTTCAGCTTCCCTCCCTATTTCATCAACATCCCATTCCACTTTGAATTATAGTTTTCTGCTTGTGCTATGCATAGGAGCCTTAACTGTGTAGCTCTGAAATACCCTTTCAAACCGGGTAATCCCAATCCACCCTGTTCTATGGGAAAAATCAGCTTATTCAATTTGACTCTTGTTATCTGCCCCCAGATAAAGTCTTTCATCTCTTTATTAACTGCTATCCACAACTTCTCCTCTGCTTGATAAAAATATGCCTGACCTGTGTATTAGACTAATAGGACTAAAAATATTTTAACTAATTGTATCTTACTATCCATATCTATATAACAAAGCTTCCATTTTCTCCGTTTTTGTATTATCTTTTGTTTTGTCTCTTCCCACATTTCCTTAGCTGCCACATCAAATCATTTTTAATCCATACTCCTAAATACTTCATTTTATCATGTCCTCATAAATATGGATATTGCTGAACCAATTCATATGTGGTTTCATAACTTACCACTATTGCCTTTGTTTTAGCTTCATTAATTTTCTGTCCCGAAAAGATTTGAAACTGTGTCATAATGTTCCATAACACTGTAATGTCTCTTTCTGGTTTTGACAGGGATAAAATATTATCATTTCCAAATGGAGCCAGCTTTTCTTGACTACCATACCTATTATAGCCTTGAATTTCTGAGTCCCTTATTTTCTTTGCCAATGGTTCTAAATATAATGCAAATAACAAAGAGAAAAGAGGACACTCCTGCCTGATTCCTTGGCTCAAGCAGAAATTATCAGAGAAGACCCCACTCACTTTAAATTTCACCCTGGATCCCTCATAACTCTTCCTAATCAATCTTTTAATTTTTTCATTAAATGCAAATGCTTCCATTGCCCTGCTCATACTATCCCAGCTTACTCTGTCAAATGTTTTCCCTGCATCAAGACCCACCAACAATGTTTTTTTTTTACATTCTGCTTTTCTCTGCATTATCAGTGTTTTGTTAATGTTGCCAAATGTTTGTCTCCCTTCCACAGAACCACATTGATACACATCTATCAATTTCAGCATTACTTTTGCCATTCTTTTAGCCATTATAGACAAGAACACTTTATAATCATGGTTTAGTATTGAAATGGGCCTGTACGAAGCTGCATCTGATGATCTTTACCCTCTTTTTGAATTAGAGCTACCACTGCTTTCTTGCAGGATGTTGGTTCTTCTCCGCTTAAAATACTGTTAAATAAAGCCTCCCAGATCTTTATCAGTTTTTCCCTCCTAACTTCCAAACTTCCACAGAAATACCATCTATTCCTGGGGGCTTTCCTGTAAATTGGTTATACATCACAATTTTTATATTATCTCCTCCTGTCATAACCGTTAATAATTGAGCCTCATCTACCTCTAACCCTGGCATATTTAATTCTTCCATAAACACTTCCATTTGTATCTTTTCTTGATTTCCATATTTCTCTGCTATATACAGACTTTTGCATAATTTCCAAAATATTTCTAATATTTCTACAGGATCTCATTACCCTCCTTTCTATAGGCTCCCTAAACTTGGCGACAGCCCTTTCTACTTTCTGTTGTCTGAATCATTGTGCTAAACGTTTTTGTGCTTTAGTGTTATTATCAAAACACAGTTGCTTAACAGCAGTTTTCTAAACTTGTGTATATTATCAAGGTAATCCCTTATTTTCTGCTTAGCATTCTGCAGTTCATCCTCTTATTCTTCTGTGAGATTACCCCTGTTCTGCAATACTTTAACATTTGTCAGTCTCTCTAAATAATTATTGTTACTTCTTAACCATAGCTCCCTTTCTTCTATTTCCACCCTATTTTTAAACTCCACCTTAATTTTATCCCACTCCCTAGCAATATTTTCCGAAGTAATTTCTATTCTCTTGAACAGCTCATCAATAATCTCCACTACCCATTCCTTAAATTCTTTTCTTTTCATTTTCAACAGATAGGTGGGAAAGTGACAGTATCTCATTTTTATATCATTACCCTGTGTTTTTTAGTTATTATTGGCACATGATCTAAAATAGTTATTGGGTGCATATCAAGACCTTGAATTAAATACACATGTTCATGTGACATGAACATTCTGTCTAGCCTAGTCCAGTTTTCATATCTTGGGGAATAATATATAAATTCACTCCAAACTTCTATTACTGAATTCACATCTTCCGTGTCAAATATTTTAATAAATTTCTTCAAAAAAATCTACCCTCCTTTGTTATACGTTCTGTTCTGGGCCTCCCAGACACATCTTCACTGCTGCAAATCAAATTCCAGTCCCCACCTATAAGTAATATTCCTTGCTGAAACAGATTATTTCTGTCAGAATTTTCTTAAGCTCCATTATAGCAATTTATGTGGAATATAAATACATGTCAGTTTAATCCTCCTCCCTTGCCAATAGCTCCTTAGCACTACAAATCTGCCATTATCTTTTTTATTCTCTTCTATCACTATTGGGGCTCCTCTTGCAATTAATACAAGTACTCCTCTTATCCTTTGTCCCATATATTTCACTGAATAACTATCCTGAAAACCTTTCTTTATAAAATTCACATGTTTAGTTCTTTCCAAGTGTGTATACTGTAACATAACTATTTGCATTCTACATTTTCTAATATATGTCATTATTATTTCTTTTTTGTATTTATCTGTGAGACCACTGACATTTAAAGACATTACAGAAAGCATCACTGTATTAAAAAGTTATTATTCCCACGTTTTATGTATAACACCTTTTCTGTTAAATTAGACGTGTCCAACCTGTGGCCCACGGGCCGCATGCGGCCCTCAGAGCTCTTCCATGCGGCCCTCAACCTCTAACTGCAACATCGATGTACGCATGCCCCAAAACACTTTTTTTGTTTTGTGTTTTTCACTCCCGTGACCTGTAATGCTAATGTCGGTGTGCGCATGTGCCAAAGCACCCTTCTAGTTTTGTTTTTGAGCCAAAAATGGGTCAGTGTGTTTATGCCATTATTTTGCACCGAACAATCAGTGTGTGTGTGTGTGTGTGTGTGTGTGTGTGTGTGTGTGTGTGTGTGTGTGTGTGTGTGTGTTCTCGCTGAAGAGGGACTCATGTATGGATTTGCCGCTGTTGCCTTTGAAAGGGACAGCAATTACCTTTGTTAATAGGTAAGTACGGAGTGAGTGCATGCATGAAAGCAGAATTGTGTGCGTGAAAGTAGAAGAAGAGTGTGTGTGTGTGTGTGTGTGTGTGTATGTGTGTATATGTGTGCATGACAGAGAGATATGCATGCACAAAGAGGCTAACAATGATCAGTCTACCTACCGAACACAAACAAGTTAGCTCACAAATACATCATACATTAAGAGTACACTTTCATTAAATTGTGGCTTTCCTGACAGGGAGAGTGTTGTATTGAACATGAACACATATCTCTTAACTGAATGGATTTCCAAAGAATGTCTGGATTTTTGCCTCATCTTCCAATTTGTGTCTTTTGCTTAGGAAATAAAAGTAGTCATCCAAGGTAATGCAGTTCCAGGGAATAAGAATGAGACAGCAGCCTAGGGCTAATGGGTCAGTAGTGGACTGACTATGTGGGACTGTAGCATATAAAGTTGTATTGTTTTTTCAGACAAACAAAAAAGCACATAGTACTGTTTTTTCATTGGTGGGTTCTAAGCAGTGGTAAATTGGACAACAGTAAGCATAGCTTTGGCGGATCATCAATACTGGCAAATCAAGTGGGCACAATGTCATTTTTTAAATGTTGGGGATTTTAGTGTGTATGTGTGTGCTTATGTGTTGGGAGTGCTGCAACAGTAGATGATTATTAAACACAGAGACTTTCGGACTGTGGAGAATTTGTTTCTTTGTTTCAAAACCTAATACTTGGGTATTCATGCCAGAAGTAGATTTTTTAAGACATAGCTTCTTGCCATTTACAGTGGATGGATATTTACATTTAATGGACACTGTATTAGCGTGGGCCTGTGGGGTTCTGAAGGATGCCAAGTCTACCACTGCCAATGTCTTGTAAAGTGACCTGGAAATGGATATTGAATGTTACTGAAAAAATACAATAAGTGGGCTTAGAAATATAGTTTAATTAAACAAAGTGTACTTTCAATTTACAGGCCATAATTTAATTTATTTCAGGTAGTCCAGATACTGGTGGATTGTATACCATTTGACTTAATTAGGGAGAGCTGTCATTCTGGGGAAACAAGCAACCCTAGTTTCAGTGAAAGCTCTGTGGTTGCTTGCAGGTAGGAAGTTGCAGGATGTGGATGCACTGTGTTTTATTTATTATATTAATGCATTTGTCATTTCAAAGCATGGTTTTCTTTGATGCAAAAGAAGGCAGGACAGAATGAGCCACATAATGTTTACCTGACAATAATGGGATAGAAAGATTATAAGTGATGTATAATGTTTGCAGCTACAGTTGTTTCAATGGTGTCTGTGATGCATAACTATTTTTGGGCCTGTGTCCCACTTTTATTTTTCGATTTGTCCAGATTTCTTGCTCTAAGGTTGAGAGGTATGGTTCCATACTAAATCAGAAGTTGTATTTACCTTGGAAGACTTTTCGCATAATTATGAAAAACAGAGCCTTTTAATATCTCTGCTTATTTCCAATATAAACTGCCATGTAACCTTGCAAATAACCTTCTTATTAAGCTACTTTACTTCTTTTGGAATTGACAGGTATGATTCATCTGTTCGGACATAAGCATAGAGTGCTAATGTGACTTTGATTTCTTGCAGCAGTTTGTGGTTTACATAATCACAATAACTTTTCTGTGTTTCTGGGTGTGTAATCAATTTAACAGTTTTAAAGATGTTTTCCAAAAATAAATAAATATATAATAAATAAATAATCCTCTCTACACTTTGAGCTATTGACAAAGCCTGGGAATTTGTTTTTTTCAAAAGCTAAGGTCAGCATTACAGCTCAGTAAACGTCAGTCTGTGAGTAACTTCTGCACAAATTAAAATGTCGGAATGTCAAATGGCTTTAGATTGGAGGGAAGTTTATTTTTATTTTATTTTACATTTGTTTACCCGGAAAGTCCGACTGGACACAGGTCCATTTTCAGCGGAGGCCCGGGGAGAAAAGCTCCAAAAATAACACAAAACAATATAATACAATACATGAGAGAGAGAGAGACAGCAAATTATGGATCTAGTACTCATACAATATGGCAGAGATTACATCTTGTAACAGTGAGAATCACTGAGGTACAGAATAAACTTAAAATCATTTTTTTACAGTTATAATTACAGCAAGGCAAATATCAATGAGTTAAGTTTTTAGGAGAAAGCTGTTTGTACATAGCTGAAGCTCTGAAACAATCTTTTGGTATGGATTAACCTGGGGATTGACACAAGTTATATGTTTACACTAGTATGTAGCATTATAGTTTATGGTGTTCTTATTGATTTACTTTTTGCTGAGCAGTTGTTTGTTGATTTATTGATGGTCCTTTTGGTGGTTGGAAATTACATGGATGAATCCATCTCTATTATGATTTTTTTTCAGATATTTTGACTTCCAGACAATTTCATTCAGTGAGTGAGTGTCGTATGATTACTGAGGTTGCCTATTTTACAAGTAGGGGCTTTTTGTGTGTGTGTGTGTGTGTGTGTGTGTGTGTGTGTGTGTGTGTGTGTGTGTGTGTGTGTGTGTGTGTGTGTGTGTGTAAGAGAGAGAGAGATTTAATATGTATACTGAATATAATTTTGCAAATGGAATTTTTAGTTAAACATGCCCCTCTTCTTGGGCAACTAGACTTGAGTAACCAATATTAGATCTTAGCCATCCAGCTGGGAAAGGTTAGTATGTGGATTTTCCATCTGGTTTGATGAAGGCTATGTTACTTACCCAAGGACTACATTTATGGCTATCCATCCAGCCATCGTGTTGCTGAACTACATTGTTTGATAATGAGAGGAACTTTTTACAGAAGTTGAAGGTTTTTGTGTCAAGAACCTGTCCATAAAAAGTGGCTTGTTTATGTTGCAGTGAAGGCCGTGGTCTTTGTAGTGAGTGTTTTAAGTATAACCAATATTTCTGAGGTAGAGGAAGTCTCTTAAGGCAGGATCTTTCTTAGCCTGGAAAGCAAGCCAATGATGACATTTATAGGGGCCAGTGAGAGAAAGAGGAAAGCAAGAAGCTTTTTAGTCTGTTTGGATAACTAAGTGACCTTAGTCCTTTGACCTCTTTTTGTCAGAAATGGTTGTAGTCTTTCTTTTGGCAAGGTGTTTTGCTGAGGCACATGCCAAAAGGGGCATTGCACTCAATAATGGCTCTTGTAAAGGAAGAATACAGGGATGTTATGACCTCCTTGTCCCTGGATGAGATACCCTTACTACTGAAGTGGGCCATGTAAAAAGCTTTCCTTACAACGGAGACAACGTGGTTGTCAAAAGTCAGGTTTCTATCAACCTGGGTGCCCAAGTACCATACGACTTATTGCATGCTTACAACATTGTTATTAATGTGATAATTTGTGGGGACATCACTCTCCTCAAAGGGGATGATGATGCATTTTTTGGCATTTAGCTTGAGGCCATATTTCTGGCACCAGTTATTTGTTTGAGTGAGACCCTCTTGTAGCTTATTCAGAATTGTTTTATTAAGTCAGTAATGTGAATTCTCTACTTTATTGCAAATCTGTTGGGTTATTTTTGTGGATTATAGTATTGTAGGACTGCTGATGTTGACATTTTACGTAGTTGGACTGCTGGAATGGTTTTCCCAGTGAGAAATGCTAGTGCTGTAGTGAATATCTATTTATTTGTAAAAAAAAAAAAAAAAAAAATATATATATATATATATATATTAACTAAGATGTTAGAGTTAACTGTTAGATTATGGAATTAGAATTAGAATGAGAATTAGAATTTTAAGCAAATATTAGGCATTTATTACATTTATTCATTGTTCAAATGCACCTACAGTACAGCCAGGAGGTTGACTGTGGTCTTCCGGAGCAAAAAAAGAGTTAACTATATGATATATTTTATATGCGGTCCCAAGACTATTTCTGTTCACTCAATGCAGCCCCAGCAAGCCAAAAGGTTGGACACCCCAGTTAAATGTCTATCTCCAGCTATTGTGTTACATGTATACACTGTTTGGCAGATTGAACGTTTATATGCTTGTTTCTTGTTATATCCATTTCAGCCTATGTCATATCTTACAAAACTTTTTATTTTATTGAAAGCCCTCAACTAAAAAAAAAAAAAAAAAAAAAAAAAAAAAACACAAACAAACCCACAATACCCCCCAAAACCTGTTAATTTAATCTAACACACACAAAAATCTATGTACAGCTTCAAATATTGAAGTTTTATGCTCCTAACAGGAACAAATGTCCCAAACTAACAGCCACATTCACAGACTTGAGTTATCCTAAAAAAAAGGTTATCCATGCTAAGACGCATGGTGCAGCCTGTGCTTCTACTAAGTGACAACTGGTTTTGTGTAATCTCTATAGATCTCCTAGCTGGGAAAACCTCTGAATGCTTTCAGAGAATATTATCTCCTAGCCAGTTCTCTTTTCTTTTTTTTTTTCTCCTAGCCAATCACTCTGCACCAGACTGTAACCAGTTTCTATTTATTAGATTGTCTCCATGGAAATGTGAGACCCAGACAGTCAATTTCTCTTTATCAGATTGTTTCCATGAAAACACGAGGGCCAGAAACAGAACTGCTACCAAGCATACATTCATTTGTTAGAAAAAAAGATTCATAATATTTAATATTCTTTTTCATTCACTTGCTTTCTCTTAAAATTTGTTACTAAATCAATCTAAGGTCCTTAATCCAGTCATTCCCCATGCCAGAATGAGAAAAAAAAACATTTTTTTTCTTTTGTCATGCGCTTTTAACCAGTTTTTTTTACATTGCAGTGCCTACATTTCTTAAAACTGAGCAAGAGAAGGGGGAAAGACAGGGAAAAAAGAACAGCAGAACCTATTTATAAACCCCATTACACTTAAAAATAACTGAGAAAACGTTACTTTACAGCATGCAAAGAAAACCATACATGACAAAAATAGTACTATTAAGAAAAATATTTTCTTTACTTACAGTTAACTTTCTCCCCTCTCTTCCCCTCCTCAAAGTATTTTTCCAAACATTAATGACATGAAGTAGGGCATCTAGTTCCCCAAAAGTCCAACAAATTCTGAAAAAGTACAGTATTTCCAGATTTTATTGTTATGTTATACTTCCCAAATATAATTACTGCATTGTGATCCCTCATTAAGTAACTGGTTTCATTGCTCTTCATCTCCAACTCCCAGATCCTGCCTCTGCTTCATTTCTAACATACTCAAGATTCTTCTAGTCAGCTTTCATGCTTCCTTCCTTCTCTACAATGTTTTCCAGTGAAAGAGTGGAAAAGGTTTCACAGGTACAGTCTCTCTGTGGTCTTTACCTGAAGAACAAGCAGTAGAATCTCCTTCTGTTTCACAGCTCACTTTTTTAGACAAACTTTTGTATTTCCTCCTTAGCATGTACTTCATCAAAAAATTATTTTGTCCCTCTAGGGAACAATACATTGAAGACAGCTGAGTACAGCAGTTTGAATCTTACACCTGCGTCTCAACATTCTATGACTAGTGGAATGAATTCACTCCTCTTCTGCTTGGTGTACATTGAGTAGTCATTTTCCACAAACACTTTGCTTTTTCCCACTTTTAGTATTTTGTCCTTCTGGCACAGTTGTCAGAATCAACTCATTCTGCTGGTAGGATTGTACCTTTACTATTAAAGGTCAAGGTTACTTTAGCATAGCCAGGTTTGGAGTATACACACAATGTGACCGTTTAACAAACAACTCCTGCTGTAGAATACTAGTCCAGCTGCTTATTTGGGCTTTCATAAAATTAATGTAGTCTGTTCCTTCCAGCTTCTCTGGTATTGCTGAAAATCTCAGGTTCTCCCTACGTGCTCTGTTCTCTAATTCTATTATTTTTTTAAACATCTCTTCCTGAGCAGTCTCATATTCAGCTAGCCCTTTCTTCATTTTAACCTCTGATTTTTGCAGCTTTATCACCTTGTGTGAATATCTGTTTAAAGCTTCTTCCATTTTCCAGTCTTTTGTTGTTTGTATTGATATACTCCATCAGTGTTTTGTTTGTTTTAACCAAGTCTGTGTGTACTTGTCTTATGTCCACCTGTAGGTTACTGGAAGTCATGTCTGGAGGTTACAGTGCTTTTTGCTGAACAGCTGCAGAATTTTCCCCAATCAGTGTTCCTTCCTCATTTTCCAGGTGCCCTGTATTTCTTTTTTCCTGGCATCCTGGTAGTACACTTACTAGCAAGTTACTGAAATTCCCCCATAAACACAAAAGTCTACTGGCCTTTTCTGTTGTCTTTCTGTTTTCACATTGGGGGAGCTAGAGTTATGCTGTTCTCAGTGTGCAGCTATCTTGGAAGTCACAGCTTTTGTATTTCTTGTGCTATATCGTTTCTCTGAGTGGAATGTCAGGAAGTTTCATCTTTTGGATAGGAGGAAGAAAGGAAAATGGTATGTAGCAACCTCTGGATATAATTCTTAACACCCATTAATTTTTTGTGACATCTGTCCAGGTGTCTAGGTGCAAACAGAAATGACCTTCAACTGCCTCCAGAGTTGGACAGTCAGGCACCACTTTAGGAGTGCTGATATGGCTTATTGGGAAAAGAATCTCTGAAGCCCTGGTTCGGTGGACCCCCTCTACCTCTAGGGTGACATCTTCCATTAAAATTTCCTCCTCTGCCTCTGGAGGAATTATCCCTGCGTGAATCCTGGAAAGGCCCTGAGATATTCAGAACTATATCTTCTTACCAACTCAATGATTTCTAGACAAGGTCTGTTAAGAGGTAGAAAACTTGATTGCTACAGCAGAGTCTTTCCCTCTTGTTTGCCACAGGTAAACATGTCTTTAACTAATGGCCCAAACAAGGAGGTGCCATCAAAGAGGGCACTGACAAAGGTCATTGAAGGGCTCCACAAAAATTGCAAAGCCACATCCATGCATGTCTCCTTATGTCTATGCCTCAACCAGCTGCTCATGAGGTACCTTCCACTGCAAGGAAGATCAGCCTCATCGATGCATTAGAAATGGACAGCAGAGTGGCCAGTTGAGAGGAAGTCTACCTGAAATCCTTCACAGACATGAACTCGGAGAGACAGAGTGTTTGATATTTCCTTAGTCAAATTTCTTTGTAGCCGAGTGAAGTGTGCCAAGTAGTTTAACAACCTCAGTGAGAAATAGCTGAGGTGAACACCCACTTTTCAAATCTGTCCAGTGCTCTGAACTGCCTGTTTGGTAGTTGGACAGAAGAGCTCTACTCAGCTAGCTCCTTCTTGGTGGCTGCCGCCACCACCATAGGATTAACCGGGACTCACTTGCTCCAGTGCAGTCTATCAACAGGAGGGACCAGAAATTTGTCTGGGCACTTGGGAATAGGTTCGACAGTGTCCATTTCCTTTCAAGCCCAGTGGGTAATCGAGTCAATCAGTTCATCCATCTGGGGGGGGGGTCACCCAAGATGTCAATGGTCCAGAACCAAAAGCCTCCAGAAACACTGATTCTTCAGGAGAAGGAGATTGGTAAGACAAGCCACCCTTCTGTTTGTGGATCTTGAGGATATCTCCAAAGAAGATGCCACTGCATGGTGATCTGAGGGATCCTTCACTCTCATCAAAATCACTGTCTTTTGTCAGAGACTCCATGGGCGCATCTATGGGCTTTTTCGTCCTCTTCCACTTCCGAGGAACCGCCTCTGTGGGGTGATTGGGACAGGTATCAGAAGAAGGGGTAAATTCTTCTAGAGGAACTAATAAAAGTCCAAAAAACAACACTCAAAGCTGGAAACCAAGAAAGTGGCACCAAAACAAATCTTTATTCATCACAAGTAAGTGCTTTCATCTGGTGAGCATCACCAGACTTCTTCAGACAAAGTAAACCATACAACATTGAAGTTATTTTGGTGGGTATATAACTTCTACTTCAGTACTATTACATACTGAACAAGAAGAAAGTACTTTATCAATGTCTTTCACTAGTGAAGGCTAAAATACTAGTTCTCTCACCCTTCTTTTGGTAGATTTAGAACATGAGTGACCGCGATGTAAAATCTGGATATATTCATGTTGTAAGGAAGCAGGAACAACAATTTTGGGACCTTTGAAAATAATGCCATCTTCCATCAACAACTCATCTCTATAAGGAAAATAGGTTTTCCCTTCAGGTGGTAAACTAAATTGGTTTGATGGCCATCCAACATTAAAGTAGTGGTTGAGCTTTTGCAAATTGGATCAGTGTTTGTATGATGTCTCAGCTCATCAAGTCTCATCGTAGAAAAATTATGCACTGCCATTATGTCAAAGTCAAAATTCTCTGCGTCAAGCTGTTCCGTTCTGTTTTTGGGTGATCTGGATAAAGTATCAGCCAGATAAAGAAGTTTGCCTTTTGTATAGACCATTTTGAAGTTGTACTTTTGCAATTTGAGCATCATTCTTTGTAATCTCACTGGAGCTGAATGCATAGGCTTCTTTAGAATAGTAACTAGAGGGTGCTGATCAGGTTCAATCTGAATAGCTCGACCATAGATATAACCATGAAACTCTGAACATGCAAATACTATTGCCAAAAGTTCTTTCTCAATTTGAGCATACTGCATCTCAGTTTGGTTAAGTGTTCTTGATGCATAGGTTACTGGTCTGCCTCCTGAAGAATAACTGTGCCAAGACCAAATTTTGAAGCATCACAGCAAAGAGTGACTGGTTTATTGACAGCATAGTATCTTAATGTAGGTGGGGTGGCAATTTTCTGCTTAAGCTCTTCAAATGCCTTCTGGTGCAGTTCCAACCAAGACCATGTATCATTTTTGTGCATTAGCTCTCTTAAAGGTGCTGTCAACTCACTTAAGTCTGATATAAACTTGCCTAAATAGTTGACCATGCCAAGGAAACATTGTACAGCTTGAATATTGTCTGCTGCTGACATCTCAAGAATAGCTGCTTGCTTAGATGGGTCTGGTCTTACGCCAGTGCTGGTAAATAAGTGACCTACATAAGTCACTTCAGGTAGCCTGAATCTGCACCTTAGAGGACTGAGCTTTAAGTCCACTTGATGTGCTCTGTCTAGATCTCTCTTAAGGTTTGTGTCATGCTCTGCTTCACCATTCCCTCCAACCAATAAATCATATACTATTATGGCACAAGGATAACCTGAAAAAAATTGCTCCATTGCACACTGGAAGACTTCACTTACAGAATTTATTACAAATGGCATCCTCAGGAATCTATATCTGCCAAACGGGGTAATGAGGATTTGCGATCAAGCATCACTTGCCAAAATGAACTTTTTGCATCCACGACAGAAAAAACAGTGGCATTCGGTATTAAGGCTGCAACCTTTTTGACTGTAAGCATTGGATGATGTGATCTCCTTAATGCTTTGTTCAAATCTCTTGGGTCAATATATACTGATTTCATCCGAGCCTTTCTTGTGGGCTGCTACCATGGACACCCATTCAGTTGGTTCTGTAACTGGACAAATTACACCTTGCTGCACCATTTTATCCAACTGAGCTTTGACTTTATCTTGCATAGCTATTGGGGTCTGGGTCTAACTTCACAGACTACACAACTGGAAGTTTGCCCAACTTGCCATCGAAAACATCAGCATACTCTGAGAAAATGTCTTCAGAAAAAGTGGAACTAGAATATGAGCTTACATGATGAACTTCTTCGGTAAGAGATAGCAGATTCAATGTCTCTGAAACCCAATAATGACTGCACAGGTCTTCAAACTACATAGAATAACAAGTTTCAACAGTTCTTAGCCAAATAACATGAAAGCAGTACTGAGCCTTCGGTGTGAATTTCTTCACCTCCATAAGCAACAAGTTTCACACTACTAGCCACATTGATTTGTTTGTTAGTTCTCACCTTAGCAAATGTGTCTGATGATATACCATTACAATTTGAACCAGTGTCTACTTTAAGCTTGGTGGATGTAACATTGATCTGGACAGTACAAAACACTTTGTTCTTTGCCAACAAATTCACTGCATCAACCTTTTCACAAATTACTCATACACCATCTACATAGAAGGTAGTGTTGCAGCTTTCTATATGATCAACTTGCTTTTCTGTGTGTCCCTTCTTTGTAACCGTGTGAGGCTTACTTGATTAGCAAAACCTTTGAAAATGGTTCCAGTTTTTACACTTGTGGCATTGCTGACCAAATGCTAAGCATTTTTCTATTTTGGACTCATGATTGGCACCACAATTGCAACAGTTAACAATAAAGCTGGATTTGGGTTTTGCTGACTCACACTTGAACTGCACTGAGCATGCTCCTTTCCAAGAACATGCTGGAAAACTATGTGGTTTCCCTGGTGAATCAGCAGGAGCTGTGGCTGCCATATGCTTAGGCCTGCTTCTGTTTGCCATGTGTTGTATGCTATCTACATTTGCTCTGGTGTCTGCTTAAATCATGATCTTGTCACTTGTAAGCATACTTGTGTGTCTTTTTATAACTTCATGGATCTGACAAATCTCAATGGCTTTACTCAACATTAAATCACTGTCACAAAGCAAAATCGTTCTCATAGCACTATTAATACCACACACAAGCCTGTCCTTTATTAACTTATGTTTTAAATCACCAAACTGACACGTTTTAGCTTCGTTTCTAAGATCAGTAATATAAGCTGCAACAGTTTCCCCTGGTTTCTGAACTCTTGCATAAGACAAATGCCTCTCTAATGTACTATTTCTCTGGAGGTTGCACATTTCCCTGAATTTGCACCTCAAAAACTCAGAGTATTGCCTTGATTCAGCCTATACAACAATATGACAATTTTCACCTTCTCCTTCATATACTGCTGACCCATCTAGGTTTAGCAAAATGAATGCCCTAGTGCATGCATCTTTATCAGAATAAGCTGCTTGTATAAAAATACCACACTCTTGCTCAAATATTCTTCAATTCTCTGCAATATTCTGATCAAATACAAGTGGTGAGAGCTTTCGAAATCCATCTGCCATATTAACACATACCAGTGAAGGGTTTTGGAAATATGCATGAATACACATGCATACACATATGGCAGAAATTTATGTCAGTATTTGTAACTTTGCCCAGTGGCCCAACAAGCCTCTGAATACCTGAACTTTGCAAAATACGTCTCTTGGGCACTGTAACACTCTCAAAATTGCTGTACAGCAAGGAATCACCTCTTATCAGTGTAAGAAACATTTAAAATAACTGCACTGTGCAAATGAATTGGGCAGAAGAAGCTCGGAGTAAGAAAATTTCGAAGTAACTGCACTTTGCAAATAAACAGTACATGTCACATTGAAACTTCCCCAAAATGGCGATACTTTGCCAGATAATTATTTACAGTGCAAGAAACACTCTGCAATGGTGGTACTTTCTGAACAGACACACCCAGCACAAGAAACTTTTCAAAATGGCTGTACTTTGACTGTACTTTATGAAATAGCTGCACTTTGCACACAGGTAAACTCTTCAGAATAAATGCACAATAATAAGCGCACACTGTAAGCACTTTTACACACTTTGAGATACTTCAAATAACTCTAGTTATGCTCTTGATACAATATGAAGTCATAGTTATGCCAAAACACAGCCCTTTCCCAAAAAACATGCAGTTGCCTTGCTTTATTTATACTTAATGTGCCCTTTTTTTACCCTTATTATATTAATTTTGCTTAATCTCTTTTCATGCCCGTTGTAGCTTTCTTGTGCTTGTTTTACTCAAAACATGCCCATTTTACGTTAAACACGTTTGTTTCACTTTAAGCATACTCGTTTTGCTATTCTGCTACTTGTTTTATCAAATATCTTAATCTTAAGCATTTTGCTTATTTAATAAACCTTTTGTGCCCCTCACTGGTTTAATAATGCGGTTTGTGCCCATGTAATGCTCCATTTCATCTTTTTTATAAAGTAAACTGTTCTTGCAAGTTTTCATTACCTTTGGTTCTTTTCTGGCTCTTTTTCATGCTCATTTCTCTTAGTTTACCTTCACTGTTATCTCTGCACCTCATGGCTCCGAATATCAATCTCTGGAATCCCACTTCTGACACCATGTAGCTCATCTAGTCAGGATGTAATAGATGAGTCTTTGTGGGTTCTGTTCAAGCAGCTTTATTATGTACAAACATATTACAACTATAGCTTATTAACTTCAACTTAGGTAACTTGTATACAAACTAACTGCATTCATTCTCACATGCTCACTGTCTGGCTGCATTTTCAAAATGGCACTAGGTACAACAAATGCCTGCTATTCATATATGCACATTCATCACTTGCTAAGCTTTTCTTAAAGACACATCACACACACTGCTGTACAAATACTATCACTATCAATAATGCTAGATGAAACAGCTGCTTGACAACTTTCATCATACAGTTCTGTTTTGTACATCCTTCCTAAATTCCATAGGTCTGATTAAATACCTATGTCTAATAACTTGACAAAGGAGCTTTCTAGTGACTGAACAGCTACACTTTTAACCACTCTAAGCACTTGGATCAGGTATCAGCTCAGTAGATTTAATCATTCTTTACTATAATTATTACATATTTTTTCTGTCCAAACCTCAGTTATCTGTTTCCCTACTGTACATTTTGAACAGACTATGTCAAATTAAAAAGCCCCAAATGACAAAGTCACCCAAGCAAAATGTGTCCAGTAATCCATTACAGTCTGTATTTAATAAACAGAGAAACAGGTACACATTAAAATAATCAATGATGGAATGAATAACTGGACATCAAAATAGTATCCAGAGTTTTAAGCTGCACACCCCAGTAGGAAACCAATAATATAAAAAAATAAGATACTTAATAACATAAGTTACACTGCCCCACTGCCCAACATGCAAGTCGGTGGGAGATGTGTCTGCTCGAAAAAGACAGAAGAGATAACGAGGCTGGAGCCGCTGCACCTGGACTGGTTGCAGCCAAACCCTCACACTTACCCCCAAACTGCCACATGGCAAGAAAGTAAAATTAACAAAGAATAAAAAAGTCTCCCTTTATCCTTAAAAGGACAAGAAGGTGGACATAAAATAATGCAAAAAAGATTTTAGAAGTCTGCAACAACCAGGAGCTCAGTTCTTCATCCTGAACACATATACTGGTTGCTTTTGTGGTGTTTAACCTACAAATTATGATCATTCACGAGTGCTCCTACATTTCACTTGTTTTGATCCAATCAAGTAAACACTTTGAGTTTAGTACATATTCTGCTAACACACATGAATTATCAATTCTAGATGGTATAGTTTGAGAACCACATTAAGTCACTCACTGTCAATATCTTTGTTAATGACTAACTCCCAACTCTTCATTCTCAATTTCAAGGGTGCTCCACATCTTGCAGTGAGGGAATGAAGGCTTTATTTTTATCAAAGAAAGTAAAAGTGCAATCATCATCAGGGCCGAAGTTGTAAATATCTCAGTCAATTTCATATCTGCAACTCCGCAGACAGTAATATTTTACATCCTGGCATACAACACTTCAATACTACTTTTGATTAATACCTGGTCAAAGTTGTAGAGTGCAGAATGCAGGTTGGCCTGCATACCGGAAGGTGGCTCGCTGGTAATTTTAATGGAATTTTCTAGAATTCCTTGAGGGATGATGTGCTCATCTGGTGAGGGGGCTGGCTCCGCACTGATGAAGACTCTATAGTCTGAATGGCATTCTTCACAGCACTGTTCAAGCAGCTTCTCCAGAGTTACCAACCATTTAGCCACAAGATGAACATTCTGTTGGACAAATAATCACAGGAACATTCGGTTATGTGAAAGACTATGAATAGCACAAAAGACTAGTTCATCTTTCAAATTATACACAGAAATGAATAAAATGCAATCAATTGTTACTGTTAAATACTTATCACAAGCAATGAATCCATGACAGAGATATTCAAGATGGACCGAATGAAGCAGTGCATTTAATTTTCAGTGGAATATGACTTTTATATATTTTTATTTGCACTGAACTATTTTGTTGCAAATGACAGCTTAAAGGCAGTGTCTATGAGAAGATATACAAGAGTGAAATTCTCTCTCTGTTTGTTGGCATGTGGTATTGAATGGTTCTAAACAACTTTTCTTAACAAATATGAATTCTACTTGTGAGGCCACAGTTTCACTTAAAGCTATAACTCTTCACAACTGATTAAATTAACAATGATAAGGGTACCACTTTAAAGACATGGCAGCAAATTCACCAATGAACTATGCAGATGTTTCTAAATCAGGCAGTATTTGCTCTGTGTATAAGAATCACAAGATCTGCAAAAAAGAAACGCATTGTTAAGCAATTGTTTAAAGTTGCTGGGGGTATTCTGCCTATGTAAGGTGAAGTCGCTTATTTTGCATTGTTTGGATGATGCTGGGACAGAAGGCAGCAACATAAATATGAGCATTTAAGGAAAAGAAAATATTTTGTTCACTAAATTATTTTCAGAAACATTTCAGAAAAATTAATACCATGTACAAATGCAAATGCTTATCTGTGTTGCTAATTATATTGCAAATGCCCATAAGCTGCAGTAGCTGTTGTGTTTTTTGTCAGACTTGTTTTTGTCAGTCTCAAAATGGATTTACTCATCTGGCCTAGACTGTGACTGAAAATTCATATCAGAATCACCTCGCTCAGCTTAACAAATACAAACTGATTTCACTTATCTCCCATACAGTAAACTCTTGTTTTCTAGAGTAATTATATTAACATATAAGCTGATTATATTTCATTCTCTTAAAAAATGGGGAGGACCCTTTTAAAGCCAAAAGTCACAAAAACATACAAACCCAATATATACATATAAAACATCTTAATAAACACATATATTATGCCAACAGGTGCGCACACACGTGTGTGTCTACTTTATCATAATGGTAGACCTCAGATAATGTGTGTGATATCATAAAAACAAGCATATGAAAATATATGGCCCAGTGTGCATGCTTTTGCTTTATCTACACTCTTTGCACATCATCTGAAGCTTATCTACACTTTCTTGGTACATCATCACAAACGTATATATATTCTTTGTTTGCTATGTATAAACTAAATACAAACACATACACTGCCTCCAAATACTAAATCAATTCATACCCAAAATGCACATGTACACCCCCCACCAAAAAAAAAAAAACACTGCCCAACTAAATCTACTGCTTGAAATGAAATCATTTTTAAAAAATATCATAAAATAAAATACTTACCACAACTTGCCATTTGAAAAACACTAACTTAACTAAAACTACAAATGAACAAATAAGGATAGGGGAGTACTAAGTGACATACCATCTCTGGCAGAGGTTTTCAGTTGAGTCTAGAACAGAAGTTGCTGTTAAAAAAGGAATAATTCGTAAGATGTATGTAACACATTGTATGATGACTAAAAATCAGTCTGAGGAGATTATAAAAGCTTGAGAAAGAAGAACAGAAAGGCAATTTACAAAGAAACAATAGGAGTATGCCTTTATGGCTCTCAAGTATATAGAAAAGTCCAGGTTTAGGATTTTTGCATAGGTGCTTTTATACCCAAACCAGATTTCAGATAATCTTTCCTCGGGTTAATAGGAAATGTTGATGGTGTGATAGAAAAGACAGAGATATTTGGAAACAAGTTTTGGGAATGTAAAACGCTGGCAGATTTTAATAAATACTTACAGAGTACTTTGTCAGCAATGCTAGAGTGTGTGTGTGTGTGTGTGTGTGTGTGTGTGTGTGTGTGTGTGTGTGTGTGTGTGTGTGTGTGTGTGTGTGTGCGCATGCGCAAATGGCTGTAACTAAGGACTTGATTGTTTGGAGCAGAGATATAAACTGCCTGGATACAGTATGGCCTTACTGAATTTAATGCTATTGACTCCCAATAAAGCAATTATTAGAAAATGGAAATCAAAATCTAAATCAACTGTAACTAAAGTATTGAATATTGTAAAGATAATAAAAGAACCAGAGGTGGGATCTCTAGAAAATGGACTGAGTAAATTCCATACAAATAAATGGAACTTGTGGGAACAATCCATGCAGAAAACTGTTTAGGAGGAGGAATTTGGGTTAAGAGAGAGATAGTAGGAACCAAGCAATTTATGTAATGTTGGAATGAACTGAAATTGTTAAAAAAGAAAATGTGCATGCCAGATGAAAATAACAATGGGAATATTACTATGATTTAATGCCTTTTCTATCAAGGTATTTTTACTCAAATCATTTCTTAAAATGCGATAAGTTAATAAATATGTTTAAAAATGAACAAG
The DNA here is from genome assembly GCF_019279795.1 of Protopterus annectens. NCBI lineage: Eukaryota > Metazoa > Chordata > Ceratodontiformes > Protopteridae > Protopterus > Protopterus annectens. The sequence goes on from NC_056731.1 coordinate 212,588,846, forward strand.
TAGACCTTAACATAAACCCCAATGCAATAGTAAAAATATCAACAATCAGCTTGCATTAAAAAAGGAGAGAAAGGAACACCAAAATGTCCATAAGGCTTCTTTCTCTGGTACCAGAAACATTATTTTTTTAAATACCACTATTAATTATCACTTAAGGTGTAGCCAAACATACATTAGCAGAAAAGAAAACAAACCTTGTTAACATTTTTTTTTCTTTTATATGCATTATACATCACATATATTTTCTTTTTTTATAACTACCATCAACTGCAAAAGTTCATAGTTACACACTAGGTTTGATGCCCTTGAAAGCCATTTTAAGCCTAGTCAATTTCAGCTTTGTGCTCAAACTAACCTATCCCATTTAGTTATGACTGGCTTTACCCGTTGCATGGTTGATAATTGTATATTACCCCTAATGAGAGTAAATGGGATCATACCATAGATAATTTGAGGGGACCCATGCATGGGATGAAACATTTAAGAGCTATTTCTGTCCATTAGCAGTACTTGGGGCAGTCATGGGGTAACTTTTCTGTTTCCCATCCATAGATCTAAATTGCACTTGAATAAGGACAGGGATGAACTTTGCTTTATGTGGATGGGGAGTCTGTTACACATCAGCGGTATCCTCTGCAAGATATGCCTCTCCTTGCAGAAGAGGTTTAGATCCCTAGACTATTTCTGATGCCATCTGACTTGCTAATGTGCAGTAAGTCCATCAGTAATGAATCACAGAATGCCTTAAATGGCAGACAAAGGTCACGTCGTAGCAGTGTGTAGGATACCAAGTATAGAGACAGGGCTTTGAGTTTGTCCATGAAGAACATATTGTTTAGGACTTGTATCCTTTTAGTAAGGCATCACTGTGGGTGTTCCAGTTGTTGCATGTGTTTGCAGGACAACATGCCAAAGTTGGCATTATATTCAATGACTGGCCTAATGAGGGTTGTGTAAAGGGGGGCAATTACATCCTCAGATATAGGCACAATCTCTTTGTTTATAAGCTGTGCAATATAGAAGGACTTTTTTACAACAATGATCAAATGTTCCTCAAATGTTAGGTTACTCTTCACGTAGACTCCCAAATCCAGAAACGTATGTCAATGTCGTAGTTCCCTGGGGTGCATGACTTCCAAAGGATACAATAATTAATTTTTTTTGGAATTTAGTTTCAGTCCATGATTCCAACACTAGTTATTTATTTGGGACAAACCTTCCTGCAGGATGTCTGGGTTATTTGGGAATTCAATGACTGCTCCTAGCTTGCAGTCATCTGCAAACTTAGTTAGCCAGAGCCCTTTGGTATTGGCTTTTACTTCAGAAATGTAAATGCCATATAAGACAGGTCCCAGAACAGCATCCTGAGAATTCCACTGGTGATGGTCTCGTTGTGGAGGTAACTTTCCCTATTTTGATTATCTGCATCCTATCTATGAGCCAGCTGGAAATCCAACAGGTGACATAGGGATTTATTCACAGTTTTTTTTTTTTTTTTTTACTATGCCTGAGTGGGGAATTTCCTTTTAATATAAAGCTTGTTGATACTATGATTCCACCATGTAGGTTTGTTTGCTTCTACATTTAATAGAATAGTGTACACTTTCATTTTATTTAAAGATAGCAGCCAGAGCTTTTTTTCTTTTTTTTTAGGGCTAAAAGTAGTGTTTTCTAAAAGTACACAAGCTGTTTTTCACATTTAGGAGGGGAACAGAGATAAGAAAAGAACAGACAGCATATTATCCTTTCTATTTTTTGGCATGAGAAGTTTCAGCTAGATTATTTCTCATCAAATATTCTTAGTCTGAGAAAATATAGTTGGTACAGTTGTGTAAGTAAACTTATAATATGTTTTAATAGATTTCTGTTACAGTGGCCTAAGCTAATCGGTTTATATCTGGCAAAGGTTTTTGACCACCGGCCAACTTTCAAAGCTTCAAGGCTCCTTCCATGCACCATAACAGCTGGGGGCTTGAGTAAAGCCAGACAAAATGGCAGTTTCAGTAACAAAATCTTCAGAACTTTCTTGTTAACAAAGTGTGATCCCTCTGCGGGCTTCAAAGAACTGACAGTCCTCTAAAGATCGTTCAAGACGAGGCAAATACGCACCATGCTAGGGAAAACATTCCACGTTTTAATTTTTCCTTAGAGCAGCAGTTTTTTTGTAGAATGTGTGTGTTAAACGCAGGACATTAAGCTTTAGGCGACTATCATTTCTTTTGTTTTTTACCTCAGAATACTTATCCGTCTGTCAGAAGGTTTACTGACACACTGTTAGGTTACTGCAGCAGTGATCTAATGTTGAGCATCTGCCTCTACAAATAACATCTACAACAACTGTGCTACTATATCCAGTAGGAGTTTATCTTTACGTACATTACTTAAATGTATTATTACTTTTTGCTGCACCAAAATACAGTAAGCGAATTTTCTGCCTACTAATGTTTACTCTTGACCCTTAAGGACAGCCTAGAAGTTCAGCATTACAAAATATGAATACTTTTATACCAGTGACACAACTGTGTGTTGGAATAGAACGTACTTGGGTTGTGATTATATGGCAAGAGACTACAATTACCTACTTTGTCATGTACTTTGTCATGTACAAGTATAGCTTTGCTACTATTTACACGTAACAGACTGAAAACATATAGTACACTAATAATGCCTAAACTGCAAATCACAATTAGTACTGATACGTCTTTAATTTTGAAATCTGTAGTACAACACTACAGTAAACACTGCTCATATGAAGCTGTTCCTATGCCAAAGTGAAACATAAGAGATACTATGAATTACTCCATGCCAATTTTCTGTACTTCTTATGCATGCAAAGCTCAGTATTTCTAATGCAAAACTACTTGACATAGATTAATATAATGAAGATGCAAGACAATCTTCACAAACAGGGATAGGGGTTTTTCACAGTCACAGAGTATTTTTTCCTTAAACTTTGAAAGACTGAGTAAAAAGGTCACACAGGAAAACCAACTGGTTAAAAAAACACAAAAAGAAAAATCTAGCAAAGCTAGACTTTCCACTGTGTGATACCTTAAACCTCTGCATATATTCCATGTTGCCTTTGATACAAGAGGTTTAAGGTATCACACAGTGGAAAGTCTAGCTTTACTAGATTTTTCTTTTTGTAAACTTTGAAAGAAGGAGAAAAAACTACTTGTATTGTAAATCAGTAGTAGCATGGCTAATGTGAAAGATATCTGCAACTGTGAAAAAATCATGCTGAGCAGGGTTGTAACCTGAACTTCTGGATCTATACACCTACTTTCAAGATTGCTGGTCCTCCAACCCAAAGATAGTAGCCGAAATTTCCGATTTGTTCAATGAACAACTTTTTTTGGTCTAAAATGATCTCCCACTTCCTGCTCCTGCTACAGGAGCCGCCATAGGCAAAGAGATTCTGATGGCGTAACTAGAACATGGTCTACAAATTGTAGCCAGTGCTTCAGGAAAAATGTGACCTGCCTCTAAACCACAGAAAATAACATCTGTAGATTTAACTACCTGGTCCCCAAAAACAAACTTCATTGCAATATCCAAATATAAAGGGAAAATGGTTTCCAATTAAGCAAAGATTTGGTCCCCCCACCCCCACACACACACACAGACTCCTAGCCTTTCTCACCTATAAACTTCTAAATTTACAGACCTACCCTTTTATTACCAGCAAATAAACTAAAATATATACTACCAAAAACATAAGATCACATTTCCATGAAACCTGTCCTTACTTACCACAAGGAAGAGACTTCATGGTATTGACTACAATTTCTCAACACTAGCATCCCCCGCCCTTGAGGAATCCTTCCCACTAAACATATGACCACTCCCTTCCTACATGCTTTCCATATACAACCTAAAAAAAACATTTAAATCATGAAGTTTCCTGTAAGTGCTATAAAAGACATAGCATAAAGTAAACACATTCCCATCCATCTAGACTCTCATTTTCTTCATCCTATATTCTATTATTCTACCCATGAAGTCTTTCCTGGCTAGTTGGTACAAGGCATCAGTCTTACATAAAGGGACAGACAGTTCATATGCAGCAGATACAAAAAGATCTTTGTCTCCTGGCTGCACCAGGCATTAGCCCTGCTGAATCCAGCACTTGAGGGGGCTATGTCCACACAAATGTTTATAACAAGGAACAAAATGGTAGGTAACCCTATGTTCATGGAAACACTTTATGGACTGCCTGTGATATGCATCATTGGGCAGCAACAGTACACTGTGGAAAGTATCACTAAGGCATTAGTACAGTATATACATAATCTCCTTTCCTTAGAGTGGGCAGGGATAATTATGGTAGTGTCATCTGGATGAGTGAAAGAGGAATGCATTTTGTCAGCAGTTCAGAGACATCTGTGCTACATTACCTCATTATCACAATCACCTCTCTATGAGCACAGGAGTAGCAAGGACAGGTTGAAGGGGGCAGCTGCTCTGAGTGCAAGGTCTTAGAGATGCATTTGTGGTGTAGAGGTGCAGTACTAACATTCAGAAATGAACAGCAACACTGTATTTGTAGTTATGTCTGAAGCATTTGTGTGTGGTCCTTTAACTGCAGCAAGCTGCTTGTTACTTTTCGAGCAAGTGGTTTATTACAGGTTTAGATCAAATTAGGTTTTTGGTCCTAACCTTGGAGAGGACTATTTTGTACTGGCTGTCAAATGTAAGGACACTTTTTTAACTCCTCAACTTAACCGAGGGAAGTACAGACTGGGGAATGCATACAGCACTAATTCTGTCTATGACATACACTGTATTGCAATAAAAAGTGTGACTGCCATATTACAAATGATCTCATTAATTTGAGCAAGTCAGGAACAGGATTTCAGTGGAAAAGACGACGCACAAACACAGTGAAAGAAGATAAGACAACTTGTAATATACCTCTGTACTATACGGGGCACCCACGGTGCAAGACAGCAACAGTAAAATGGGTTAAGTAACACAGCAGATGGGCATGACAGATCACTGTCCAGCTGAAGAGATCACCTTGACAAGGATTGCAGAGCAAGGGCAAGACAAGTTACTGTCCAGCAAGGTGGGGGGTGCCCTGACAAAGAACATAGCAAGAGGACATGACAGGTTACTGTTTGGCTAGGAAGATTCACCTTGACAGAGACCACAGCCCAAGGGGATGTTTACTGTCCAACTGTTGGGGGGGTCACAATGACAGAGAACAAAGCACAAGGGCATAACAGATTATTGTCCAGCTTGAGTGGGGGGGGGGGGTCACACAGCCCAAGCAGAGAGACTATAAGACAAGTTACAAGGGAAAGCAATGCCTTCTGCAGGTAGGTCATGGTATGGCCATGTGCAGAGAGTGACATGACATTATAGACTGTGTGTAGCACAAATGGCTATCAGTACATTGTTGGAAAAAGTTTGGTAGTGGTAACATGCCCATTACTGCTGTCATTATAAGAAAAAGTGAGAATGGTCACAACACAATAGTAGACATGTATATGCCTACCAAATGTTGGCTGGGGAATAGTGCTGAGACACAAATGTCTGCCAAGGACAATCACTCACACACTGTCTTGCACATGCAACCCATACAGTACACATCTTGTCATGGGCTTAAGAGAATGGCAATAGTTGGAAAAGTTTACCACCTTAAAGACAGTGCCAATGCAGCAGGCCCTATGTGCATGTGCCATGCATAGCCCTGAAAAAGATAAAACAAACAATGCTTTATGGCACCATGTGTGATATGGTGTGGTGCAGATCAATGATTCATCAATGCAGATCAATTAATTGCAATATCCAAATATAAAGGGAAAATGGTTTCCAATTAAGTAAAGATTTTCCCCCCACCCCACCCCACAGAAAATAACATCTGTAGATTTAACTACCTGGTCCCCAAAAACAAACTTCATTGCAATATCCAAATATAAAGGGAAAATGGTTTCCAATTAAGCAAAGATTTGCCCCCGCCCCACACACACACACACACTCCTAGCCTTTCTCACCTATAAACTTCTAAATTTACAGACCTACCCTTTTATTACCAGCAAATAAACTAAAATATATACTACCAAAAACATAAGATCACATTTCCATGAAACCTGTCCTTACTTACCACAAGGAAGAGACTTCATGGTATTAACTACAATTTCTCAACACTAGCATCCCCCGCCCTTGAGGAATCCTTCCCACTAAACATATGACCACTCCCTTCCTACATGCTTTCCATATACAACCTAAAAAAACATTTAAATCATGAAGTTTCCTGTAAGTGCTATAAAAGTCATAGCATAACGTAAACACATTCCCATCCATCTAGACTCACATTTTCTTCATCCTATATTCTATTATTCTACCCATGAAGTCTTTCCTGGCTAGTTGGTACAAGGCATCAGTCTTACATAAAGGGACAGACAGTTCATATGCAGCAGATACAAAAAGATCTTTGTCTCCTGGCTGCACCAGGCATTAGCCCTGCTGAATCCAGCACTTGAGGGGGCTATGTCCACACAAATGTTTATAACAAGGAACAAAATGGTAGGTAACCCTATGTTCATGGAAACACTTTATGGACTGCCTGTGATATGCATCATTGGGCAGCAACAGTACACTGTGGAAAGTATCACTAAGGCATTAGTACAGTATATACATAATCTCCTGTCCTTGGAATGGGCAGGGATAATTATGGTAGTGTCATCTGGATGAGCGAAAGAGGAATGCATTTTGTCAGCAGTTCAGAGACATCTGTGCTACATTACCTCATTATCACAATCACCTCTCTATGAGCACAGGAGTAGCAAGGACAGGTTGAAGGGGGCAGCTGCTCTGAGTGCAAGGTCTTAGAGATGCATTTGTGGTGTAGAGGTGCAGTACTAACATTCAGAAATGAACAGCAACACTGTATTTGTAGTTATGTCTGAAGCATTTGTGTGTGGTCCTTTAACTGCAGCAAGCTGCTTGTTATTTTTCGAGCAAGTGGTTTATTACAGGTTTAGATCAAATTAGGTTTTTGGTCCTAACCTTGGAGAGGACTATTTTGTACTGGCTGTCAAATGTAAGGACACTTTTTTAACTCCTCAACTTAACCGAGGGAAGTGCAGACTGGGGAATGCATACAGCACTAATTCTGTCTATGACATACACTGTATTGCAATAAAAAGTGTGACTGCCATATTAAAAATGGTCTCATTAATTCGAGCAAGTCAGGAACAGGATTTCAGTGGAAAAAACGACGCACAAACACAGTGAAAGAAGATAAGACAACTTGTAATATACCTCTGTACTATACGGGGCACCCACGGTGCAAGACAGCAACAGTAAAATGGGTTAAGTAACACAGCAGATGGGCATGACAGATCACTGCTGAAGAGATCACCTTGACAAGGATTGCAGAGCAAGGGCAAGACAAGTTACTGTCCAGCAAGGTGGGGGGTGCCCTGACAAAGAACATAGCAAGAGGACATGACAGGTTACTGTTTGGCTAGGAAGATTCACCTTGACAGAGACCACAGCCCAAGGGGATGTTTACTGTCCAACTGTTGGGGGGGGTCACAATGACAGAGAACAAAGCACAAGGGCATAACAGATTATTGTCCAGCTTGAGTGGGGGTCACACAGCCCAAGCAGAGAGACTATAAGACAAGTTACAAGGGAAAGCAATGCCTTCTGCAGGTAGGTCATGGTATGGCCATGTGCAGAGAGTGACATGACATTATAGACTGTGCGTAGCACAAATGGCTATCAGTACATTGTTGGAAAAAGTTTGGTAGTGGTAACATGCCCATTACTGCTGTAATTATAGGAAAAAGTGAGAATGATCACAACACAATAGTAGACATGTATATGGCTACCAAATGTTGGCTGGGGAATAGTGCTGAGGCACAAATGTCTGCCAAGGACAATCACTCACACACTGTCTCGCACATGCAACCCATACAGTACACATCTTGTCATGGGCTTAAGAGAATGGCAATGGTTGGAAAAGTTTACCAACTTAAAGACAGTGCCAATGCAGCAGGCCCTATGTACATGTGCCATGCATAGCCCTGAAAAAGATAAAACAAACAATGCTTTATGGGACCATGTGTGATATGGTGTGGTGCAGATCAATGAAGTGGACAGCCATAAGACGATGGTACAAGTCTGTTACATTGTCATCAGTATGATACTGCACATCAAGACCAAGGCACAAGACATTCTCTGTTACAGGAGGTGAGCCACAAACACAGAACTGATTCACAGAGGTGAAAGACTTCTTAACGCTCACCTACCTGAGTGTCTGTAGGAGATGCACCTAGGTTAGTAACATATACATTTCCAGTTGTACAATGACCTATATGTGTGAAGGAGGTTACTCAGCAGAACATCTATGCAAATCTGTTCTTCAGGTACATCATGGCTGCAAATGCAACAATCTGTTCCACAATATATTTGTATGCCCATCTGGTATTCATATAAGTGATCTGTACTAGCTTGTGTGTCACAGGTTGGGGAGGGAGGAATGTGACATATGTTGCAGCACTACCACAGGAATGTTACATGCATGCTTTCATAGGTTCCATTATTGCAGGGTCTAGCACAACAGGCTAGCATATTTTTGAGGTGATCAGCAGGTCACCTGAGGCAGATACCTGTACCAAGCAAATGTTATAGTCAGATGACATATTGGCACTATCTGGTGGACATGCATGCATCCACTGTGTATGAAGTGATGGTGGAGGAGTAAGCTGAAAATCCATTACATCTTTTATTAACTGCTAATGTCCTGTCAGTGTGAGCCACACCCAAGTTACACAGCTGTCACAACCACAGATGACGTCCACCAACTGCTCTACCTCCAATGTATGCACACACACTGTAGGGGACAGGTATGTAGATGACCATCACCATCGTGACTCAGGTTATTCCCAGACCTAGATACTAAACTTAGGATTATTCGATGGATGTGCAGGTCAATGAGTCAAGCACTGACAACCTACTACACACACCAAGGTAAAGAGAGTAAGCATGCTGTGAAGTATGGGTGAGGAATTGCAATTACTGCATGGATTGCAAGATGATCTGCACCACATGCAGAGTGACATGGCATATATATAGACCTGCAGCACAAGCAGAATGACATGGAATATAAGTTTCAGCAGCAAACATGACTGCTGCTGAGGCCTGGAAGCCCAAACTGCATCTATGGGTGCAACTATAAGAATAACTGGCAAATGTTCACTATGGATTTGCAAAGCTTCAGATGTATGGTGGATGTTCACAGGCCAAGCTTACACATATGGCACACACTGCTCCAAAGACTGTCACCTTTGGCCACAGTGACCTCTACACCTAAACATGGCCAATGTCATGGTCGGAGCAGACAATTATCTAGTCCATTCCAGGAATGCCACATGAGGCAAACTACTCTTGTTCCTGCAATTCCACACCATCCCAATCCCCTGCTGGCCTGCTGAGTGCATGCCTATCCACAGCCATGCTATGGGTCATGGATGCCATTCATTTACTGACTTCCAACATGGTGAGCTACATCAAGGTTTCTATACATGCTCCCAGAGTCCAAAACTTGCATTGGAAACATCCACCCCTGATACCGCAAGGCCACAAAGTACCTCTGGCCAATGTGCATAATGTAGAAATTTCACCATGACACTGGAAGATGTCATATGTGACTTCTCCCAACCTGCTACATGACTTTGTGGTTAACATATCTACCTTTAGTAACTCCTACACCTATAGCAGCATTGCTGTCACCTATTACTGTGACTCACCATACCTATGCAAATAAAGATGAGTGTGCCCTACCCAAACTATTAACCTGTGGGGATAAGGTAATGCATAGTGTGGTTAGTCAATTAATTGTAATGCATAGCTGAGTGTGTTAATGCAAATATCAGCTTTATTCTATGTTGATCTTGTCATGGGCCAAAGTTGTGGGTCAGAGTCTGCCCCTTTATTAGTGTGAGAGTGAATTGCACCACCTCTGACTTGAAGTAGATATTGCTGTATCTGGTTTCCCCAGCGACTTTGTACCTGACTCCTCCTCAGCTGCTGTTAAAGATTTGCCAGGCAGTGCTGTGACATTCCAAAGTTGTAGCAGCTTCTGTACTACTATAATGTCTAGCATGGCATAATGGATATGTGACTGGAGGTCTCAGGTAATTACTGCAGTGTGCTACCAGATGTATCCAAGCAGGAGAACAAACTCTTCAGGCATCTAAACACACATTCAACAGTGATCTATGCTTGTGAAGGTACAGTGTTGTATGCCATCTTGGCCATGCTCATATGGGATGTTCGGACTGGGGTCATCAGCCATGGTTCCAAGGCATATGCGGCATCACTTGTAACACACACCAGCAGACATAATTATGTGTAGCCTGCTGTCTACATCAGTGAGAACAACATACCCTGGCCTATGTAGCTGGCAAACCAACTAGATGACTGTATGGGAAGTCAGCCAGCAAGAAATATTCATAGAGGTTGCCCACATACCAGATATATCAGTTATAGGCAGTGCCTGGATAGTGTATGGACACAGTGTATGTAATAACCTATGCATTGCAGAGCACTTGGAAGATGAATAAGTAGAAGTTCTTCTGGTTGATATACTGCACACTCTGTGGAGCAGGTAACTGTTACCCTTTCTAGAAAGGTCTGCTAGAAACATGAGCACACTGACAAGAGATGCTGACATAGGATTTCTATATTTCTTCAAAGTCCAGAGTGATTTTTTTCCACTTACCCTTGTAAATTCTCCTTGCTCAGGGTCTTTCAGATGCAGCAATCAAACAAATTACATTAGAAGGGAACATCTGATTCCCTGGCCATTACTGGAAGTGGAGAAATTGTAAAGTGACTATATGTATAAGTAAGGCAGACTGGAGGGGTGTGACAGGAGACAAGCATACTGCTTTAGGAGAAGGGATCTTCTCTTAAGATGAGGCCACAGCAAAAGGAACCATATCTGGTGAAGTCAGAACAGTGCTATGAGAATGATCCTTGTTCTACATGTTTTTGTTTTCTGCAGGATTATGGTTATGAATAGAAATGGGAAAATACATAAAAGAGACTTGGGGCCAGTTATGGGACAATGTGTCTTTTGGTGGCTGTCCCTCTTGAGAAACAATGTTGAAAAAATGTTGGCATTTGGTGTAGAATGGTGAAGAAAAAAGGTCACAACAAGGCATTCCCAATCTCAAAAATATGTCAGAAGTTATCTTACTTTTGAGAGATCATTCACACAGGAGCAATATTTGTCTGCTCAACCTGTCCATAATCATGTTGGATGTCCCAGGTATATGTGTTGCAATGAAAAAGCAGCGCAACATTACAGCCCATTCCCAAATCCTCATAGCTTCTCTGTATAGGGAGATAAGAATGTTTTCTGCTTTGCTTGTCTATGTACCATACCACCACCATATTATCTGTGAGACTGGATATCCATCTGAAGGGAGCAAGTCCAGAAATGCCTGAAACAGTAGGAAAACCACTTTCATCTCAACTACACTGATACAGTCTGCACTGATGTAGTCTATGTATCCTGGACCATCCTGTTCAGGTAATGCCCCTGCAACCTTTTATGGTCGCATCCATAGTTACAGTGGCAGTACAGGATGGCCAGGTAAAGGGGGTACTTGCAGACAGATTCTATGGTTCTATCCACTATAACAAACTTGTGATGCAGGCCTTTTAATTTTTATTTTATCCATCATGGTGTGAAAGGCCTGGTCTTAATTATTTCTGAATGTCCACTGTAAAATTCTCATGTTCATTCTTGCAAAGGGTACCATATGGATGGAAGAGGCCATCAGGCATAGTATCTTGAGAACATCTGCTGTTGTAGGTCATGGATTCTGTAACAGCTTTGAGACTTCACTTACAATGGAGGATATTCTGTCTGACAGTAACTCTGCTTTCTGATTGACAGCATCTAACTGGTAGTCAATAAATGTCAGGATTTGTGATGTATCCCGTTAAGATTTGGTCACACCGACCATGATCCCCAAAGATAGATACTTTCTGAGTAAGCAATATCTTGCCAATAGGAGTATCTCCATAGTAGGAGGCTGCTATGAGCCAGTTATTTAGGTATGGAAAATTTGTATTCTGAGTAGTAGCATGTGAGCCATGATGGATGACATACACTTGGTAAACACCCAGAAGGCTGTGGTGAGTCCAAAAGGCATGGCTCAAAACTGAGAGTGACTGGTTCCCACCTGGAAGGTCAGGAATCTCCCTGGTGTCTAGGCTATTTGGATGTGCACGTATTCATCTTGGAGATCCAAAGAGCACATCCCATCTCCTGCCTGCAGGCCTGGCAGTACAGACTGCACATAGACCACCCAGAATGTCTCCTTCTTCACAAACTCGTTAATTTGACTTAGGCTGAGAATTGATTTGAGGTCCTTTGTCTTTCTGAACACTAAGAAAAACATGGAGTAAAGTCTGGACCCTCATGTGTACGGTGGGACCTCTTGGATGGCTCTTTTTAGTATAAGGTTTTGATTTCCTTCAAGGCTACCTCCCTTGGTGGGGTGGAACTGTCATGGGATGCAAGTGAATGCGTTTGAACATTTTCAAAAAGGGAATAGAGAGTAACCTCTAAATATAAGCTTCCTAATCCACTTGCCTGACGTAATGACAAACAACTCTGGTAGGTGTAAAGGAAGGCATTCCCTCACAGCCTCCAGAGCAGGACAGTCAGGAAACTTTTAGGACTCATACTGACAGGATCCTCAAAAAGATTCACTAAATTCCTGATGATTGTGACCACATCTAAATCTAGGAGACTGACTACACTGGAACTCCCTTCTGCCATGTGAACCCCTATCATACTATTGCCTCTTCTGTGGCTGTTGGAAGTTGTGGAACCATAAGTTTTCAGTGTCTTTTTTGATGATTACTTTGAAAGGTCCTCTGAGGGTTCCAAAAACATTACCCTAAAAGCTGTGAGTGTTTTGCCTTCCTGCTTACGTTGCAGCAATTTCTCCTTCACTTTTTGCCCAAACAAGATGATGCCATGAAAAGTATTGATGACTGCCACCTTGAAGTGATCCTTGAAATCCACAAAGCACACCCAGGCTTGTCTCTTCATTGCCAAGTGAGAGCCCACCACTCTAGCTGAACCCATCTATCGCTTTATGAATCAAACACATGGTCACCTGGGAGATAGACCTCACTGCTGCCACTTGAGTTTCCTGATGTGTCCTCAAGTCACCTGCTGGCAAATGTTTCAGTGTAACATCGTCTTTGCCAAATCCTTCTGAAATCTGATCATGTGCACCATGTAATTCAAGACTCTAACCAAGAAGGTACTGGATGCATACACTTGCTTCCCCAGTTTATCCATCACCCTGGACTCTTTATTCAGGGGATGAACAGCTTGGGAATCATCTGGGATGTTTTATTTTGAAGGCAGTAGCCACCACTATGGGGTCCACAAGAGGTATTTTGCTTCACTGCTGTCTATGTTTGAGGGTCTGCAGCCCTCTATCAAGTTTACATGGTATTGACTCTTCTACCTCCATTTCTTTCCAGCTTTTACCGCATGCTGTGTGCTCTAATTTGTCTGATGATGGCACTTTCCAGGATGCTGGAGAGAGAGGACTTGTAGACCTCCTGCAAAATCTCTTCCTCTAAGGAGGGTGAGTATGTGGGCCGGAATTCCCTCTGTTTTGGCATCTCCAGGATTGTGCCAAATGTGGTCTTCTGGAGAGGACTATGGTGAAACCTTCCCTTTATTGAGATCTGCATACAGCAAGGGAGACTCCAAAGGGGAGTCAATGTGCTTACTCTTCCACACTCTCTTCTTGTGAGGACTAGGAGGAAAGTTATCAGAAATGTCCTGAGAAGAAAGCTCCCCAGATCTTAGCAATGTGGGCATGGGTTCCTCTGATCTGTTGGAGCATACAAGATGAGCGGTCAAAGGCTCCAACTTCAGCAGTACTTCTGGGTGGAATAGGTGGAAGCTGCATAAGTCCTAACCAAGATCCTACTTCAGGTCTCCTCTGAGTCACCTGTTCTACTGAAGTATGCAAGGCCATACCACTCATCACCAAGATGGTTAGCATCAGCTCCAAGGAAACAACATAGACACTGTCAGGGCTGGAGGCTTCACTGCCAAAGTAACCCAAGAGACTTTCAGTACTGAGGGGTTGAGCATCAACTGCTCCAACACCAGCAATGGCCTCAACAATACTGTGACTGTTGTCAACACCAGAGGTTTGAAACAGAGCCCCTCAGCCATAATGGCTCCCGAAGTCGACATGGTCAGCACCGAAGAAAACACCAATGCCAAGGACATCGGCGAAGAAGAAACATCATCTGCTGACATCAGAAGAACTAGTGCAGGCACAGTGTTAACGCCATCATTACTGGTGCCACAACAGGACACAGAGGAGGAATAACTCAAAGATTAGATGACTGAACTTCTGGAACAACTGGAGGAAATATAAGGGCAGAGATGACACCATACTGAAGTGGGGCCTTCATGAAGGCTGACATAATTGACATAACATACTCCCAATCCAAAGGGGTAGGGATCCTAAGAGTCCTAGGGAACATGATTGTTCAAAGGATTATTCTTTTGATGGAAAGCAGCGTGGTAGAGTTATCAGTGAAAGACACTTCACGTTAACAGGAAGTGCTGCACTTTCTCCCCTGTTGTGCGACCCTGGAGTTGGTTTATACAAGTGTGGGGGGGGGGTGCAAAAAAAGGCTTTAAAATGTGTCTCTTGAAAGTGGTTTTCAGTGATTGACATTTGTGTACTAGTCTGTCAAAAAATAATCCTTTGGCAAATAATCATGAATCTGGCACCTGTAGGGGTGCAAAGAAGAAGCACATGCAAGTCTAGACGTCACAAATCTGGACAATTCTTGCTCCAATGAAAAACATCCAGTTCTTCTACCTGGTGCCAAGGGTCTATATTAGATCAACGAACGATTAAATGTTCGAATCTGTAAAGGTCGACCTTTACAGATCGAACATTTAATCATTCAAAAATGTTTAAAAATAAAAAAGAAAAACGAAGTGACAAAACCAAAACCAGGGTAAGCAGGGGCAAGCCCCTGCACTCTCAAGATCCCTACTTAAATATACCAACTCCAAGATCGCGCTACAGTGTAGGAAGGGGAAATTTCCCGTTTCTGCAATGTAGTGCACTGATGTGCGATCTCGGAATTGGTATATTTAAGTAGCAGGGGTGTGGGGGGTGCAGGAGGGCTTACCCCCCTGCTAAAACCCTTTTCTTTTACTTTTTTTTAATTTTTTTTTTTTTTTACATCTTCTAACGTTTAAATGTTCGATCTCTAAAGGTCCAGGTGGTATTAAAGGTGGTACCATATGATTCCTGATAGATAAGGGATGAAGACCTGGCTAGGGTTCCACTGACGAGGATCCTGGTCAAGCAGGTGATGAGGAAACCCTTGTCACTTTTAGAGGTGTTATCTTCTCAAGAATAGGGGCATCAGCTTCCTCAGCTCTTTCCTTCTTCTTTTCTGACCTGGAGGACTTGGAAAAAGTTTTATCCTAATATGTGGATGGAGATCTCTCTCTTCCTGGTACTTCTGAGCAAAGTATCCCATTCAGTAATGTGTTTCTATATAATTTCAGGTTAAAAACTAAACAGGTGGAAAATATCTTATTTGGAAGTGAGTTGTCTTCATGATACAATAATAAAAGTACATGATGATCCTCACATAAGTACAGTGCATTAAATTACAGGACTTAACAACATCAGTACTTACTTGAAGGATAACCCAGTGTCCTCCTTTGGAAGCTTTAACTAAAGATTTTTCAGCAACCTCTTCCTGTCCTTGTCCTAAAGAGACATTGTGAAACTTTCCTGAATCAATCGTAAATCCTAGTTTCTTGCCTAAAACAAAAACAGTTGCATATCAGAAAATAGCAGCTCTGAAACACTGAACTAACCAATGTAATGTCAGCTTAGAAAATATTTTAGTTTAAAAGATATTTGCTGTTAAAAACATGCAATGAAAATGATGCACTTAGCTACAAAAGTGAATGAATTTCCTAAATTATCTTGGTTATATAATGACAAATTCTAGATGGTACATTAAATTTCAGAGCACTGAGAAGCACATGCAATTAGAATCCAATTTTTGCTAGTTCTGCCCCTATAGCTTCTTAACTGTGCAATGTATCTTGATTTATCTATGCTACTGACTTATATTATTCCCATAGGAATAAGTGCAGGGCAAACCCCAGAAACAAACCCACACAGTGGAACCATACTATCAAAAAGCTTTATAATAAGCTTTATAATAAAAGGAAAAGAATTTTGACCAAAAGTAAGTAGAGTAATCCTCAGAATGTTAGAGCCCTTGTCACTGATATAAAACAATTCATGAGCTTAATAAAATCCACCAATGCCAAGTTTGAGGCTAAAATAGCTACCCAAGCCAAAGACAATCACAAGGCATTTTGTAGTTACATTCATAATTCCAAAAGCACAACGCTGCAATGCACTGGGCTGACTGTTAACAACGAAGATGTAGTGAATCTACTGGCCAAAAGATGCAGCTACAACTTTACCCCTCTCTCCCTTCTGCCTGTTGCTCAACATGTACCTGAAACTGGCTCATCTCTAGCTATCACATAAGATCAAGTTCTTATCAAAGGCTAAAAATATTGCATCAATGGGTCATATCCCTGGATGCATCTTAAATAACATAAAGCACGATCTAGCCACACCCCTAACAACACTGTTCAATCTCAGCCTCCCTAAAGGTTTTGCACCAAGTGAATGGAGAACAGCTACAGCCATTCCACAGACACAGCCAATTACAGACCCATAAGTGTGACCAGCTTCATATGCAAAACCAAGGAAAGACTTATAATGGAATTAATCAATCAGGACATAGGGTCCCTCAAATACTAGACCCGTCTCAAGTCTTGATTTGTCAAGGGCAGGTCATGCTTATCCAAACTGGTGGATTTTTTGAAAAGGTCACCAAAGCAATGGATGAAGGCAAAAAGGTACAGACAGCATACCTAGACCTAGCCAACACTTTTGACACAATGCCCCACTCAGGCATAGTAGAAAAGCTAAATAAACTGAGAAAAAAAACCTTTGTCACCCAGTGGAATGTCAATTGGCTCACAGATGAGATGCAGATGATCAAAACTGTGGAACTCATCTCCACAAAGAGACCAGTCATCAGTGGAGTCCCACAAGATTTTGTGCTGGGAACATCTCCTGTTTGGCATCTGCTTTTCTGAAGTAAAAGCCAGTACCAAAGGGCTCTGGCTAACTATGTTTGCAGATGACTGCAAACTACGGGCAGTCACTGAATCCCCAAATGGCTTATCCATCCTGGAGGAAGGTTTTTCGCAAATAACTTGTAAAAATCATGATCTGAAACTAAATGCCAAAAAATGCATTATTGCATCCTTTGGGAAGTCATCTACTCCAAGGAACTACCACACTGACAACATGCCCGACAAGCTGACCCAGTTGATCAGGATTTGAGAACTTATGTGAACAGTGAACTAACTTTTAACCAGTATGAGTGGTCTGGAAATACTATATGACACCAAACATACAGGCACAGAGATTTCTGGATTTTGTAAACACAAACTCCCTGTACCAGACAGTCAATACACCAAGCAGGGATGCAACCATACTGGATCTGGTCCTCACTAATATGGAAGAGTGTTGCGCATGCCCTACTGTAATGTCTTCCCTGGTTAGGTCAGACCACAAAATGGTCTAATTCAAGAACTACTCTAAGGCTAACCTCCTGTTATTAAGTGATATCCTGGCAAAATTTCAAACCCCCCTAAACCCTGAGAACACTGTTGTTTATGCAGAACTGTTCAAAGAAACCCTGTACAAGCATGTTAACAGCTGCATAGAAACAGCTGTACCCACTAGGAAGAATTACAGAACTAGCTCAAAAAACAAGCCACCTTGGTGGAATCACAAAATCAATAGGTTGTATAACAGGAGGAGGAAAATGATGGCAAAAATTAGGAGCAGGATAAAGGCACTGTCATCAAACTAAACAACTCAGAAGGGAAATAAAGTCTACTGAATCCAAATTTGTGGTAAGTTTGGCCTCCCAGGCCAAGGACAACCACAAAGCACTCTTTAGCCATGTCCACAACCTCAAAGGAAATACACAATTGTGTGCAGAGCTCACTGTAAATGGAGCCACATATAATGAGCCAGAAGATACAGCAAACCTCCTGGCTGATATATTCAGCTCCAACTTTACCCTTCTCTCCCCTTCAACCTTCCCTCAGGAAATACCATCAAATATAACTCCCCCTATTATCACTAGGAAACAGATCCTGAATGCTCTGTCTAAGACCAAGAACACTAAATCAATGAGCCCACACAATATCCCAGGATGCCTTCTAAATAGAATTAAAGATGACCTATCAGGGCCTCTGGAATTACTATTTAACTGCAGCCTCAAAACAGGCATTATGCCTCATGAATGGAGAACAGTAACAGTCATCAGTCATCCCTCTGCACAAAGGTGGGCCAACTACAGACCCATAAGTCTCACTAGTCCTATATGTAAAACCATGGAAAGAATTATCATGGAAATGATCAAAATAGATATAGTAAACCTCCAGACACTGGACCCAACCCAGTTTGATTTTGTCAAGGGCAGATCATGCCTGCTCAACCTGGTGGACCTCTTTGAGAAGGTAAACAAAGCAATGGATGAGTGAAAAATGGTTTACACTGCCTACCTTGATCTGGCCAATGCATATAACACGATACCCCACTTGGGCGCTGTTGACAAACGCAAGAGGTTAGTTACAAACTAGTATGTCACCTGCTGAATAGCCAACTCACAAACAGGACCCAGGAAGTTAGAATTGGGGAGTCCACCTCTACAAAGAGCCAGTCACAAGTGGAGTTCCTCAGAGGCCAGTCCTTGGACCACTCCTTTTTGGCATTTATTTCTCTGAAGTCAAGGCCAATGTCAGTGGTGTCTGGCTGACTAAATTTGCAGATGACTGCAAATTAGGAGCTGTCACTGAATCCCACACTGACACAAATGTTTTTCAGTACAGGCTGACACAGATAAACAAAAATACCAAGAAATGCAAATGCATAATCGTATCCTTTGGGAAGTCATCCACCCCTAGTAAATATCATATAGAAAACATACCCCTTAGACTTGACCCAGTAGTTAGGGACTTAGGGACACTCCCAGATAGTAATCTAGCCTTTGACCATCATGTGTCTACAGTAGTGAGGAAATCATTCTATGTTGATCAACTTATAAACAAAGCTATAGCATACAAGTCCAAGGAATTCATTGTTCCACTGTATTCGGCATTCATCAGACATATCATTGAGCACAATGCCCCCTGTGGTATGTACCTAATCAGGCATATCCAACAATTGGAATGTCCACAGAGGTTCCTCACTAAAAGATTGCAGGGCGTAAGTAAAATATCCTATGCAGACCTCTTCAAGCCTCTATCCTTGTATTATGTCTCCTACAGGCTTCTAAGGGGAGATCTATGTCTGGCATACAGGGCATTGTCAGATCCCACGCTGATGGACCTCCTGCATATCCACTAAACAAGCAGCTCCAGAATTACCCATTCTAAAAACTTAAACCTTGCCTATGATATAAATAAGACCTGTTGAAGAGACAGGTATGTATCCAAGAAACGATTCCGTCTATGGAATAGGCTCCCCATCCATATGAAGCACGGTTCCTCCCTAATCCAATTCAAGTGCAACTCGGACAACTGGATGGGGAACAGGAAATTCATCCCTGGTTTGGCACCTATATCTCTAATAGACACAGGCAACCTGTAAATGTTTCATCTCCCAGGCCGCCTGCTTGAAAATGTTTCATCTTCCAAATCCCTGCTTACACTTATCAAGGGTACCAGAACTTGTCAGAGATTTGGGATGCATGGCTAGGCTTAAAAAGGCCCTTGTGGTCATTAGACTAGTAAACACCTATGAACTTATGAGTCCATTGTTGTAAGAAAGCCTTTCTGTATTGCACAGCTTATAAACAAAGGGACTGTGTATACATCTAGGGATGCCATTATTCCCCTTTACTCAGCCCACATTAGGCCAATCAATGAATATTTCCCCCTTTGCCATGTATCGGTCCACAGAGATGCCTTACTAAAAGGATACATGGCCTAATCAACATGTCCTACATGGACCGACTCAAAGCCCTGTCACTACAATTAGTTATCCTACAAACTGCTAAGAGGTGACTTGTGACTGGCATACAAGGAGTCCTCTGACCCATTACTGATGGATTTACTGCACATCAGCAAGTCAAATGGCATCAGAAATACTCAGTCTGGAGATCTAAACTACTTTTGCAACATCAGCATAACTGTTTGGAAGGACAGGTATATTTTGCAGAGAACAACGTTGCTACAGCATAGACTCCCCCACCCACATAAAATAAAGTTTATCCTTGTCCATTTTCAAGCACAACTTAGAACAAAGGATGGAAACAGAAAATGTACTTCAGGACTGCCTAGAATACTACTATATCTTATATGCTTTAGCCCATGTATGGGTCCCCTCAAATTATCTGTGGTATGATCCTAATTATTCTTATTAGGGGTAATATAATTATCAACCATGGGATGGGTAAGGTCAATTTATAAACAAATGGGATAGGTGATTTCAATAACAAAAAGGGAAACTGGCTAGGCTTAAAATATCCAGCAAGGGCAACTAACCTAGTACTTACGTTTGAAACTATAAGCCTATGTACACTGTTTTTGTACTACCACTGTTCTTTTGGTGTTTGAATTATTTATTAACGTTTTTAAATCATATAAGGTACTGAACTTTTACTATATGTTTATTTTCTGATGCTTTATATACGATTGGAGAATCCAGAAACTTCATCAACGTAAGGAGGAAAAAATAAAATAACTGTGGGTACTACAACTGCATCTGACATACAAGTCCAGTCTTCAGAGGAGCACTACAGAAAACTGCAACTGTGTTTTGTGGCATGTGACACTAAAATGAAAGGGCGGATAGCAGCCATAATTATTTAAGTTTGTGGAACTAAAACCTACAGTTTAAACAAATGCCTCCTGACTTGAACAACCCAGTTAAAAAAACTCACATGTAACTACAAGTTTAAAGAAAATCACTTTAATCATAACGTTACTAAAACACTACAGAGATACACATTTCTGTTTTGTATTAGAAACCGTACTAAATAAGACAGTATTATGTGACTGATTTAAGAAAATGCTGTAATTATGGGAAGCATTTACAGCCAAGATTAATTGAAGTTATTGTATGTATATTAAAAGATGAATGCATATAAATGATTAGTATCAGAAAATAAGTTAACATCTGAAAATGTCTATATTTCTGTTTTACCAACACAGGGAACAAATAAAAATCAGAAAGTTTTGCAAGTCAAGCATTTGTCAATAATGTAGAAGCGTACAAGAACAAAATGTCAAAGTGTTTATTCCCAAGAGTATTGAAAGCAGCAAATATAATACATGTTATAGGTGACTTGACGAACAGCACCTGCTTCTCAGAGTAAAGTTATGCAAGAAAATTTCACAGTTGTGTTAGAATGGATCCATAACAAGAGCCTCCAAAGATAAGAAAAATAAACATATTTTAACAAAGCTCATGTTAGTAGAGCTGAAAGAAAGTTTGGTATTGATTGCTTATATGTAATGTTTCTGTTGAAAAAGAAAATATTTATTTTTACAGAGCAAGGACAGTTTGAAAATGCAAAACCTTAAACCATTTTCAGTGCAAACAAAAATAAAAGAGAAGCTTATAGGCTCTGAAGTTGTGAAAGGAAATAGCGTTGTTGATGTGTCTTTCGGCTTTTCCCGGTTAGGGGTCGCCACAGCGGAACTCTGGTCAGCTAATGATTGGCAGTAGATTTTTACGTGCCGAGTTGCCAGCTCTGATGCACAACCTTCAACTAAGGTACACCCATTCATGCATGTCTCCACATAGACAACGCTCTAGCTGAGAATCGAACAGAACAACGTCTTACTATTAGGCGACAACGCTACTGCAAAGGAAATAGCGTGCCTGTAACAAATTAAATAAAATACAATGACATAAGTAATACTGTTTTACACTCAAATTCTGTTATAGTGAAAACATGTACAGGGGAACATAAAAATATTTGGAGTTGCTAATGTTAATATTGCTTGTAAGAAATAAAAAAGGAAGTATTTCTTTGAAAAATAGTTAGATGTACCTATCAAAACTTGCTGTGTAGATGTTGACTGAATAAAATTCAGTTAAACTTGTGAAAAACAAAACATATCAACTCTGAACAGGAAGCAATAGGTTCATAAGTTCATAGGTAGGTACTAGGCTATCGGCCCAAGGGCCTACGTAAGCCTAGCCAGCAAGGTACCATAGCTTACGCCACCCAAGAAAGTTATTTTCCTGTGCCACTGTCCAGCAGAGACACAGAAGTGATCCCCGGGGTGTATTTCCTATTCCCCATCCACTCATCAAGATTTTTCTTGAAGAGTGCTAATGAAGAACTTTGCTTGACATAGATGGGTAGCTTGTTCCAGAGTATAGGAAGTCTCTGGGACAGGAATCTATCCCTCCACCATGTCCTGTTTATTGTGGTGACAAGGTTTAGGTCCCTAGAGCGTGTAGCTTGGAGGGATTGGGATTTCTTTAGGTGTAGCATGTCCAACAGCTCTGGGTTTGACATAGCTTTATATGTTAGGCAGAGATCACCTCGGAGTAGGTGATATGCTACAGAGTAAAGCTGGAGTTTTTTTGAGGCGGTCAGTGTAGGGCATTTGTTTGAAGCCAGTAATCCTCTTTGTGAGGTACTTCTGTGGCCTTTCCAGCTGCTGCAGATGGAAAAAAAACAGTGCTGACTGAACAATTAATGCATTTAGAGAATACATGGGCATGGTTAATGAAATCATAGCTGGTATCCAGGTTCCAGCAGAAAGTAAACCCACAACAAGTGTCTAATCCAGAGCAGTCCATAAGCAAAAGCTGATGCACCAAGTAGATCACCTACTCAAGAAAAGCCAAAAAACTTGGGACAAGCTGATCAGGTATTGGTAGCTGGCATGGCATGAACAACGTACTAAACAAATTAAATCACATCATACAACCTCAATTACTACTCAAAGGCCACATCAACTCTCCTTATCCCGGTGACAAGTCACACAACAACTCACGTTACACCTAGAACCAAACTCCACAGCACTTCACATACATTCGCCTCTCAGGCAACTACTCATTGGCAGGCTCTCTCCATTCAAGACTTATTCCACATACAGAATGCAAATCAAAAAGCACCTCTTCATCCAAAACAAATGCTGCTGCTTCAACATAGGAATATCAGTGTATGAAATGTGTACTGAACTTCATGCTGCTTTAAGATGGAGTCAAGCTGAGCAACTATACAAGTTACTCAAGGGCATTATCAGTAAACTGAAGGTAGGTTGGGCAACAATTATCCAGGACATCAGAATCTGAAGAAGAGTAAGTGTCCATTCTAATAAAGGTGGAAAGATCCCAATGACAAAGAAGTGCTGATCTGATAAGTAATTAGACCAACATCAAATCAGGCAATAACCACTTGATCTAGACATAGGTCTAATCCACAGGTGGACGTGAGTTCACAGCAATCAATGAAATGAAATTGAGACCAATGCCAAGAAACACGTCATGGCAAACACTGCAGGCATCGCCTGAATTTATCAGCTGCAAGTAATCAACTGGTCACGTCACCTTCTTCAGATGAAAAAGTTGTATAGGTATCCTGTTGACCACAACAAACAGTGTAGCCAGTCAACTGGTTGCAGGAGTAATCTCTTTAGACATGAAACCACCTTTTTCACATGAGCTCCTAGCTTGAGAAAAAGCATAATAGTCTCCAAGCCAAAGCTTAACACCAGAAAGATCAGTATGCTGCTATTTATGCTCAGGTCTACACCAGGTTTTAAAAAGTTCATGGAGTTAGACATCAAAAAAAGGCTATTGTGGGACATCATCATCGTACAGGAATACCACAGTGGGTTCTCATGCTCTGTCAGTCAAGCATAGCATATAATTTTATACTGACAAAATGCTTCTGCAAGAGGCTGCATCTCTCTCATTTAAGGGATTTGCTACCAACTCCTTCTCCCTAAAAGGCTATCTTCAAGGCTGTATAACTTTGGAGTAAAAATATCTAACATTGTAGTCAGTAAAACCACAAAAATGCAGCATGCTTACATAATTACAATTTGATGAAATCACTCATCAGCAGTATTTAAGTTCAATAAAACAGGATCAACTCATCAAATCTTAATAAAATGAGACCTAATGAATCATTGGGTAACCATCACAGCCTTACTGTAGCTCAAAAGAATTTCACCTAGGCTGCTAGTACTGAATATCAAAATGAATCAGTGGTGAACAGGAATCACATGCTCAACAATTACAGCACTTAAGTGCCTACATTCCACCAATTTGAATTAGTGGGCTGTAAATGGGGAAGGGTAATTGCAAATCAAACCAGTTGAAGATGAAAAAAAACTTCTCCAAAGCTGATTACAGCCTCCTGAGGGATGGTATAAACAGATTCACAGCCTCCTCCCCCTCTGTAGAAACTGGCACCAGTATCCAAAATTATACCAAATTACTATACAAATATTTATACAGATGCATGGAATCAGGAATATCTGACAGGACTAAATCATCCTCCGCAAGGAAAAGTAAACCTGTCTGGTGGACATCTGCAATAAATAAACTCTATAACAAAAGAAAAACAATGCTGTCCTGGACCAAGAAGGAGCAGGTGCCCAATTGGAAGCAATCTCTCCTTAGTCTAAACAAGCCAATAAGAGCACTAGTGAAATCCTCCAAAGCAAACTTCGAGTGCAAATTGGCCATATCTACTAGACACAATCATAAGGCCTTCTTCACATATGTCCGTAATCACAAAGGTAGCACCCAGATCTGTTCAGAACTGGTGGTCAAGGACACCACATATACAAATGCTGTAGATATAGCAAACTTGCTGGTTGACAGATTCAGTGAAAATTTTACCCCTCTGCCCCCCCCCCCATCAGTAAATCAGGACATTCCCAGTACCTGCCCCCTTCCCCTTATATCTAGGGATCAGGTCATCACTGCTCTCTTAAAGGCAAAAAAATATAGCCTCCATGGGACCTGATAACATCCCAGGGTGCAACCTACATGAACTCAGGCAGGAACCTGCAGCACCATTAGGCACCCTATTCAAGCAAAGCCTGAGTACCGGTTTTGTCCCAGCTGAGTGGAGGACAGCCACTGTCATCCCTTTACACAAAGGTGGAGCGTCCACTGATGTGGAAAATTATAGACCCATCAGCCTAACTAGGCTGATCTGTAAGGCCATGGAACGGATTATCATGGACCTCATTAACAAGGACATTGGCAACTTCTAAACAAACGATCCCACACAGTTTGGCTTCATCAAGAGGAGGTCATGTCTGTTACATTTGTTCGACATTTTATTAGACAATCACCAAAGCCATGGATAAGAGGAAGACAGTGCACACCACTTACCTTGACCTGGCCAATGCCTTCGACACTATTCCCCACTCGGGCATAATAGATAAACTCTCTCAACTAGGCATCAATCCGTATGTTACCAGATGGGTAGCCAACTGGCTCACTGAGAGAACCCACCTAGTCAAAATAGGGGAAGCCACCTTAAGTAGTAGACTCGTATCAAGTGGCATACCCCAGGGTTCGGTCTTGGGGCCTCTGTTATTTGGGATATACTTTTCTGAGGTACAGGCCAAAACCAGTGGGCTATGGCTGATCATGTTTGCAGATGACCGAAAGATAGGAGCTGTCATCTATTCCCCTAGTGACGTGGACATCCTCCAAGAGGGTCTCACCCAAACAAATGACTGGTGCCAGAAACATGGCCTAAAGTTGAATACAAAAAATGCATCATCATCCCCTTTGGGGAGAAAGATGTCCCCACAAATTATCACATTAATAACAATGTTCTAAGCATACAGTGAGTCGTGAGGGATTTGGGCACCCAGATTGATAGCAACCTGACTTTTGACCACCATGCTGCTTTCATTGTTCAGAAAGCTTTCTACATGACCCACCTCATAAGTAAGGGTATCTCATTCAGGGACAAGGAGGTCATAACATCCCTGTATTCTTCCCTTATATGGCCCATTATTGAGTACAATGCCCCATTCGGCATGTACCTCGCAAAGCACATGCAGCAGCTGGAGAGACCACAGAGGTTTCTCACCAGGAGAAACCAGGGCCTCAAAAATCTATCATATACAGATAAGCTAAAAGCCCTATCCCTCTACCCTGTTTCATACAGACTCCTCAGAGGTGACCTCTGTCTGGCATACAAGGTAATGTCGGACCCCGACTTGATGGGACTGCTGCATATCCTCAAGTCATGCTCCACTCGAGTAATCCATACACACGGCCTCAACCTGGTCTGTAACATCAACTGGAGTTGCTGGTGGGACAGATTTGTGTCCCAGAGACTCCCGTCTATGTAATAGATTCCTTCTCCACGTCAAACAGTGTACCTCTTTACCCCTTTTTAAGTGCAATATGGATAACTGGATCTTCTTCTTTCGGCTTTTTCCCGGTTAGGGGTCACCACAGCGGAACACCTGTCCAGTCATGATTGGCAGTGGAGTTTTACAGTGTCGAGTTGACAGCCCGGCACCCAACCTTCCACAGAAGGCACACACACGCACACACTCACACCTAGGGCCAGTTTAGAGTGTCCAATCCACCTACAGCATGTCTTTGGGATGTGGGAGGAAACCAGAGTACCCGGAGGAAACCCACGCGACCACAGGGAGGACATGCAGACTCCGCACAGAAGGCACCCCAGCCAAGGATCGAACCAGAGAACCTCTTGCTGTGAGGCGACAACACTAACCGCTGCACCAACGTGGCCGCCCTCAATATGGATAACTGGATAGGAAATAGAAAATACATCCCTGGGATTCCACCCATGTCCCTGTTGGACAGGGGCATCAGGTGCTGATTTGTCTATGCATGGGCTAAACTCTTGGCTAGGCTCATAAGGGCCTCAGGGCCAATAGCCTAGTAACTTCTTATGATCCTATGAGAGTACATGGCTGGCTACTCTACCAGTTCCAATGGCTCCATACCCAGATAGAACACCAAGGCAAGTCCAAGATATGTCCTAAATGACAGGTTACAATGATAAAAACCAGAGTGAAGCTGAACACTCATAATATGAATGAATTCACAAGCCAGGCAATGGACTCCTTATCAACCCAGATCATGAAGTTGCCTAAACCAGCCTGGCAGGGAACCCCAGCACTGACACAGTGATGAGGTTTACCGAATCTTGAAGGTTTCCCTATGAGTGGGCGAAGAATATAAGAGAAATCTGCATTTTCCTCCTGCACTGAGGACATTCTCCAAGGAGCTGCTGTTCCTGCTGAACTCATGGCTCAGGTATACCGTATGATAATGATGTTGTTTAGTCAAATCTGTTTTTTTTTTTTTTTTTGTGACTTCAACGACTTAGCATGACAAGCCATTTAGTGAAGAACTGCTTCTTTAAGCTTTCAGATTCATCTTCACCAGCACAGTAATACTGCCCATTTACCACAGCCTCTGCCGTCCTCATTTTCTTTTCCCTTGGATCTCTGCCAGCATCAGTTTCTTCTCTATTGAATCATGTCTTTACATTATGTGGCAAAAATATCTAAGTTTTAGTTTTACTATCAAGGTTTCTAGTGAACAGTCTAGATTTATTTCTTTAAGTACTGACCAGTTCAATCTTCCAGCAGTCCATGGAATTTGCAAAAGTTTTCTCCAGAGCTCTAGTTCAAAAGCATCAGTTTTTTTTTGATGCACAACCTTACTTATAGTCCAGCTTTCACAGCCATGTGTTACTACTGGGGAAAACATCATTTTGACTAACTATATGGACCTTTGTTGACATTGTGATGTCTTACTTTGCTCTTTAAAATATTATTAAGATTTGCTATAGCTTTCCTTCCAAAAAACAGGCATCCCTTCATTTCATGGTTGCAATAACCATCTGCAGAGGTATTTCAGCTCAGGAATGTAAAAGCTGTCATTGCCTGCAAAGAATGGATATGGCTAGATGACAACATTTTGTAATACTTTTGTCTTCATCAATATGATTTTCAACTCTTCCTCACTTTCAGCCATTAGAGTGTTATCATTTGCATACCTAGCATTAATATTTCTCCCAGCAATTTTTATTCCAGGGTTTGATTTGTCTGACCTAGCATGGTTAACTCAGCATATAAGTTGAATAAGTAGGATGACAATATACAACCTTTTCTTACTCCTTTCCCAGTCATGAACTAATCAAGTCATTTCATATTCAGTTCTAACAGTTGTTCTGCATACACAGCCATCATGATGCATATAAGGTGATCCAGTATGGCAAGTGATTAGTGAAATGAAAGTCTGTTAGGGTCCACAAAAACAACAGCTTTAGAGTAGACAAGAAAGCATAAATAAACATTATTCAGGAAATCCCTAGCTTTCTTTACTATCCAGCAGATGTTGGCAAACTTGCTGTTTGGTGCCTCTGCCCCTTCTAAATCTATCTTGTGCAGCTGGTAGTTCTCAGCCTATATACTGCTGAAGTCTAGCTTGCAGGATCTTGAGCATTACCTTGCTAGCATATGAAACAAGCATACCCATTTGATAATTTCAGCATTCTCTAGCATTGCCCTTCTTTGGGATTTGAAGGAAAAATGACTTTTCCCAGTCAGCTGGTCACTTCCATGTTTTCACATTTATTATCAAATTCCAAACACTGTAACAGTATAATTTTGCATACCTTACCCTTCAATTTAGTCTTTCCTAAGGCAGTAAATAAAAGAAGATCCAAAGGACACTATAGCTACAAAGGAACCCACCTTGTAGACAAATCTGACATTATTATGAGTTCTCTGATGGGAATTAATGGAATCCAGTTGCTGAAATTTATCCAGTATGTTCAGTTACAGACCTTGCTTCTTGGCCCAACACATAAGTGCATTACTTCGGCCCTAGTGTTTGTTCCTGGATTATACCCAGTAACTAGAACAAGAACTGGACTCCCAAAAGTGGCTCTAACCACACTAGTTCGTCTCTAATGTCACAGCTTGTGCCACCTCTGGTATGACAATCAAGGAATACAAAAGTCACTGAAAAAAAGCTTTAAAGTACATAAAAGGCTAGACACCAGGATGAGATCTGTGGTATAATATGTATAATCCTGACCAAAGACCATACTTATAAAAAGCAGTAAATGAAAATAAAACAGTTAGCAGACAGTTTTTTTTTCTTTTAACAAGAATCATCTTTATTAAATTATCATGAATGACATAGGCAATCTTACTTGTATATAAACGAAAATAAACCAAAGTGACACAATCTTTGTTGCAAACATTATACATTATAAACTGTGCTGACCCAAGTTACAAACTTTATACATCACTTTTAATACATCCAGCCATTGTCAGTCAACCATTACAGACCTCATTCAAATCCTGCCTTCTTTTAAACCTCATTCCTCCTCTGCATGAATTGCTCCCACTCAGCCATTTTTTACCAAGTAATTTGCTCCTACCCTTCTCTGAAGATCCCAGTTCCAGTTGTTTTATCTCTGTTACCATCTTTGCTACTTCTAGTAATGTTGGTTTAAACTTTGATTTCCATTTTCCAGTAATTGCTTTTTTGGCAGCCATCATAATTAGGCTCAGCAATGCCTTAATAAGTTTAAGCAATTCCAATCCTGTATCATAGCTCAAAAAAATAATTTCCCTAGTTCCACCAATTTGCTCACCCAGCATCTCTGACAGAGCAGTCTGCAGGGAATCTATACATCTGTCAACTCATTATGCTCTCAAAAATATGTTCCCAGTTACCTCTTTCTTTTCCATCACAACTCCAACATTTGCTGTCTACCTGAAAAAAGTTCTTTGAAGTCTACTTAGGGTATAAAAATACCTGCATAAACACTTCCAAGCAAAGATCCCTAAATCTTCTAGATTTTGTTGCATAGTTGGGAGACTCTATATCTGATGCCGCGGTGGTATGGCGGTAGCGTTGTTACCTCACAGCAAGAGGTTCTCCAGTTCCATTCTCGGCTGGGCTTGGGAGTGCCTTCTGTGTGGAGTCTGCATGTCCTCCCCATGGTTGGGTAGCATTCGAAAGACATGTGTGCGTAAATGGGTGTGCCTTCGTTGAAGGTTGGGCGTTGAGCTGGCACCTAGGCGTTTCGTAAAAATCTACTGCCAATCATTAGCAGACCGGCGTTCCACTGTGGTGACCCCTTACCGGGAAAAGCCGAAAGACAAACAACAACATTTGGGAGACTATAAATATATATATATATATATATATATATATATATATATAGATATAGATATAGATATATATATATATCTATATATATATATATCCTTCCATTGTTTCTTTGTGAATTGCATGAATTGCGTATCCAATCTCTCTTCCCAATCCTTCCTAACCTCCTCTGACTGATTCTTATAGTTATCATGCAATATTTTATAAGTTCTACTAATTATTTCTTTTGTAACAGCAACTTATGTTCTAAATTCTATTAAAAATTCTACCAGTGCTGTTCTTTCATTTAAGGCCCCCGATTTCTTTCTCTTTGCCTATAATCTGATATCAATCCTTGATAGGGAAGGCAATCTCTAACCTGCAGTCCAAATAAGTAATTGGCGTCTTCCCATTCTATTACCTTTCCCTCTTTATTTATTTGCTCCCAATACCTTGGTTCCTTTGCCAGTTTTCTACAATATATTCCAGCCCCCTCTTGCCTATTGTCCGTATTCCTAATTGCAGTCATCTCTGTTGGCAGAATCTACTCTCTCGATTCCCATTTTGGCTTAGTTCTTAGAATACTTTCTGCTACTTTATGAATAAAATATTCTATATGATTATTGCTGTTCTCCTAAAACGTCTGCCTCCAAAATCACAGTGTCTTGAGCTTCTCCCCTGTTTTGTCATCATCTCTTTCCACTTTGAATTATAGCTTTCTGCTTGTGCTATGTATAGGAGCCTTACATATGTTGATCTGAAATACCCCTTCGACTCAGGTAATACCAATCCACCCTGTTCTGCTGGAAGAATAAGCTTACCCCATTTGACTCTTGCCACAATGCCAAGATAAAAAAAATCCTTCAGCTCTTTATTAATTGCTATCCACAACTTCTTCTCTGGTTGATAAAAACATGCCTCACCTGTGTATAAGACTAAAGGGACTAAAATATTTTAACTGCTTGTATCTTACTACTGATATCCATACAACAGAGCTTCCATTTCCTCAGTTTTTCTATTATCTTTTGTTTAGTCTCTTCCCACATATACTTAGCTGCCACATTGGAATAATGTTTAATCCATACTCTTAAATACTTCATTTTATCATGTCCCCATAAGTATGGGTATTGCTGAACCAATTTGTATGTGGGTACATAATTTGCCGCTATTGCTTTTGTTTTATTTTCATTAATTCTGTATCCCAAAAAGGTTTGAACCTGTCTCAATATGTTCAACAGCACTGTAATGTCACTTTCTGGTTTTGTCAAGTATATAATAATGTCATTTACAAATAGAGCCAGCTTTTATTGACTACCATACTAATTATATTCTTGAATTTTTGAGTCTCTTATTTTCTTTGCCAATGGTTCTAATTATAACACAAATAACAAAGGGGAGAGAGGACGCGTTTATATCACGCTATTGAAAGATGAAAATAGCGAACGCTATTTCATCGTACCTAAAATATCTAAACCACATAATAATGAACATTCAGAACAGCGAATTTTTTCCTTGGGAAAAAAATTGCTATTCCAAAACACATACACACAACACAAGCACACCTAAAAAACATCAATCCACAAACATACACTTATAATCCTACAACTAACTCTACACTAAACTGTACATACACTACTATCTATCCACTTACCTTAACCCAAACCCTAACCCTAACTCACTTAACCCGCCCCTAACCCTAATTCACCTAACCTGTGCCCTAACCCTAACTCATCTAACCTGTGCCCTAACCCTAACTCACCTGACCCGCGCCCTAATCCTAACGACCACACAATCGCACACTTACCTGAACCTGACCCATAAATTTCCTCCACAGCGCTGAAAATAGCAAAGCCACAGAACCAACCAACCAAATTCTTTCCCTAGGAAAGAATTCAGTGTTCTGCATCTTCGCTATTTTAGCTTTCACTCAAAATGGGTCAATATTAGAACATTCGAAGTTTTAAAACTTCGATGTTCTGATATAGACCCAGAGAGGACACCCCTTCCTGGTTCCTCTGCTCAAGCAGAGATTATCAGAGAGGACCCCACCTACTTTAATTTTTGCCATCCATCCCTCATATATCCTTCTAATCAATCTTATATTTTATCAGGGAATGCAAATGCTTCAATTGCTCTGCTCATAAAGTCCCAGCTTACTCTGTCAAATGCTTTTTCATAGTTTCATAGTTTAGTACTAGGCTATCTGCCCTGGGGCATTTATAAGCCTAGCCATATTGATGTGGCTTTTGCCACCCCATGTAATGGTACAAAAGTGTACAGAATAGATTTAGAATACTGTGCCTCTGTCTAGTAGTGACACAGTGAAGACCCCCTTACATAATAGAATTAGTTTACTGTGCCTCTGTCTAGTAGTGACACAGAGATGACCCCTGGGGTAAACCTACAATCTCCCATCCACTCGTCAAGTTTTCTCTTGAAGAGAGTTAGTGAGGGGCTCTGCCTAACATGAACTGGGATTCTGTTCCAGAGTATGGGAAGCCTCTGAGTTATGAATCTGTCCCTCCAGCATGTCCTATTCATATTTGTGCTGAGGTTTAAATCTTTAGCTCTCGTGGTTCTGATGGATTTGGATTTTTTGAGGTGGAGCATGTCCATTAATTCCTGATTGGACATGGCCTTGTACGTCAGACACAGATCACCTCTGAGTAGGCGGTATGCTACTGAATAGAGCTGGAGTTTGTTTAGTCTGGCAGCATATGACATATGTTGGAGACCCTTGATTCTCTTGGTGAGGTACTTTTGGGGTCTCTCTAGCTGTTGCAAGTGCCGGGTGAGGTACATACCAAATGGGGCATTGTACTCAATCATGGGCCTGATAAGGGAGGAGTATAGGGGTACAATGACCTCCTTTGATCTGGATGTGAATCCCTTCATGATAAGGTGGGCAAGGTAGAAAGTCTTTCTAACCACTTTGGCAATGTGGGTGTCAAATGAGAGGTCACTATCGAATTGGTCCACAGGTCTCTGATTACTTTTTCCGTACTCAGTGGGTTACTGTCTATGTGATAATTTGTGGGTACTTTGTTTTTCCCAAAGGGGATGACTATACATTTTTTGGCATTTAGTTTAAGGCCATGACTCCGGCACCAGTTGTCTGTTTCAGTGAGGCCTTTCTGTAGGATGTATGTGTCAGCTGGTGTATCGACTATGGCGCCTAGTTTGCAGTCATCTGCGAACATTGTCAGCCACAACCCTCCCATGTTTGCTTTCACATCTGAGAAATAAATGCCGAACAAGAGGGGTCCC
The DNA here is from genome assembly GCF_019279795.1 of Protopterus annectens. Taxonomy (NCBI): domain Eukaryota; kingdom Metazoa; phylum Chordata; order Ceratodontiformes; family Protopteridae; genus Protopterus; species Protopterus annectens. The sequence continues at coordinate 212,622,424 of NC_056731.1, forward strand.
AGGACAGAGCCCTGTGGGACACCACTTGTGACTGGCTTTGAGTCTGACATGGCTCCAGTGATTTTGACTTTATGGGTTCTATCCTTTAGCCAGTTTGCAACCCATCTTGTGACATATGGATTTACATTTAAGCTGTTGAGCTTGTCTATGATGCCTGAGTGGGGTATTGTGTCGAAAGCTTTAGCTAAGTCCAGGTAGGCTGTATGGACTGCTTTGCCCTCGTCAATGGCTATAGTGACTGTTTTGAAAAAGTCAACCAGGTTCAAAAGGCAGGATCTGCCCTTTACAAAGCCGAACTGGGTGGGATCAAGTGTCTGTAAGTCCCCAGTGTCTCTGTTTATGAGTTCCATAATGATTCTTTCCATAGCTTTGCAGACCAGGCTGGTTAAGCTTATGGGGCGGTAGTTACCAGGGTCTGTAGAGGTGCCTCCTTTGTGGAGTGGGACTACTGTTGCTGTACGCCAGTGTTCAGGTAATATCCTGTAGTAAGGCTACGGTTAAATAGCATTTTTATGTGCGGGTTTAGCTCCTCTTGGAGTTCACGTAGAATCCAACCTGGAATACCGTCAGGTCCCATTGATGCTGTGTTTTTAGCTTTGCTGAGGGCGGTTCTCACCTGGACATCTGAGATGACAGGGAGGTTACATTCAGCTGGGATAAGTATTTCTTCTTTTGGGGGTGAGGGAGGGGAGAAATTTGCACTGAACCTGTCTGCCAGAATGTTGGCAATATCTGTGGGTTCAGTGTATTTTTTGTCATTGTGAACTAACTCTGAACATATCTGAGAGTTTCTGCCCAGGTTTCTAACATAGCAGAAGAAGGCCTTGCAGTTATCTTTAGTGTCCATAGCGATTTTTCTCTCAAAATTGGCCTTGGATGTTTTTATGAGAGAACGTAGCTTTCTACTAGTGCTGATCAGAGATGCCTTCTCTTTATGGGATTTTGCTCTGTCGTGCAGTAGCTTCCTTCTTTTGTTATACAATTTGTTTATGGCTGGGGTCCACCAGACAGGATGCCTGCCCTTGGTGGAGAGGGTCTTGGTTTTATTTGGGATTGCATGATCCATGCATTCTTGGAGATGTCCGTAGAAAGCATTTGTGAAGGATTCTGCATTGTGGGATGTGGTTTCCACTGGCCCAGTGGGCTTAAAGGATACCATCTCAGTTTTAAGAAGTGTAAAGTCAGCTTTTGAGAAGTTTTTCACTGTAGTCTTTTGTGTTGGGGGTGGAGGTGGGATATGTATATCAAGGGTGATTAGTTTGTGGTCAGATCTCACTAGTGAGGGGTATACTTCCGGTGTGGAGCACTTTTTCCCCATGTTTGTGATGATCAGGTCTAGTATATTATATCCCCTTGTGGGAGAGGTGACTAGCTGTTCCACTGCATTTGAATTTATGAATTCCAGGAACCTTTGGGCTGGGGTGTTTGGGCTAGAATAATGCACCCAGTCTATGTTAGGGTAGTTGAAGTCTCCCAATATGATGGTGTTTGGTGAGACATTCATATCCTCCAATGTCTTCAGGAAGGCTGAATGGGGTTCCTGAGATTGGGAGGTTGGTCTGTAACAGGCTACCAGTTGTATAGCAGTTTTGCCTACGGCTAGTTGCACCTGGATGGTCTCTGATGCTTCATGTGTTGCCACTAACCTGGAGGTGTGGGTGTCCTTGATGAATATGTACACTCCCCCTCACTTTTTGGTTTGGCCCGAGTTTTGGGGCCGAAAAGCATGATACGAGGTAAAGCCTGGTAGCGCTGGGGTGCTCTCAGGAGCCTTGAACCAGGTCTCAGTTACTGCACAGACATCGATGTTCTCCATACTGAGGAGTGCTTCGAGAGCCTGCATCTTGAGATTTAGACTTCTGGCGTTGAGCAGCATTACCCTTAATTTTTTTCCATTTTTGTTTTCTAAGGAGGTGGGTTTGTCTTTTGAGCCTTGCCTAAAAAAGGCACTATGGGGGTGGCAAGAGCCTTAGCCAATATCCGGAAGCCCAGTGGTGACAGATGCAAGCCGTCCCTTGTGAAACAGCGTGGCTTGTCCAGCATGTCATCCCAAGCAGACAGACATTGGATCCCCCTAGAATGACACCAGTATTTGAGCCAATTATTAAAGCTGATCATCTTGTCTTTGTATTGTGGCATCATTCTTGGTGAGGGCAAGATGCTGCTCAGGGTCAGGGTCATACCAGCCTGGGCTACATAATCGGAGAGCTCCTCTATGTCTCTTTTCATGTAGTCCAGGGAGGTATGTCTCAGGTCATTCATGCCGGCATGGACAATGACAGAGTCATATTTGTACTTGCTTTGGAGTGACCTGAGTGCGTGTGTTATGTGGCAGATCCTATCTCCCGATAGGCATCTCACCGTTACCCTCTCCTTGTTCAGCCTGGTAAGCGGAACGTCAGTGTGTCTGACTATAGAGCCACCTATTACTAGTGTATCAGGCATGGTGTTTGGCCTTAAGGGCTGTGATTGTTTGACACACTGATTTATTGAAGTATGTGTTGCATGTGATATGTTTTGAGGTGGTGGATTTTTGGGTGTCTGCTTTGGGAGCCTCTGTTGTTTTGGTAAGTTTTTTGTTAGAGCCTCTGAGTATGTCTTTGTGTTATTATGTGTTTGGTTTGCAGTTGTGGTAGGTCTATGTGGGACTGGGTTTGCTGTGTGTGTGTGGTTACCTTCTCCTCCTGTCTGGTCTTGCCAGTCCTGAGTTGAGAGAGTTCAGCCTCCAGTTTGGCTATATAGTTGCATCTCTCACATGTATTTGTGTTTATTGGGAGGAGGAGAGGGTTGCCTGTGTACATGAGACAATTGTAGCATTGTCTCAAGATTCCCAGATTAACCAGCTGAACCGGAGAGGATGCTAGCAATCTACCACTCGACATGCTAAAATATTATAAGGGAGTACTGTGCCTTTAAGGGAAGTGGGTACTCACAGGGGTGATAGGTGGATGTAGTGCTTACTTTAGTTAGAGAGTGCTTACTTAGAAGAGAGGTTTTGAGAACAAGTACTAGGCTTATAATAAAGCGAGTAGACTGATTATTATAAAAGTAGAGCTTTCTTAAGGGTAAATTTGAAGAGCAGACTTGGCGGAGCCAGAAAATGTTTAACCTTGTTTAACTGGCGCTGCACTATGCGCACAATCGCGCAAAGCCACGCAAATGCGGATTTTAAACAGGGAACTTCAAAAGAGCTAGAAATGGTCCAAAACAACCAATTACTACAAGCTCTTGTGCTGAGGTCACTCCTTCAGGGACAGATAGGCTGCTCAAGGCTCCCCACTCCCACTGGTGAGCAAAGAAACTTCCTTCTATCCAAGTAAGGCAATGGACAACACAGGAACTACACCACAGCCCAGAATACAGCAAAGCCTGTATACTGGTCTAAACTAGTCGAGGAAAGGTGGGAAAACAAGGATATTTTTTTTTTTTTTGTTTTGAGATAGAAAGCACACAGAAATGCAGGAAACAGTAATAAATCAGTTACACAGGCTAGCACACTTTAGTGGGCAGCCTCAACAGTTAAATTTAACAAACAAACAACAACTTTCGACCAATTTTTGACTAAATGAAACTTTTAAGTGCAGTTAATATATAATGCAACAAACAGCTAAAAAAACTGTTTTTCTCCATCAAGACCCACCAACAACAATGGTATTTCATTACATTCTGTTTCCCTCTGGATCATTACTGTTCTGTTAATGTTGTTAAATGTTTGCTTCCCCTCCACAAAACTACATTGATCCATATCTGTCAATTTTGGCATCAATTTTGCCATTATAGACATAAACACTTTATAATCATGATTTAGTATTGAAATGGGCCTGTATGAAGCTGGATCTGATGGATCTTTATCCTCTTTAGGTATTACAGCTTCTACCTCTTTCTTCCAGGATGTTGGTACTTCTCCTCCTCTTAAAATATTGTTAAACAAAGCCGCCTTCCAGACCTTATCAGTTTTTTTCCCTCCTAGCTTGCAAACTTCCACAGGAATACCATCCATTCTTAGGGACTTTTCCTGTACAGTGGTTATACATCACCATTTCTATCCCATCTCCTCCTATTCTGTTAGTAATTGAGCCTCCTCTACCTTTAACCTTCGCATATTTAATTCTTCCATAAACATTTCCATTTGTACCTTTTCTTGATTTCCATATTATTCTGCTTGATGCAGACTTTTGTAGAATTTCCAAAATATTTCAACTACTTCTCTATAGGCTCCCTTGTTATCTTCCTTGTTATAGACTCCCTAAGTTTGGTGACAGCTCTTTCTATATTCTGTTGCCTGAGGTGTTGTGCTAAAAGTTTTTGTGCTCTAGAGTTATTATAAAAAAAAAAACAGTTGCTTAACAGCAATCTTTCTAAACTATGCATATTATTGAGGTAATCCCTTATTCTCTGCTTAGCATTCTGCAGTTGCTCCTCTTCTTGTTCTGTGAGTTTCCCCTATTTTGCAGTACTTTTAACTTTTATCAGTCCCTCTAAATAATTCTTGTTATTTCTTAACCATATCTCTCTTTATTTTATATCTACTGTATTTTTAAATTCCACTTTAATTTTATCCCACTCCCTGGCTATATTTTCATAAGAAATTTATATCTTCTCTAATAGCTCCTGAATAATTCCACTACTCATTCCTCAAATTTCTCTCTTTTTCAATAGATAGGTGGGAAAGCACCAGTGTGTCATTTTTATTTTATTACCTTGTGTTTTTATTTTAGTTATTATTGGTGCATGATCTTAAATAGTTATTGGGTGTGTATCAAGACCTTCAATTAAATGCATGTGTTCCTGTGAAATGTACATTTTTTTCTAGCCTAGCCCAGTTTTTGTATCTTGGGGAATAATGTGTTCACTCCGAACTGCATTCACATCTTCCATGCCAAATATTTTCATAAATTTCTTTAAAAATCCACCCTGCTTTGTTATATTTTCCCTTCTGGGCCCCTCAAACACATCTTCACTGTTGCAAATCAAATTCCAGTCCCCACAAATAAGTATATTCCTAGCTGAAAGCTGATTATTTCTCCCAGAAGTTTCTTAAGCTTCATTATAGCATTTTTTGGTGTACTCCTCCCTTGCCAGTATCCCCGTAGTACTATAAATATACCATTGTCTTTTTTATCCTCTTCTGTTACTATTGGAACTCCTCTTGGAATTAATATAAGTACTCCTCTCTTCCTTTGCCCCAGGCATTCTGCTGAATAACCATGCTGGAAACCTTTATTTTTCAAAGTAACATGTTCAGTTCTTTCCAATTGTGTTTCTTGCAGCATAGCTATTTGCACTCTACTTTTTGTAATATAGTACACTACTCTTTCTTTTTGTACTTATCTGTGAGACCATTAACTTTTAAAGACATTATAGAAAGTATCATATTCTTGAGGGATTATTATTCCCACTTTTTATGTATAACAGCTTTTTTGTTAAATGTCTAGTTTCAGCTTTTTTGTTATGTGCATGCATTGTTTAGCAGGTTAAAGTTTTATACAACTGTTTCTTGTCATTTCTATTTCAGCCTAAGTCACATCTTGCAAAACTTTTTGTTTTATTAAAAACCCTCAAACAAAAATACACACACACCGAATACCCCCTAAAAACTATTAACTTAATAACACACAAAACAATGTACATCTTCAAATACTGAAGTTTTACCCTCCTATTAGGAAAAGATGTTCCAAACTGACAGCCACACACATTTGAGCTAAACTTAAAGAAATATTATCCAAGCTAAGACACATGGTACAGCCTGTGATTCTATTAACAGCTGTCTGGTTCTGCCTTATCTTTATAGTTCTCTCAGTTGGGAGAACACTTGAATGCTTTAAGACATTTTCTCCAAGCCATTTCTCTTTATCAGATTGTCTGCTAGAGACATGAGAATCAGATACAAAACCTTTTACTAGAAAAAAAGCCTTACAATATTCAATATTCTTTTTCATTTACTTGCTCTATCTTAAAATGTGTTACTATATAAACTAATAGCTTTTACCCAGTCATTCCTTGAGCAAGAATGAGAACAACCGCACTCCTTTTTCTTTTGTCATGCTCTTTTAACCAGATCTTTTTTTTTTTACACTGCAGTGCCTATATTTCTTAAATCTGAACAAGGAGAAAGAGAGAAGATGGGAGAAAGAAAAAACAAAGAAAAAAACAGGAGCACCTATTTAGTATACCCATTGCACTTAAACATAACTGAAAAAAATTACTTTATAGCACACAAAGAAAATTATGTGCTATTTAAATAGTACTATTAAGAAAAAATGTGTTTTACTTATACTTAACTTTCTCCCTCCTTTTCCCCTCTCCTGAGCCTTTTTCCGAACATTAATGACATGAAGTAGGGCATATACTTTTGAGTACCCTACAAGTTTAACAAAGTCCAAAAAAGTCCAGCATTTCTAGATTTGCTTGTTCTGTCCTGTTTCACAAATATAATTATTGCTTTGTAATCCCACATTTGACAATTTCCAAGTTACTGATTTTCTTCTCCAAATGTTAAAGACATGAAGTAGGGCATATACTTTAGAGTCCCCTACAAAAAGTTCAGCAAAGTCCAATATTTCCAGCTTTCTTTGATCTATTCCTGTTCATCTGCATCTCCCAAACCCTGCCTTTGTTTCATTTCCAGTGCACTCTCAATTCTTCTAGTCAACTTCTGTGCTTTTTTTCCCTCTCTCAAGCATTTTCTGTTGAAACACTGGGAAAGATTTCATTGGCACAGTCTCTCTGTGGCCTTTATTACCAGAAAAACAATAAGCAGAATCTCCTTCTGTTTCACAGCTCACTTTTTGTTGAACAAATTTTTGATTTATTCCTTATCATGCACTTCATCAAAAAATGATTTTGTTCCTCCAGGGAAAAATATTTTGAAGATAGCTGAGTACAGCAGTTTGACTCTCATGGCTACTTTTCGAAATTCTGTGAATAATGGAATACATTTATTCCTGTTCTGCCTGGTGTACAATGAGTAGTTATTCTCCACAAAGGGTCTATATTATATAAACAAAGCATTAAAATGTTGACTCACCTTTGATCGACCCCAGTTTCTCGAAGCTGCATTACATCAAACGGCCAAATCATCAAGGGAAAGAAATCGGTTGGCCGTTCTTTTAAATCTGCCCTTTACCCGACTGTAGTGTGATCTCAGAGTTAGTATATTTAGTTAGGTGGGTGTTGGGGGCACAGCCCCCCACATTGGGGGGGGTGAAGCCCCCCCCCAACTTTAATAGTGCTTGTTGTAATGCGGTGTGTGTGTTTGGGCTACCGAGAAATGATGAGGCTTAAGCCTGCTTCCTCCTTCTCAGGTGGGAAGGTTTTGTGCGTAGGGCACACTCTCTGTGGTAGCATTCCCTGGTGTAGACCACTGATCACTTAGGGGTGCCTGTACACTAGGTAGGCAGGACCAGTTGATCACAATATTTGATACTGTGAATGTGTATCACAAGGCTCACTGCAAGATAACCCCTTGGACACCAATGAGCATGACCACTGTAGGTACACCCTTAAAGAAATAAACCTCGATCCTCCTCATGGATAATGGCAACACTCCTAGTCTACTCGATGAGTTGCAGGACTCTCATCCAGAAGAAAATAACAGACCATCAGAGCAGCTGGGGTGGTAAGCACAGTGGTTAGAGGAGCAATAAAGTAAAAACAAATACACAAAATTACTCCTTATGTGAAAACAAGTTTGTCTCCACAGTCTCTGTTTCCATTTTCTCAGAAACGTCATGCCTTATGTTTAACTAAAGGATTACTCCTCACAAGATGGACAGGTTTGCCTCCAGCAGAAATGCTTAAACTACAAAGGATGAAATCAAATTACATTCTTTTATCATAAAAGAAAACAAAAATTCAAAGGAAAATAAAAAAGACTCCTAAGTATAATTAAAACATAAAGTTGAGGATTTTTGCACTTAGAGATAAGCCCATATATCAGCTACAGTTAATCTCCGAAATGGACTTCTGGAGTAATCGAACGTTGTTGGGATATTCTGTCTCATGAAGGATTTAGAGGCTCATGATTCATCAGTGAGGAGGTACGCAGACTCACAGAGATTGTACAAGTCAGTCTGTTAATCTGAGATGTATAGCCAGAAAAGGTGACACTGAAACTAAAAGTACTCTCCATCACATCTTGATACTCTGTGCTACATTTATTAATCAGAACCTGTATCCTAACTATGGTGGTTGGGCACAAACTTTCAGGGAGTGTGAATAGCAGTACTAGAGAGCTACCAATCAGGTTGCGGGTGATATCTATTTCAGCAAATACATGTGATATCTCTCTCTCTCTCTCTCTATATATATATATATATATATATATATATATATATATATATATATGTCTACATGATCTTCTGAGATAACCAACCATAGCTCCCCCTCAATGTCTGGAATAGATGCCTACAAAGCCTTAGAGGACATGTGAATGGAAGGATCCATGCTGGCCTCCAATGGTGTCATGGCAGAAGAATCCTATGTTGACATCAGATTGTTTACAGAGTTATCATCCACTTCTAGAGAGACATCCAGTGGAGGCTGTACAGCAAAAGATTCTGGCTGAGATTTCTTGGCCTCCTTCTTGCTTACCAGTATTACCTCAGGGTTAACAGGTTCTGCCATGCTACCCTTAGCCAACTGTTTTTAAGCCACTGGTTCTCGTGATAAATGGTCAGGGAAGACAACCAGCTCCTAAGAATCTTAGGCACAAACAAGTTACAAATACTACAGGAAGTATGGTCGTGGGACGCACCCCAAAAAAAAAAAGACACAGTTTGTGACGATCCATATGGGGAATCTGCCTCTCACCTGACATTTTCCCTTCTAGGATTACATGAACTCTAGTTAACCAATAGAAAACAAGATCAACAATAAGAAAGAAAAAAGACCTCAATGTGGCACTTATTTGACTCTTTACTTGGATTACAATATAATACAATATTTGATCCATGTTACAATATATTTTGTATAAATTGCCTTGCTCTCTATACATCCATCTATATTTCTTAGTTTAATACTCCTCTCCTGGTCCCTCCATTTTCCATTTTTTATTTTTTCAGTGCTTCAGCCAGCATAATATTACATTATAAAATTTGGTTCCATTTTTTGGATCGGTCCAGTGTCATTTATATATTGAGTCTTTCTATATCTGGTTTGTTGACTAGTTTATGATTATTGGTATCATATTCTATTGTTGGTATAAATCAACCAGGATTTTTTCTCTCAGTGTTCCGCTTTTGGCAAAATTGGACGCAGGTGGTTCTTAGGATACTTTTTCCTGTTATGGTCCATTTATATTTGTGTGCACATTGACGTGGTTGTTTTTGATCCATTATTGTCGGTGTATCAGTTTTACCAGCTCTCCTCCATCTCCTTTCTTTTTTTGCTTTTTGGATAATTTGCATATCATCTTTTGGAACTATAAGGTATATGCAAAAAATATTATCTTTCAAAACTATGGATTTTTCCAGTTTTATTCGGGGGCTGGTTTCTGATAGAGAGGACCTCGAGGTCTTCGGACTAGGGTCATCTACAGGGAACACTGGGGGGTCCGATTTGGTTGATTCTGAATCCAATTGTGGACTACTTTTTGGTAACTTAAACAAACATCTTAGATCCCTAAGATCCAATATTTGGCACAGTAAGCTATTTAATGCTTACCAGACTGCGGGAATCACCCCAAGGGGACTGCGTGTTCGCACTGTTCCCCATGTTACTAATGCGGATGAGGAACTTAATTCAAAATGGAATAAAATACAGCAAGAAGCAACCATGGCTTTTGTTGTTGAACTGCTCAAGTTCCATAACAGGGCCATTGACAAAGAATTAGAGGAAATCAATACTCTAGTCAACAAATTGGTAATTTATGAGAAAGAACCATTTTTTAAGACTTCATTGAACAAGGTGGCTTCTGATCTACGCAAGTTTGACACTGAACTCAAATCCAGAAAAACCAAAAAATTTACCAGGGACCAGGAAGACTACAGGAGGGGGAATCCTTTTATGTCTAGCTCCAAACATGTTAGGTTTTCACCTATTCCTTTTAAATCTACTAATAAAAGGAAACGACCCAGATCTATATTAAAAAGGCAGGAGATTGAGACAACATCCTCTTTTGAGGACACTTCATCAGGCACAGAAAATGAAGCCACAACAGTCTCAGAGTCACCGACCCCAAAAAGAATACCAAGGTCAACCCCTTTAGGCCCAAAATCAGGCGGGGAGGACGGAAACACCGTAGAAATAGAGAACATTCAGGGTCTTTTGAACCTTGCTCTGGCGAAATGACAACCCCATGCTACAATGTCTTAAATTTATCATGCTTTGAACTATCTCCCATTCAGTTAAGAATGTTGAATAAAGGCCTTTCTTTTATTCCAGGCTTCACTGTGTCAGAGGAATCTTTTGCACAGGATGTTGTGAATTTTTGTCGTTTGTTAAATTTGAAGTTGTTTTTTGGTGATAGTGATGTTACCTATGATCATGATAGATTTACATATCATAGATCCAACTTTTCTCCACCTATGCATCAGATGGTTTTGCAGTTTCAGAACAGTGTACTTAAGGACTTGCATTTTTTGAGTTCTGATATTTCATTACAACATAACAATCTTTCTTTTGATGAAAGACAAGCCATTCTTGAACTTCAAAATAACAGGGAAATTGTGATAATTTCAGCTGACAAAGGTGGTGCTGTGGTTGTATTAGATTGGGCTGATTATGATAAGGAAGCATTACGACAACTAAATGATGAAAGATACTATTCACATATGGTCATTGACCCCACTCATATGTTTAGGAAACAAATTGAGACATTTTTAAGACAAGCAAGGGATGAGGCTATCATTACTGATGATATCATGAATCAACTTTTAGTTCATGATCCCATTAACCAATACATATATTTCCTGCCAAAAATTCACAAAGATCTCTCTCATCCACCTGGCAGACCCATTGTATCGGGTAAGGGATACACCACAGAACCTCTCTCTTTATTTTTGACCAAGCATTTGAAGCCTTTGCTTTCCAACATTCGATTATGCCTACAAGATACAACGAATTTTTTACAGATTATCTCTGACACACACCTTGATCCAGATTGGCTTTTATGTTCCTTAGACGTAAGTGCCTTGTATACCAATATTTCACACCAGGATGGGCTACTTGCCTTGGCTTATTGGCTTGAAGTCTCTAACTTATATAGTTCTGACTTCAATAAATTTCTGGTGGATTTGGCACAATATGTCCTTACTAGCAATGTTTTCTATTATAAAGAACAATGCTTTTGGCAAACCAAAGGGACAGCGATGGGGGCATCTTTTGCCCCCATATATGCTGACCTCTTTATGGCGTTTGTTGAGAAACACATAATCTATGATGAACAGAGGAACACATTCTTGGCGGGCATTGATATATGGAGACGGTATCTTGATGATGTCTGGTTGGTATGGAGGGGGGATGAAGGTTCATTATTGGATTTTGTGACATATCTTAACAATAATGAATGGGGCCTGCATTTCACCATTAATTATGATAAGGAAACCATTACATTTCTGGATGTCCTAATACAGAGGGCACCTGATGATACATTATATACTGAGATATATAGGAAGTTTCCGGAATACAATACAATTTTGCATGCCTCTAGTTATCATCCACCCCACATAGCACGCAACATCCCCAAGTCACAATTCATACGTGCGAAACGTATTTGTTCTGAAGAAAGCACTTATTTGAAACATAAATCAGATATAACCAACAGATTTAGATCTCGTGGTTATAAAAGTGGCCACATTGCTATGGCCAGTAATAAGGTTAGTTCTTTGAACAGAAGTGACCTATTAACATATAGGACACGCACTGACTCTACTGGTCAACCCCTTAGATTCACAACTACATTTGCCCGTAATTTAAATCGCCTCATTCAAAGTGTGAGGAGACATTGGAATATCTTACAATGTGACATGGAGATAAACAGCATTATTCCTGAAAGTTGTCTTTTTTCCTATAGGAAAGGGAAGAATCTCAATTCTTTCTTCAATCATTACAAACATAGGGATAATAAATCACCAGATTTGACACAAACGACATTGACAGGGGAACCTTTACAGGGCTGTTTTCCATGTGGACATTGTAATAATTGCAAATACATCCAAAAGTCCAAACAATTCTCTACTCGCAATTGTTCACAAGTTTTTGATTTGCGATTCTTTTCTAACTGTTCCAGTGACTGGATTATTTATTTAGCTTCTTGCAGCTGTGGTGCTTTCTATGTTGGACAAACGTCCAGACCTCTTAGGATTCGCATCTCTGAGCACCAAAGTAACATCAAACAAAAAAAGATACATAATGCTTTGTATAAACATACTATAGCACATTCTACCAGTAAATTTAATTTTATCATCATTGATATGATTTTTGGCAGTAGAGCTAATAAATCTCAATGGCACTCCATATTAAATACAAAAGAAAAGAAATGGATTATTAGACTGGGTGGCTTGTTCCCACCGGGACTTAATGAACATCTATGATTGTCAGCCAATGGGATTGTTGCTATCTGTATATATGCAGCCACTGGTTTTCACATTAACTTTTTTGTACACTGAAGAAGGCTGTGCTTTGCCAGCCGAAACCGGTTTGTTTTTGTAACATGCTGTGATTCTTGTTTAATACAATTTTACAAAGTCACCGTTTGCTGGCTCTGAATTTTTTGTTCCGGAATACTTAGATTACCATCTAAAACAATGGTTCCCAAACTTATTTGGTTTACATCCTCCTTTTCAAAAAAAAATGTTATTCGGTGCCCCCTTCAAAATCTACTTTCTACACCCTGAGCAGCTCTACATGATAGGTACATATAATAGAAAATAATATGGAAATCGGATCAGACAGATACAGAGACAAATTGGCATTTTATTCTGCATGTAGCAGAGATTTTTGATGTTTAAAATAAGACACCTTGGAAGTGAAATTTTAAAACTATTTATTAAAATCAACAAAAGAAAAAAGAAGTTATGTACTTACCATAATGTTCCATGAGATTTGTTTATCTCACCTTCATTCTTACTGATGGGTTCGGAGCTGATCTCTCGGCTCCAAGTCAGCCTACTACAAAGCTCGAGGTCTTCAAATAGTTCGAGGCCAAGTCCCTATCCTATGATGCACCTAGAGTTACCTTAGATCTTGTTTGCTGCGTATAATAATAATAATACCATATGTCATTCTATCACTCCATAAGAGAAAGTATAGAAGAGTTGAGCAACCAGGAAGGATCCCGCATCTCGGTCTTCTAAAAGCCCAGGAGGGGTTAGGAGGGGGGGACGTACGAATGAAGGTGACATGAACAACTCACATGGAACGTTATGGTAAGTACATAACTTCTTTATGTGAAGTTATTCTATCTCGCCGTTCATTCTTACTGATGGCTAGCGTCCCAAGCACCATCTATCTTGGGTGGCTCATGGGAGTATATTTTTCAGGACAGTGGAACCAAAGGAGGCCGTGTCCACTTTGTAATGAGTGATAAAGGTATGATGTCTTGACCAAGTGGCTGTTGCACAAATGTTATCAATAGGAAGTCTGGCAGAAAAGGCAGAGGATGTAGAAACTGCTCTGGTTGAGTGAAACTTAATTTTGTGTTGTAAGGGCATATTGGCAGCTGAATAGACAAATGTGATACAATCAGATAACCACTTAGACAGAGTTGTTTTAGCCACTGGCATACCTTTCCTGGAATCTGAAAAGGAAACAAAAAGCTGTTCCGATTTCCTAAAATCTTTTGTTCTATCCAAGTAAAATCTGAGTTGTCTGTGAACATCAAGTTTGTGCAGCATGTACTCTAGATTGTTGGAGTGATTGGGGAAGAAAACTGGCAAATCAATAATTTGATTAAGATTAGTTTTAGTGCAGACCTTAGGCAAAAAGGAGGGGTTTGTTCGAAGTGAGACTCTGTCAGCATGGAAAATCAAATAAGGAGGCTTAATGGACAAGGCTTGAAGCTCTGACACTGCGGGCAGAAGTAATGGCTACTAAAAAGATAGTCTTCCATGACAATTTGAGATCACATGAGTAAGCTGGTTCAAATGGAGGAAGAATAATGTGGGAAAGCATAACATTTAGATTCCATGGGGAATAGGGAGATTTCACAGGTGGTCTGAGATGAAAAGTCCCTTTGAGAAAGGCTTTGGATAATATGTGTGACATAATATTCAATCCTTCAAATCCAAGATGAAAATTAGAAATGGCAGCAAGATGAACATGAACTGTTGCTGCTGCAGCTCCTTTGTTGAAAATCATAGTCAAGAATTCCAAAATGGAGGCCATAGGGGCTTGGTAAGGATCAATGTTATTTTTAGAGGCCCATATAGAACATTTTTTCCATTTGCTAAGGTATAACTTTCTCATAGAAAATTTATGAGAGGATAAAAAAAATGTGCTTTGTCTCACTGGAAAGGTTATGGAACCTGGCTATGATGGTAATTGGAGCAGACAAGCTGTCAGCTTCAGGGACTGCAGAGAGGGATGAAGTTCCCCTGACAAGTGCGTCAGAAGGTCCAGAACTGGGTCCAGAATACAAAGGTCCTCCAAAAGATGAAGTCGAAAACTAAATCTGACAAGGCCAATGAGGGGCTATTAGAATGATAGTCCTTTCCAGGGTTTTTTGCTTTCTGTAGAACCTTGGGTATCAACAGGATTGGTGGAAATGCATACAGGAGACCCAGAGGCCAATCATGAACGAGTGCGTCCCTTGGGGCTTCTCCCGGAGGGGGAATCAGGGCAAAGTATCTTCTGCATTTCATGTTCATGTGACTGGCAAAAAGGTCGCAGCAAGGCTGGCCCCACCTGTGGAATATCTTGTCCACTATTTCCTTCTTGAGGGACCACTCATGGGGTAATAAAATTGCTCTGCTCAGCTTGTCTGCTATCACATTGGATTTCCCTGGGATGTGCATTGCTAACAGAAAGCGCTGGGTGGATAAAGCCCACTACCATACTCTTAGGGCCTCGCGACAAAGGGAGTAGGACCTGGTTCCTCCTTGTTTGTTCAAGTACCAGACCACTGACATGTTGTCTGTCTGAATCTCAATCTTACCCAGAGAAAGAGAGTCTTGGAAGTACTGCAACACCAAAAGTACTACTCTCATCTCTAGGACATTGATATGCAGATGTGTCTCTTGATCGGTCCATGTGCCGTGGGCTGTCCTTCCCTGAAAATGCTCCCCCACCCTATCAGGGAAGTGTCCATGGTCACTGTGGCCGCTGGTGGGGGTAAAACAAAGGGACGACCTATTGTGACATGAAGTGAGGTCAAGCACCATTGAAGATCCTTTTTGCAAGAATTTGTGATCATTATCAGGTGAGACATGGGGAGGTCTTGGTAGGATCACTGAGTGAACAACAGCCATTGCAGTATCTGCATGTGCATGTGACCCAGCAGTATGGCCAGAATTGTAGGTGCCATCACTTCTGATGCTGGAGCCTTGTTTTTGGCTATCAGATTGTGGACCTGCTGACGAAGTAACAATACTCTTTCTACTGGAAGTCTTTGCATGGTGGTGGTGGTGTCCAGTTCTGCTCCAATAAAAACGGTATGTTGCGATTGCGACAAGGCAGATTTTTCTGAGTTTATTGTAATGCCCAGCTGGCTGCAGAGTGACAGAGTGGAATCCCTGGCTTGAATGAGTTGATGCCTGGTGGTGGCGGTGAGGAGCTAATCGTCTAAGTATGGAAACACCTGGAATCTTAAACATCTCAGGTGAGCCGTGACCACTGCCATACGTTTGGTGAACACTCTGGGGGCTGTAGTGAGACCAAAGGGCAGGGCTCGAAACTGGTAATGATTGGCTCCCAGCCAGAAGCACAGATGATCCCTGGATGGTCTGGCCATTTTTATGTGGTAGTACGCATCCTGGAGATCTATCGAGCACATCCAACTGTCTTTCCCTAAAAAGGGAAGTATTGACTGAAGCATGACCATCTGAAACTTCTCTTTCTTGACAGATTTGTTTAGCCTGCTGAGGTCCAATATAGGTCTCCAGTCCTCTGTCTTTTTTGGAACTAAAAAGAATCTTGATTAAGTTCCGGATCCTTTCTGGTCTGCTGGGACTGGTTGAATGACTCTTTTTCTTAGCAACATTTGGACCTCTACTGTTGCTTGTTCCCTGTAACTGGGTGGAATGTACAGGATTTTCCTTGTCGGTGGAGGGGGTGTGGTGAAAGGCATGAAGTATGCTCTGGAAATGATATTTTGTACCCAGTTGTCATTTGTTATTTTGAGCCAGGCATCCAGATACAAAGATAAGCGACCCCCGACTGCCTCCAGAGTAGGACAGTCAGGTCTCCTTTCAGGAGTGCCAGTATGGCTTCGCAAAGAAGTGATCTTTGTTGCCCTGGTTTTGCAGACCCCCTCTGCCACGAGGGTGGCGTCTTCCATTATTGCCCCCTCCTCTGCCCCTGGAGAGGGGTTCACCATGTGTGTCCTGAAAGGCTCCTTGGGCTTTTCGCAACCACATTTTACCTCCCCTTTGACCCTTGGGGTAGGGTCTGGTAGGGGTGGAAGAATGGACTCCAATGGCAGAGTCTTTCCTTCCTGATCACACCTGGTCAAAGTTTCCTTAACTTTGGGCCCAAAAAGGGATGATTCATCAAAAGGGGTATTCACAAATGATGACTTGAAGGGCTCCACGAAGGAACACAAGTGCATCCAGGAGTGTCTCCTAAGAGCAACTCCTGTACCCGCTGCCCTGCTTGTTCCATCAGCTGCATATGAAATGAGGTCTATGGATGAGTTAACAATGTAGTTGAGGGTAGCAAGCTGGGAGAAAACTTTGTCTGTAGCTCCTGCAGCTACTGTACTCTGAAGAGTATCTCCCAGCTCTTTAAGGAGATCTCTTTGCAGTCTCATGAAATAGGTTAGGTAGTTGAGTGAACGGAGTGCAAAAGTCTCTGAACTATAAGTGCGCTTCCCATATCTATCCATGATCCTGGTGTCTCTGTTAGGAGGATGGATAGAAAAGGAAGTTTCTGAAATTTCCTTTTTGGTGGCTGCCGCCACCACCATGGCATCAACTGGCACACCTTTGGTCAGGAAGGATTTGTCTTGGGGAGCACAGATAACTTTATTAGGCCTCCAAGGGACAGGCTCCATGGTGTCTAGAGACTCCCACGCCCTTCGTGAGACCAGCTCAGCTACATAAGCTCATCAAAGGGCGGAGACACCCAAGAGGTGGAGGGTTGAGATCCAAAAGCCTTCAGGAGAACTGACTTGTCTTCAGTAGGGTTTGTGGACTGTCAGTCACCCCTCTGCCTAAGGATTTCTAGTATCTCAGTAAATGAGATATCCTCAGAGGGGGACCGTGGGGACCCTTCTGATTCATCCAAGTCAGTATCAGATGTCAGGAACTCCTGTGGGGAGTCTAGATGTTTCCTCTTACAAACTCTCTTCCTGGGAACCTCATCAATGGGAGCTTCTGGTGAGATCTCAAAAGAGCATGGGCCACCCAATGCGGCTTCCTGAGGCTCTGGGTCTCTATGCTTGGCCAGGATCTGTGAAGCAGAAGCAGACATAGGTGCTTTAGGGGAGGAAGAAGCCAGACCTGAGGTCGAGGATGTCTTAGGAGACATAACTCTCCTCATGGCTTTGAAGGTACCCCTGTTCTGATGTGAAGGGACCAACGGATCTGAGGAAACCATTGATACCCTCAGCACCAGAACAGTGGGCTCTGAGCCAGAGGTAGGAGCCGAGCTCATCCTAGCTGAAGCCCCGAGAGGCAGAGTTGGAACTGACAAGTCGGTCCGACTATCCTCCCTGGACCCGAACAGAAAGTGTTGGCTCCTGGAGTCCTCAATCAGCACCGAGTATGTCAGAGAAAATGGAGCCGAAGACACTGGAGCAGGCTCTGGCTCTGATGACTACACGATCAACAAGTCCAATTCTTCTGGCTCCGAAGGACCAGTATGGCTCAGAGGAGAAAGAGTTGTAGCTGGCATAAGGGTCTTTGGCTCCGAAGCTGCTTGGGTTGGAGCCGATAAAAATTTTGCAAAGGCTGGTGCCTGTAAAAGCTTCTGCACCACACAATCGACATTCAGATCTGAAAGGCTAATAGAAGACCGAGATGGATGGATCAAAGGTGGTACCGTCTGTAATAAAGGAGACTTAGGCATTTTGGATACTGGTTCCAGGACTGGGGATCAGCTCCGATGTTTGTGGAACTGATGTCAAAGACTTTTTGTTTTTTTTTAGTCTCAGAAGTCTTAGAAGACTTTGAGGACTTGCTGGATCCATCCTGGTCGCTCAAAGCTTCTTGGAAAAAGGGTTTCAGCAAACCTCTATCAATCAACTTCCTCTTTCTCTCCTGAAGAACTCTTGAAGAGAAGGAATGGCATATGGAGCAGCTATCTTGTAAATGTAATGCTCCTAAACAATACACACAGTTGACATGACTGTCAGTAACAGGCATTTTTTGGCCACATTTGGGGCACTTTTTAAATCCTGACTTAGGATGTTTATCTTGGTCAGCCATATTGTACCAAACACAGTATCAAACAAAACTACTGTCAAAAAAGCCCTCAGAAAATACAGGCTAAAGTCACACACACACAAAAATATTTATCCAAATACAGGTAAAATATAAATTTGTGACAAAAAACACTGTCTAAAAGTACGCAATATTAAAACACACACAAGTATTTACGCTAAGCAGACTATAGAAAAAATATAGCTGCTATTTCATGTAAACTAAACGTTATCTAAATTCTAAGCTGTGACAAAAGGTCACTACGTAAGCACACAATACTAAATACTAACTATTTATAAGAAAAAAGTGACAGAAAGTCACTGTTTAAACAATTGTTTTGCTCAGAACTTTAAACAGGTCTAAGAAAAACCGAGGCCAAATTTTAAGCTATGAAAAAAAGGCACACAGGGAAAGGGAAACTACAGAGAAAGCTGTAAGAGCTTAACTAGCTAACTATCTAACTATTTTTAGAAGAAATATCAACAATATTTGAAATATAATAAAAAGTAAGGTTTTTACTGGTCCAAGCTAGCAAGAACCACCGATCTGTTACAGCGGCAAACCAGATCTGAGGTAACTCTAGGTGCATCATGGGATAGGGACTTGGCCTCGAGCTATTTGAAGACCTCGAGCTTTGTAGTAGGCCGACTCAGAGCCAAGGGATCATCAGTAAGAATGAATGGTGAGATAGAACAACTTCACATCATAAATTGTACATATACATAGAACAAGTTGGAACTGCAAATTTAATAAACCTATTAAACATAGTAAATAACGATCAGTAATATAAAAACAATCCTAATGAGAAGGGTGAGGCTGATGTGCTGTTACCAAATTATTGATATTTGTCTCTATATTTGTCAGCAGCATTCTTAAATCACAAAGGTCAATTATTTGCAGTTGGTTTCTTTTTTTAGTTAAACAAATTGTGACCACACTGAACCCATGTTCCACTAAATATGATGATGGAAATGTGATTAAAAACATTTTTACTACAGCTCACAATCCAGGATAAAGTATAGGCATCTGCTTCTGCAACCAGAGCTGTTGGTACCCCTTTTTGAATTTTAATTTCAGTTCCTCATTTGTTGTTACTTCTATCAGTTCTTCTTATAACTGTAAATATTATTCTGTGTTTGTACTTGAAAATGGGAACCAAAATCAAATAGACTATGTTCATTTTAAAAATATCTTCAAATCGTTGGCTGAAAACATAACAGAGAGCCTCTAAGTGCTGACAATAGTTGAGCACGCCTTCATCACATTTTTCCACTGTTGATAGATTTGAAAATTGGCTGAATTTCCCTCGTCCTAAGTTTTGTTTGTGTAAGAGAAGGTCTGACACAAATGCAGAAACATCAGCTTTTGTTTTTATTTAAATTCAGCTCATCTCCTTGGAGCTGTAGATTTACTTCATTAAATTTGTTAAACAAATTGGTTAAATAAGCATTGTAACTTTTGAAATTAATCAAGTTGGCTCATAAAGAAACATATCTGTTTTTTTAGAAACTCTAGAACTGAGTCAAAGAGCTTATAAAATTGATTCAAACAGGCACCATTTGATAGCCAACAAACTTTGGTATGGAGCAGCAAGTGATTAAATTCAAATACAAAGTTGTCCAAACAATCTGTCATTCAATGACTGAATTCTGATTTTGTTGACTGCTGTAATTACATAATGTAATGACCTACATAGGCGATCACTCAGGTTTTTGGCAACTAAATGATGATGATGATGAATCACACAATGCACAGTGAATACCGCCTTTTTTAAATATACATTAAAACTGCGATGGTGCCCTACCATTGCTGGAGCACCACCGGTAGCAACTGATTCAGAGGGATTTCTTTTCCTTTGGCAAATAATTATTTTTGGCAATATTTTTCTTCTTTACTAAAAGTAAGGTTTCATTTCCTGGTAAAGTAGACCCCTCAAGTTGTGTAGAGAACTGGTCTGTTTTTAAATAATCACATAATGAGTCTTCAACATCCTGGGCCATTTCATTAATTCTTTGTTGCACTGTGTTATTGCTCAAAGGAATTCTCTTAATGATATCAGACACTGGCTTGTGCAATACAGTGCGTATGACCTCACCAACAGCTGGTAGGATTAGTTCTTCACCAATTCTATGCAGTTTTCTTGATTTAGGAATCAGTAAGGAAGTGCTGTAAGGAGCAAGTAACCCATCATCATCTTGTTTGGATGCTGCCAAAAGCATACCTACAAATGTTGGTTGTATCAAAAATTTTTCTTTAACTGTTTCAAAATATAATAAATCCTTATCTTTTTTATCAGCATGAACTTTAATTAAACATTCTGCTAGTCCTGAAGACTTCATAGATTCATTTGAAAAAAACTTTTTGGCAAATCAGACACATTGGTAATGTTTGGTTTGTAGGCAACTGAATAAAGCCGTATTTCAAATATTCAATATCATATTGTCTACATTTCTTCTTGGGTTGAGCCATGATATTATCAATAAAAAGAGTTAAATTAGAAAATTGCTAAAACGTAAATTTATCACTTACCTAAACCAAAATATTTTTAAATATTTTATTAAATATAAAAATACTCACATGTAAACTGCTGTTTTATTAGAACAACAATAAGTTGCTTTGCATTTGTTTTGTGTAGGTTAGGTACCGACTAGGTATTCAATATGCACTACATTTTTTAGGTACTTATTGCACTTGCATCACACATCAACTTATAAACAGCATGTCTCAGAATTCAGAAACAATCTAAAACTGATTTCATATGTATCACATATTTTATGCTGACTCCTTAGTCTGCAAACAAAGGCTTTCATTTTTTTAAATCCATATCACTTTGAAGTTCTACAGATAAAACAAATTACAATGATGCAGCATTCTCATGACTACAACCCATGTTGTAAAACACATTACCCAAACAAGTAAAGTAAGCATCTTCTCTCCATTAACTTGATCTGCAACAGATATTCATTAAATAAAAACACCCCAAATTATGCAAAACATGATGTTTTATAGACCTGAATATCTCACATGCCTGGAAAACCCATTCAAATTATGATACAGAATGTATCACATATTCTGACTAAAACCATGAAACTGCTTTTATCACTATGCCTTACTGTTTTATCACTGTGTCTTGCTGTACTTGTCGTGTATTCATTCACTGAATTTCACTTCCCACGCTATTCAGTTCAGGGCTAAAAATCAGCCAAAACCTACTTCGACAAGCAAGAGACACTTGGCATGAAATAATTACAGACAGGACCCCAGACTGTCAGAATATGCGCCACCTCCACACACACACACACACACACACACACACACACACACACATATATATATATATATATATATATATATACATATATATACATACATACATCAGTGGCGGCTGGTGACTTCAAATTAAAGGAGGGCTGCAGGAGACAGCTGAATGGTTGGGGGCCAATGGGAAGGGGTGTGGCCAACTAGAAGGGGGTGGGGCTATGCTCAAAACTACAACAACTGGAACTTTAATTAAATACGCTGCCCTGGGTGCCAAACAGTCATTACGAGAGTCCAATCAAGACAAAATGAAGTGTAGAAGAAAAAAATATTTCAATGCATTGGCTACATGACAACTTACTTAATATCCAGATGGAAACAGGTTGTGAGGCATGAAAAAATAAATTACTTTTTAAATACATTACTGGAATGCCAGTCAAAATCAAGTATAAAAAATAAGCAGCACTCAACTCAAACCACTACTCCTTGCACTGCAGTTCTAATTATAATTTATATTCAGCTTTATAAAATTACCAAGTAACATGCTGAAAGTAGCAATCTCTGTGATACCCCCACTTGTAAAAATGTTTGTTATCCAAAAAAGACCTGCTGCCTGACAACAACTATGTACTTGTTTCATGGGGAAGACATGATCAAAGTAAAAAATGAACAGCAAACAAGAAACAAGCTCAAGATAAATTGCTTAAAGGATTCCTGCACAAGTTATGGACCACACATGATAGATTGGCATTCAGTTTATTTTACGGGTAAGCCTACAAAGATGACGGCAAGTCTCCAACAAAAGATGACTGCAAGTCTCCAATAAATGTAATGAGCTTCTGAAAATACTGTAATCCTGTCCTTTTATTACAAATATTGTCATATGCATTTCAATACCCAAGGCTTATACATTATCTAGTTATGTAAATATTCTCTGCATGGCAACAATGAAAAGGCTTTCAATGCTGGTAAAGCTTACTTGCATCTTACAATCTCCAACAATCTTACCTGATGCTCATTAAATCACTGCTACTTAAATAGAGCAACAGGGCACTGTGACAGTATGCATTTCCTGAATAATAAGAAGCATAAATCAACAGTATAAAAATCAGAACATTCTGCAAAATCAAGGACAAATGAAAAGCCATGGCAGTACTTGTGGTCTACCTTGGATGGGGGAATACTCTGCACACTTACACTGCATAACTGCTCCTTGCCTTCCTTGGACACATCCAGAGCCACTACAATGGGGAGTGGGGTGCAGTAAGTATGTCACAATTTGAAATGTCTCTGGCTGACAGTGATGGCTCTGACACTCATACCTCTCAACTTCAGCGCAAGAAATCTGGACAAAGCCATACATAGAACTAGAAATGGAGCACAGGCCCAAAAATAAGGACAATTTTTACATATTGCTCTTATTAACTTAGATAATAGAACAGTAGTAGGTCTTGCATTAGTACAAATTTTCTGAAGGGTATGAAATCCGAAACTCAAATGTTTACCATTATTTTCTAACTTCAATCTTTAATGATTTGCCACTAATTTGCCAGAAAACCACAATTTTATGAAAAACAGACCAAAAATGTGATGCAAAAATATAAAGTTGCCACACAATACAGCTGGGAACCTGTCAAAAAAGGGACACCTTTTTAATATTAACACTGTTAACTTGAGCAGCTAACAAAATAAGAGCATCTACATGCATTTCTGAAATAAAAGTAATCTATAACTCTGATCATTACAGTTATATATAATTGTAAACCCTCCACATTTTCTTCCAAAATTGCCATTTTGGAGGAGGGATTATTAGGGGAGAGCAACATTTTGAGCCAAAATTGGGGACAATTGAGAGGTTTGGATATTCCTAATTCTACAAAGCGATTTGCACGTACCTCTCAACCTCTTAATGCAGGAAATCTGGACAAGGCCAAATATATTGGGGGAACATACAAACACTAATAAAAACTGCTCTTGTATAAACTTAAGACAGTTGATAGAATAACAGGTCTTGCATTAGCATGCATTTTTCTGAAGGTTATGACATCTGAAACTCAATGTCTGTCATTTAGTGACTTCATTCCTAAATGATTTGCTAGAAAACCACACATTTTATGAAGAACAAATCAAAAATAAGACGCAAATATCTATTCATTCTGCAAAAATATGGACAACTGAGAGGTATAGTTCAACCAGGGCTGTCTGAGTTTGCTACCCTTCCCCCCTCACAAAATCATGGTCGAATGGAGCCTCCCCCCTGCAGCCATTCCAACGTCCCATTCCTTGGTTATTTTGCCCCATTTACCATAAACACTGTAATGTGCATACTGCTTTACTTCTGCAATGATTTAGATTTCATTTGAAAGTTTTATTTTGCATTTTACACACAAAGCCTAATCAATATCTGTTAAACAAAGCAATGCAGTCTCACAATGAAAATAGACTTAGCATTAAAACTTCTCTGCCCTTGAAACTCACATGCACTGAAACAGCATTGAAACCCACATTCAAAGAAAATACATTTTGCCAGTGGCAGATAAAGATTAACTCTGGGCTGTTTTCAAAATCATAGGCCCCTTGAACATGAAACATACACATGCTCTTTGATACACTTTCCTGACTGTATTACATTAAATTCCTTGCACAATAGAGTACAGTTGTTAGAGGGCATTTTAAATTTATTGTTTTGAAAAATGTTTCCAGTAAACAATGAAACAAAATGCATGCACCAATGACAAAAATGCCCAATTCAGAACATTTCCATCATAAAACGTCTACTCAACCTTCTATAGTCCACCAGTATCAGTAAATATGCACAATCTCTGAAGTAGTAAAATCCCCATTAAAGAAATCTGTAACTAATAAAGAGGTTGCTGCTAGCAAACAACTTTATATGTCATTGTTTCATCTACAAATAAAGTGCCTGTTGCCCTTGAAGAATAAATTGCCTATGTTGCATGCATTAAAAAAATGATAAGCTAGTAATACCGCAATAGGGAATGGATAGCAAACTGATAATAGATTCATAGTTACTAGGTATCTTTGCCAAAAATGACTGCAGCATTCACCCCCTTTATAGCACAGTACAGTATCAGCAATGCATCTACTTATGGTGGGAGTAGAACCCACAGCCTTCTGCATCAAAAGCAAGTACACTACCTGTTGTGCTATTAACAATGCAAGCAGACTTAGCATAAGCAGCACTAAACTTTTGTTCCCCTGCAGCTCTCAGCTACTTGTAAAATATACTCGACACTCAGCTGTATCTCCAAACTTTGCAGCACAAGATATCTGGAAAAAGCCAAAAATTTTTTTTGGGGGGGGGACAAAAGGCCAAAAACCCGGGACACATTTTAAACATTGCTTGTATAATGTTGGAAAGTTGCTAGAATAAAATGCTGTGTTACCACCATACATTTCACTGCCACGTTTTAAACCCAGGGGGACCCTGTGCAAAACAGTCAAAGAAACATACCACTATGCCAAATCAGCTGAAACAGAGGAAGACAAACTTAAATTGCTATTATTTAGTGAATTCAGTTCTCACCATAGCTGTCAACCTCTTAGCAAAACACACCTGAAAAAAGCCAATAATGTGGGACTACAGCTGCCAAACATATTCAGTGAATTCAGTTCTCACCATAGCTCTCAACCTTAGCACAAAATACCTCATGTGTAGCCTTGACAAGGGTACCATGGGGATAGTGGAAGTCATGAATCCTAGGATTGTTAGGAACTCTCTGGCTGTCAGAGACTGAAATAGAATTAGTTCCTGAAAGTAAGTGGTGAGAGAGAGGATTTTTTCTGGAGGTAGGCAGGCCATCATTTGGACTGTGAGAATTCTGCAGCCCAGGAAGACATGGTCCTGGGAAGGGGTCAAAGTAGATTTTGGAAGGTTTCTGGTAAACCCCAGACCCCTCAGAAGGGACATAGTGTAGTCAAGTGCTCACGCACCAACTTTGGGTACGAAGCCTGGATGAGGAGGTCATCCAGGAAAGGAAAAATCTGAATACCCTGCATTCTGCAGAAGGCTATGACTGGGGCCAAACATTTTGTGAATACTCTGGGGGCTATAGAAAGACCAAATGGCAAAGCACAGAACTGAAAGTGAGAAGAATCCACAGAGACTCGAAAAAACAAACCAACAAAATTGACCCGACTCAATGTGCATGAAGTATCTATGAGAGATAAAAGCCCTCACTTAATGTGGTTCTGTTTTATTAAATTAAATGTGTTTTATGCACATTGAGTCCAGTCAATTTTGTTGGTTTGTTTTTTATGAATCCACAGGGAACCATAGGAATTTCTTGAAATGTAGATGGATGGGAATGTGGAGATTGGCATCTTTTATGTCCAATGACACCATGTAAGCCTGAGGAAGAATCAGGGGAAGGAGTATAGGAAGATTTAGCATGCAAAAGTGGGGACCTTAAGAAAGGTGTTTAGATTAGATAAATCTAAGACAGGCCAACAGGAGCCTTCTTTCCTGGGGACTAGAAACATCCTGGAGTAGAACCCTTTTCCTTTTAGATTTGGAGGCACCTCTTGGATGGTACGCTGGGATAGCAGGCAATGCAGGACTGGGGAATAGAAAGCCATTTGGCCCAAGGGGGTTGTGGGATATCTCTAAAGGTTGGCCTGGATTCCTAAACCATGAAATAGCTTTCTTCAATAATGGTAAGGACCCAAGAGTCCTGGGTTATCTGTTTCCAAGCTGGAAGGGACAGGGACAGATGACTAGAGAGAGGGTAGAGGGGTTTAGAGTCTGGTAGTCACAGGCTAACAAGTTTTACCTGAAATTACTGGTTTTGAGAATGAGTGAAAGGGGAAATCAAGTGGGGGCTTGTTTTCTGGTATCATTTTCCCCCTTGGGAGTGTGATACTAGAGGCCTTTCTCACAAAGCTTGTCCTAGCTGAATAATTCCTCTGGAAGCAGGGAACAGGAGAAACAAAAATGTGCCTAAGATCTTGTATTATTCCCCTATGCCTGAAGGGCTTTAAAGAGCTCTGCCTGCAGAGCCAAATAAGGCCTTGTTGTCTAAAGGTGCATCCATAAGCTTGGCTTTAATATCATCTGACAAAGGCTTCAACCTATGCCATGAATATCTCCTTAAGACAGACCCAGATGCTGCTCTTCTGGCGGAGGCCTCCACAGCATCGTAACTACATTGTGGCTAGTAACCTGGCTGCAGGATTTAAGAATGCTAGATATTTTTGGCCTTCTTAGAGGTATCTGGTAGCTTTGAAATGAGTTTCATAGCATCTGCCATAACAGCCAGGGAATATTTAGCCATATGGCTCTGAAAGCCAGAGTGGCAGACGTATAAACTTTTTTACTCAGCCTCTCCATAATTTTACTCTCCTTATCAGAGGGAAGCAAGGAAGTGGAAGCTAACAATTTGGAAGTTTTACCTGCAGCTACAGAAATGGTAGATGGATCAGCTGATGGAGCTTTAAAAAGGAACTTGGCAACCTCAGACACTTTATAGAATCTATAGGGAAGTTTAAGGGCTGAAGGCTTGGAGTCTGGGGACTTGGAAGCAGCAGAAAAGGCATCCAAAAAAGAGAGTTTTGGGGACTCCATTTGCAAGAGGTCATAATAGTTCTTCTGGGTCTCAAAGACCTGATAGCAGTCCCAGCTGAAAAAATCCTTCATCTGAACAACGGTCTACACAGATGTAATGTCCGCCCCAGAAGGATCTGTGCCATTAGACTCCTCCTCTGGGAAAGCATACCCCAGAGAAGATGCTATCTTTGAGGAATAAGTTAATGACTCATCCCCAGAAGAGTCTTCCTCCTCAGACAAAACTTCTTCCACAGGCCTTTTCCCAGGAGTGGAGGAGGGTAGGGTCTGGACAAGAGCTGGAGGTTGGCAAAAGGCCATAAAGGCACTAAAAAGGCTTTGTGTAAAAGCCTGACAGTCAGGGTTTTGGTCTGAGGGTATTGCCTGCTGGCCAAAAGAAATATGTTTTTTTTTTTTTTTTTTGCTTTTTCTTCTTGGGGGCTCTGACATACGATGAAGAGTAGGAAGGTCAGATGTCGTATGACATTCAACAACGTCTGAGAGAATGTCTTCTTGAACCACTATCTGAGTAACCCCACATAGGCCTTCAGAAATAATAAGCTGTGTTCTGCCCTGGCGACCAGTTCGGACACCTGCGAGTCCTGCTGGGACATGCTAACAAACTCCTTGAAAGCTTCCCCCAAGTTACGCGTCAAAGGAGATTCTGTAGATTCTGATGCGGCCTCTGGGCCTTCATCAGTCTCGGGAAGAACGAATGGAATAAAGGGAGCAGCTGTAAGGTCAGGCCGGGGCTTCTTGGCCTTCTTGGGTTGTGGCTCTTCCAAAGTGTCCGACGTCAGGTCCATATCCTGTGCAAGGCACTTAAGTCATTGATTTTCCAAGTACAGCCCAAGGGAAGAGAGATGGCTCCTAAGGGTTTTAGGGATGAAGGCCTTACAAATATCACAAAATTTATGATCGTGTTCTGGGCCTAAACAGAATAAACACAGCTCGTGGGTGTCTTTATGTGGAATCTGCCTTCCACACTGACACTTGCCCTTCCTATCTGACAAAAACTCACAAAAAAAACACAGTAGCAATTTAGATAACAAAAATCCCTATGGGGTACTTACTGAAACACTAGCGAAGCACAAAGGCGACTTCCCAAAGTGAGCGACGACCAGAGCTGGCAGTCAAACAGGCGGCAGAAAAGTTCTGAGGTAGGCACGTGCTGACATCTACTTTATACCCGACATCTGTTTATGGCTGAGGTACACTGTGGGATGCAGGCCATCGCACATACCTTCGCAGTAGCATTTTAACTTTGGTATAATGGCCAGACGTACGAGTCAACCTGAGGCAGACTCCCCCATGTTATGGATACTGCAGCATTGAATAGAAGGACATCTACTATTTTGTTCACTTTAAACATTAAGCTTTAGGCACAATTTTTTCATTTAAATAAAAAAATGAGACTGAGTTCCTTTCTTTACTCATGTTTTTTTGTTCAGTCTATCAGTAGAACAAAAAGTTATTTAAAGAAAACTGTAAGAGGCATCTGAGAGCATCTACAACCTTTTGACTTCTGGGGGCCTTGTGGCCTCTGAATCCTGGCTTGATTCAGTCAATTTCTCCAAATTTATTACAGTGAAGTTATGGCAAGTGAGGCCATGCTAAAAGGATGTGAAAGAGTACAGTAAGTAATTAAGTAAAAAAAAAAAAAAAAAAAAAAAACAAGAAAAAAGTAATCTGTCTGAATGGTGTGGGGGTTAGGATGGGTGAATAGGGAAGAGGCACTGAGGAGGTGCACGTTGAGTGGTATAAAACGGGAGTCCCATGGAATCCCTTTTCCAGGGCCTCATATCACCAAAGTCAGATATTGGCGATATATATTAGGCAAAGTGGAAATGAGTGAGTACATATTGACACCATCTGCAGATGAAAGTGAATGATTCTAGTAGATGTTAGATTAGAGGTAATAGTCAGTGACACATTGTACTAGACCCTCACTCCATTCCAGTTAACCCCACTCATTCATTTTCTTCCTGTGGTCCCCCCTTTCCTTTGAAGTCACTAGCTGCCACTGCCTTGATGTAACAAAATAGAAGAAACTGAAAGACTATTATTACTTCTAGAAGGAACATAAAGATGTCTGCTTATCTGCAGAGAGAGGAGGAGTAGGTTTTGCTAGTATTCTTGTGACTGCATGGAAATACTGGACAGGCATAGGCTTCTGGTGTAACTGCCTTTAGGAAGCTGGATACTTTCTATGAAAATGAGGAACTGATGGACAGGAAGCACCATATTTTGTTTCTACAGGGTGGTTGTTCCATAGCGTAAAAGTATAAAACACTGATTATGATCCATAAATCCCAAGTCTGAGAAGTGAAAAAGCTGGTTGGGAACCAGGAGACATGCGAAAACAACCTGCTTGCTCGCATGTCTCTGGGAGGAGAGTTGGTATATATATATCCAGGGTGTAATCCCTGATGGAGACCAGTGGAGGGGGGTAGAGACAGTCATTAGAAATCATGTCTGATACTACTGGCAAAATATCCCTTTAGTCCACCTATGCCTTTATGCTGTGCATTCCAGAACAAACTTGCATTTAAAGCTGTGTCAATGACTCCTTATAAATTCAAAAAACAACCCTTTTTAACACACTCAACACAGATGTCAAACATTATGAATAAGAATAACTTCAAGTGGGACCAGATGGAACTTCAGGCACATCAGCTCACACCTGCTGTGATGTTATGCAGAACACATCTTCATATATTCAGTCGGGAGTATACACAGTTCTTTTTTCACAAGAAAATGAAGTTATAATGAGGGCATCAGAAAACCTGTACATAAAGATAAATGGTGAAAGAGGAAAGGAAGAAGCAAAAGGAGGTTACTGAGTACCATGAAAAAGGAAACGAGGACTGTGCAGCTATAGAGTAATAACTGTCATTTTCAAGCACGAGAGACATTCTTTCACTCGTTTTTGTACTATCCACTTATTCCATTTCATGGCTGAAGATGAGATGGACCCTATCCCAGCACTCAGTGGACACAAGGCACTTTAATCTTGGATGGGGCACCAGCTCATTACATGATATGTACGCACTCATGCAGGCCCACACGCTAACTCATAAGCAGCATGCCTACAGGGATTTCAAGGACCACCAATTTACTTACAGCACATCTTTGTGATATAGGAAGAAAACGAAGAATATGGTGAAAACTACACAGAAACATGAATACAGACTATGCACAGAAGGCACATCAGCCAAACATTAAATTGGAGAACCAAGCACTATGAGGCACCATACATTTTTATAAAATCAGGCATACTACAAAACATTGCAAATTTCTCAGTGAATTAACTTTCTGCTCATATTGCAACAGAGAGAAAACAGTGAGAAAATCATGATACTTAATAATACTGATTAAAGAAAGTACAGTTGTGTAAAATCTTACCGTAACAGTATATGTCCATCTTTTCATTGTTGCAGTATTCATTACCTCTGGGATCTCCTGCGAAGGATAGCCCAACATCCAGCCAGTATACCAAAGTCTTAATTACCTAGGAGTATTGTACATCAGACATATGCTCCCCACACAAGTGCAGGGCATAAAGGTGACACACAAAAGCTCCCCAAACCAGAACTGAAGTGCCCCAGTGAAAAGAAGAATATGTACTTGTATTTCCAGAAAAAGGAAAGAAGGAAGAAAGGCAGAAGAACCTCTTGGCCATAAAGAAAATAACACCATGGGAAAGAAGAAAAAAGAATGGGGGAAGGAGGGAGGAAGTGAATACGACAACAGTGAAAAGAAGGATATCTACTGTTATTGAAAGATTTTCCACAAACATATACTCTGTCCTTCCATATCACTGTTGCAGTCTTCATAACTGAAAGGAGAGTACAAAAGCTACTGTGAAGTTAGGGAGGAGGAAGGCAAAGAGGAGCCCTCCACAAACCCATGAAAGATAGTCTTGGCAAATCCTGTCCTGGCTCTGGAAATGACATCCAATTTTTAATGTTTAGTGAATGTGTGAACCGAAGACCAAGTAGTAGCTTCAAAGATGGAATTGGTGTCCAAACCCTTGAAGAAAGCCCCCAAGGAAACCATCACCTTAGTAGAAGTAGAATGAGCTCTAAAAGAAGTTGGTAACTGTTTACCATCAGAGGAATAACAAAAAGAAATTGCCTTGGAAATGCAGGAAGAGATAATTTTCTTAGAAACTGACAAACCCAATGTGCTGGTATAAAAAGAAAGAAAAAGCTGATCAGATACATAAAAAGCCCTTTGCTTTGTCTAAACAATATCTGAGCTTTCTATGTAAGTCCAAAGTATGAAGAACTTTCTCACTAGCAGATTGTGAAGATGGGATAAAGGAAGGAAGCTGCATATACTGATTAAGGGACAACTCATTCGCCACTTTGGGCATAAAAAAGGATTCATTTGGAGAGACACCCTGTCCAAAAAGGGTGGGACCACCATCAAAACCTGCAGTTCAGACACCCTTCAGCAGAGGTTAAAGCAAGCAATCAAACAGTCTTCCAGGTGCAATATTTCAAAGAAGAAGAAGCAGCAGCAGCAGGCTCAAAAGGAGCACGAGTGAGGGTTTTCAAGGACAAAATTAAGATCCCAAGAAAGATGAATGGGCTTTCTTGGGGTCTGATATAAAGGAGAGAAGGAGTTAGTGTCAGACAGGCAGAAAATGCCGACAAAGGAGCTTTCACTGAAGAATATGCCAAAAAGCATGTAGCAATTCATACAGGTAGAATTGAACCAAAGGGACCCCCACTGAAAAGAGATCCTGGTGATGTTTAAGATCACCAGACAGAACATCTCTTCCATTTGGAAATATATGCTTTTATGGTATTGGGTTTCCTGGCCTCCTGCAGGACCCTAAGCACAGTTTCAGAAAATTGGTGTCAGAAATGAATCAAAACCCCTATCACCTAAAGTGTCATTTGAACAGTGGACAGATGAGGGAGAAGGAGAGATCCTTTGTCCTGTCTGAGAATGTCACATATTCATAGGAAGTTACTAGGCTAATGGCTCTAGGGCCTTAACAAACCTAACCATGTCATTTCCCTAGTTGACCATGGTTAAATGGTCATTGTTAGAGCGCATCAGTGATTAGCACTGACTGCCCCTGTCCATGAGGGACATATGTGCTACTCCCCCAGGGTGAATTTGTGGTCCCCCATCCAGTTGTTAAGGTTGCGCTTAAACAGAGTCATTTAGGAGCTCTGCATCACGTGAAGTGGGACTTTATTCCAGAGGAGTAGCAATTTCTTGAAGACATATCTGTCTCTCCAACATGTTCTGTTTATGTCACAGGTAAGGTTGAGATCCCTGGAGTGAGTGACTCTTGTCCCATTTTATTTGCGGACATGCAGCATTTTCATTAGGGCAGGGTTAGAGATCACTCTGTAGGCCAGGCACAGGTCGCCTCTCAACAGACTGTAGGATACAGAGTACAGAGACAGGGCCTTCCATCTTTCCATGTAGGTCATGTTTTGGAGGTCCTCAATTTTCTTGGTTAGAAACCTCTGAAGTCTCTCCAGTTGTTGCAGGTGTCTGGTGAGGTACATGCAAAAGAAAGCATTGTACTCAATTAATGGTCTAATGAGGGTCAAGTATAGAGGAGTAATAACATCCTTAGATTTGGACACGAAGCTCTTATTGATGAGATGTTCAATGTAGAGGGCTTTCCTTACCATTGTGGAGACATGGTGATTGAAGGTTAAATTTCTGTCAACCTGTGTTCCCAAGTCTCTCACCACTGTGTTTGCGTTTAGGGGGATGCAATCTATAATGTAATTTTCAGGGGCCACTTATTTGCCAAAGGGGATAATGATGCACTTTTTTGCATTTAGTTTTAGACCATGACTCTGGCACCAGTTGTTAGTCTGCGTTAGCACCTTTTGTAATATGTTAACTTCGTTGGGAGACTCAATTATTCCATCTAGTTTGCAGTCATCTGCGAACATGGTAAGCATTAGCCATCTACTTTCACCTGGATGTCCATGAAGTAGATTCCAAATAGTAGAGGGCCCAGCACAGATCTCTGTGGTACACCACTGGTAACTGGTCTACTGTTGGAGGTGGAATCCCCAACTTTGAAAGTCTGCATTCTGTCAGTGAGCCAGTTTGCTTATGCATCTAGTGATGTATGGGTTAATCCCCAGCTGGGAGACTTTTCTCAATGACAACTGAGTGGGAGAGGGTGTTGAAGGCCTTGGCTAAGTCAAGATAGGCAGTATGGACTGCTTTGCCCTCATCCAGGACTCTGGTGACATTCTCAAAGAAGTCTACCAGGTTTAATAAGCAAGACCTGCCCTAAACAAAGCCAAACTGAATTGAGTCAATAGTTTGGGAGGTTTTCTATGTCCTTGTTGATAAGATCCATGATGATTCTTTTCATGGACTTTCAGATAAGGCTGGTTAGGCTTATGGGTCTGCAGTTCCCAAGGTCAGTTGATGGACCCTCTTCATGTAAGGGAATTACTGTTGCTGTTTTCCACTCTGCTGGAACAAAGCCAGTGTTCAGGCTATGGCTGAAAAGAGTGCCAAGCTGTTCTGCTAGGTCTTGTTTTAGATTGTTTAGTAAGCAGTCTGGGATGTTATCTGGTCCCATGGAGGCTATGTTTTTGGTCTTGAAGAGGGCGGGTATTACTTGCTGTTTGGAGATGCTAAGAGGGGATTGTTGACAGGGATGCTTTGGAATGGGTCTGGTGGGGACAGGGGGATGAAATTTGTACCAAATCTGTCCTCCAGCATGTAGGCAATTTCTTCTGGTTTAGTGTGAGTAGTACTGTCCACAGTAGGTTCTGCACATGGCTGGGTATTCCCTTTAAGATTTTTGACATAGCTAAAGAAAGCTTTATGATTGTCTTTAGCTAGATATGCTAATTTAGCCACATAATTGGCTTTAGAGGACTTTACAAGATATCTGATTTGCTTGTTCAAGCTGTGGAGGGTATTCTTCTTCTGGTGAGCAAGTTCCCTCTTGTTCTTGGATAACAGTTTCTTCCTTTTGTTAAGTAGCCTATTTATACCTGTGGTCCACCACAGTGGCCTGTTTCTTCAGGAGGACCTGGTTTTGATCTTGACAGGTAGAGCTGAGTCTATACAGTTGTTTAAATGTCTATACAGGGCATGTGTGTATTCCTCTGCATAGGAGTCATTGATGGCTGTTAGCAGGGGTTTGAAACGTTTTATACCCTTGCTTAGTAGCCTAAAGTTTGCTTTGGAGACATTTTTCAATTTGTTTGCTCCTGTGGGGATGTCCAGTCTGATCTTTACTTCAAACAAGACAGATTCATGGTCTGACCTCACCAGAGAGGGCCACATACAAGGGGTAATGCAATGATTCCCCCATGTTGGTGAGTACCAGGCCCAGGACATTCAAAGCCCTTGTAAGAGTCCAGACTAGCTATTCTAGACCATATGAATTAACAGAGTCATGCAACCTCAGGGCAATTTCCTTGTGTATGTTTTCCAGTCTATGGAAGGATGGTTGAAATTTCCCATGACCAAAGTGTTTGGCTATATAGGGAGCAATTTTAGCAAGTACAGGCAGTTGGTGTGTTTCTCTTGGTACATAGTGGAGGATCGGTAGCTAGTGTTGATGTGGTTGGGTGTTTTACCTATATTTAATTGCACCTGGAGTAGCTCTATAGAGTCATACCGTTTAACCAGTCTCGAAGTATATTTGGATTTAATGAAGATGGATACACCTACACCTTTGGTTCATTCATGCTCATTTTGGGGTCTAAATGTGTGGAAGGCATTGTAGCCTTGTATGGCCAGGGTGCTCTCTGCGGCCTTGAACCAAGCCTTAGTGATTGCACAGATGTTTGTTGAGGTTCTTAGCATTTAGCAGCATAACCTTGAGTTTGTCTCGAGTGGATTTCTTTATGACGGAAATTTTTTTTGTTTTGACATTGCCTAAAAAAGGCATTATGGGGAGGCAAGCATCTTTACCGGTATCCAACAGCCTAGCGGAGACAGGTGAAGACCATTTCTGGCAAAGCAGCATGGTCTTCGACCATGTCTTCCCAGGCTGAAAGATACTGGACTAACACCAGAAGCTAAATCAATAGTTGAAGTCAGTAATTTTTTATCTGTATTGTAGCATCATCCTGGGTGAAGGTAAAATGCTACTTCGTATTAGGGACATACCTACCTGGGACACAATCTGAGAACTCAGTCATGTCTCTCTTCATACAGTCCAGAGAGATACATCTCAAGTCATTCAATCCAGCATATACTATGACAGAGTCATAAAGGTAATTGTTGTTGAGTGGTTTGATTGTGAGCATGATTTGACAGATCCTGGCACTTGACAAACAGCGAACTGCAGCTCTCTCCTTGTCCAGCCTGGTGAGGGGGCATGTGTGTCTCACTATATAATTGCCTATGACCAGGACATTAGGTTTTGAGGTGTTTTGCCTTAGGGGTTTATTTGCTAAGGCACCTGCATATGTGTGTTGCTATGTGAAGTGGGGTCTGTTCGTGTTCCAGTATGTGTGATTGGATTGTGCTTGGGAGTTCACCGGTCCTTTGGTAGGCTCTTAGTGAGTATCCCCGCATAGGTGGGTCTATGTGACTTGACCTTGTCATGAGTGAGAGGAGATGTGTGTGTGTGCTTACAACCTGCTTGATGTCTTGTTTACTGTTACATGATCATCTCTCACATACTGTGTTTGTTTGCTTTAGGAGCAAGTGGTTGTCACTATACATGAGGCAATTACTACACTACCCTAGACTGCCCATGTTAATTGGGCTAGTTGGTGAAATGTTGAAAAACTGGTTGTCCATTGTAGCAGATTAAACCATAAGTACTAGTTGGGGAGTGTGCAAGTTGTGTGCTCATGCTGCTCAGTGCTCAGCTGAGTTGCCTGCAGTACAGTAGGGAAGCTTGAGAGGGATCAACTGACAACCGTCTCAGCAAAAAATAGTTTCTAGGAGTTTGCTACTATACAGGGCACTGTTAACTGCCGTTGTGAGGTGTGGTGCTACATGCAAAGGTGAGGCTTATATACAGGTGAAATTAAACAGTTTTAAAATAGTATGGTGTGAACGACCTGAGACGTACCTCCCTGGACTACATGAAAAGAGACATAGAGGAGCTCTCTGATTATGTAGCCCAGGCAGGTATGACCCTAACCCTGAGCAGTATCCTTCCTTCACCAAGAATGATGCCACAATATAGAGACAAGATGATCAGCTTTAACAATTGGCTTAATGTCTGGTGTCATTCAAAGGGGATCCAGTGTCTGTCTGCCTGGGATGACATGCTTGACAAGCCACGCTGCTTCGCAAGGGACGGCTTGCACCTGTCACCCCTGGGATTCCGGATATTGGCTAAGGCTCTTGCCACCCCATAGTGCCTTTTTAGGCAAGGCTCAAATTCTAAACCTACCACCCTAGAAAACAAAAATGGGAAGAAACTGAGGGTAATGCTGCTCAATGCCAGAAGTCTAAATCTCAAAATGCACGCACTCGAGGCCCTTCTCAGTATGGAGAACATCGATGTCTGTGCTGTAACTGAAACCTGGTTCAAGGCTCCTGAGAGCACCCCGGCACTATTAGGTTTTACCTCATATCATGCGTTCTGGCCCCAAAACCCGGACCACACCACAAAAGCAGGGGGTGCATCCATATTCATAAAGGATACCCACACCTCCAGGTTGGTGGCAACGCATGAAGCTTCGAAACCATCCAGGTACAACTAACCATAGGCAAAACTGCTCTACAAATTGTAGCATGCTACAGGCCACCCTCTCAAACTCAGGAACCCCACACAGCCTTCCTGAAGACACTGGAGGGTATAAATGTATCTCCAAACACCATCATATTGGGTGACTTCAACTACCCAAATATAGACTGGGAACATTACTCAAGCCCTAACTTTCTAGCCCAACGGTTCCTGGAGTTCATAAATTCAAATGCCATGGAACAGCTAGTCACTGTTCCCATGAGAGGAGAAAATATACTAGATCTCATTGTCACAAACATGGGGACAAAATGCTCCACACCGAAGTATATCCCTCATTGGTGAGATCTGATCATAAACTAATCTCACTGGAAATCCACATCCCGCCCCACCCCAAACAAAAAGACCATAGTGAAGAACTTCTCTAAAGCAAACTTCACACTACTCAAGACTGGTGTGGTATCCTTCAAGGCCCCTGAGCCAGTGGAAACCACAACCCAAGCTGCGGAAGCCCTTACAAATGCCTTCTATGAACACCTCCAGGACTGCATGGATCAGGCAATCCCAAATAAAACCAAGACTCTTTCCACAAAGGGCAAACGTCCAGTCTGGTGGACCCCAGCCATTAACAAACTTTACAATAAGAGGAGAAAGCTATTACATGATAGAACAAAATCCATAAAAGGAAGTCACCCCTGATCATTATTAGTAAAAAATACGAGCACTCATAAAATCAACTAAGGCCAATTTTGAGAGAAAAATTGCCATGGATTCAAAGGACAATCATAAGGCCTTTTTCAGCTATGTTAGGGACCTGGGTGGAAACTCCCAGATATGCTCAGAATTAGTCCAAAATGATACAAAAATCACTGAACCCACAGACATTGCCAACATACTGGCAGACAGGTTCAGTGCAAACTTCACCCCCTCCCCCCCTAAAGGAGAGATAACTATTCCAGCCGAGTGTAGCCTCCCGGACATCTCAAATGCGCAGGTGAAAGCTGCTCTCTCTAAAGCTAAAAACACAGCATCAATGGGACCGGATGGTGTCCCCGGCTGTGTGCTACACGAGCTAAATGAGGAATTAAACCCGCACATAAGGCAGCTGTTTAATCTCAGCCTTACCACAGGATACGTGCCCAAGGAGTGGCGTACGGCAACTGTGGTCCCACTCCACAAAGGCGGCGCCTCTACAGACCCTAGTAATTACCGCCCCATAAGCTTAACAAGTCTAGTCTGCAAAGCTATGGAGAGGATCATAATGGAGCTCATAAACAAAGATATAGGGGACTTGCAGACATTGGACCCGACCCAGTTTGGCTTTGTCAAGGGAAGATCATGCCTTTTGAACTTGGTCGACTTCTTGAAACAGTCACCAAGGCCATTGATGAGGGAAAGGCAGTCCATACAGCCTACCTTGACCTTGCAAAGGCTTTCGACACAATACCCCACTCAGGTATTGTAGAAAAACTTACCAGCTTAAATGTAAACCCATATGTCACAAGATGGGTTGCAAACTGGCTTAAGGACAGAACCCACAGGGTTAGAGTTGCTGGAGCTATGTCAGACTCCAAGCCGGTCACAAGTGGTGTCCCACAGGGCTCGGTCCTTGGCCCCCTATTGTTTGGCATCTACTTCTCAGAAGTACAGGCCAACATGGGAGGACTTTGGCTGACAAAGTTTGCAGACGACTGCAAACTGGGCCATAGTGGAAAGTGCATCGGACACGGATATCCTTCAGAAGGGACTCATGGAAACAGATAGCTGGTGCCAGAGCCATGGCCTGAAGTTAAACGCCAAAAAATGTATAGTCATACCCTTCATGAAAAACAAGGTAACCCCAAGCTACCATATAGGTGGCAATCCACTAAGCACAGAAGAGGTTATCAGGGACCTGGGGACCCAGGTTGACAGTGGCCTTTCTTTTAACACTCACGTTGCTAAAGTGGTTAGAAAGACCTTCTACATTGCCCACCTGATCATGAAGGGATTCACATCCAGATCTAGTGAGGTCATTGTTCCCCTGTACTCTTCACTTATCAGACCAATGATCGAGTACAATGCCCCATTCAGGATGTATCTCACCCGACATCTGCAGCAATTGGAGAGACCCCAAAAGTTCCTCACCAAAAGGATAAAGGGACTCCAAAATCTGTCATATGCTGCCAGATTGAAGAAACTCCAGCTCTATTCAGTCGCATACCGTCTGCTCAGAGGTGACATGTGCCTGACATACAAGGCCATGTCCAACCCGGAATTAATGGACATGCTCCACCTCAAAAATCCAAATCCACCAAAACCACTAGAGCAAGCGACTTAAACCTTAGCACGAATATAAATAGGACGTGCTGGAGGGATAGATTTATCACTCAGAGACTCCCTATGCTGTGGAATAGAATCCCGGTCCATGTGAGGCAGAGCACCTCGCTGACTCTGTTCAAGAGAAATCTAGACCTGTGGATGGGAGATCGTAGGTTTACCCCAGGAATCATCTCTGTGTCACTGCTGGACAGAGGCACAACAAACTAATGGGCACAGTATTTTTTCATATAAGGGGTGGCGTAAGCCACAAAAATTTGGGCTAGGCTTATAAATGCCTTAGGGCAGATAGCCTAGTATAAACCTATGAACCTATGAATAGGAAATCACATAATGATCCTTAATCCAGCAATCCCCAACTCAGACAGGGCTATATCTACACTCTTCTGCCACAAGGGTGCAGCAGAGCCCTACTTAATGTAAAATGGCTGTGTTTGAGTTCAAGTGTATAAGCAGGTTAGATTCAGCAAGTCTGGATCTAGTCTACGCTATCTAAGCAAAATTACAGTAAAAAAGAGAGTCTATCTCAGCATATTGAATGCTGAAAACGCCAAATGCAATTTCATTGAACTGAAATGTTCGAAATCTCAAAAGAGCGAACTGACGGAACATCGATTTCTTTCTCAGGGAAAGAAATCAATGTTCCATGCAAAAAAAAAAAATAATACTTTAAACACTAACAGAAGTGGGGGGCTGTGCTCCCATACCCCCCTACTTAAATATACCAACTCTGAGACCGCACCACAGTGGAGGAAATAGCAAACTCCGATGACGACCCACCGATTTCTTTCCCTGGGAAAGAACTCGATGTTCCGTCAGTTCGCTCTTCTGACATTTCGAACATTTCAATTAGATGAAATTAAATTCAGTGTTTTCAACATTCAAAATGCTGATAGGAACCCACAAAACAAGTGTGGATAATGAAGCAGGCAGAGAGAGAAAAAACAGTCAAAAAAGGCACCAATTAATACAGTAAAACATTTAAATGCAGCAGATCATCACACTTCTACCACAAGGGTGCAGAAAAACACCTTCTTAATGAAGAGTAGTGGGTTCAGAGCCCAAGTGTAAAAATTCCACACAAACTACCTACAGCAGCCCTACACTAACAGATACAGTATAATACAGTGCAATTAACTACTTAAAGGAACAGCGAACAGCACATTTTTAAACTATTAAAGTACAGTCACAGTATATACGAGAAGTGCAAAAAAATGCGTATTGCCCTTTAGTGCGTTTTCCAACTCAGACAGAACAGGCAAACACCTACCACCACCACACGAACAATCTCAGTCCTCCCTGCAAAAGCACAGTAAAGGAGTGCCCGGAGTGAAATGCTACCACAAACAAACTTAAAGATATGGATACAGCAGTGTTCTTTAAACAGCTTATAAAAGTAGGATTATTCAATAAAAGAACTTTGCTTTGTATAAATAAGCCAAGAGCCACTGAATTGTACAGAATTTATAAAGGCACTAAAGACAAAATAAGCTAATTAATAAGCGCTTCAGCCAATAAAACTACATGCATAAATCTCAAATGTTTCACCAACCTAAACAGATCAGGCTACCTCCCAGTGCACTAGATGGAAAACCCACTGATCTCTTGATGTAAAAACAAGTGCTTGCTAGAGTGAAAAAATACACTACTTTATCCAACAGCTACGTAGATAATGAATTCGGATCAAGTAAATCAGTAGAACAGACAATCAGAGGCGAAATGCACTTTTTCAATACAAGCAAAAGGAAAGGCAAATAAATAATTCAATACATCAATAGCAGTGTCGAAATGGAAGAGCTTATTAAGCTCAATTTTCAGTTGAGGTAGGCAGCTTAAAAACCACCAGGTTTAAGAAGCAGATCAACAAAGGAGAGGGTGGGTGGGAAACACAAGCAAGGAATCCTCAGCAGTGCTTTAGTTTCTGCAAGCTTGAAATCCTTTCAGCAAAAGACCAAGGGCCAGAAATTCTCTGTGTTTTTAAGTATCACTCAAGAGACAATTAACCATTGAAAATATGTGAAATGTGCAGCCTAGATAATTTAAGTCCATCTCCTACTTTGAACAAAAACACCAGGCCAAGCAGATTTCTTAAAAGAGAAAACAAAATGGAAGAGGTAAAACAGAAAACAGCTCTATTACAGACAAAAAATGTAATTTTACTTTCCTCAGGCAGTAGGGAATCCCCAGCAGTGCTTTAGTTTCTGCAAGCTTGAAATCTTTTCAAAAAAAGACCCTACAAATTTATTCATAGGTTCATAGAGTAGTACTAGACTAACTGCCCTTGTGAGCCATTTTAAGACTAGCCAATTACCCCATGTGAGAATCAAACCCTGCACCTTATGTCTTGCAAGGTAAGCACCTTAACTTGAGGTAACTTGTGATGACTGCCCCTTGCCAGATGGAACAAGAAAGGGAACCAGTGCTGTCTGAGCCAAAAGGGAGTCACCAACAAGATTTGTGGAGAGTCCTTCTTGAGTTTGTGAAGGAACTTGGAAAGAAAAAGAAAGGAAAGAAAGTCATACAGGAACATTCCCTTCCAAGAGAAAGACATGGCGTCCACTTTCCAAGCCAAAGGACTTGGGTCTCTGGAACAGAAATGTGAGAAATGCCTATTCAGAAGGTTGGCAAAGAGATCTACCCGAGGAATACTCCACCAATAAACTATAAACAGAAGCACATCTCTGTGAAGCATCCATTCATGATGGTGTGTCCTGGATCTGTGGAGAGAATTTGCCACAAGATTGCACTCTGAAGGTATATAGACTACCATCACCTGCA
The DNA here is from genome assembly GCF_019279795.1 of Protopterus annectens. Lineage (NCBI taxonomy): Eukaryota > Metazoa > Chordata > Ceratodontiformes > Protopteridae > Protopterus > Protopterus annectens. Next base: position 212,664,524 of record NC_056731.1, read on the forward strand.
GATTGATGGCTTATTTCCCAGGGTCAAAGGGCCAGTCTCCAAAGAAGCTAAGACCTCATGCCCCCTTGCTTGTTGTTTGTAGAAACTCTAAAGGGGCCTGGCACCTAGAGCAATTGGAAAGCTTGAAAAGCCAAAATGAGAGTCTTCCTTTCCTTGATGCTGATGTGATCTGCCCTCTACTGAGGAGACCAAAGGCCCTGAACCTTCAGGGTGCCTAAAGAGGCTCTCCATTTCTGCTCTGAGGCATCCATGAAGAGTGCCTGGGATGGTTGAGGATTTAGAAGAGAAACACCTGGATTGAGAGACATCTATTGAATCCGCCAGTGAAATTCCAGTTTGAGCAAGGAAGAAGAGGAACTAGATGGTCTAGCGAGTGGCAGTATTGAAGCCATACTGATTTTAGGTACCACTGTACCATTCAAACCTCCTCATATGAAGCCAGGCCCAGGGAAGCATGAGAATGGTAGAGGCCATAAACCCCACAGCCATGAGAAACTTCCTGACCAAAAGACAGGACAGGGGGAAACAGGGGAAGAAAATAATTTGTGAGAGACTTTGAAGAAAGGAAGGCAGGCTAGCACTAGAACAGTTTGGATCTAGTAGCCTAGAAAAATGTGATCCTGAGATGGTGTCACACTGACTTTTGAAAGTTGACAGTGAACCCCAGGCTGTGCAAAAGAAGTTGGGTAAGGAGAAGACCATGTACTAGCTTGGTTTGGGATGGGACTTGAAGTAAAAGGTTGCCCAGATAGGGAAAATCTAAATACCCTGAAGCCTGCAAAAAGCAGCTACTTGGGTTAGGCATTTAATGAACACCACTGGGGCTGCTGAAAGCCCAAAGCAGAGAACTGAAAGTGAGAGAAAGAAATTTCCTGAAGAGAGGGTGGATAGGAATATATAGGTAGTTGTCCTTTAGGTCTACGGAAACTAGAAAGGCCTGAGGGGTCAAAACAGGAAACGGAGTCTGAAGAGAAAGCATTTGGAAGGATGCCACTTTGAGAAAAGGGTTCAGAAACAAAACATCCAGGACAAGCCTCCAAGAACTCTCCTTCCTGAGAACCAGAAACATCCTGGAATAAAATAGTAAATGCCCCTCGGTCTTTGGAATAAGAAGAATGGTACCCTGGTCCACAAACCCTGAAATACCCCTGTAAAACGAGGAAGCTGTTCTACAGGAGGTTGAAGGATACTGGATAAGGAAGGATTTCCCAGGCCATAAAGTAACCCTACTGGATAATGGACAGAACTCAAGAGCCTGTGGTGATCTTTTACCAAACTGAGAGCGACAGAGGAACCTAACTGAGAGGAAGAGAGGGCAGAAAGTCAGATGACTGCAGACTTGTCAAGAAAGGATGGCTTTTGGGGCTTAGATGTTTGAGTAAGCTTATTGGAAAAAATATGCTTAGGAAGAATGTCTAGGCAATCTACACAAGAAAAGCAGTTTTACTAGGATAGTTCCTCTGAAACAAACTGTCCTTCAAATCTTTCATGACCTTACCCCAATTCTGCAAAGCCTTGAAGAGCTCTGCCATAGAAGTACCAAATAAATTTTGGTAATCCAGAGGAGGAGCATCCAGAAGTTTTGATTTAATATCATCCAGTAAGCCTTGAAAACAAAGCCAGGAATAGTTCCTCATCAAACAGCCATAGGCAGCAGCCCTAGAGGAAGCATCAGCCACATCATAGCTGCATTTTATAGAGTGACGGGTAACTTGAGAAGTGGAACCCTATAAGGAGAGAGATGAAGCCTTACCTTCTGAGTCAGGTATATCAGATATAATCTTCCCAATCTGGGAAAGAAGCCATAAAGTATATCTTATCATACAAGTCTAGTAATTTATAGCCCTAAAGGCTAATGTTGCAGAAGTGTATGCTTTCTTACCAATCCTCTCCATAGCTCTACTGTCCTTATCGGAGGGAAGGAGCTTAAAAGAGCACAACAGCCTAGTGGGCTTATCAGAAGACAAAGAAATCACTGAATCACTGCTGAATTAGATGAAGGTCATTTATATAAGATGTTGCAGGCATCTGGCACCTTATAGAACATGTCAGGCTTTGTGGGTGCTGAAGGTTGGAAGTCTGGTGCCAAGGATGCAGCAGGAAATGTATCCAATAGAGCAGCCAACACAGGAGAGACAGCAGAAGGTTTAGGAGAGTCCATTGCAACAACTGATAATATCTTTTCTGAATGTCTGATACCCAGGAGCAATTCCATTTAAAATATTCCATCATACACAGGACTGTCTCTCCAGAGGATACTTCCCCAACAGAGAATCAGGACTAACAGATTTCCTCCTCTTCTGATCCACAGTCTAAAGGAGAAGACAACTGAGAGTAGTAGGCTAAAGAATCAGCATCAGAGTCAGAATCCTCATTCATTGACTCAGGATCCCGTGCCCTTTCAGGGGTAGATGACCAAGGGGACGCAGGAAACAAAACTCCCTGAGGAGGTTTTTAAGCCATCAAGGCATTGAACAAGTCTGGTGTGAAGTCCTGCCTTTTCTTTAAGGGGATGTCTGCCTTGACAAAGCATGATGGGTTGGGCCCTTGCCTGGATTTGATCAAAGTACCTGGTACCTCTTCCCTAACAAGGATTTGAAGAATCCCTTTAGGCCCCTTTGAGATTATCAGCCATGGTTCCCCCTTAAGGCAGATGTTTGCAAGGCCTCTGCAGACATGTGAGAAGCCAGTTCCATGCCTGCCTCTTAGAAGGTCAGAGCAGAAGAAACCAATGGTTATACCAGATAGTGCTCCGTGTTCTGATCCACCTCAAGAGAGACATCCAGTGGAAGCTAGACAGCAGCTGTCTCAGGCCTAGATTTCCTAGCCACCTTCTTGAGTGGTGGTTGCACCTTGGGCCAACAGCTTCAGACATTGCTTCCCACCATAAATAGAAAGGGAAGAAAGACAGCTGTATAAAGTCTTTGGTACAAAAGCCTGACAGATGGAACACGGAGTGTGGTTGTGAGATGCACCTAAGCAAATGTGGTCCTTATGGGAATCTGCCTCCCGCACTGACACTTCTCCTTCTTAGATGACATGTAATCCACTGGAAAATAGAGTGAAAAGGAACCCCAACAGGGCACTTATCTTGAAGGTGTAAGCTATGTATAACCAGCAAAGGGGGCATTCAGATCTATGTATGATAATGGCATTTGGACTTGTGGAAATGAAGTTCTGGTTTGGAGACCATTTGTGCATCATCCTTATGCCTTACACTTGCACAGGGAGCATATGTCTGGCATAAGATGCTCCAAAGTAATAAAGGCTTTGGTATAACAGCCAGATGTTGAGCTATACTTGACAGGTGATCCCAGAGGTAATGAATACTGCAACAGTGATATGGAAAGACATCAAACTATACTGCTTTGCTAGCAGACAATTTTATTGCACAAGTGAGCAAATAACAGAAAGTTACTTAAGGTTATGTACTGTATTTAGAAGGATTTAATGAATACTTGCTTGTAAGAAATGAAACAGAAGAAGGTACTAGTGTTTCACAAGTTTATGAACTCCAAGATCATGCAAGGATTTAAATGAATGGTAATTAAAACTTACCAAGTGACTCCACATCTTTAAGAGGGTCAACTCCAGGGGACAGAATGAAAAATATTGGAGTTTCAGGGCTGCTTTCCTCATATGACTTTAAAAAATCCATCCGGACTCCATCTATGTATTTTGAACCTAATTTCTCTTCAACAAAATTTCTAAATATGCAAAAAAAAGCAGTGAGTCAAAAGCTAGCCTGTTATTACAAGGTCAAGAAATACATGATTACAAGAAAGGATCATTTCTAAAAAGATAACAGCATGGTCTCAGCGGTGACACTCTTACAATACTCTGACCTCCTTATACTTGTCATACTGCAGAATTACATTACAAAATATTAAAGTTGAAACCATACCAAGTAAAGTGGAGGAATGATGACTATATCCTAATTCATTTCATTTCATCGCAGATGATTAGTCTGGTGTATTACTATTATTATTATTTTTTGCTTATCTAATTATACAGTATTGCAGGTGAGCTAAGACTAAGGATAATTTTAATTCACCAAGTATAGCCCTGTCAGAGTTTTAAACCCAAATGTTTATCCACCATAGCCGTGTACCTCACAAAGACAAATACTGCCATTGCCCATGTACGCAGAACAACAAACCTTGACTATGATGTGGAAGTCTGATGACATTTCGCTGCTTCATTTTTGAGTGAATACACAACCCTGGCTGCAGCAGTACAATGATACAGACATGCTGGCCGGCCTACTTATCCACCACCCATACAGACCTGCCCTTGGCCATGCCCAGAAGGTCAGCAATGTGTATCAAGTCTCCACCAGCATGCATATGAAGGTTGACAAGGAAGCCATGTGAGAAACCTTGCTCCATATGAGGATGACCATGGCATTGTTCCTAGCCTCCAACTGCTGAATTTCCTCATGTATACTCTGTAGCACATTAACTATCTCTACCTAACTTTCTGTGGCAGTAAAAAAGCATGTGAGCCATGCAGTTACTTGTAAAGCATTTATCCATACGTCACATCACATCCAGTACCTCATCCTTTCACTTTCAAAGGATCCTCATTAGCTTTCTTTCTGCACTGTGCCAAGGCAAAATTCCTTCTGCTATTGTATTTATGTCAGCCACAATTTGAGTATATAATTTAGCTCATTCAACCTGTCTTGGACCCCCTTTTCCAAAAAAAAAAAAAAATAATAATTTCCATTTGTCTTAACTACATCCTCAAACAAAAATTATTTTCCTTAGCACTGAAGTTCTCTCTCCTGTGCCTTGCTCCCTGATGCTGCAACATATTTTTCCTAAAAATACCAATTTGGGGAGTTAACCTTATCTGTGAGGGAATTAAAGTTGAATGGTAAATCTCTTCTAAGCAATATAAACATAAAGCAGTACCGCAAATTGTTATGCAGCTGATATTTGTCACTTAAGTAACCAACATGTTATTTCATCATTTCCATTTTTTGTGCAAAGTCGGGGTGTGTGCCTAGGAGACAGCAGAAAGAATGTGCTTACAATGCAGGACTGTAAAAGTGTATAGGAGGGGAGGGAGAAAGTATCTGTCCTACCTGATTACTGATGGCTTACTTCATAAAATTATATAAATGTTTAGACATCTTGGTCCAGTACATTGCCACTGCCAAGTAGCAAGAAAATGTGTCAAATAAGTTGATTAATTTCTAGGTACTGTATATGAAACAGAGGCATTTTTCCAGTAATTTCACTATACTTCATTGTTAAAGAATTTCAACAAGTTAGACCTTAACAGTATTTTACAAGGCATACCTAAGGGTTTTGCACTAAACAGAAATACTATGAAACTATTATTTCAATTATGCTTGTTACTTTACTTAAACTATTTGCTTTAACTCTGGTTTTCTGACAGTCTTCAGGTGACAAACAAAATGTCAACACAAAGTTTCAGCAAATTTTACTCAATGTATGAATTTATTTAAATGCTGCTAGTAAGAACATAGCCATATTAATCTCATGTGCAAATATAGAAAATATCGTAAGTCACTCCATACCATTGTGAATGAGCAGCAACAAGGCACAGACATGCAAATTTGCACTGCTTATGTACCAGCTTTGGGGTGCTAAGCAAGTAATAGTGCTACACAGTTAACTGTCTAGAATTGTTGCAGTCACATTTCAGTGGGTGGGGTTCACAGCTTATGAGTCTCACTTTCATACCTTAGGCAACATTCTGCATTGAACTCTAGCACAAAGATGAGCACTTCTGTGAGATCTCAGGGCAAGAGCCCAAGCTGGTGCGAGGAGGAAACAAAAATCTTTCTCAACTTATAACACCTTTACAACCAGGCTTGAAAATGTTGGGGATGATGGAGTATTCATAAAAATAAGACATCTCGACTGAGATGGCAGATGAATTAACAGGCCATATGTGCATTCCCAGAACAGAAGAGCAAGCCAGCAGTTCTGTGACTGCTATGATGACCTTCAGCAAAAACACCCCCCACTCCCAGCTTGACCAGTGGGTGGGAGAAGTTGAAAAGAGGAGGCCAGAGTTCTTCAGCAAATATGACATCATTATTAATGCAATGTTACTATATATAAACATCTCCTAAGTGTAGGACGGCATTGTGGAGGTCATGACAAACTTACGTTTCCCAGAAATGTAACAGTCATTTTTCAGTAATTCTTGTAAAGAACTGCCACATAGTGCATGGCGGCATAGTCAAACCTATAGACTGCTGCCGCAATGGCAACATTGAAATATTCCCAATTCATCCAGTAAGCAATCAGCAAGGTATATAACCAGAGCTGTAGCTAGCTTCTTTGGAGCCCTGTGCAGCTCTCTGATCTGGTTCCCCAACCATATTTAAAATTAAGGACCACATTTTTAAAAAAAAAAAACGTCTTAAGCTCCTTAACTCCAAGCGGAGGAACAAAAAAATATCTTAAGTTTGTTCAGCTCCAAGGTAAGGGGAAAATTTTTTCTTTACTTTAAACTGTAGCAAGTCACTTACAACAAATGGGAACTAACTTTGGGTGGCATGATGCCAGGGAATCTTCTTGGGCTAGGCTTATATAGGCTTCAGGGCTGTTAGCCTAGTACACACCTATGAACCTATATGTACCTTGCTCTGCCTACTAGCCTCATTTAAATAAGAACTTCATACACTGAAAACCACACACATGGAGCACAATGCTTCAGCCCTGATTATTAAAATGCACTACTGACTTTCTGAATGCCAGTAGTATACTACCTCTTCATCAACATCTTGTGAATGATCATGTCCTCCCTAACACTCTACAAGGGAGGTTTGGCATAATGTTAAGGTTTTAACCTCATTGATAAAAGGTATAGGGTTTGAGTGTGACCTCTAATTACTGGCTAGACTTATAATTCTCTGCAGACTGATAGTCTAGTATTTTTATTTGAAACTTTGTTTAGAACCAAAGATAAATGTTTATTTATTTTTTAATTTGTTGACAGGGGTAATGGACTGATCATTACTGAACCAATGTCAGGCTCAGCACATTATGTTTGTACAGCATTAGCAGTGAGCATACCAAGAATTTCATTATTTACAACTGAACACTATTTTTTAAAACAAATGTTGGTTCTTTTCCTACTGTATCTAATATTTCCTCGTTCCCTTTAAACAACACCCAATTTTTCTTGACAATATCCCTAATCTTACTACTTGTTTCTCCATAAGTCACCACCATGGATTGGGTATAATCTTTCCTTGTATTAGTTTCATTCTCCTTCACTAAATAGGATCCCAGCAGGGGTTTATACCTACTATCCCACTCGCTAATAACTTGCTCACAAATGGGTAACCTCTTTCAGAAAAAATGTTTTCAAAACTAATTACAATTTAAAATTTTTACTGGAACATCCCATTAATGCTAAGAACAATGTGAGAGGGACAACTAGATGTGGAACTTGTGAACATTGTAGGTACATCTTAGTGGGAACCTCAGTATGGTTGGAAGTAAGGGACAGGGAGATAAAATTAGCAACAGGGTCCTGTGTTACGAAAGGACTGGTATATATAGCTATTTGTCAGGAATGTCAGCATTTCTACATAGGTAATACCGAAAGAACTTTTAGAAGGAGGATCTATGAGCATTTGTATGCTGTGAGAAAACATGATGAAAATAATGCTATATACAGGCATATTAAAAATAATTCCAATCACTCTTTCTTATTTGGTATTCTGGAGGTTACTGGTAGTAATGAGAGGGGGTAATTGGAAAAACAACTTGGAGAGGGCAGAAATGAGGTGGAAATTGAGACTTAATGCCAGGGTAACCCCAGGCATCAACGACAATGTATCTATAAAACCTGAATTGAAACATAGGGCCACTATTTTGTAACAGAAAAGAACCTAGTTCAGTAAACGACACTGCTTTCATTCACAGAAACATTAAAATTTACTACACACTTTTTAACAGATTCTATAGGGTTAACATGATTCAAATCTTAATTAGTTAATTGTCAGTATAAAAGAGGGAGTGGGTTTTAGCAAACACAGTTCTGAAGAAGTCCTAGAGCAGGACGAAAGCGCTTGACTGTGTTGGATACACTACAGTTGTGTTCTATTTATCCTGTATGGTTTTTAAGCTATTTTACTGCTTTGACTGGCTGGAGTAATAAACCTGTGTTTTTACCAATATTTTGGATCATTTCATGCCTGTGGATTTTTTGAGGCAACAGCACAGAGTGGGTTGTTTGTTCCTTGTGGTGTTTTCTCCACTCTGGTCACTGGTGGTTTGGTAATTACCTATGGTTACTTACTAAAGCAAGGCAAGATGAAGTGGGTGAGTGGTCTTGTCAGTTCCAAAAACAGACTGCTCTGAAACTTCTGTCTCATCTAGTATAAAAACATAATTTCAGTCCTGGATTACAGACTGACATCACATACATCTTGTCATCTGATTTCTGGTTTCCATGCTACCCCCCTTTACTAGAAACTGAACCAGAATCTCACACATATGTGCTACCATACATATAGATAGAGCTTTGCTAAAATGTATTTTTGCATTTGGAAGCCATAAAATCATTTCAACACTTCCACCCTTCAAGGGTAGCAATTAGTTCATTGCTAAAGACAATACAGCAGAATTCACAGTGCTTGTTTTCACAGATATTTTGTCTCTGGCTACAATCAGAACTGTAAGACAATCTTTATGGCCTAAACCAGGTAATTTAATTTCAGGATATTTTTCTAAAAGTTAGCTGGGCCAGAGTTTAACCTCTTCTCTTCCAGTATCATCTGTTACAATATGTACATTTAATCAGTTATAGTTGTACAGTCTGACATACATGTATATTTACTTTCTGTCCAGCAAGACATACTGTTGGTACATTTTTAGCCCAAGTAGCATTACAAATACATTATTCAACACCAGCACCTGTACAAATCAGTTTGATATACAAATGACATACAATTCTTTACAAAACTCCAGCTAGCTATGCTGGCATATGTTACACATCCACTGCCCTACTTCTCCTGGCATTGCTGGCAATACCTGGCATCATCACAGAGGGGATGGTCAGAGCTGTAGCTAGGGTAGGGCAAAATGAACATGGTGTTAGGGGGACATGACTGGCAGATGCTGCTGATGCTATAGTGCAGTATCAGCATTCAGAAATCTGGTCATGGCTGACGCCCTCCATGTGTGTAACTTCAACTTCAGCAAGCTGCTTTTTATATTATTTGTAGTAACAACTTGCCTACAGTGTAAGTGCAAAGCAGCATTTTTTCTTTTTGGAGAGGACCTTTTTTGGTCTTCAATTTTGAGTTGAGGAGGGTGTCAGATCAGAGCTAAATAACCTAGCTATGGTTTTCAGGATGGGAACAAAACATTTACGTAATATAAATTTTATGCAATTACTGTTGCACTATCTTTTCTACGTGTAATGTCTTGTTTTAATGAATGCATTCAATATAATGAAAGATGTTCATTTTGTTTGCTAGGTGGGTGTAAATGGAAGAAAAATCAAATAAATGTTTTCATTGTTATATTTGCACTGTCAGTGAAAACATATGGTTAAATGAAGGCTTGATTTTAAAACATATGCAAGTCTTACTGCACTCATCAGTTTGCCACTAGTTAAAGGCTTATACAAAAATAAAATTAATTTACAACATTGGAGTGACAATGATTCAGCATGCAAAATATGTGATACAGTAGCATCAAACTGATGAGTAGTATATATATATATATATATATATATATATAAAACAAGAGAGAGAGAGGTAAATTCTCACACACATATTCTGTATTCATAGTTTATAGTACTGAATTTTTAACAGTTTGGCTAAAGTTGCTTATTTGGTATTTATTAGTTACCTGGCTGTTATTCGGTTAGACAGTTATTTCCATTTCGATGAGCAAAGTGTTCTCCCTGTGTTTTTCCACCCCTCCTTTACATTAATTTGCAGTAGTTTACAGTTTGTTTTGACTAAAACTCCTGAAAGTGTGTTTATACAAGTCACTTGATTCTTATTTGTTTGAATGCATCTCCATTTTGTTAAACTGCTTTCCCTGTGATTTTACATTTTCCCCTACTTTTTTTACATTAAATTGCAACTTCACTTAGTTTTCTGGTCAGGGTGTTAGCTTGAATAAGGAAGTAATTATTCTGTGGTAGAGAATGATGTCATGCTGCTTCTGTGGGGTAGAAATTATTGCCAGGAGTTCAAACTGCTTTTTATTAGTTTGTTCACTTTATTTCCTCAGTTAAGCTGCGATGGGTGGCATTCAATACAGCACCGGACATCAATGTGCTAAGCAGATACCGGCACTTTTAGTTTCTAATTCCTTCTTGGAAACCACAGTTAATCTCACATTCTAGTAAGAGCTGTACAAATCGTAGGGTACATCAGCAGCACACTGCTACACTTCTAAACTGTCCTCATAGCGAATGTAGTCTAAAATAACTACTGCAGACAGCTTTTTTTTTGGGGGGGGGGGGTGCTTCATCCAAATTTAATCCGCATTCATTATTTTTACCTTGAACCAGTACTTAAACCAGGTACCATTAACACTTTTATATTCTCTTAGTCTTCCTAACATCCTCTAAACTGACCTCATACCCCATCTGGTCTAGAATATTTACTACATGATATTATTTTAGTGGTTAAACCTAATTTAAATTACGCTTATTATTTTTTACTTCAAACTGATACTTTAATCCAGGAGCTGAATATATCCTCTTATTCTTCTTTAACATACCCTGGATCCTTTCTCTGCAATGGAAGATAAGTTCACTAATCTTCCCTCTGTTATCAGTCTAATAGCACTTGGTATATACAGGAAATTTAAAAATTGTCTGATGTTTTTTTTTTCACTTGTCAATGTCTATTTGTGACAGATGCAAGTACCTAGCCAAACCTGAGACCACACATCCAGTGCACATCACTTACCTACACCACACGCCACACAAACTAAATTATCATATGCTAATGCAGTTAAAAAAATCCCGGCCCAAGCTTCAACATTCCAGTAGAAGCTAGGCCCAGTGTAAACCAAACATTGCAAAACCAGCTAGTAAAAACACAGTTGAAAGTGACCAGAAAATAGCATATCGTAAATCCATTACACCAAAGCAATCTATGGACACAGACAGAAATGTTCGAGAGACTGGACAAAAGCATGGTGATAGTGAGTTGTCTTTCCCGAGGCCCGATGATCCTTAAACCAGAGAAATATGATTACGGCATGATGGTGTGGTCCGTGTTGTGATAAACAACCCACCACACAAGAAAACCCTGAAGGATTTGCAGGGAGACATGACAGCCCTCCATGCATGTCACAAAAGCAGGAAAGACCCTAGAATTAAGAGGAATCGTTCCATCACCAAGAATGTTGACAAAGTATAAAGAAAATGTGATTGGCTTTAACAAATGGTTAAATACTTGGTGTCCTTCTAAGGGGTCCAGTATGAGATGCTTGACAACTGTACTTTCTTCACCAAGGATGGTTTGCCCCGCTCATTCCAAGGATTCCACATACTGGCAAAAGCTTTTGCTGCCTCCATTGTGCCTTTTTTTCAAGGACCAGCTAACGGACCTCCCAACTTATGTTCCAAAACAAACCAATCAGTGGGCCATGTCAATGTGGCTCTACTTAATTGTAGTACTCTTATCAACAAACTATCAAACCTTTAGGCCTGCCTACATTTGGAACTCATTTGTGTATGTGCTGTTACAGAAACCATGTTTAAAAGCCTAGAGAGCACTCCCAGAGTTCCTGGATTTTGTGCTTACCACTCACTTAAACCTGATGGAAACTGTGGTGGCATAGCCATACTTGTTAAACAAAATGGGGGACCTATCCCACAAATGGAGTATATGTATAAAATTTCTTAAATTACATGAAGAATTCCTTGGACTACATTTTTAAGGAATCCACTAGAGGAAAAAACATACTTGACCTAGTCCTAACAAACTGAACATTTGTATGTACCATCCTCAAGGTATCCCCCACTCAATGGTCAATTCAGATCATAAACAAGTAAACTTCAATATCAAAATCTCCAAAATGCCTGAAGCAAATATCATAGAGCTCAAGGACTTCAAACATACACATCTTTTAAAATTCCATGAAGCCTTCAAACTGAAATGTTGAAACTACAAAGTGTTATGCAGACAAGTTGTAATCATTCTGAACAAATATATTAATATGGCAGTTCCAACTAGAACTAAAGAAATGGGGACATTTAAAAACAAAGACACATAGTGGTCCACAAGCACAAGTAAATTATATAATAAAAAGAGGAAACTCCTTGACCATTGTCACAGCATAAAAGACCTACAAATTAAGGAGAACATCAAATAACTAGTTATGAAAGTAAAAAATAACATCAGAAAAACAGAGGTATCCCAGAAACTCAGACAAGCTACAGAAGCCAAAGGCAACAATAAATCGTTATTTAGATATGTCAGGAAAATAAGGAACACTCAGAACTGCTCAGAACTTACTCAAAATGGTACTACTTAAGAGGACATTGTCAACATACTGATGAATATATTTAATGTCAACTTTACCCCAAAAACATCTATTCCAAGCCTGCGTACACTACATTGAATCAAGCCACCAACCATCACAAAAAATCATGCACTGAAAGTGCTCTCTAAAACAAAGAAAACCTCATCCATGGGGTCTTACAACACACCTAGTTGCCTAATAAACAGAATTAAACAAGTACTGGTGGACCCACCCCAGAATCTCTGTGACCTAAGCCTAGAAATGGGATTTGTCCCATAGGTGTGGCACATAGCTGTTGTGATGCTTCTGTACAAAAGTGACCCCATGAGTTACAGGCCTATCACTTTAATGAGTCTTACATGCAAAGGCATAGAACATATCATAACTGAACTGAACTAATTAACTATGATACCAAATATTTCAGCAGACTTGGCCCCAAGCAGTTAGGTTTTGTCAAGGGTAGATCTTATCTGATAAATCTAGTAAACCTCTTTGAGAGGGTCACTCAAGCGGTAGACTGTGGGCAAGCTGTCCACACAGCATATCTTGACCTTGCCAAGGCACTTGATACCATAATATACTCAAATATAAAAAACAAGCTGAATGAATTTCAAATTAACCTAGCTATGGTTTTCAGGATGGGAACAAAACATTCGCCTAACATAAGGTGGTTAGGTGGATAGCCAACTGCCTTAGAGGTGGGACTCGCACAGTAAGAGTAGGGGTTGTATCCTCCAACAGCATGATGGTAAGCACTAAAGTCCCTCAGGATTCTGTGCTGAGACTGCTGTTATTCAGAATCTTTTTCTCAGACCTCCATATATCAAATTAGGATATCTGGTTAACAAAGTTAACAGATGATTGCAAGCTGGGAGAGTTGTCATGTCTCCCTCTGACATACAGGCATTCCAGTAGGAGCTTACACTTGTCAATAGTTGATGTACAAAATATAGACTGAAACTCAATGCTACCATGTGCAACACTGTCACTTTTTTAAGAAACCCCCAGCGTCTGGTTGCAGTATAGAAAACTCACCACTTCAAAATGAGAAGGTAGTGAGAGACCTAGGTACCTGGGTAAATAGCTCCCTCTTGTTTAACCATCCCGTTGCATTGGTAGTTAGTAAATCTTTTCTCCTTGAACAGCTCATAAAATGGTATTTTCTTCAGATCAAAAGGAGTCCCCACATCCTTGTTGTCCGCACTGATTAGGCCCATCATAGAGTACAACATCCCTTTGGGATGTACCTTGCTAAGCTTATCAAGGAATTGGAAATACCCTAGAGGTTTTTAACTAAAAAGATCAAGGGCTTGAAAGGCCTAAGCTACCAAAAGAGACTGGAAGCTTTATCACTATATTCAGCATAAAAAAGACTTCTTAGGAGTAAGCTGTGCCTTGCTTATAGGACCATAAGGGATTCAATGGTCCAAGAACTCTCATACTTCCAAAAATGAAACACTCCTACTAACTCTAAGGCCAGAGGTCTAAATTTACCCAACAAATAAATATGATAAGGTGGGTGGATAGATTTGTCATGCAAAACCTACTCCTCTGGAACAAACTTCCCTACAAATTAAGCAGCATGACAAACTGTTTGCCTTTTAAAAGAACCTGGACAACTGGATGGGTACTCATAAATTCATCCCTCTTATGACTGGCCTGTCCCTTATTGAAAAGGGAGATAAGGCCTAAGGTTAGATACTGGCAAGGCAGGAATTACCTTGTGGTTCAACTGCCTTGTAATTCCTCTGATCCTATATGTGTACATGTATTTGTATATATCCATTCATCCACAAGCCCACTTTTCCGATTTCTGCACATGGTCAGGGTGCCCATCAACAGTGACATATACATATATGTATATGTTTGAGAAAAAGGTGGTCTATTCCCACCAAAAAAAAAAAATAACCCACTCTCTCCCATTTCATCCAGTGCAGCCCTCTTATTGCATCCTACTGTGTTTCCCTGTGTTTTCCTAGTCTACTCTCCTCTTTTTCTTAACTTCCAATCCTCTCACTTTCCATACTTATAAAAGACTGGTGTCTATAAAGGGCCACTTGCAGAGTATGGCTGCTGGCAAAGTACATGATATTAGCTCAAATCAGTGCTCGCCACCGATTAAAGAAAGTATCAAAGTTACTTGGGAACTTATGAACACAGTTGACAATTGTACATGTGAAAATATGCAAACATTCTTGTATAGTTTGCACCTGATTTTTATACAGTTTTAGCTCTGTACTGTTTATGAGGGCATTTGTATGTGTGAGTGAGTACGGGGGGTAAACATTCCATATTCAGAAATCTTTAATATGATGAGAATAAAATAGCAAAATAGGACAACTCAATACATAAAGGAAACATACTGTGAAAGCCTACAGTAACCTAACTTCATATGAACCCACTGAAAGGCTGCGAAGCTATTTAAAGAGCGACATGCTGTTAGAAACACTTAAATCCTTCTTGTGCACTTTAACAAGCACAAGATCCTATTGTCTTATGGTTTGACCTAGATGTTTGGTCTGGTAGCATGACTTGTTCAGTTATATAGAGTAAAAAAACTCTACAAGATGTAACTTTTTCACATTTCACTATTTTAAACCAGTACAGCGATCTCTCAGGTTAATCTGAAATAAAGAAGTAACTCTGGACAGATAACTGCACTTATGTGTGCAGGTGGTATTTGCAATCTACATTCTAAAGGGACCTGGAGATGATCATACAGGCTAATTTAAAGATGATCAAACAATGTGAGATGCAGTAAGAAGGTGAGATACATAGGGAAGTACTGATCAGCAGAGACATGGAAATAGCAGTACTAATGAACGAGTCTCTGGTGAGTTTTCATCTGGTGTATTGTGCCACATTATATAGAAGACCATAACATAAAGATGCTAAAAAAATTTACTAAATTTCTGAATTAATAAACATGACTTTTGTGGCTACAGATAAGACATTCAAGGTCATTTTTAACTATTACATCTGCATCATTACACACCAAGAGTGTCCTAGATTCTAAACCAGAATTCTAAAACAGGCTACAGAGAAAAGAGGGTAAAAGATGGAATGTTTAGAAACTCTTAGAATCTATTTGAACTCCTCACTCAACCATCTGCATGCCCCCAGCTTAACATTAGCTTTCCAGTTGCATTATTTATTCTTAACAGCCCATGTACTGTCCCCCAGGACTTGGTTATAAAAATGCCGGCTTGGTCACAGAAAGCGAAGCAGAGCAGCTAGCAGCAAAATATATGCTGGCACTGCACGCCAGGAAGGATGCTTTTTTGTATGCCCTAATTGGGAGGAACTAGTGACATCACACACATCACCACACAGGATGTCAGCTAGTATCACCCCTCAAATGCCATAGTTTTACTGACAATTTATTCTAGGATTATGACACATCACCATCACTGGGGATGTGGCCTTATCATGAACAGAAACTCCCTCCCTCCTAGAGAGGGTGAGCCAGCAAAGTTGCTCACTCTCACCTCTCCCTCCTAGCATCTCCAGTTAATTGGCATCTTACTAAGGACTCCATCCCGCTATGCCATGGAGACAAGTCTCTATTTGAACTTATGATGATGAATTAATGCTAAAAGACTGTCACATTTAAATATACTATCACAACAAAGCTAGTGAATATACTAATCAAGTCAATTCTCCTGTTACACTAATACAAATGATTTACCGATTTAAATAACATTAAAAGCTAATGAATAAACAGTATGAAGACTAGGCTGCTAGAAACTAAATGCTTATGTACAATTACTTTTAAGTGATTGGTGTGTGTGTGTGTGCTTTTAAACTGTACAGGCTCTTTTCTGGACTGTTATCGAAATTATGTCCAAAACCCCTACTGTCGCTGTTTGTTTAGGCGGTGTACTGAGAGCATGTTGGTTATTGCAACTCCGCTCGATGAATGTTCCTTTCTTCCTGCCAGCAAATGCAGGTCAAGTAATGGTTTGCACTCACATTTGGCCATCAAAGTTGTGTCATTATTGTAGTGTGACTGGTACAACACACTGTTTTACTTACTTTAACAGACATGTAGAGTGAAACGTAACATTCCCAGAAATTAAAAAAATAAAGAAAAAAAAAGAAAACACTGGTTAGAAGAGATAGAGTGACTATGCTTCTGGCTGAGCAATTCCAACTGCAGAGAAACAGAAAGACATAGTGACAGCGATCAAGATCGTTGCAACAGTAATCCATGAAGAAGTACTACGTGGTTTTCACTGAACATGCCAGTGCCATAAATCACAGACTGCACTGTAAAAAGAAAATCACACCATGTCACATTTTATCATGACATTAACCCGATTTGTTGTAGCAGGGTACAGGACCTGTTCAGTTCATTTCAGTTTCAGTAACGGGGAAGATGGCATGACATGCTGCAGCCAGCGGGGAAGTCCAACATGCATCGACAGCTTCAGTATTTTTTCTAATTTTTATTCATAACCCTGCATAAAAGACCCTACCTTTTTAAAGCAAACACATTGCCTCCCATTTTTTAAAACATTACCAGTCACATTTCAGTATCGGAAGCAACCGTTATGATCGCAAAAATGTGGCTGCGATAATACGTAAGTACCGACTTTTGATATGATTTAGTATTTTTTAAAGTATCGTTTTCTAGTTATCACTTGCTACATGTTTCTTCAAAGAATAGGTTTCGTCCATTTTCTTATCTTTATGGATAAAATGACTGTTCTGTATAAAAGGAGTGCCATATCAAAAGTATTAAATGGCCTTTACATTTACAAAAGTCAAATGCCTTGCAGAAAACAATCAATGAGATTTGACACCTTCTGATGTTAAGGATTTTATGATGGACCAATAAGCTTTCCTTTTAAACTTTGTTATGAAGGTGAAGTCATTACCCAATTTACATTATTATTTTTTTCCTGTCTTCACTGGTATGAAACTCCATGCAATTCTCAAAATCAGTTCCTTATCTAAATATGCTACAAAATATGAAAATAACAGATCACAAAGGACTGCTGGGACTTGGAGGCTTTTTATTCAAAGATCTATGTGCCTTTTTTTACTCTTGCACATTTAAAACTTAAGAAACCAAGTTAACAATGTTACACACATTTGCACCCTCCATACTTTCTGGTATCCCATTAATTCTTAGGATTAGAATCTGTGACATCTAATTGTATGATGTATTTTTTTCTAATAAAAGATTTTTAAGATCATTTTGGAGCTTCTCTTTTAACCTCCTATCAATATCCTTCAAAGAATTTTGCATATCTTTAACTTCTTATTTTTACCAATGTACTAAACTTTTCAACAAATGATGTTCTACATCTATATAAACACTCCTCATTTTGTCTTAAGACATTCTATGTTGAAGGTAAGGTCAACTAAAGAAGCCATTATCTTCTGAATGTATTTTTCTAAGTGAAGAGTCACTTTGAAAACATTTCCAAAAGATGGCTCCTCCTCTCTTCCTGCATATAAAACCATTTGATTCCAAAAAAAAAAAAAAAAAAAAAAAAAAAAAAAAAAAAACAGATTTAAAAGTCCTAAACTGTCTCCATAAAAACATCACTTCCATGTCATTATAGTAGAAATGGAGCTTTAGTTCTGTGGGTGGTTCTTTTCGCAAAATGTGATGTTAGTGAAGGGTGGTAGTTCTGTTTAGCAACTTAGGGTCTTTCTTGAATGAAATCAAGCATAAAAAGTGTGCATTATTCTCTTTGGCTAATCTAATGTTAAATTCTAGCCATGTAATCACCTCGCAAAAGCTCCAGCCCTTCTTCCCATTTGCTCACTTCCCATTTTCCTTTTCCCTCCAATCTTTTTTTCCAATTTCTTAGTGCTTCCTGTCACTAACTTTTCTTCATCATGTCCTCACACTAAAATCCTACTCTCCAATTTATCTCACCATCTCTCCCCATCAGGATGTCTTTCATTCTGTATCATCTATCATGGCATTTTTTTATTTTTCTTATCTGCTTTACCTTTCTCCCATGTCTTCTATCATGGCATTCTTCTACTTTTCTTATTATCTGTACTATCTTCTACCCATCAAGCCATAATAAATTAATAATTCCTTAACCTCCCCATTGTTTATATCCTTCACCCCTAACTACTATTCTTCTCATTTGGCATATCTTCCAAATCTTAAATATTTCCTAACATTTCAATAGCTTTCTAAGTATTCATTTTTATCTCTTCTACCTCTGTCTCCTATCTCATTCTCCACTTCATTTTCCCACCTTCTCCATTTCTTTTCTAGCACCTACCTTCATGTCTCCCAAAGACTCTCTCTATTCTTCTCCTCTTGCCTCTGCCTACAATCCCACTCAGTTCCCTTTGTCTCTTTTTGTCAATTACAGGTGCACAGTAAATGACATCTTATGCACTTACAAAGGGATGACCGGGGTTTGCTTTGCTCCAAAGCCACCAACACTGAGGTGGGTGGCAAGGAAACAGCAAAGGTAACAGGAGCAGGAGGGGCTGCTTTGTCAGTCCTGGGTGTGGAGGAGAATGTGATTATCCCCATGTGTATTTGAGGATTCAGAAAGTTCCTCATTATTCAGTCCTGATCAAAACTGACTGCAATCCTTGAGGACCTGGTAGAACTAAGTGAGGACACAGAAGGGGGCCTGGAGCCCAGGAACCTCAAGAGCTCCCTCTTGGACAATCTGACACTCACTGGCATTTCTTTTCTTTGAGACTTATCATGGATAACATCAGTGTAGGTATAGACAGCTGTCAGAGTAGAGGGCTGAGAAATGGGGTGCTCTGAAATAGTCAGAGCCAATGCAGACATGACTCAATGGTCTAGGACATTTCAATACCAGAGCTGCAGAAGGACTATCAGAGTGCCTCATTTTCTTCTCTTTTTCTTTCACTCTTTCCTTTTTTCTTTCTTTTTAGATTTGTCTTTGAGCAAGCTTTTTGTCAATGTTTTCTCAGAACATCTTGAAGGGTGAAAGGAAAAGTCATCGGCTGTTTCGTGCACAGTCACTAGAAGGAAGCCTTTTAGTATTACTTTATTCCTCTTATAAATAAGAGACCTAGGTCCAAAGGCCTGACAATGATCACACTGGGCTTCTAAGTGCTCCCGGCCCAGGCATACAATGCATTGTTTATGAGAATCTAGAGACAGGATTTTGTGACCACATTTGATTCATTTCTTGAATCCTGAAGTCTTCTCCATATTGACTGCTTAAGGCTGTGACAGAAAATAAACACTAAAAATATGTAACATAATGAAAAAAACATTACATAGTATAAAAAAAAAACAATTCTTTCTTGAAGGAAATAGTCAGGTTTGGGTAGGCCTCTGGAAGAAAATGAGAAATAATATAAAATACAAAATATAAGGAAGCTTTAATGTACTGGAACGAGGCATGGATGTCTAAGTAATAATAATCATACTTGCGGGCACAACAATTTCTGGACATTATTAACACAAATCCCCTTGACCAGATAGTGCACACAACCACCAGAGGTTCAAACATACTGGACCTGGTACTCACCAATATGGAAGAGTCCTATACCCCCCCCCCCCCATGTCACATCCGCACTGTTGACTTTGGACATCAAAGTTTTCTCCTTTGAAATAAAAATCAGCTCTGTAACCCCAGCAAACCCTGTAATAGCTAATAATGATTTCAAAGCAAACTATAACCTATTAAGCAATAGTTTATCAAAATTAATTGCCCCTCCCAAACCAGGGTTCACAATAAACTATGGGGAATTGTTCACAGAGACCCTGTACCACCATGTAAATGGCTGTTATAGAGGCTGCTGTACCTACTAGAAGTAAGCCCAAAACAAAGTCTAAAAACAAACCACAGTGGTAGAATCCCAACCTTAATAGGATATATAACAAAATGAAAAATGTTGCGCTCAAAATCAGGAAGAGCAACTTCCACGATAGGAGTTATCTAATTAAACTAAACAACAAACTAAGAGGACTAACTAAGTCCAGCAAGACAAATTATGAGGTCAGGATAGCCTCACAGGCTAAAGACAAAAACAAGGCCTTTTACAGTTATGTCCAAAACCTGAAAGGCAGCACCCATTAGTGTGCTGAAATGCTGCTCATTGCTGCCTGCTTCACTGAGCAAAGCAACATAGTGAATTCTCTGGCTGACAACTGCAGCTCAAACTTCATCCCCACTATCCCTTCCTCTTGCTATTAAATACATACTAGCATAACCCCCTCCCCCAACAATTAACAGGGAGCAGGTCCTGGTGGCACTAGATAAGGCCATAAACACAGCCTCAATGGGCCCCAACAATATCCAAGGATGTCTCCAAAATAATTGGAAACATGACCTATCAGCACCACTTGAGTTGCTTTTCATCTATAGCCTCTAAACAAGCTTTGTACCATGAGAATGGATTACTGCAACTGTTATCCCACTTAACAACAGTGGACCACAAACTGACCCCGGAAATTACAGACCTATTAGTCTCACTACTTTAATATGCAAAGCCATGGTATGAATTATCATGAAAATGACCATCAAAGACATAGGCAATCTTCAGGCACTGGACCCATTTGGCTTTGTCAGTGGAAGATTATGCCTACTGAACATGGTGGACTTCTTTGAGAAGGTCACAAAGGCAATGGATGAAGGGAAAATGGTGCATACCATCTACCTAAACCTGGCTAAGGCATCTGATATAATACTCCACTCAAGTATACTTAACAAACTCACCACACTGGGCATAAACCCTTATATGACTCACTGGATTGGCAGCTGGCTCAGAGACAGGACCCACAAATTCAGGACTGGTGCTACCACCTTCATTAACAGATTGATCACAAGCTCGGTACCTCAGGGCTCCATGTTGGGACTGCTTCTATTTGGCATCCACTTCTCAAAGAGGCTAATATTAAGGGCTTTGGCTGGCCAAGTCTGCAAATTGGGTGCTATCACAGATTCCCCCCATAACACAAACATCTTACAAGAGAGTCTAACAAAGACAAATGACTGGTGCCAAATCATCATCATCATCATCAACCCGCTTTTTTCCCATTTTCCTTCAAGGGGTTGGGGTGTCATGTCACTTATCACCATCTCTCTCTATTCAATGCCACTCTCCAACCTTCTTTGGCAGTTATGCTTGACTGTCACAGGTCTTCTCTCACACAATCCATCCACCTCTTTGTTGGATGCCCTTGTTTACTCTTGCCTTCTTCCTATCTATCCTGAATCATCTTCACCAGACTTTGGTGCCAAAGTCAATGGAATAAAACTCAATGCCTAGAAATGCATTATAGTGCCTTATGGGAAAACTGTTACACAGATTAATTACTCCACTGATAATACACCCCACCCCACCCCATAATACAGTTGGATTGCTCAGCTAGGCTTATAAAGACCCAGGAGGTCATTAGCCTAGTATATAACTACGGACTATAAGTGAACACGAAAGGAAGACTGACCTTTTCTATCAGAAAAACATCAAATAGAATTAAAAAGTCTTAGACAAAAGGGAGAAGTTAGAAAATCTATTATTTCTGAAACAAATACTCATAAAAATATGAGCATTCAAGTTTCTAAAGGGTAGGCAGTTAGAAAATAACCAAAATCTGAAAAATTAAGAAAGAAAAAATAATTTATTTGAAATTCATCTTAATGCACGAAAGGTTTTCATTCACACAATTGTGCTATGATCAGTAAACGAGCTCTGAGAGACAACACAGAGTGCAGTCTGCATTATAGGAAACAGAGGTGGGGGGGGGGGTAACGAGTGCTACTGTAGCTTCTAAGATAAAAGTTTGCCAGCTGAGATCCACTGTGAGGTGGAAACTCAATCAGTGAGATGGGTGGAGGGACAGTACATGATCTATTTCTAAACATGCCAAATCACAGTTCTTCTTTTTATCAGCTAGACCTACTCTTTCAGACCCAGAATAATTTTCATCAGCCAGAAATTGTACAAATCTTTCTCAGGATATCTTCCATTCTTTATCTTGCTTTTAATTAGTCAATTAGAAAAATGATAGACCAACAACAGGAACTGTAGGACAAAAACCACCACAACGAATTCTGACCTAGATTTCGTCTTTATTCAGACTTCTTCAGAATAAATGTTAAAAACAATGCACACAACAGAATTTTATACAGCTTACAATGACATCATTAATCAATTAATTAATTAGTCAGTTAAAAACTTTCATCCTACTTAAAGCAACCTAAGCACACACACACACAAAAACTTGATATTGTAATAGCATACTACATTAATAATAAAATAAGTAATTAATTCAAAAATCGAGTTCAAAAAATACACAGCAAAACATGATGAAATGATAACATTAAACCACACACAAAATAATGTGTAAAAATAAACTAAACACAATCATTATACATAACAAGTCAACTTATGGACTAATCACCCAAGAACATGCTTCAATTTCAAGATTGGGGCTATACTAATGTGGTCATTAATGCCAGGGAAAACTGTTGCATTCAACCTAAGTTGCCACCTCACCTCACTGATGTCTAAATGCAGATCTAGAACATTACCCTGTACATCCTTAACAATATTTTGCAATATACAAAATTTAAAATGATGTCCACCATGCATTTCAATGTGCCTATATAAGGCATTGGTGGTTTTCTTTAACCTTATGTCTGACAGGTGCTCATTAATCCTGTCTCTAAAGACTCTACTAGTTTTTCCGACATAAAACGCTGGACACTGGGCACACTGTGCCATGTACACCTTATATAGGCACATTGAAATGCATGGTGGACATCATTTTAAATTTTGTATATTGCAAAATATTGTTAAGGATGTACAGGGTAATGTTCTAGATCTGCATTTAGACATCAGTGAGGTGAGGTGGCAACTTAGGTTGAATGCGACAGTTTTCCCTGGCATTAATGACCACATTAGTATAACCCCAATCTTGAAATTGAAGCATGTTCTTGGGTGATTAGTCCATAAGTTGACTTGTTATGTATGATGATTGTGTTTAGTTTATTTTTACACATTATTTTGTGTGTGGTTTAATGTTATCATTTCATCATGTTTTGCTGTGTATTTTTTGAACTCGATTTTTGAATTAATTACTTATTTTATTATTAATGTAGTATGCTATTACAATATCAAGTTTTTGTGTGTGTGTGTGCTTAGGTTGCTTTAAGTAGGATGAAAGTTTTTAACTGACTAATTAATTAATTGATTAATGATGTCATTTTAAGCTGTATAAAATTCTGGTGTGTGCATTGTTTTTAACATTTATTCTGAAGAAGTCTGAATAAAGACGAAACCTAGGTCAAAATTCGTTGTGGTGGTTTTCGTCCTACAGTTCCTGTTGTTGGTCTATCATTTTTCTATTTGTCTGGTCTTTGGTTTGGTTATTGTCATGGAGTTTAATTAGTCAATACTTTGCCTGCTAAATGTCCTTGCAATGTGGCTTTTCGTACCACATCTGCAACTCTTCTGTTTAAACCAATAACAGGCTGGTATGTTTTTCCACAGATGACACATGGACTTTTTTTTGGAAATTCAAATCAGAGCTTATTACTTAATGTATTCAGTCACATCTTGTGTTTCACAAACATTCAGTTGGTAATTTTATATTCACAGCTTGTTATAATGTTAGGTCTTTTTTAAAAGCATCTTTTTTTGCACTGTATAGTACAGTGCAGTACATTCCAATGACAAGCCCTTCTTCATCAAATCAGGAATTTTTCAGCAAATATACACACTTAAGCTTTATACCCCAAAATGTTTTCCTTTATTCGCAGATTTCTTTCACAAAACTTAAATCTATCTACAGTTGTTAAAGGTGTTAAATTCACATAACTCTACAAAGTAATTAACATTTTGTAAAAGATTTATTATAAAATTTAACTGGTGCTTCAAAACTGATACTTTCTTATTTTTATCAATTATATTATCAACTGTGGAGTACAGTTAGTTATATTATTTCATCATTGGTAGTTCAGCCCTCATAAATTTGATTAAGCACATTCAAATATCCCACATAACCAGCCATTATGCAAATGTTATACTTAATAGTTTGTTTCCAGTTTAACTTCCATTGTCACATGCACACTCAGATTACATTGCATTAGCTTCTCACGCATACAAGTTCTGCTAGTTTGGTACTGAAGTACTCTGCAAACAGTTTTCAGAACAATATGAGTTTTTTTTTTATTCAACTTACTATCCAAATAAATAAATAATTTGCCAGTACTAGGTATCCAGGTATACTCCTGTCAGCCAGGATATGACTAGCTGTCTGGCAACAACAAGCTCAATCATCATGCAGAACTAAGCAGCAAAGGGGCAACTGTAATTTTATTTCATGACAGAGATGATGATGATATGGGAAATGCCTGTTGTACAAGCATTTTCTACTGCAGCCCATAGGTTAGTTTTACACATGCAGAAGGTCCACTTTGACCAAGGGCGTGGAATAGCACCTACATGGTGGTAGTAGTACTAAGGGTTGAAAGAGGAGGTATATGCATCACTGGAATCACAAATACTCTGAAAGATGTGTGCAGTTTACCACACATAAGCATATCCTAGTCTGGCAGGCATGATCCCTTATCACACATGTGATGTCTAGGTGGCTATTCAAGTACTTGGCTCACAAAAATCACCCATAAAGTAATGACGTATTTCCCTAGATGAGAGAGGACCTTCCCCACCTCACAGAGTAGTGTTGCACTTTTCAAGTATGTGAAAAGGAATGAATTGTCTGATGGATCTCTGGACATATAGGACCTGAAGTTAAGTGCTGAATGATACCCTATAAGAAAAATGTTTATAAATGCAGTGCAGACTGCTTCCTGTGTTAATGTGTGGCCCAGGGTGTGCTAAGAAACAGTTCTTGGAACAGAACAACACTATAAATAAATGAATGTCCTAAATCATGCTACTATCAGTTCTCTTTACATACAAGGTTATGTTACTTTTTTCTTCAAACACATTTATCTCAGTTTAGGAGATCTTCAAAGTATATCAAAATTCACTTATTAATCTGTTTAACAGCAGGTCAGTGATGCAAGTCATGTTGAGCTCTGAACAACTTCCTCTGGAACACAGGCAACAATAAAACAATGCATGCAAGCACTAGGACAAACAAAAATTGGTAGGTATGTGCCAATCCAGATAATTTATATATTTAAAGTGTTCCACCACAGTTTTACACCTACCTTATTCTCTACGGCATGTGCTACTTCCAGTTTCATGCTGTATTCATTTCCTTCCTGTTCGTGTCTGTTTTAATGTGTAATATGTAAAGTAAAATGATTTGTAATCTATTATTATCTGAGATAAAACTGCTCTAACTCACCTCTCGGCAGGTTTAAATACAGTGTGCTCATCTGTTATGTGCTCGCAGAACACCTAATGTGCTATATACTTATTTAACTGAAAGAGTAAGTGATTAAGTAGACAAAACAGCTGAATTGTGTTCTAATTTTGGATAAGCAAAGGATACAGTGTGCTTGTATATAATGGATTAGGAGCTCACAGAGCACCTAATGTGCTATATACTTGTTTAACTGAAAGAGTAAGTGATTTAAGTAGAAAAACAGCTGAAATTGTGATTTAACTTTGGAAAAGCAAAGGGTAAAGTGTACTTGCCTTTAAATATGTGCTCGCTGAGCACCACATGTGCAAAAGATAGTTGTTCAATTGGAAGTCTATGAGTCTCAGATGAAGCAACAGCTGATTGTGTCTTACCCTGAAACAGCAAAGGGAAAAATAGTGCTCCTTGGCGACAATATAGTAACAGTGAACAAAACTACCAGCTGCTCTTTTTGTTTGCGATTTCTTTTGATAAAACAGCTGAATTGTGCTTTACCTTTGAAACAGCTAAGGGAATAATAGTGCTCCCTGGCGGCAATTTAGTAACGGTGAAAAAACTACCAACTGCTCTTTTGGGTTTGCTCCTGGGGATCATTTTTCTGTTTTGGCTATTGTTTGTCTGTTTCTAACTTTCTATCTTTTTACTTTTAGTGGAAAGAATTGTACAAGCTGACTAGTCAAGTAGTGCAGACCATAGGGAGTCGAATATGCCGGAGTTGTCTCACTCAAAGGGGCTCCCTTGGAGAATGATTATGATCTGGCTATTGATGTTCTTATATTATTTTAACTTTTAGCGGTAAAGGCTGTACTAGCTAAATAGCTAAAGTGCACTAACTACTAGGTGTGCTGCGTTGTATATGCCTGATTTGTCTCTCCTAAATGGCCAATATCTGAAGTGTTACACACACCCATGTCGACAGTCAAATCACAATATTGATTTAAATGCAAATAGAGACAGTTGCAATACTGGTAAGGCTTAAATAACGCCTGACCTATTTTTAAAAATATAGCGATAGTGTTTTTTTCTATATGGTACAATTTCTTGGGCTTGGGGTGCTTATAATTTCGCTGGGCTGTAGAGTGATTGTTTTGTTTTACTAGAAATGTAATTCTCCATAGATAGAGTGTTTTATTAACTTGTGTCTAATACTGTATCACACTGCTGAATGAATGTTTCTTACCAGTGTTTTATACAGCCAAACTTGCATTTGTTTTCTGAAGCTTGGACTGTACAGTGACTAAATTGTTGTTAATTGAGTCTCTAATATTGCCTGCCTCTGTGTTGTACTTTAACCATATCTACTGCTATCTACTACCACCTCCTGAACCTACTCTCCCAACTATTTCTACCCCTCACCTACTTTCTATCCCTTGTCTTTCATTACTTACTGTATGCTAACAGACTATCCTCCTCCTCTATTTGCCTAATCTTTCAATTTACCCCTTTATTCTCATTACTAGTTGCTCTTACTTAACTTAACCCACTGTGTGTGTCTCTCTCTCTCTCTCTCTCTCTCTCTTTTTTACAGTAATCCATTTTGGGTGCTCCCTCCCTGCCAATATATTCAAAAGGACTACCTCCTGCCTAAACCCAGAAGACTCCCAGAATTTGCCTGCTAGCCTGGGTCACCTAATAAACAATCTACTGTGGGGACTCCCAAATACAAACTTTTTGTGAATGTATGTAGCCAAAAGAAATTACCTATAAACTAGCCAATTAAGCTACTTTTTGATATCCATTTTTGTGCTTGTCTGCCCTCCCGAGTGTGCGTTCTTTCAGCAGCCTACCACAGACCGCTTACTACTCTCCCCCCCTCCAGTCTTTAAACCCCGTAAATCAATTACTACAAACTAAGACATATTTAACTCTTCTGCCTGCTATCCTTCTTATACCACTAAGTGGCAGCACCTACAAACAAATTAGCTAGTCCTACAATATATCTCCTGAGGCTTTAGTACCAAAAGTTGGTGGTATTTTTCTTATCTATTTCATACGCCCTCCCTCCTTAAACTCTTATATATCCACTCCCTTCCTTGCTAAAATCACAAACTTCTTTTTTCAGTTTGTTAATCTAGTTTTTTCTTCCCTTACAGTAATCATTTAATTACACACTTACCTTAGTTATAGTGCTACCACTGATGATACTTTTTTCTGCTGCACTCTCCTCATTTGCTCTAGCCCGCTCCGTTCACCCTACAGGCTCACTCTGCTCCCCTACCCTACCCCCAATTCTCACCCACCCCCACATCAACTACATTTATACTTATCCAACCCCTCCCCCTAATCATCCAACATCCAATCCACATCCCTCCCACCCCCTTACAGGTCCAACAACCATGCCTATCCCTCCGAACCTTGATACATCTGTTCAACTCACTCCTACAGAATCCATACAATTAACAATACTCTTTAACTATGAAGACTTTCTTCCTGCAAATGACCCTACTACTCTTCTTAGCATGTACCTACCACATCACTTCATACAACTATCCTGCACAAAACGACGTCCCCCTTACCCATAAATCCACTGCCATTATCTCTCCTGTCCCAGCCAATTACTCCCTAACAATAAACCCCACCTTATTCAACACTACTACCATAAGCTATACCCATCTTAAACCCATCACCACCTTCCCCAAATCAACAGCAACCCATAAATACCTAACAATACTACAAAAACTAGTTAAATTATTGCAAAACATCCAACAACAACTCCTAAATGCTGGAGATATCCACCCAAACCCAGGGGAAACCATACCAGGACCTAATGATATAAATCCTCTGAATAAAGCACAACAGCTTCCCAATCTAACCCAAATTAATATCAGGCCATTAAATAGTCTACTCCTCCTAAGTCTAAATATTAGGAGCATAAACAATAAAATACATGAGCTTTGTGCTCTAATCTCACAATATTGCCCAGATATAGTCAGTTTAACGGAAACATGGCTTAAACCATCTACCAAAGATACAGAGATCCTTCCACCTGGGTACAGTATCCTTAGTCTAGACAGAATAAAGAAAAAGCGTGGTGGCATTGCCCTGCTTTACAAAAATACTCTGACCATAACTAAATATGAGATATCCATGCCTCCTCTGGATAAGGCAGAAATACTCTTAACTAGGCTCAAAATATGTAACAAAACAAACATCAACCTAGTAACAGGTTATATCCCCCCAGGCAATAATATCCCTACCATGGAAACATTACTTCAATGGCTATCAGAATCCATGCCTCAAGGAAACCATTGTATTATGAGACTTTAATATAGACTAGCTCACATGCTCCCCCCCAGCACCCACTAACCATATCAACCTGCTAACCTTCTCTCAAGTAATTAAACAGCCCACTATAATAGCCAAAAATAGTAAAAAAGAAACACTATTAGACGGGATCTTACTAAATAAAATACCTTGTTCCTACTTAGCAGGCACCCTTCCTGACTCATTAAGTGACCATCAAACTACCTTCTTACTTAAATATAATTCCCACCACCCCCAAACCCCAATACTTCAAACAATCAGGAACAAAAAACACTTTAACCCAACTAACTTCACACAACAGTTAAAGCAATACAACTGGTCTGAACTGTATTACCTACCCCTAAATGAAGCCAACGAACACTTCAACTTCACCTTTTTAGAAATACTGAATAGGCTTGCCCCCATAAGAACTACAAGAGTTAAAGCTAACACAGTTCCATGGTTAACTAGGCAAACTAGGCAAAAAATAACAGAAAGGAATAGAGCCAGGACAACCTAGAGGTTCAACAAAAACCCTAGAACACAATAAGCATACCAACAGATTAGAAATCTCACCAAGAAACTAGTCATGCAAGATAAAATAAATTACTTTATTACCCATCAAAAACAACACATGAATAATCCTAAGAAATTCTGGGCAAGTTTAAACAAGTTACTACACCCTGCTAAAACCATTACCCCACCCCCAACTACAGATCTAACAAAAGAAAACATAGCTGAATCATTCAATATATTCTTTACTGAAACCATACTTGCCCTAGCACAAAAGCAGCTCACTGCCAATACAAGTGACCACCCTACATCCAACAGTCCCACTTTTAAGCTACAACCCACCCCAACCTCCTACATAAGAAAATTACTCTCCCAATTAAAACCAACAACACTAGGAGCAGATTCCCTCCCCAATGAATTCTTAAAACTGGCTGAAATAGCTATACCAGTCTCTATACTAATAAACAGATCAACCTCTGAAGCCACAGTACTCCTGATTTGGAAAACTGCCGACATTATACCCCTTCACAAAGGGGGAAGTTCCTATGACATATCAAACTATAGACCAATCGCAATCCTATCCCCATTAGCTAAAATATTAGAAAAATGTATTCACCATCAGTTAATGTCCCACCTTATTAATCAAGAACTCATATCTAAAACACAACATGGTTTTCACCCAGGTCATAGCACAACTACAGCCCTGTTAGCATTTACAGATACCATAAACCATAACAGGAACAACAGTAAACTTTCATCAGCCCTTTTCTTAGACCTATCAAAAGCATTTGATATGGTTAACCATGGCAAACTCATCTCCCACCTTGTAAACCTAGGCTTAGACAACCAATCAGTCTCCTGGTTCAAAAACTACCTCAGCAATAGGCAACAAGCAGTACTATGGCACAATAACTTATCTCCACTCTTACCTGTCACACTTGTGGTACTTCAGTGATCTATACTGGACCCCTTGCTGTTCTCAATTTTTACAAATAATCTCCACTCAGCTGCAAATAGCTGTAGCCTTATCCAATACGCAGATGATTCAGCTTTAATGAGAAGTTATGTACGTACCATAACGTTCCATGTTAGTTGTCTTCTTCTCGCCTTCTTTCTTGCTGGATGGGTTAGGAGCCGAACCTCGGCTCCGACTCGGCCTATTACTAAAGCTCGAGAGCTATTTTTACCGGCTCGAGGCTATCCTATGCTAGGTGTGATATACCCAGATCTCGTTTGATAGCTAACACTATGGACATACATGTCCCCACCATGACTGAGAATATATATACATATATATATATATATATATATATATATATATATATATATATATATATATATACATATCTACCTCTATACATCTAGGTATAAAAAACTCTTATAAGAGCTACCAAGAAAAGGAAAGAGGTAGCTAAGGAGATAACTCTCATGATAACACATCTCAGAAGATACTCTCGGTCTTGCCAGGCTAGGGGGATGGAGGGTGGGACGCAAGAAAGAAGGCGAGAAGAAGACAACTAACATGGAACATTATGGTAAGTACATAACTTCTCAATGTTAAGTTGTCAATCTCACCTTCATTCTTGCTGGATGGGACAGTGTCCCTAGCACCTTAGTCCTGGGTGGCTCAATGGAACAAACTCTTGAGTACAGTGGAACCAAAATCAGCCCTACTTCTGGTGGTCATGTCCAGCTAGTAATGAGAAATGAAGGTATGAGGAGAGGCCCATGTGGCCACTGCACAAATGGAGTCCATTGGCAATCTTGCCTGAAAGGCTACTGAAGAAGCTAATGCTCTGGTTGAATGAGCTCTGGGCTTAATAGGGAGCACTTTATGCCTCAATTGGTAAAACAACATGATGACAGAGGTCAACCACCTGGACAAGGTTACTTTGGAAACTGGCAGGCCTTGTTTCCCTTCCGCGTAAGACAGGAAGAGCTGTTCTGATTTCCTCGTCTGCTTGGTTCTATCCAGGTAGAAGCGTAATTGACGGTGAACATCTAGGCAATGTAACTTCCGTTCAGACCTATTGGTATAAAGTGGGAAGAAAACAGGAAGATTGATGGTCTGATTCAGATTTTTTTCAGAGAGTACTTTGGGTAAAAAGGACGGATTAGTCTTAAGTGACACTCTATCTTTGTGAAAAACAAGGTAAGGAGGGTGAACACAAAGGGCTTGAAGTTCTGATACCCTTCTCGCTGAAGTGATGGCTACTAAAAACAGAGTATTCCAAGAGAGCAACATTAATGAACAGGAAGCCACAGGTTCAAAGGGAGGGAGAATTAAAGATGACAGCACCAAATTTAGGTCCCATGGTGGGGGAGGATCTTTTACCAGGGGCCTAAGTAAGAGGGTTCCTTTTAGAAAGGCTTTACAAAGTTTGTGTGACATAATGCTGGTCTCTGACAATCCAACGTGAAAACTCGCAATGGCTGCCAACTGAACTCTGATAGTGGCTGAAGAAGATCTTCTTCTTCTTCTTTCGGCTTTTTCCCGGTTAGGGGTCGCCACAGCGGATCACCTTGTCTGCACATTGAATGGCAGTAGAGTTTTACGGTGTCGAGTTGCCAGCCCGGCGCCCAACCTTCCACAGAAGGCACACTCACACGCACACCTAGGGCCAATTTAGAGTATCCAATCCACCTGCAGCATGTCTTTGGGATGTGGGAGGAAACCGGAGCACCCAGAGGAAACCCACGCGACCACAGGGAGGACATGCAGACTCCGCACAGAAGGCACCCCAGCCGAGGATCGAACCGGAGAACCTCTTGCTGTGAGGTGGCAATGCTAACCACTGCACCACCGTGGCCGCCCATGGTGGCTGAAGAAGATCCTATTTGAAAAAGTTCTGCCAAAAACTCTAAGACTGTATGGACAGGGGCTGTAAAAGGGTCAACTTGTTTCTCCCCTGCCCAAACAGAGAAACGCTTCCATTTGCTAGCATAAGTCTTTCTGGTAGTAGACTTGTGCGAAGTGAGGATGATGTCATGAACTGAATGAGAGATTGAGGGAAGCCTGGCTAGGGTTGGAAGTGGAGCAACCAAGCTGTGAGGTTGAGAGATTGGAGAGATTGATGCAGCCCACCCGACTGATGTGTCAGAAGATCTGGTGCTGGGTCCAGATGCCAGGGTTGATCTAGTAGATGATGTTGCAGGAACGGGAACCAAATTTGTCGAGGCCAGTAAGGGGCAACAAGGATCATTCTGGATCTCAAAACAGTTGCTTTCTGGATTAGCAGAGTAATTAAGGGAAAGGGGGGAAAAGCATACAGAAGACCCCGGGGCCAATCGTGGACTAGAGCATCTCTGGGGGGAAGACCTGGGAGAGGGAAGAGGGTGAAGAAGTCTGGGCACTTGCTGTTTTGAGGGGTTGCAAAAAGATTGCAGCAAGGCTGACCCCACCTCCTGAAGATTTTTTCCGCTACTAGCTGGTTGAGAGACCACTCGTGGGGCATGAGAATGGCTCTGCTCAGCCTGTCCGCTATGATGTTGGACTTCCCGGGGATATGCACTGCTATCAGAAACCGTTGAGAAGAGATTGCCCACTGCCACAGTCTGAGTGCTTCTCAACATAGGGGGTATGACCTGGTTCCGCCCTGCTTGTTGATGTACCAAACTACAGACATATTGTCTGTCTGAATTGCAATAGTCCCGGTGGGTAGAGAGTCTTGAAGGGCCTGCAACGCTAAAAGCACCGCTCTCATTTCCAAGACATTTATCTGCAGGTGGCTTTCGAAAGGCTGCCATGTGCCCTGGACTGTCCTGCCCTGAAAATGCCCCCCGCCCGATCAGGGAGGCATCCGTTGTCACAGTAGCCACAGGAGGAGGAAGGACAAAGGGTCTGCCCTGAAGAACCTGAGGGGAGACCATCCACCATGAAAGGTGTCTTTTGCATGACTGAGTGATTAGAATGCTGTGTGACACTGGAAGCTGTTGAAAGGACCACTGGGAAAACAGCATCCATTGCAGGATCCGCATGTGAAAGCGAGCTGGGGGGAGTAATGTGATAGCTGCTGCCATGAGACCTAGGGTTTTTAGTACAAATCTGGCCTGGACTCTGCTCTCTTGTAGTAGGATTTGAACATGACCTCGAATGTCTGAAATCCTTTGTACAGGCAGTTTTGCTGACAGTTCCACAGTGTTTAAAATGGCACCTATGAAGGTAATAGACTGACAAGGTGACAAGGCATACTTTTCGGAGTTTATAGAGATACCTAGCTCGTTGCAAATTTGGAGGGTATAATCTCTGGAATGAAGTAGCTGACGCTTGGTGGTGGCAGTAAGGAGCCAGTCGTCTAAGTATGGAAACACCTGGAATCCTTTTTGTCTCAGGTGAGCCGCAACCACTGCCATGCATTTGGTAAACACCCTGGGGGCTGTGGTGAGGCCAAAGGGCAGGGTTCTGTATTGGTAGCGACTGGCTCCCAGCCGGAAGCGGAGAAACCTCCTGGAGCGCCTGTTCATTTTGATATGATAGTATGCATCCTGAAGGTCTATAGAGCACATCCAATTGTCCTGACCCAGGAAGGGTAGAATGGAATGAAGCGTGACCATCCGGAATTTCGTTCTTTGAACAGACTTGTTCAGCCTGCTGAGATCCAAAATAGGTCTCCAGTCCCCTGTCTTTTTTGATACCAAAAAGAACTTGGAGTAGACTCCGGATCCTTGCTGGTCTGCTGGGACTGGCTGGATGGCTCTTTTTTCTAGCAGCTTTGAAATTTCTAATGCTGCTTGATCCCTCAGACCGGGTGGAACGTCTGGAAGGGACCCTTTTGGCGGTTGTGGGGTATGAATAAAGGGAATTTTGTAACCCTCGGATATGATCGACCGTACTCAATTGTCTTGTGTGAGGGAATGCCAGGCTTCTGGGTACAGTGATAGTCTTCCCCTGACTGCCTCCGAAGGGGTGCTAGAAGGGTTTGTCAGAGAAGGATTCTCTGCTACCCTGATTCTGCGGACCCCCCCCTGCCCCTTGGGCGGTGTCTATTATTGTTCCCTTCTCTGCCTCTGGAGGGAAGCTCACCACGTGCATCAGGCAGTACTCCCTGAGGTTTGCGGAACCACATTTTCCCACCTTTCTGACCCTTAGGGTATGGTTTAGAAGGGGTAGAAAAACGGACTCCTACGGCAGAGAGAGTCTTGCCTTCCTGCTTGCACCTGGTCAATGTATCCTTCACTTGAGGTCCAAACAAGGCAGAACCATCAAAGGGGGCGTTAGTGAAGGACGCCTTGAAGGGGTCAGCAAAATTCCAAAGCCGCATCCAGGCATGTCTCCTTAGAGTGACGCCCATGCCTGGAGCCCTACTCGCTCCATCGGCTGCATAGGAAATGATCCGCATGGAGGAGTTGACAATAGAGTTTATGGTCCCCAGCTGGGAGTTGATCTTTTCCTGAGACCCCGCAGCTGATGGGTCCTGTAAGGTATCACCCAGTTCCTTGAGAAGGTCTCTCTGGAGACGGGTGAAATGGCACAAATAATTCAGCGACCGCATAGCAAAGGTCGCTGAGGAAAACATCCACTTGCCATACCTGTCCATAGTCCTAGATTCCTTATTAGGAGGATGGACAGGTACTGAAGGGTCAGCCAACTCCTTTTTAGTGGCCGCCGCCACCACCATGGCATCAACAAGGATGCCCTTAGCTAGAAACTGCTTGTCAGAAGGGGCTGTAATAAATTTTGTAGGCCTCTGGGGAGTTGGTTCCATAGTATCCAGAGCCGTCCACGCCTTTCGAGCCACCACATCCATGAGAGGGTCGAAAGGCGGAGACACCCAGGAGGTGGAAGGGTGAGAACCGAACACATCCAGGTACACCGACTCGTCCTCAGAAGGGGTAAGGGCAAACCAGTTTCCCCTCTGCTTAAGAATCTCCAGGATGTCAGAAAATGAGACATCCTCAGAGGGGGACCCTTCTGAGTCATCTAAGTCAGTGTCCAATGTGACTGACTCAGGGGAGTCTACATGCTTCCTCTTGCATTTTCTCTTTCAAGGGGGCTCCCCTGAAGGATCAGGGGAGGCCTCGGAAGAGGAGGATACGCCCAATGGGGCTACCTGTAGCGTCGGTTCTCCACGCTCAGGATCGAGAGAGCGGGTAGAGACTAAAGCAGGCACCATAGAGGGAGGAGCCAAAGGAGCCAACCGTGGAGCAGGCACAGGGGCCAGCACACTCCTCATGACCTCAAAGGTGCCCCTATCAGGCATGGAAGGGGGTCCCAGATCCGAAGAGACAAGGACTCCTCCCAGCACCGAGAGGGATGGCTCCGAGGCCAATGTTGGGGCTGAACTCACCTGCGCCGAAGCTCCGAGAGGGAGAACGGGGTCGGACAAGGGTTCGATGCCACTCGCCCCCTCGGAGCCGATGAGAGAGTCTCGACTCCCGGATCCCTCCAAAGATGGAACCAAGGAAGAGATCGGAACTGACGAGGGAGTCAAAAGGGGTGGTATTGGCTCCGACGTTCCAACGGTCCCGACCCCTACGATCTCCGGCTCCGAACTCACAGGAAGAGTCGGAGGAGGAATCGAAGAGGGATTAGTGAAAGCCACTGCCTGATGAGGAGGGCTATGCAACATTTGGGCCAGTGCCTGCGACTTAAGTAGTCTGCTAACCACCCTCTCGAGGTCACGGTCCAACAGCCTGGAAGACCGAGAGGAATGAGACCTGTGACTCCGCTCCGATAACAAGGGAGACTTCGGAGCTGAATGGACCGATTCCAGGGAAGGAGACCTGGAATGCTTCTTGCTCGAAGACAGCTCCGACAGTAGAGTCGGAGCCGACTGAAGCCTCGAATCATCGGTTCCGGCCGGAACCGATGCAGTGGTAGTAGTAGCACCGCTCGGCGATGGCTCCGAACATGGAGCCGACGGTTTGACGGGCTTAGAAGATTTACCCGAAGGCTTAGCCAGGGAACCTTCAGGCTTTAACAAGCCTCTCAAAATAAGTTTGTTTCTGCGTTCCTGCAGGTCTCTTGGGCTGAACGCATGGCAGACAGAACAAGAGTCCTGCAGGTGCAGAGGGCCCAAGCAATATACACAAGAAGTGTGACTGTCTGTCAGAGACATCTTCTGACAGCACAAGTCACACTTCTTGAAGCCCGAGACCTTAGTGTCTTTAGACATCCTGAAAAAAGGGATGACTGGCAGATAAGGACAACTAAGGGAGGTCTAGTCACAATCACCAAACACACACACACAAAAAAGTTGTAACAGACCAGAAAAATATAACAAAACCCCACACTTATTAATACAATCTAACTAGGCACACACATACAACTACAGACAAATAAGTATGGAAGAGGATTGGCCAAGTGCCTAACTATTAGGAGAGGGGAAAAAACTGTATCAAAACTACCTAAGAGGGAATCCTAAACAGGGAGCTAAAGGGTAGTAACTATAAAACACTATTGCTAATATTTTAACCCCAAAAGCTGACTAAAACCAAGAAAAAAATATTAATACAACCTGAGCCGGCAAAAAGATGCAACCTCGTAGCTGAAGCGGCAAACGAGATCTGGGTATATCACGCCTAGCATTATGGGACATAGGATAGCCTCGAGCCGGTAAAAATAGCTCTCGAGCTTTAGTA
This sequence comes from Protopterus annectens, assembly GCF_019279795.1. Taxonomy (NCBI): domain Eukaryota; kingdom Metazoa; phylum Chordata; order Ceratodontiformes; family Protopteridae; genus Protopterus; species Protopterus annectens. The sequence continues at coordinate 212,701,664 of NC_056731.1, forward strand.
ATAGGCCAAGTTCGAGCCGAGGTTCGGCTCCGAACCCATACAGCAAGAATGAAGGCGAGATTGACAACTTAACATTATGCAGTGCCCCTACCCTGGCAGATCTACACAATATAACCCAGGATAACTTCCACTCAGTCGAAAACTGGCTTATTGAGAATGGTCTCATGCTTAACCCCAAAAAAAACAGCCTTCTGCTATTTCATCCTTCACAAACTACCACTCCTATCTCCTCCTTCACCATTCACTCTAGAAATGGTACCCCTATTTCACCTGAATCCCACACAAAACTACTAGGAGTTACCATTGATAACAAGTTAAAATTTGATATACACATTAACATGGCTATTAAAAATACAAATAAAAAGCTAGGTAGTCTCTACAAACACAAATCCTTCCTGACCCATAACACTAGATCCACAATGGCTCATATCCACCTTCTCTCAACACTACTGTATGCATCTCCAATCTTGACCAATCTATCCAAAACAGAAACCAACAAAATGACCACCTGCTACAATCAGATAGCCAAATTTGCTAAAAACAGCTCGTTCAGAACCCATCACTATCACAACCTAAAGGAATTCGGCTGGCTTGAACTGCCAAATTTACTAATCTATAATCAACTGATCATCACTCACAAGCTGCTCTCCCAACCACATATAACACCTTCATTAAGTAACATAATCCAACAGTACTCCTGTCCTAGCAACTCCGCTCCACAGACAAGTTACTGTTAACAGTTACTAGAACCCACGACCATGCTGGTGACTCCCTCTACTCTTCTTATATGTCCAAAATCTGGAACTCCCTGCCTGCATCTATAACCCTGGAATCTTCCCTACCTAAATTTAAAAGGTCTATCAAAAGTCATCTAAACAACAAATGGCTATGTCCCTGCTCCACACCAGACTAACTCCAGTCCCACTCCTATACTAATGCAACTCTTGCCTTAATACATAGTCTCTTGACTCACCTCCATAAACTTGTACTCCACAACAAAAGAATAAGAGTATACTCTACTACTCCCTCATCAGACCCATTATTGAGTACAATGCACCAATTGGAATGTACCTGGCTAGACATCTCCAGGAGCTGGAGAGACCACAGAGGTACCTAACCAAGAAGATTACTAGCCTCAAACAGTTGCCCTATGCAGCACGATTGAAAAAGCTAAGACTGTTCTCTGTTGCATACCGCTTTCTCAGTCTCTGTCTAACATACAGAGCCATGTCCAACCCAGAATTGTTGAACATGCTCCATCTTAGCAAAACCAAATCTACTCGAGCTACACACTCTAGGGATATAAACCTCAACACAACAATGAATAGAACATGCTGGAGGGATAGATTCCCTTCACAGAGACTTCCCTTACTATGGAACAGGGTCCCGATCTACATAAGACAGAGCCCCTCACTATCACTCTTCAAGAGGAACCTTGATGAGTGGATGGGTAACAGAAAGTTCACACCGGGGATCACACCAACAGCACTACTAGATAGGGGCCAAGGGTACTAGCTGCTAGTACAAGGGTCTAGGGAACTACTAAAGGGGCGGTGAATACCGCATAACATGGCTGGGCTAATATGTGCCTTCGGGCAGATAGCCCAGTATCAACCAATGAACCTATTTGTGTTAGTTTGCATGATTTATTGTTGTTTATAAAGCTATTGATAACTGTACCTGTCTATAGCATGACACTTAATATGTGTTCTCAACTAGATACTCTTAGTGGACCTAGTTGAAATATGTTTTTAAGCATTGTCTGTATGTCTTGTAAATTGTCTCTTTGGAGCTTTTCTCCCCAGACCTCCACTAAAAATGGACATGTATCCAGATGGACTATCCCGGTTAACAAATGTAAAATAAAAAATATAAAAAAATACTTCTCCCTATGTGACATCAGTGAAATGGTCATTAAACTTTTATGAACCTCATGATATCAGTGTAGAGGGAGCATGCAGTTAGATACACAGTGCAAGAATGGGACCTCATACATTAAAATCTGCACACACATATCCCTCAAGTTTTGTCTTTGAGGGATTCGGTAGAATTATGTGAGCAGAGACTTAATAAAAAGTTTATTAAACTTTTTACCGAGAAACTGCCCACATAATGTTCGTAACATGGGGTGGAAAATACATTGCAGCACTTAAGTTGCAAAGTGTCATAATGTACGTTAAAACTGTGACAGAACACTTTAAATCCCCAAAAAAGTTATTTTAGTTAGTCGGCATGAACATGAAGTAAATCACTGATGGCTGCACTGTTACCTGCAGTGCTGTCTGTTGAAAGGCATTTGTATGTGAGACATGGATAAAGTAGTGGTGCTTGTTCAGACACATCTCATCATTCTGATAAGTAAAGAGGGAATGGAGGAGAAACAAGCTGATTTTGGTCTCAAGCAGGACCCACAAAAACGGATAAAAAATAAAACAGTAAACATAACAAATTGCTATATATGTGTGATACTGGAAGAGTACATTTCCCATGCAAAGATATGGTTTTCCACGCCATGAAAACAGACAAAAGAAGGAACATACCAAGTTGACCCACAAAGCAGAGTAACATTCTCCAATACCTACATACTAGTCTTTATTACAGAAAGTCTAAAATTGATCTGTTGCACACTTCCATATTCATTAACTTGGTACAGCTGAAAATCAGATGTACAGCTCACAGTCTTTATGATCAGTCAACAAAAAATTAAAACAAAACTTAACTCCAGTAATAAACTGAAGGAAAATCTTATCACTAATGGTGGCATGTAAAACAAAGTGGCTAGAAACAGAAAATGTTGGCAATGATATCAAAATATTTGGTCCAGTGATGCAAGTTTCCATATTTTCTGTAGCCACACACTGCTAGTTTCTAAAAGTACAGTTTTAAAAATCTTTGGAAATAGTGGGAATGTTTTTTTCTCCATAAACAACAACTTTGCTACGGAAAAGAGTAAAGTAACATAAAAATTTACAGATAATCAGCACACCACCAACTGTATTAATACACAGCTATAAAAAGCCCATTTTAGGATGGAATGCTAATAGTTGAGATGTAGTCCCCAAATGGGTCACCATCATGCCACAAGATACAAAATTAAAAAAATACTTTGCATGTACTTTTATATACATGTTATACAATGAGGGATATTGAAAACGTTTAATACCGAAAGGGATTTCTGCCTTATAAAATGGTCTATACCTTCTAAACTAAAATTATATACAACCAACGCTCATCACACGTGCAATAATATTCCCTCCTGTGACAGAAACAACATGGATTCTGGGCAAGAAGAAGCACAATGGCCACTTCTTGCACCCTCAGTGATGAAGGCTTGCTAAATAGGGACTAAGGAGAATTCACAGTTGCTGTTTTCATTGACCTAGCTTGTGCCTTTGACCTTGCTGATCATTCTAGTCTGCTGTCACATTTAATCAAAACAGGTGTCGACCCACAAGCTACCGAGTGGTTCAGAGACTTCTTCTCAATCAGAACCTTTAAGGTTAAAATCAGATCAGCCCCTTCCCCATATTCTCCTAGCCAAGCAGGAGTGCCCCAAGGTCCCATTCTCGCACCATTGCTCTCTTCCATTTTTATACACAAACTTCCCTCTAACCTTTACACCCTCTCCTAAATACTATATGCTGATGATATGGTCATGTATAGGTCCAATTCAAATCACATCAAAACAAAAAATGAACACAAGAAGACCTTAAGACACACAGCTCTTTGCCAACTATCTTTAATACAAATAAAACTAATCTATGATATTTGAAACACACACATTATATACGCATGTATATAATTTTCCCTTTTTTGTACTAAGGAGTTTTTCTCCTTGGGCTTCCACTGAAAATGGGCTCTGTATGGTCCAATGGATTTTACAAGTTAACAAACTGCAAATAAATATGTATACTCTCCCTGGCAAAATCAAACAACACAAAGCGGGATAGTGGGAGCGGCTACTGCAGCAGTGATCATTCGAACATCTACTGTTATGGTAAGTTTACTTACACAACTGTACTATGTCTTCATGTTGATCACTACAGCAATGGTCTTATCTACATGGGTAGATTACCCTAGTACATTTAGGAGGTGGAAGGAGAAGGTTCCAGAAGCCCCTGAATAATTGTCCTAGCAATGCCTGATCTAAACAAAGAGAAAGAATCAAGCTTGTAGTGCTTTGTAAAAGTATGTACACAGGACAAAGTTGCTGCTTCTAGAATTCAAACCTTTGCTAAAAGCCGTAGATGAAGCCAAGACCCTGGAACAGTTTTGTTATAGTGAGAATAAAAAAACATGATAGTCTACTAACACTTAGGATAGGAGGAGATGAAATAAAAATGATGAAAGCCCCCAGGAATAGATGGTCTGTAGAAGTTTGACAGCTAGGAGGGAAAAGCTGATAAAGATCTGGAAGGTTTTGTTTAACAGTATTTTAGGAGGAGGAGAAGTACCAACATCCTGAAAGAAGGTAGTGGTAGCTGTAATACCTAAAGAGGGTAAAGATCCATCAGATCCAGCTTTATACAGGCCCATTTCAATACTAAACCATGATTATAAAGTGTTTATTTCTATAATGCCTAAAGGAATGGCAAAAGTGATGCCAAAATTGATAGATATGGATCAATGTGGTTTTGTGGAGGGGAGTTAAACATTCAACAACATTAACAGAACACTGATGATCCAGAGGGAAGCAGAATGTAAGAAAATACCACTCTTGTTAGTGGATCTTGATGAAGAGAAAACATTTGACAGAGTAAGCTGGGACTTTATAAGCAGGATAAAGGAAGCATGTGCATTCCTTGATAAAATGATAAGGTGGATTAGGCAGATATATGAGGGATCGAAGGCAAAAATTAAAGTTGGTGGGCTCCTCTCTGATAATTTCTGCCTTAGCAGAGGAACCAGGCAGGGGTGTCCTCTTTTCTCTTTATTTGCATTATATTTAGAACCATTAGCAAAGAAAATAAGGGACTTAGAAATTCAAGGATATAATTGGTATGGAACTCAAGAAAAGCTGGCTCTATTTGCAGATATTATTATTTTATACCTGATAAAACCAGGAAAGGACCTTACAGTGTTGTGGAATATTTTGAGTCAGTTTCAAATCTTTTCAGGATACAAAATTAATGAAATTAAAACAAAGGCAATACGGTAAATTATGTATCCACACACAAATTGGTTCAGAAATATCTATATTTATGGGGACATGATAAAATGAAGTATTTAGGAGTACAGATTAAAAATTATTCCAGTATGTAGCTAAGGATATGTGGGAAGAGACTAAACAAAAGTTAATACAAAAATTGAGAAATTGGAAGCTCTGTTATATGGATGTGGATAGCAAGATACAAGGAGTTAAAATGTTTTTAGTCCCTTTAGTCTTAAACACAGGTCAGACATATTTTTATCAACCAGACGAGAAGCTGTGGATAGAGATTAACAAAGAGCTTAAGGAATTTATCTGGGAGCCGAAGTCGGTAAGAGTCAAGTGGGATAGCATGATTCTTCCAATAGAACAAGGCAGATTGGTATTACCCGATTTGAAGGGATATTATAGAGCTACACAGATAAGGCTCCTATAAACAGGACAAGAAGAACCTATAATTCAAAGTGGAAAGTGATGATGATGAAACAGGGGGGAAGCTTAAGAAACAAGGAGAAACTGGGATTTTAGATGCAGAACTTTAAGGAAAATAACAATAATCATACAGAATATTATATTCATAAAGTAGCAGAAAGTATTCTAAGAACTAAGCCAACATGGGATTGGAGATCGAGATGACTGTAATTAGGGATACACACAATAGGCAAGAGGGGGTGGAATTTATTGGAGAAAACTGGTAAAGGGACCAAGGTATTGGGAGCAAATAACTAGAGAGGGAAAGGTAATCAAATGGGAAGATGCCAATAATTTATTTGAACAGCAGGTTAGAGATTGCTTTCCCTATCAAGGACTGATATCAGAGTATAGGCAGAGAGAGAGAAGTGGGATGTCCTAAAATGAAAGACCAGCACTGGTAGAGTTCTTTAGCAGAATCTAGAACAGAAGCTTGTTAAAAAAGGGATAATTAGTAGTGCATATGAAATATTGCATGATAAGTATAAGAATCAATCAAAGGAAGTTAGAAAGGATTTGGGAAGGATTGGAAAGCAATTCACAAAGAGAAAATGGGGGATATATGTTTGTCTCCCAAATATGCAACAAAATCTAGATGATTTAGGATTTTTGCATGGAAATATTTGCATAGATATGTTTACATCCCAAGTAGACTCCAGAAGATTTTTCCTAGAGTAGACAACAAATGTTGGAGGTGTGATGGAGAAGAAAGAGGTAGTCAGGAATATATTTTCTGGGAGTGTAATGGGTTGGCAGACTTTAAAGATTCCATGCAAACAACTCTATCAGAGATACTGGGTGAGCAAATTGGTGTAACCATGGAAATGATTTTTCTGAGCTATGATAGAGAATTGGAATTGCTTACACATAGTAAGGTCTTGCTGAGAATAATTATAGTGGCTGCCAAAAAAAAAAGCAATTACTAGAAAATGGGAATCAAAGTGGAAATCAACTTTACTAGAAGTAATGAATACAGTAACAGAGGTAAAACAACTAGAAATGGGATCTTTAGAAAAGGGTAGGAGCAAATTATATAGGAAAAATGGAAATTGTGGGAACAATACATACAGGGGAGGAATGAGGTTTAAAAGAAGGCAGGATTTGAATGAGCTATGGAATGTGAGACTGATAATGATTGGATAGATTATAAGTGATGTATAATGTTTGCAACTAAAATTATGTCAATATGGTTTGTGATGTAAAATTATTGCAACTAAGATTATATCAATATGGCTTGTTTTCATTTATATAAATGTATGATTGCCTATGTCATAAGTGATAATTTAATAAAAATGTTTCTTGTTTAAAAAAAAAAAACATAATAGCCAGATGCAAGATTTTGGAAACAGTCTGTTTTGACACAGGTTGTCCCTTCATCTTACCTTCACAAGAAATGAACAACTGAGCCACAGATTTGAAAGATTTTGTTCTGTCAAGATAGTACCTGAATTGTCTGAGGACAAACAATGTATGGAATATCCTTTCTTCCTCATTTTTAAGTTCAGGGAAGAAAAGAGGGAACTGGACAGTTTGGCTTAAAGTAACCTCAGATAACACGTTAGGCATCAAAGGATCAAAGAGTGTGGTTTATGCAAAATCCCTTCAAAAATATTTTGACAAGAGAATGCATTGTATAGGAGGATCCATAGGCAGATATGCAGAAATGGCCAATAGATTAACCTTGATGAAGGAATAAGAAAGGCCAAAGGATAATAATTCACAAAAGTACTATAAAACCAGACTGGATGGACCTTTCCAAGATGGATGTACACTGATCAGCAGCTTAACTTCAGCTCTACCAGTGAGAAAAAAGAAACTGAAACACAAGGGCCAAGAACTCTTGTCACTTTTACTAAATTCAGTTACTGGCTAGTACATACACTGCCTAGATGTCAGCAAAGAAGAAATTAAGAGATCATGAAAGAAAATCAACTAGAAAAGGTGAAGAGAAAATGGTGACAGGGAAGAATCCATCCTGCAGGTGTTCAGCAAAAAACAGCTTAAGATGCAGCTTTGGTGAAAGACATGGCTTCCAGTAATCTAGCCAAAAAACAAGTCAGATTTGCTCAGAGCTGACTAACATAAATGAAACACTGAAGGAGTACATTGACTCAAATAAATGGCTGTAAAAATTGGAGGAAGCTTTAAACTGATATTCAGACAAGCTGATAAAGCTGAAAAAATCACAGGTTGAAGTGAAGAAAAGGCTTGCTGAGCATGAGATTGCTCAAGAGAAAATGTTTCAAAAATGGCAAAAGGGCAAAGTATTAAATACTGGCGACAGCAGAGTATTTGTGGAAAATCATTATTCACCGCACACCAAGCAGAAGGGAAACAAATTTATTCCAGTAATCAGGGAATGTCAAGAGGCTGGTAAGAGATTCAAGCTGCTGTATCCACATGTCTTCAGAATATTTTTTCCTGGAGGATCAAAATCATTTTTTGATGCAGAAGAGGTTAATGAGGAAATGCAAAGTTTGTCCAACAAAAAGTGAGCCATCATGTGGATGGCAGAATGCAAGCAGTGAAAATGTTTTTGGCCCCTTTGGTTTGTGCACAGGTTCGGCATGCTTTTGTTGACCAGGGGAGAGGTTCTGAATTACAACTGATGAAGAGTTAAGGGATTTTCCCTGGTAGGGGAAAAGGACAGGAGTCAGTTTGGGTAGGCTGGTCCTTCATGTGCAGTGGGGTTGTTTAGGATTGCCTGATATTGGGGTGGGGGGGGGATTTCACAGCTACACAGTTTGGGCACATATGCATGGCATGGGTGGGGGGGATGATGCTGAGATGGAGGAAACACAAGAAATAAGGAAGGACTGGGATTTTGAATGCAAATCCTTAAGGAAAATAACAATAACCCTATAAAATATTGTATTCATAAAGTAGCAGAAAGTATTATAAGAACTAAGCCAACATAGGAATGGAGAAACAAGAGTCTGCCAATAGGGATGGCTGCAATTAAGGCAAAACAGGCAGAGCAGCCAAGGTATTGGGAGCAAATAATTAGTCAGGGGAAACATAAAAGAATGGGAAGAGTCCAAGAATAAATTTGGACTGTAAACAACAGATTGCCTTCCCTATCAAGTATTGAGATCAGAATACATGCAAACAGAAAGGATTTTGAGGATCCTAAGTGAAAGATCAGCACTGGTAGAATTTTTTAGCAAACTCTAGAACAGAAGCTGCTTTTAAAACAGGATAACTAGTACAACATGTAAAATATTGCAAGATAACTATAGGAATCAATCAGAGAAGTTTAGAAAGGATTAGGAAGAGAGACTGGATAAGCAATTCACAAAGAAACAATGGGAGTTTATATGTATGGCTCTTGCTTGGAAGTGTTTGCGTAGGTATTTTTATACCCCAAGCAGAATGCACAGAATTTTTCCTTAGGTAGATTGCAAATGTTGGAGATGTGATGGGGAAGAAAGAGCTATTTGGAAACATAGTGGGAATGTAATAAGTTGGCAGACTTGAAAAATTCATTGCAGACTACTCTGTCAAATGCCAAGTGCACAAATCGGTGTAACTAAGGAAATTAATTTTTTTGAGCTGTGATACAGAATAGTAATTGCCTAGACATAGTAAGTCTTTGCCGAGTATAATTCTGGTGAGTGCCAAAAAGCAATTACTAGAAAATGGAAGTCAGAGTCTAAACCAACTGTACTAGAAGTAGTGAATATAGTAACAGAGATAAAACAACTGAAAGTGGGATCTTTAGAAAAAAGTAGGAACAAATTACATAGAAACAAAATGGAAATTATGGGAACAATACATGCAGAAAAATGTTTTGGAGGAGAATTTTGTAAGCTGATTTTTTTAGAGAGTAGGTAATGAGGTTCATCTCAGAAGCTCCCCACAGACAGTTCAAATCTTGGGAGACCACCCTCATCTAGTTTCCATTCTTGGGGGGTCTGTCTTTGTCCTGCTCAGCCTGTCTGTCACAAAATTTTGCTCTGAAGAGATGCAGGATGTCTGCGTATTGAGAATATGGTGCAAAGCTATATCAAAAGATAACATGGCTATTTTGCAAAGGGAATAACACCCGGTTCCCCCTTACTTGCTGATGTACCACGTGACTGTAGTATTGTCAGTAACAACCTCAAGAGGTCCAAGGGACCAAAGATGATTCAGAGAGTTGAGTGCCTTGACCAGAGCATGCAACTCCTTTATGTTTATATGCTTGTGTCTTTCCTTTGTGTCCCAAACACCTTGCATTTTTATCCCACCTGAAACTATTCCTCAAGCAAAGTTAGAGGCATCTGTGGTGACTGATTTGGAGCAGTAGAGGAGAAAGGCAGACCTGGATTTAAGGATATTTGCTGTTTACACCAAATAATTTCTCTTCTGACAAACCCAAAAACTATGATTTGAAAAGATAATGGGTGTTGGTGTTAAGACCAAACAGACTTCAGATACTGTGGTACCTTTCTCATGTGGAGTCTTGCCAGAGGCATCATTGAGAATCATAGATGCCATGAGACCCAAAATCCTGAGGTATTCCCTTGCAGTCACTCAAATCTGCGTGGACAACCCTAGAAAGAGATATTGGTAGAGATCTTTTTTTCTGTGGAAGAAAAGCTCTTGGAAATGAGGTGTCTTGCAGACACCCCAGGAACACAATCCTGGGAATAAGAGTTAAAAAAGAATTTTGAGCGTTCTCTTGGAATCCCAGTTGTGTAAGAGATCTCTCACAAAAGTGAGAGATTCCAAACACTTTGAAAAATATTCTGGAAGATAAGCAAGTCATCTACACATGGCAAAATGTGGATAACCTGTAGCCTGCAATATGCTATAACTGGAGCTAGGCACTTTATGAACAGTAGATAGTCCAAAGGGTAAGGCAGAGAACTGATAATGTGATCCAGACACACAGAACATTTAGAAATGCCTGAATTCAGGATGAATACGGATGTGATGATACTCACCTTTAAAATCTAGTGTTACCAGGAAATTTAAATAAGGAAGAAGGGGTAACAGGTTGTGATTGACAACATTTTAAATTTGGGCACTATAAAGCTGGTTTAGGAAAGAAAGATCCAGAACTGGTCTCCGTGCATTTTTTCCTTTGGCACCAAAAACATCCTTGAATAAAAATCTTTCCCAACCTGGAAAGGAGGAATTAACTCTACCAAACCCTGAGACAACATGTGTTGAAGGACACAGGGAAATAGAGGAGTCTGATCTGGTGGATGAGGAATTATTCCCTGGAAAGAACATTTCCACACTAATTCTAATCAGCACCCATCCATTAGCATATACATATTAACCTTTTACCAATGCCTACCCTTTTTACCATTACAAAATGCTATCACTACATTGATACTATCAATACAAACAACCCTCTTGTTTCATACACATCTAACGGTTATCACACCCTGTAATCAAAACAGGCCAATCTCCACTATACCCCCTCCCCCACCATTACAATACAACACATATCCAACCTACACATTCAGCTGCTCTGACCTCCCACATAGTCACCCTCCTATCTGATTTAATACCTGCTCGACGACATACCCAAAAACTCACAACTATCACCTCCCACTCCAACATCTCACAACACACTCTAACCACACGCTGTCAATCCCACTCTACAACCTCAACACACTAATAAAGCACACAATGTTCCATTCACTAAAACACACATCATTACATGCACTAAAACAAACACTATTTACTACCTTATCTCTCCAAATAGCCAACCTATTCACACTAGCCTTCTTTATCATTTAATTAACTTCTACACCCCCATCTACTATTACCACCCCACCAACTCCATCACCAACTCTCCAGTGCCCATAACCAACCACTACAACTCCCAAATTTCACCCAACCTCTACAATAACACAGAAATAGACTACCTCCCACTTAAATACCATCAAACCAGACACAAAAATGAACCACTATTTAAAAACCACAAACAACTAAGCAAACTTATAACAACTTTATTTCATATATTATCAAAACTAAAACTCAGTGGTGACATCCACCCCAACCCTGGCCCCAAGACTACCAATAAACAAACTACCACTTACACCTCAATCAACTCCACCATACCTCTTCACCCGAAACAGCACTCCCTGCTGTTCCTTAATGTAAATTTAAGAAGTATACTAAACAAAATCCATGACCTCCATGCACTAATTGACTTACATTCCCCTGACATAACCATTTTGACTGAAACTTGGCTTAAGCAACATGTCAAAAACAATGAAATCCTTCCCCCAGGGTTCAACATATATAGACTCGATCATCAAAATAAGCGTGGAGGAGGTGTAGCAATAATGTTTAAACAAAATCTAGCCCTAGAAGCTATCAACACCACACTTCCTACATCTAACAATGCAGAATTACTCATCACCAAACTGAATATCAACAAGAACAAAACACTAATCATAGTCGCTATCTATATCCCTCCAGGAGATAACACTAGCACAGCTGAAGACATACTTCACTGGCTATCCACAACCTTCCACCAAGAAACCATAATTATGGGTGACCTCAACACTGATTGGTCCACCTATAATTCTAATAATCCATCCAATTTCATAAATCTATATGGTTTCTCCCAGCTCATACAAAACCCCACAAGAATAGACAAAACCTCCAACAGACAATCCATCCTGGATTGGACTCTCACAAATAAAGATAACACACCCCTTCTAGCAGGAAGCTTCCCCAGTACCATAAGTGACCACCTACCCACATACCTAATCAGAAACAATGTTAGTCCACCTAGACAAGTAGTCTATAGGCTAATCTGCAACAAGAAAAAATTGAATACCCACATTTTCAACTTCCTCTTCCAACAAATTAGCTAGTCCCCCCTCAAAACACTACCACTAGATGACACTGTTCAACACTTTAACACCACCTTCCTCAACATCCTAAACAGCCTGACCCCCTGCAGAATAGCTAGAATAAAACATCACCATACACCCTGATTTAGAAATAACACTAAAAACCTACTAAAAGAAAGGGACAATGCATGGGAACACTGGCTAACTAACAAAAGCAATGACAATCGTCTACTTTTCAAACAACTTAGGAATAAAGCCAAATCCCAGAAAAAAAGCTGACAAAAAAGCCTACTACATCACTGCACAGCAAAGAAACAAAACCCCCCAAAATTTCTGGGCCACTATAAACAAACTCCTGCAACCTGGTAGTACATCCACCTCCAATCTTACCACACCCCCATCAAATGATAACACCGCAACACAATTCAATTCCTTTTTCATAAACACAATTCACTCACTTATTGACTATGATCAAAACATCACTACTACAATCCCCATAGCCAACAATGAGGGTATAAACTCCTTCTCCTTTAACCCGTCCCAACCCATACCATAAAAAAACTACTCAGTAAGCTCAAGCCCACCAGCCTAGCTGCTGACAACCTCCCATCAGAATTCCTCAAACCTGCCTCCAAAGTGGTAGCCTACTCCATTTCTATCCTCATCAACCGCTCTATCTCTGACAACCATGTCTCACTAATCTGGAAAGTCTCTTATATCACCCCACTGCATAAAGGTGGCAATTCTACCGGGCTTACTAATTTCAGGCCCACTGCCATTCTTTCACCTCTCTCCAAAATACTAGAAAAATGTATTCACTCCACAGCTTCTAAACTACCTTCTCTCCAATAACCCCCTATCAAACACACATGGTTTTTGCCCCCACTACAGCACCACAACCGCCCTCCTCAGTTTTACTAACACAATAAATGAACATAAAAATCAGAATAAATATGTCTCATCCCTCTTTCTAGATCTCTCAAAGGCATTCGACACAGTTTCACACCAAAAACTGCTGTCAGAACTGGCCACATTACATCTCAGTCATTCTTCCCTAGCTTGGTTCCACAGCTATCTAACCAAACACCAGCAGGCTGTTAGGTGGCAAAAGGAGCTATCATCTCTGCTCCCTGTCAACATAGGAGTTCCACAAGGCTCCGTATTAGGCCCCCTACTTTTTACCATCTTCACAAATCAACTGCATAAATCCACATCTCTCGCCTCTGTCATCCAATATGCAGATGACTCTACCCTGATATACTCTGCCCCCTCTCTAACACAACTACAGGTTATAACACAACAATCCTTCCTAGAAGTAGAATCCTGGCTAACACTAACCTCATACTGAACCCAAACGAGACCAAACTCATGCTCTTTCTCCCCACCAAAACACCCAATCCCTCAGCCACTTTTCAAATCCACTCATCCAACAACACAATCATAAACACCAGCTCACATACTAAATTACTAGGTGTTACAATTGATAGCAAGGACTCATCTCTTATCTACTGTTCTCTATGCTTCTCCCATCTTTACAAACCTTAACAAAACTGACCTTACCAAACTTGAATCAGCCTACAATACAATAGCCCCTATTCACCCCTAGCTCCCCATATAGGTCCCACCACTGCTCTGCCCTACAACAAATAAATTGGCTAGAATTCCCACAACAACTAACCTATACCCAACTTGTCTTTACTCACCAGCTAATATACCAGCCAAACAGAACCCCAGCCCTACAACAATTACTCCAACCATATAACAACACTCAGCAACTCCGATCCTCACAAAAATCACTTCTCCAAGTATCCAAAAGCAACAACAAAGCCGGGGACGCCCTCTACTCCCACCACATTTCTAAACTTTGGAACTCAGTCCCTCAACACATCCTAAATGCTACCAACCTACATCAATTCAAAACTCTGCTCAAAGACCACCCCACTAACAAATGGCGCTGCTCCTTCACCAAACCAAGCCAGGCTAATACCACATAAGCCCACATCAAATGTCATCCCCTAAATTTTACAGTCTCCATGTATACCCCACTGCCACTTAACACCACCTATCAGCTACCTACAATGAGTATAATTTAATAATTTCTTTTCTTTTGTAAGGGTATACATATGTACACGTATTAAAGTGTACTCAAATGATCAATTAAAGATGGACCCCTGCCCTCAAAAAAAAAAAAAAAAAAAAAAAAAAAAGTATATATATATATATATATATATATATATATATATATATATATATATCTTTACTATATTGTAATAACTTTTGCCTTTTCACTAAAGTGCCTATTGTATATTGTACTTTCTTTATTGTCTCTAGATATTTCTGTTAAATTCTATATAAAACTGACACTGTACCTGTCAATGTTGCTCTTGTTTTACTGGAGCTTTTCTCTCTAGGCCTCCACTGAAAATGGTCTCACACCCAGATGGACTATCCCAGTCAATAAAGGTAAAATAATAAATAAATAAATAAATAAGTAAATTCTTAAATGTGAAGAAAGCTTGACACGTAAAACCAGTGTGAGGAGAAAAAAAATACTACTAAAACACAGGACCCCAATGGTCAATGAAGGCAATGATGTCCAAATAATGTCCAAATGACTAAATGACTAGGATAAGCTTCAAGCTGCAGAAAAAATTTAGACTGGAACGTATTAGCGTATACACATTTTATTCACGCTTTCGTCAAAGACATCTTCTGAATAAAAAAACAATCAACTCTGTGCCCTGTTATTTATACATGTCCATTAAAACAATTAAAACAATTAAATCAATTAACTAATTATATAATTAAAAAATTACATAATTAAAAATTAAATGGTTAAACTTTAAACAACCTAAAATAAACTTTTATGTAAAAGAATAACACTACTGCAAGTGTTTCACTTTCAATTTTCGTATTTGCATATACAAATTTTATTCCTGCTTTCGTCAAAGACTTCTTCAGAATAAAAAAGCAATCAACTCTATTCCCTGTTATTTATACATGCCAGTTAAAACAATTAAAACAATCAAATCAATTAACTAATTACATAATTAAAAAAATATACATAATTAAAAATGAAATGGTTAAACTTTAAACAACCTAAAATAAACTTTTATGTAAAAGAATGACACTACTGCAAGTGTTTCACTTTCAATTTTCTATTTTTTAAAAAACACTTTATATTAATAAACGCGTTTAAACCAGGTCTCTTGTCAGCGTCTAGTCTGATCTGCCATAAGGTTTCTTTCTGTTCAAGGTAATTTTTGAAATCACCTCCCCTCAAATCAACACTACCTACCTCTAATATAGAAAACATAAACGTTTTATATTCAGAGCATTCGGTGGTGTGTTTAAATAAAGCATTCTTGCCATGCCTTACTTTGATGGCATAAATATATTCTCGTATATGTTCTCTAAGTTTAAGTGTGGTCATCCCTACATAAAATGCTTCACATCCACTATATTGACTAATGTACACTACCCCTGATGTATTAGATGTGACATACTCTGGTACACTGATAGTATATTTAATATGGTCCAAAAAAATATATGGCCCTATTGATATGTACCTGCAAAAATTATAGGGGTTCTATATGTGTCATGTTGCACAACTTTCTTTATATTGTGAGCATTCTGATAAACAAAGTTAGGTTTGGAACCTATAGTTTTTATTAATTCAGGATTCCCTTCCAATATTTTCCAGTTCTTACAGATGGTGTCCCTTATAATTGAACTATCAACGGACATACTAAGATTGCAATAAACCCTGTTTACATGTTCGTTGGATCGCTTATTAGAAAATGGAACTCTCAGAATAGGAGGATAGAATAGAAGGTTGACTTTAAGCAGTTCACTCGCAAATTGAGCCTGCATTATTTATTGAAGGACATATCTAATGACATTAGTCCTTTGTAAAACCTTCTAGTTTCACGCCATTATTAAATCCTACCATAGCGGTGTTTGAAGAAATCTGTTTAAAAGATCTAAAGGACAGCTTGTACCATAACAACAAATGCTGGCATGACAATCTCACCATCAGTGAATGTAAAGCTTTAAACCAGTTAAAACAAAGACATGAACTCAGGTTCATGAAAAGCGATAAAGGGGTTAACATAGTTATAATGACCACCGTTCAGTACAAAGATGCTATATTGAAACTGTTAAAAAACAGTGAAGAATATTTGATGGTTGATATGAACTTTATTACAGGTTGTTATAGGAAAATTTCTTCCATTTTATATGATTTACTAATGAGTGGTGAAATGGATTTAAAGATGTATAATTTTTGTTTCATTGATAAACTGAAGGTTGGAGCTTTATTTGGTATATCTAAAGTCTATAAGTATTTGGTAAATCCTCCCTTTAGGCCTATAGTGTCTTGAGCACATTCAGTGACCGAAGGTATAGCATTAGTTGTAAATTCCTTTTTGAATCCCTTAGTACAACGAACCAAATCCTACATAAAAGATTCTTGGGATGTTTAGACACATTTAGGTTTACAGATGGGTTTCATTATGATATGAACAAGTACATTATGATTACTGTTGATGTAATTTCATTATTCACTAACATACCACATTTAGAAGATGTAGAAGCTTTAAGACAATTTTTAACCAAGTGGACCCCATCACAGAATTCCAATGTTAGTTTTTATGTTGTTTAATGGAAACAGTTTTAGATAATATTTTTTTTTTCCTGTCTGACAGACATTATTATAAACAGCTAAAGGTGGTGGCAATGGGCTCGCCTGCTGGTCCTGCATATGCTAATGCTGTTATGACAACTTGGGAAAGTACCATTTTAAAGGAATAAGAGAAAAAAATTATTTTGTTTTCTATGTACGTTTTATAGATGATATGTTTTTTATCATGGAAGGTACGAATTTTACAGCTGATGAGTTCTTACAGATATCAATCTCAAATCAGATTACTTGAAATTTAGTAAGGGAGATTGCGGGCAATTTGTAAATTTCTTGGACGTTTCTTTGAAATGGGATGTTGACAACCAACAGTTCCTTAGTAAGATTCATAGGAAGGATACATTTTCCAACGGTTATTTACACCATCGTAGCTATCACCCTAAGTACATTAAGAAAAACATACCGAAGGGTCAATTCATACGTGCTAGTAGTATGACCACTTGTGATAGTGAATTGGAGACTGAATTCAATTTAATAATCCATATGTTTTCAGCCAGAGGTTATGATGAGAGTTATCTCAAGAATTTAAGCAAGGTAATAAAGGAAAACCGTGCCACTTTATATCCTCTTATTCTGACAGTTCCATTTTCTAATAAGCGACCCAACGAACATGTAAACAGGGTTTATTGCAATCTTAGTATGTCCATTGATAGTTCAATTATAAGGGACACCATTTATAAGAATTGGAAAATATTGACAGGGAATCCTGAGTTAATAAAAGCTATAGGTTCCAAACCTAACTTTGTTTATCAGAATGTTCACAATATAAAAAAACTGCTGGAACATGACATATATAGAACCCCTATAGGTAATAATATATCCAATAGAAAAGGAATGCTCAAATGTTTTAATTGTCATTTTTGCAGGTACATATCAGTGGGGCCATATATTTTGTTGGACCATATTAAATATACTATCAGTGTACCCGAGTATGTCACATGTAATACATCAGGGGTAGTGTACATTAGTCAACGTAACGGATGTGAAGCATTTTACGTAGGGATAATCACACGTAAACTTAGAGAACATACTTATGCCATCAAAGTAAAGGATGGCAAGAATGCTTTATTTAAACACACCACCGAATGTTCTAAATATAAAAAGTTTATGTTTTCTATATTAGAGGTAGGTAGTGTTGATATGAGGGGAGGTGATTTAAAAAATTACCTTGAACAGAAAGAAACCTTATGGCAGATCAGACTAGATGCTGACAAGAGACCTGGTTTAAACGAGTTTATTAATATAAAGTGTTTTTTAAAAAATAGAAAATTGAAAGTGAAACACTTGCAGTAGTGTCATTCTTTTACATAAAAGTTTATTTTAGGTTGCTTAAAGTTTAACCATTTCATTTTTAATTATGTATATTTTTTTTAATTATGTAATTAGTTAATTGATTTGATTGTTTTAATTGTTTTAACTGGCATGTATAAATAACAGGGAATAGAGTTGATTGCTTTTTTATTCTGAAGAAGTCTTTGATGAAAGCAGGAATAAAATTTGTATACGCAAATACGTTCCAGTCTAAGTTTTTCTGCAGCTTGAAGCTTATCCTAGTCATTTAGTCATTTGGACATTATTTGGACATCATTGCCTTCATTGCCTTCATTGACCATCAGGGTCCTGTGTTTTAGTAGTAAATTCTTAAATGTATGTTTACCATCTTTTTTGCTAAGACTGGTAAATTTGTTTCTTGTAAAAACTGGATGAGGGGTTAGCAAATCCTTTAGAAAATTTGGAAAAGGAGGGCTGAAAAAAAATCTTAGAGATCCCCTGAAGTAGCTCATGCCTCTCATCACACTTTTGGATATCCTCTGCAGACAGTCAAAAACTAACTCTCCCTTCAGGGAAGAATTTAAGATCTCATTTGTACATCATCTGGGAGGTTTTGAGAAAACTGCCAGGCAAATCTCCTCAAAGCAGTATCAGAGGCTAAAGTCCTGGTGAAGTATCAACGGAGTCCTACACATACTTTAAACAATGAGTTGAACATAAAAGATGTAAAACAGATTTTACCCACAAGAAGAAACTGCACACAAAATATTCCTCACAGATTCACAATTAGTCAGAATAGCCTTTAACATGTGAGCCTGGCAATTCAAAATTCTGAAAATCAAAGTTACAGAAGCATACATTTTACCAATACTTCCCAATTATTTTCCCATCCTTTTCAGAAAGTGTTGGATTGGAATTCACTAAATGTTAAGCAACAGTAGGATTAACTAATGGGTCAAGTTTGGGATGATTGTATAAAAACATAAAAGACTGAGGAGCTTTATACAATCTATCTGCCTTTTAGGGACAGCAAGCTGACCATCAGAAAAATTGCAGGCAGTGACACGCACATCTTCCAAAGCCGACAGCAATGAAGGAATGGGTGAAGGTTCTTAAAATTCCTTCTGTAACAGCTCACAGTATTTTCTGAGGGACTGAGTAAACTCAGTGTTCTCCCATTGAGGACAAAGGATGTGCCCTCAGTTTAGATGAAAGTGATCAAAAAGAGTTGCTTGTTTAATAGAGAGGGACAGACATATTAAGATCAATGAAATAAACAGACAGCAGAAAGTCAATAAAACCCAAAAAGTTAGAAGTTTGATAAAACAAATTAACACAGTTATTAGGACTGTTCATAGAGATCCATGCGATATAACAGAAGTAAATAGGATATATTACTGTGCAGCTAAACAGTCTTTCCACAAAAACACAGGAAAAGGAAGGGGAGAAATCAAATGCCATCATGTAAGTATCGAATAGAGAAAACTATAAATCAATTAAGACGAGAAGTGTCACTGCTAGAAGAGTATAGAAGAGGGAACAGATCAATAAAAATACTCAGAAAGACCAATGTGATAAAAGCAATGTGCAATATCAGAAAAGATCAGGATCTATCGTGCACTATCGCAAATAGTAAACTAAAAATATCAGCACAGGCAGTAAAACTTAGAAGATATACAGATAAATATAAAGGAAAAGTACAAAAGAACCAATGTATTGATGACCCATAAAGTTTTATAGAGAATTGGGAAACAAGGCAAAAGGAACTGAAACGGCACCAAAAAAAGAAGAAATGGATACGTTTTGGAGAAATATCCATAAAGACCCTGTGGAAGATAACAAAGATGCTGAATGGATAGAAAAAGTAAAAGAAAGATTAAGAAGTTCAAATATACAGAATATGAAATGGGACGAAGTAACAACCAGAGAGACTGAAACAAAGTTAAGAAAAACTTCTAAAAAGAAAACCAGTACCTAACTTCTGGCTAAAAGTATTAGCATATTTTTTGAAGGTTTAGCCATGAGTAAGAACTATTTATACGCACACTCTGAACATATACCAACTTGGTTACCAACAAGAAAAACAATACTCCTACTTAAGAGTGAACCTGCAAGCTATACTAAAACCCGTAGACGAATAACTTGCCTTCCAACGACATATAAACTATATACTGGAATTGATGCTGGCAGGGTATTTAGTCATTTAGAAGAAAACTCAATGATGGCACTAGAACAAAAGGGTAACAAAAGAAAGTCATATGGAATAAAGGTTCATTTGTTGTTAAATAAAGTCATAATGGAGAACTGTAAAAAGGGGTAAGAATCTAAGTATGGCACTGATATACTACAAAAAAGCATTTGATAGTATTCCGCATTCATGGATAAAACAGTGTTTGAAAATGTATAAGACACACCCTACACTGATCTACTGCATTACAGTGACCATGAAACACTGGCAAACCACTTTGTGGTTAAGCCATGATAAAGGACAAATTATTATTCCGGGATAAAAATTCAAAAGAATATTCCAGAGTGACTCTTTGTCACCGCTGCTCTTTTGTCTTGCCCTTAAGCCATTAAGCTGTCTACTTAACAGATTAGGTCATGGCTACAATTTAGCTCCCAGAAAACAACAACATGTAAAGACTTCTCATCTTCTTTTTATGGATGATTTAAAACTGTATAGTTTATCAAATGAAGAGCTGAAAGCACAACTCCAAGTGCTCAAAACATTTTCAGATGATATGAGAATGTCACTTGGTCTTGATAAATGCCCATCACAAGGTTTAATGCAGGAAAGGATCAGAGAAGAAGGCAAGACATTGGAAAATGCATAAATATAGTTAAAATCACAGAAAACTTTTGGAATAACTTCACGTTGATCAGGATCGAACTTAGGAATGGTTAAGGAAAGGTGATTTAAACCAAGAGATGAAAGGTTAATATTGGCAGCCCATAATAGTGGACTAAGTACACGTTAGTCCATTAAACATGTGGGAGAAACAGACAAACGTAGGTTTTGTAAAACAGAATTGTAAATGGTTGTACATCTTGTTGCTGGGTGTGATACACTAATGGCAGAAGGGCTGCATACTGAAAGCATAATAATGTGGTAAAACTGTTGCATTCCGGATTGTGCAAACATAATACTGAGGTAGCTGAAAAGCATTGGAAACATAACCCACAAAGCAATACAGAAAATTATGAAGTTTATATCACATGGGATCACCCACAACCAACAGTTCAAAAAATAGATGCGAGAAAAACAGATATAGTAGTTTATGAAAAGAAGACAAAAGTAGCATTGATCACTGAAATTACTACACCCAGTGACTGCAGCATCTGACATACAGAGAGACACAAAGTCATAAAATACAAGGATTTACAGAAAGAAATGAGGGCAATGCAGAAGAAGGACACCCAGACAGTTCCAACATTAGTAGGAGCGATGGGTCTTGTAAAAAATAATTTACAATCATACTTAGCTATGTTACTGATAACATGCAACTCTGTATTAATTGCAGAAGGAGTCAATACTAGGGATATTGCGGGTGCTGCGAACAGCACTTCTGGCTAACATCAAAGACTGAAACAATATTAATTTCATGACCTTTAATCATACTTTGACTTAGGAATGTGGTTCATTCCTGTCATGGTATTAGAAACCCAAAAGACTTGGAGAAATGCAAAAAGGAAATCAGTACAAAAGTTTAGTTGGAGCTGTGCTCACTGGGGAGTGTTACCCCAGTGAGTTCCCATATGAAAGATCAATGGATGATACAGGATGAAACTGAAGTGAATATGTCACAGGAAAATGTTCTTGAACTTTCTGTAGAATGCTGTGGAAATGCAGAACAAGGAATGTGTCCTTAGTTTATACGAAAATGATCTAAGGGAAGATTTATTTGATTTAATAGAGATGGATAGACATATTAAGATCAATGAAAGAAATGTATTACAGAAAGTCAGTAAGATCCAAAATGTTAGATGTTTGATAAAACAAATGAACACAGTAATCAAGACAGTTCACAGAAATTCATGCAATATAACAAAAGTAAATAGGATATATTACTGTAATCTTACCACAAAAACATAGCACAATAAGGGAAAGGAAGGGAAGACATCAAATGCCATCATGGAATTATCAAATAGAGAAAACTATAAAGCAATTAAAACAAGAAGTGACACTGTTAGAAGAGTACAGAAGGGGGAACAGGTCAACAAAAATACTTAGACAGATAGACGTGATAAAAGCAATGTGCAGTATTAGAACGGAACAGGATCTGTCATTCACTATTATAGATGATAAACTAAAGATATCTGCACAAGCAGAAAAACTTATAAGGTAAGCAGATAAATATAAAGAAAAAGTACAAAATAAGCAATTCACTGATGACCCTAAAACGGTTTTATAGAGAACTGTAAAACAGGACAAAAAAATAAAAATACCACAAAGAAAAAGAAGAAATAGACACATTTTGGAAAAATATCAAGACCCTGTGGAACATAATAAAAATGCTGAATGGATAGAAGTAAAAGAAACAGTTAAAAGTTCAAATGTACAAGATATGAAATGGGATGGAGTAATGTCCAGAAAAATTGAAACATAATTAAGAAAAGCTGCTACCTGGAAAACCCCAGGCCCAGATGCAGTATCTAACTTCTGGCTAAAAGTATTAACATCCTTACACAAAGATTTAGCCTTGAGTAAGAACTATTTATATGCGCATCTCAAACATATACCAACCTTGTTAAGAACAAGAAAAAGAGACTCCTCCTCAACAGTGAACCTACAATCATCATAAAAACTATAGGCAACATGACTTGCCTTCCAAAGATGTATAAACTATACAATGGAATTGATGCTGATAGAGTTTATAGTCATTTAGAAGAAAACTTAATCATGGCAATAGAATAAAAGTGAAACAAAAGAAAGTCCCGTGGAATAAATGATCATTTGTTGTTAAATAAAGTCATAATGGAGAATTGTAAAAATGGAAAGAATCTAAGTATGGCATGGATAGACTATAAAAAAGCATTTAACTGAATACCACATTCATGGATAAAGGAGTGCTTACAAATGTATCACATACACCGGGTATTGAGTGATTACATTACAGTGACAACAAAACAATGACAGACCACTCTGCAGCTAAGCCACAATAGAGGACAAATTATTCTCCCAGGAATAACAATTCAAAGTGGGATATTCCAGGGTGACTCTCCTTCACTGCTGGTCTTTTGTGTTGCCCTTAACACATTAAGCTATTTACTTAATAGATTAGGTTGTGGTTACAACTTGGCTCCCAGAAAACAACAAAGTGTAAAGAATTCTAATCTTTTTTGTGGATGATTTAAAACTGCATAGCTCATAAGATGAGGAAATGAAAGCCAAACTGCAACTGGTCAAAACTTTAGCAGATGATATAAGAATGTCATTTTGTCTTGATAAAAGTGCCAAACAACATTTAAAGCAGGAAAGCCGCAGCACCAAGAAAATATTAGTCTGGGACAGGAATGTAATATAAAGGAAGATGAGCAGGAGGAATGTATAAATATTTGGAAATTGATGAAGGATTGCCAAAAAAAAAAACATGAACAAATGGGACTAAAACTTAGTAAAGAATATTTTAGAAGACTAAAATTAATGCTGAAAACAGCCCTGACATCTAGGAACAAAGTTCAAGCTATAAACCAATTTGCTCTTCCTGTTCTAACTTACAGTTTTGGGATGACTGACTGGCCCCAAAAGGTATTGGATCACTTAGACTGAAAAATGTGAAAAATGCTTCACATTTATCAAATGATTTATAAAAATCAGTGTATATCAGAATTATATAATACTCATTTGGAAGAAGGCATGGGCCTCCTTGAAACTGATTACATACTGTATATAAATTTGCAATCCTAGGATTGCATGTATATCTGTTGATCTCACAAGATTCCAAACACAGTGAAACTTTTAAAACATGAAAACAAGTCTAAAATGACATCCCAGCTTAGTTTAGCAGAAACATATCAGTGTCAGGCAGGAATGGAAATCAAACCAGATGTAGACAAAAAAATCAGGTAGCAACTGAATGTGTCAAAAAAAAAAAAGAAAAAATATAAGGTGAAGGATCAGATGAGAAGGCAAGAAATGTGAAAAAGGCGTAAATATACTTGCTAGTGCAGAAAACACCTGGAACAACCTCATGTAGATCAGGATTTGACAGAGGAATGGTTAAAGAGAGGTACATTTAAACCAAAAGATGAAAGGTTAACACTCGCAGCTCAGGATAGTTGCCTATGTACACATTGGTTTACAAAGTCTATTGAACATGTTGGAGAAACAGCCAAATGCAAGTTTTGTAAAACAGAACTGGAAACAGTCACACATCTTGTTGCTTGGTGTAATATGCTAATGGCAGAGGGTTTGTATACAGAAAAGCATAATAATGTGGCAAGACTGTTGCATTGCAGATTATGTAAACATCACAGTACTGAAGTAGTGAGAAGTACTGGAAACATTAGCCACAAAGCATTATAGAAAATGACAAAGTTTATATCACGTGTGACTGCCCATTAACAACAGCTGGAAAAACAGATGTGAGAAAACCAGATGCAGCAGTCTTTGAAAAGAATGCAAAGTAGTAATGAGTACTGAAATTCATTGAAATTGCTGTAGTCAGTGATTGCAGTGTCTTATGTACAGAGAGACACAAAATCATTAAATACAAGGATTTGAAGGCAGAAACAAGGGCAATGTGGAAGAGGGATA
The DNA here is from genome assembly GCF_019279795.1 of Protopterus annectens. NCBI lineage: Eukaryota > Metazoa > Chordata > Ceratodontiformes > Protopteridae > Protopterus > Protopterus annectens. The sequence continues at coordinate 212,726,818 of NC_056731.1, forward strand.
CCCAGACAGTTCCAATAGTAGTAGTAGGAGAAATGAGTCTCATAAAAAAATTACAGTCATATTTAAATGTGCTACAGATACATGTAACTCTGTATGAATTGCAGAAGGAGTCAGTTCTGGACACATTGCGGTTACTGCGAATAGCAATTTTGCCTAACATCAAAGACTGAAATAATACTAATTTTCATAAACTTTAATCATATTTTCACTTAGGGATGGAGTCCATTCCCATCACGGTATTAGAGACCTAAAAGACTTGGAGAAATGAAATCCCCAGAACACCCCTGCATCTCATTTAAAAATGCTAAATGGCTTCCAATGAAGCAAAAAGATCTTATGGGATCTCATGCTGATCAGGATCTGTCACAGGAATAGTTAAGGAGAGGTGAATTTAAACCAAAGGAAGAAAGATTAATATTATCGGCCCAGGATAGTGGACTATGTACACGCCAGTTTACAAAGTCCATTGAACGTGTGGGCGAAATGGATAAATACACAGACCTGGAAACAGTCATACATCTTGTTGCTGGGTGTGACATACTAATGGCAGAGGGCCTGTATGTAGAAAGCATAATAATGTGGCAAGACTGTTGCATTGCAGATTATGTAAACATCACAGTATTGAAGTAGTGAGAAGTACTGGAAACATTAGCCACAAAGCATTATAGATAATGATAAAAGTTTATATTACATGGGGCTGCCCATTAACAACAGTTGAAAAAAACAGATGTGAGAAAAACAGATGTAGTAGTCCTTGAAAAGAAGGCAAAAGTAGTATTGAGCATTGATGTACACAGTGATTGCGTCTCATAAAAAATTACAGTCATATTTAAATATGCTACAGATACATGTAATTCCATGAATTGCAGAAGGAGTCAGTTCTGGGCACATTGCAGGTACTGCGAATAGCAATTTTGTCTAACATCAAAGATTGAAATAATACTAATTCTCATAAACTTTAATCATATTTTCACTTAGGAATGGGGACTATTCCCATCACGGTATTAGAGACCTAAAAGACTTGGAGAAATGAAATCCCCAGAACACCCCTGCATCTCATTTAAAAATGCTAAATGGCTTCCAATGAAGCAAAAAGATCTTATGGGATCTCATGCTGATCAGGATCTGTCACAGGAATTGTTAAGGAGAGGTGAATTTAAACCAAAAGAAGAAAGATTAATATTATCGGCCCAGGATAGTGGACTATGTACATGCTGGTTTACAAAGTCCATTGAACATGTGGGAGAAATGGATAAATACAGGTTCTGTAAAGCAGATCTGGAAACAGTCACACATCTTGTTGCTGGGTGTAATAAACTAAAGGCAGAGGGCCTGTATACTGAAAGGCATAATAATGTGAAAAGACTGTTGCATTGGGGATTGTGCATTGAAAACATGAGCTGCAAAGTATTACTGAGAATGATGAAGTTTTTATCACATGGATTACTCATTGCTAACAGTTCAAAAATAGATGTGAGTAAAATGGATACAGCAGTCCTAATTAACAAGGATATAGGGAATCTCCAAACTCTATATCCCATGAAATTTGGTTTTGTGAAAGGTAGATCATGCCTGCTCAACCTGGTTGACTTCTTTGAGTCAGTCAACAGAGCTGTGGATGAGGGCAAGGCAGTTCATACGGCCTACCTCATGGCCAAGGCCTTTGATACCATTCCCCACTCAGGAATTATTGATAAACTCACCATACTAGGCATCAACTACCTATATCACTAAGTGGGTTGCAAATTGGCTCACAGATAGAACCCACAGTGTGAAAGTAGTGGACTCCAAGTCAGACTGATGACCAGTCATGAGTGGAGTCCCACAGGGATCGGTCTTGGGTCCTCTCCTGTTGGCATCTACTTCTCTGAAGTCCAGGCCAACATGGAGGGACTCTGGCTGACCAAGTTCACTACAATCTGGGAGCCATTATTAACTCCCCAAGTGATGTGGACATCCTACAGAAAGGCCTCACTGAGACCAATGACTGGTGTCGAAACCATGGCCTTAAGCTTAATGCCAGAAAATGTGTCGTCATCCCCTTTGGGAAAAACTCAGTTCCTGCTAATTACCACATCGATTGGAGCCTACTGAACACTGAAGGTGTTATTACAGATCTGGGGACACAGGTTAACAGCAACCTCTCCTTCGACCACCACATTGCCACTGTGATCAGAAAGTCCTTCTATGTGGCATATCTCGTTACCAAGGATTTTGCGTCCAGGAAGAAAAAGGTCATCATCTCTCTCTACTCTTTCCTCATTAGGCCAATCATTGAGTATAATGCCCCATTTGGCATGTACCTCAACAACAGATACACCCAACAGCTGGAAGGGCCACAAAAGTATCTCACAAAGAGGATACTAGGCCTTACACACATGTCCTACACAGACAGACTAAAAAAACTCCAGCTATTCTCTCTCATATCATCTACTAAGACGCGATCTCTGCTTGACTTACAAAGCCATGTCTGACCCAGCTCTGTTTGAAATGCTACATGTAAAGAAATTCCAATCCCTCCACAGCAAATGCTCCAGAGACCTCAACCTCATTACCACAATCAACAGAACATGCTGGGTGAACAGGTTCATAACCCAGAGACTGCCCAAGCTCTGGAATAGACTTTCCATACAAGTCAAGCAGAGCACCTCACTGGCCCTCTTCAAGAGAAATTTTGATGAGTGGAAAGGAAATAGAAAGTTCACCCCGGGGATCACTCCAGTGGCTATACTTGATAGAGGCACTGGGAACTAACGTCGGGTGGCATGATGCCAGGGCATTTCTATGGGCTAGGCTTGTAAAGACTCCAGGGCCATTAGCCTAGTACACACCTATGAACTTATGAAAAGAAAACAAAAGTAGCACTGATCATTGAAATTATTACACCCAGTGATCACAGTGTCTTACGTACAGAGGGATACAAAGTCATAAAATTCCAGGATTTGCAGGCAGAAACAAGGCAATGTGGAAGAAGGATACCCAAACAGTTCCAATAGTAGTAGGAGCAATGGGTCTCATAAAAAAGAATTACAGTCTTATTTAGATATGGTACCTATACATGTAACTCCATATGAATTGCAGAAGAAGTCAATTCTGGGCACATTGCGGGTGCTGCAAAGAGCACTTCTGATTAACACCAAAGACTGAAACAGTACTAAATTCACAAACTTCAATTAAATATGACTTAGGAATGGGGTCCATTCCCATAAAAGTAATAGAAACCCAAAAGACTTTGAAAAATTAAACCAAGAACAAGACCACCACTCCCTCTCCAGTAAAAAGGCTAACTGGCTAACAATGGACCAAACAGCTGACCTCTTGCTGGGCTCTCTAATATTTAAGCTCTTAAATCAGGCCACTCTTACCATACCTCTCCACTAAACTCTTTCCTGCCACCCCCAACTGCATCTTAAGAAACTAGTTCCTATCGTGACTAGTGCTATACATATCAACAACAAAACTTCACTGTACGAACGACAATTTCTCACCAATAGCTCTCCCTCAGCTTAAGGGATATTATTGTATATAATAAAATTCAGATCAGAATTCAAGGCATGCCTGGTGAAACCGAGCCACTGAAAACGTTCTAATACAGGTCACGTAATATAACTCCTGTAAATGCCCCTTGCATCAATCTTAATCAACTATTCACAACTGGCCACTACCTGCATATATGTGTATAGCATTTATCCCTAGCTACTACCTTTTCTCTGATACTCCCATTTAACTACTCTGTTATTTTACATCATTTTCCTCTAACTCCTCTACATTTATTATTGTTATATCATCTTTATTTTGTTTGGCTATCACTCTGTAGCAAAAGTCATGTTTGCTAACTGCATATCTAATGTATACATACAAATATATCAACGATTTTATGTTACACATGCTATATATGTGTCTCCTGTGTTATGTAACTTGATTGCTTGCATTTATACAACTGGCACTGAGTCTGAAACTGGTCATTACTGATCAGTGCCTAGCCCCAGTAAACAAATGCAAATAAAAAAATAAAAGGACATATTGAACAACAGACATTGCATTTAATGTGCCAAATTGAAAGGTACTAACTGAACAGCATATGTCATTCTGTCTGGACGAAGAGCTCTTAAAATGATAAGCTTCTGCAGCGAACTCTTATTTTTCCATTCTTGTGGTAACACTTCCTTCTCTGGGCATTCAGATTCCACAAGTTTCTTCCATCTCTTAACTGAACCTTCAATGTCTCTGTCCAGCCCTCGGAATTCATCCATCATTGCCACAGCCTGAAAACATTTAAAGAGAAAGTCAGTTATGAATTATTTCCAACATTGCTGATAAAAGCTAAAGTTACCAGTGGGAGATTACACAGAAGAAACAAAGAGGGTACAGACAAAGAAATGTCTGGCTGTCACAATTATCAAGGAGTCAAGCAAAGATATACTAAGAAAGCAAGAACATGTGCCTGTTTGAAATACTTAAATGTGAATATTGTATTTAGCAGGGATCTCAGACAATACAGTTATAAAAGTAAACAAAAACTTTAGAGCAGTAGATCATCCCCTGAAATGATACTATAGTTATAAAATAAAACAAGGTTTTGTATTAATAATGAAGGATTTATTACTTGTACAGATGAGGCAAAGCTGTGTATAGATTGTAATTGGTAAGTGCTCTGTTTGGTGATTTGAAAGAATATAGGTTTCCCTACATGAGAACTGTCATTCAGTTAATGGTATCTATAGGAATGCAATTTACTCAATCCCAAATTCTCAGTTTAAGCAACCCCAAATATTTCATTTATCCAGTATACTGTGAGATAACAATACTTCATGCAGTTTTTTCACTCCTGTAGGGTGTTTCTCTTTTCCCTATGGTTATGTGACTGTGGAGTTCGTATGTATAAGTAAAGGAAGTATGTGGAATGAAGCCCCTCATAAAGACAGTTGTAACAGGACTTGTCCTATACAAGAAAACGTTCTTTCATTGTGTCAGCAAGATGCTTGACTGGTATGTTGTCTGATGTTAAAATGCTTGAAAATTAACTCATCTGCTTTGCTGTTAGTGGGTTATGCATGGATTTCTCATGGGGGATGTAACACCTTAACAGTGTCCTGCCTGCTTCAGGAGCCAACACTTTCATGTGGTTTCTAGTCTCCTTCCGGAACTTAAACATTGGATTGTGTTCCCATACACACACACACACACACACACACACACACACACACACACACACACACACACACACAGCTGAACAGAGCTGGTCATGTCACATCACATCTCCCCTCCCCTCACCCAGCCAGCTCCAGTATGCACCAAGGCCACTAACCATACTTGGGTTGCCTGGGTCACAGTCAGGGTTTAATCAGTGTATGACAAAGAAACCGACTTGTGCATTAATTAAACTATGAAATAATTATCCTTAAACTGACTTGAAAGTGGGAAAATATGTTTTATCAAATTTTATGTTTTAAAATTAAAAAAAAAAAAGACAGGAAAAAACGAATTATCTCAGCACGCAAATTTCTTGCCATTGCCTCTGGTACTGAGAAAATGCAGCACCCAGTGTTAAGGCATTAATTTGGGATATCTTCAAATACCCTGTAGCTGACAGGGACAGCTGCACCTCCACCGATAAATATGCATAGCACCGGACTGATCTTATAAGCTAAGAATGTTGAAACATATGAAAAATTCTTCTAGTAGAAATAATCTAAAACAATGAGTGAGAAGTTCACACAGAAAAAACAATCAGTAAAAACTAAATGAAAACTCCATCCAATTTGGAACTTCCAATGAGTGACCTCTCAAACCTATTGAATCAGAGGCACATGAGATATATGCAAATGACCCTTATGAACACCAAGTGTTTCAGTTAATTGGCGATTCTGAATGCCCATGACTTGTTTCTTCATTTAATGGACAATTTCAGGCCAATAAAGCCAAACCCCACTAGCTGTGGATATGCATATTTCAGCCTTGTTATGACCTCATCAGCACAACACAAGCAGAGTGTTTGACTAAGCATAAGAAACACAGGGCTGGTATACCCAGCTGATGTCCATTATCATTAGGGTAACTGCAAAATATCCCAAATAGCAAACTAAAACAATGAGTGAGAAGGTCACACATAACCAATCAGTAAAAACTAAATGAAAATTCCCGCTATATCCCATGTGCCCCTGATTCAAGAGGTTTGAGAGGTCACTCATTGGAAGTTCCAGCTTGGCTAGAGTTTTCATTTAGTTTTTACTCATATTTTCTGTGTGACCATCTCACTCATTGTTTCAGCTGAAACACCTGGTGTTCATAAGGATCATTTGCATATATCCCATGTGGCTCTGATTCAAGAGGTTTGAGAGGTCACTCACTGGAAGTTCCAGCTTGGCTGGAGTTTTCATCTAGTAGAAATAATATAATGAATACCATCCAAACTGACATGCCCTTTGTTTGTGAGCTTCATCGATCATCTGTTCTCTTGCAAAATCAAACCATAGCACAGTAACACTATTCATCATAATCCAGGCTAGTCCTGTGCACAGGAATTCCACTTTTAGAGAGGTCAGTACCTCATATATGTGAGGTACTTATCCAAACAATGTGGAATCATATTCCAAATAATCCAGCCATGATACCAGTAGGAAGCTTTGAACAATTTGAAAACATATCTGATAAAAGCATTATTAACCATATCCCTATAAGATTTTAAAACAAAAGGATATTCAAATAAAAAACCCAGTAATAAAATTCTAAAAGAGAGACACTGTACAATAAAAAGAAAGGGCTGCTCTAGATATGCTGTGTGCTTCACATAGTTTCAAATAGGCTGAAATGAGAACAAAAAAATAGAAAGAAAGAAAGAAAGAAAGAAAGAAAAAATGCATAACAAAGACCTCTTTTAAGCTTCAACTGGCCAGTAAATCAAAAGACAGCAATTTTTTTTAGCATTATAAAAAAAAAAAAAAAAAAAATCAGAGGTGATTCCCAGGACTGCAGTAGCCCTGAGGTCAGTGGCATAGTTTACTCTGATCCATAAGATATCACAAATATTCAGTAAAATTAATTCAGTAGTTCACTACATATGACTGCGTCATTACTGTTATCTTATGGGTGACCCACAAAAAGAACCTAGGTTGAAAAGGAGGCAGATTTGTCTAAGGTCAGGTATACCAGATCCATTGTCCCAGAAATATTTCTTATTTCCTCACCAGGATCAACAAAACCCTGTAGACCCCTGCACATTTTATATAACAAATGTCTTTCCACAGATTTTGTCCCCAAAACATTACAACAAGCTGCAGTAGTCCCAAAACAGAAGGGTGAATCCACAGTCATTCCAGGGAACTACTGATCATCATTTTCTTCTGCATTACCTTCAAGGTAATAGATGGGATACTGATGGAACTGGTTCAGAAATATGTAAGCGATGTATTACTTCTGGACATAAACTAGTATGGGTTTGAGAATGGCAGATCAAGATGACTTTTACACAGTCATCTTCCTTGAAGAAATTATGGCTGCACTGGATACCATCCCACACATGGAAATAACAGATAAACTCTGTGAATTCACAGTTAAAAAATATGGGATCTCCTGGAGTGTTAAATGATTCTTGGGAAGAAATTAGATGATGAGATGAATACTTACAACTTATTAAAAAAAAGACACACCCAGCTCTCACTATGATGACCTGACATACCAATTTACATTAAAGTGGGCCTGAACATGGATGAGGCAGGTGAGATCAGAAGAAGGCATAAGAGGTATGGCTTTTCTCCAGTTTTTCCCTCTTCCAGAGGCAGAGCTAAAATTCTGAAGACAAAGGGAAATTATATACTAAGATTTTGAACAAGGGGCAGGGCTGCCACCTCTAGAAGAAGCAAAAGCCTTACACAAAAGTACCTTTATTCAGTCTCTTGCCCCACCCATTTGATTACTAAATGTACACTGTTTCACCTTCTTATTTACCTGTCATGCTAGTGGCCCCTTTAAATTAACTGTAAATAATGTGCTCATTGCAAAGTTAAAACAATATAAATGCATGTTGCATATTAATAGTTATTTGATAGGATTCTTACTGCTTTAACAAGTAAATTAAATGAAACTAGTATACTAACAATCATGGAAGGCAATCAATGAGAGATGAATAAATATTTTTATATTCTTTTACTTCTAACGTGTAACTTACATATTTCTGAGCACAGTTCTTGGTCATCTACAATGTATGTACTGTACCTGTGTACTATGTATGTATTCTACCTATGTTCCAAATTTCAGCTGTACACCACAAATCTATTAATTACCTTTATTTTTAAATTAATATTTTTTTGTTTGTTCTCTCCACTGTAACTGTTGATATGCTGCATACCACTGTAAAAACATGTCTTTTGTAATTTGTGTGTATACTGAGCATGCTTAAATAACTAAATGTATCTGTAATTTTTCATGTGGAGCTTTTCTCCCCGGACCTCTGTTGAAAAAGGGCCTTTTCGGCTCAATCAGACACCCCCGGTTAACAAATGTAACATAAATAAAATGTACAGTTGAAGACTGTTATTCTAAAAAGGAAAGGCTGGAATTTTACAGTTTTGTGTACCTCTGTTGAGACACAAAAGTATAGTTGTGAACACAGCAGGAAATCCCATAAGTCAGGACTGCAACAGTAAAACATGAAGAACATGGTTGAGTTTCTTAGACTAAGTATGAGCTAATGGTCATATTTTACACCTCCTAGATTGCCTCTTAAAGGAATCACATGGATATTATGACAAAAGAGTTTGAATGAAACTTATGTGAAACTGTATATACCAAGAGAAAATGTACTTCAGAAATATGTGAGAGAACTCACAATGACTCAAAATACATGGGAAAAGGAAACATTACCATAAACAATTTGCTAGCACAGACCATGAATTCCTAACAGCCAGAAAACAAATTGTCAACAGATGGCAAATGTGCTTATAACCCTAATATCTTACTTCCCTGTTGTGGCTGCTAGTAATCAACAACTAACTATAACATTTTTAAATAAATCTATGGCAATGACTGCCTGCCACCGAACCATCAGTCAGGAAAGTATTATCATTATTTATCAATCTAAATGTCAAAAAGTTTTTACCTTTATTTTTAGCAAAGAAAGATGCTATATGCAAAATCTGTCATAGTGTTCATGATTTTTTTTTAGCATAGCACAATGCTATTCCTCTGAAACTCCCCCCAGTAAAAGCAAGGTGCATCTCCACCTAACTAGTTATGTGTACACTGGCATACTGATAAAGCAGTGTGGCTTGTGATATTTCTAAAGAAAAATGTATATTAATCATATGTGGTTTCTGAAAATGTACAGACTGGTTTATATTGATGATTCACTATTTTGTCTAATTATGTGGGAGAGAACACAATCCAGTGTGTTCTAAGTCATAAATACATCTTTAAAATTAAGACAGTCACAACAAAACACTTCTTAAGCAAAAGCAAATTATTTTATTTTTATAGTCCACCCACTAATCCATATAATTAGAAATATAGGCTGTGATATACAACGAACAACAAAGTGGCTTTGAACTGTGGGCAGACTTAAAATGCAAACAATCAATTAAACTACAACAAGCACATGCAATATCATGCAGAGGATGAGAACCTAACCATGAATGTAGAGTGATGATTTTGTACTGGTAAAATCAAAGGGAAAAAAACACTATCTTTACAGCAATGCTGTACTGAAGCTAGCTAGTTAGATGCTGAATGTAAACTCTCATTACAGCAACATTTTAGGGCTTTTGCATGTCACAGCGGCACAGTAATAAAGGATGAACAGACCTTGGAAAATTAAAGACAATCACTGTCAATACTAAAAAGTGGTTAGTGCTAGAGGGTGGGCACTGGGACACATCAGTATTCATTCTCACATTTTATGCAAATCAATACCTGACAAAATAAACTGCACAAGGACTTCTGGTCTGAAAAAAAAAATCTACAAAGACTTCAGGAGCTCACTGCCCACTGTGTAAACTACGGATGCTGATAATTAATAATGTATTTTCCATTGTAAAGCAGCTATTAGGGTACTGTGCAGCACAGCACAAAATGAACTGTGGTATTTGTCACATCCCACTAAATACAGCTACTCAATCCAGACATAGCTTTTGAATGCTGAAAGCAGAGCTGATGAATTTCACGTTCCACTAGTTTGTCTTTTCTATTTGCACTATTAATGCATTTTTTAAAATGTATCAGATAACTATACCATACTACAGACTGTACTTTCTTTTCTGATGTGGAATCTTTGTAAACAAGCTGTAAAATTCACATATGGAACACTGAGGAAGTAAATAAACCCACACAAATAATTTATAAAGCAGCATTAGCTCTCAACCAGAAATAAAATATAGTATCCTATCCATTTCAAAATGGACACTAACTATATGTTACAAGCTGTGAGCTCGGAGGCATTCAGAACAGCACTGCAGATCATTTTTAGGCAGAGGCAGAAACCAAAAGTATGAAAGGGTCACATTTGTGTGTTCAATTCTTTTTCCAGATGTTCCATTTATGCACATTTTTGGGAATTTACAGATCTTACCTGAGTTTTAGTTGTATTTTCATCTTATTGCCACCAGCATTCCCTAAAACAACCTGTGCATATCTGACTTCTTTTATTATGATGTCCTACATAACCACAACATACACAACCACCACTTATGCAAAGATACACACAGTTTCTACTTTCTCCCAAGTCCACCCAATGCTGCACTGTGAGGTCTCAGGAAAACTGATTGCCCAGTTCTAGAGGCTTGATACAATGACCACAGGAGCTTAACTCCCTTCCATTTACTGATGATTTAGACTTTCACATTGTTCTGGCTGTTGATCTTTTAACCACATAATGCTTTTCAGCTCAGTGCGTTGGGGTTTATGTTACAAAATGGTATGTATTTTAGAAGCAGTGTGAAAACGTTTTATGATTAACCTCTTTGGCTGGTTTTAAAACAGGATGTAGAGGGGAATGGGATGACACCCGTGTCTATTTGAGCCTCCACAATGTCATCATCATTCAGTCCCAATCTATGTTGATTGCACCTAAGCTAATCCTAGTAGATCTAAGTGGGGAGACATGGGGGGGGGGGTTAGAACCCAGAAACATGGAGAGATACATCACTAATGACCTGCTGCTCCCAGAGGGATCACTTTTTGGAGATCTGTCCTGGATGATACTGGTGTTTGGTGTTGACACCGAAAATGTTAAGGCTGGCAAGCCTGTTTGGCTTGGAGCCAAAGAAAGGTGAAGCTGAGAGGGCTTGGCAATTTTCAAAGCAGAATAGATTGAATGCCCCCTTTTTTTTTCCTTTTGCTTAGCCCCATCGTTTTCTTTATCTTTCTCTTTTAAAATTTCTCTCTCTGAGCCTTACTGTTGCCTTTCTGTTGCTCCTTCTCTAAAGGTTTATTTTGTTGGGACAAGAATTCTTCAACCACTGTGGTAGGGAGAAGACCTTTAAAAATCAGTTTGTTCTTTCAATCTATAAGGGACATGGGACTCAAGGATTTGCAGATATCACCACTGCACTTGAAAATGTTCTGGCAGCAGGCGCATAACACATTGTTCAGTTGTGGCTGGGGCAGGATTTTATGACCACATTTGGTGCACTTTTTGAAAACCGATGCTTTCTCCATTGAAGGTGTGATAGAAAGTGCTGTGAATATATAGGAAAAGGAACAGAAAAAAACAGGATAGGACAGTGAAGCAAAGAATCAAACAGCATCAAATAATCCTTGAGGAAACTATTAGTAAAAATGAAAGTTATGCACACAGCATAATTTTGGATCCATATTGTCTGATTTTCATCTGTTTCAAAACTATGGGTTGTTGGATCCAAGGGGATCTGACCTTGGCAACAATATCAAAGCTTATTGGAAGCAGAGCTCTGACTCCTCCCACAATCATAACTCCCTAGGCTGTCCAGCATAACCTCAGATTGAGTTTGCCTCCACTAGTCTAAAAAAGTTATTTAGAGAGCTACCTAGGGAAAGAACCTTGATGATGTTAACTGATGAAGGGTAAATACTGTCTAACTTGAATGTGCACAGATAGGGAGCAAGATCCACTGAATCATCTTGAAGCCATAGGTGACAATTTGGAAGGGGGTAGATAGGGAGGGAGTTTGAAGTGGATGAAAACTAGACAACATGGATCTAACATTATGGTGAATATATAACTTTCATATCCAATGTTGTCTATCTTCGTCCATTCGAATCTGGGTGGTATCAAAGAAGGGCATTCCTGAATATGGTGAAACCAAAAGATGAGCATGATCTGGATTGGGTGTTTAACTTATAGTGAGGCACAAAGGTGTGTACCATTGACCAAGTGGCCACAGCACTGATATCAACTATGGCTAAAACTCTGTTGATGTCTGTTGAAGAAGACACTGCTCTGGTTGAATTGGAGAGTCATCTATGGATAAAGTCACTTTGGAAACCTACTTTCCAAACTTATGTTGAGCAATAGAAATGAAGACCTGGTCATCCTTTCTAAAATCTTCTGCCCTCTGGATATAGAATCTTAGTTATCTATGAATATCTAACATGTGTAATAAGTATTCTCCTTTAATGGAGTCTTTTGGAAATAAAATGAAAGATGTGCAGACTGGTTTAAATTAGCTTTGGATGCCACCTTAGGGATAAAGGATGTGTTAGTTCTGAGTGGCACTCTGTCTTTGTGAAAAACTAGACAAAGAGGCTTTAATGAAAGGGCTTGAAGTTCTGAAATTCTTCTGGCTGAAGTTACTGCAACCAAGAAAATTGTTTTCTATGTCAGAAATGTTAAGTATGCAGTGGAAATGGGTTCAAATGGAGACTGGATTAAGGCTTGCAACATAATAGTAATGTCCCAAGTCAGAGCAGGGGTGTCAAGGTGGTCTTAGCAGAAAGGTACCTTTGAGGAAAGCTTCGCAGCCAAATGAACTTTTATGATTGCGAAAATGTAACTTTGTGAATGAGAGCAGAGAAAAATTCAAGAATTGAAGTAACTGGAGCTAAAAAGGGGCCCAAACCTTTGGCAAAGGCCCAAATTGAACATCCTTTCCATTTACTATGGTAAGTTTTTGTTGCTGATGTTTTTTGTGATGCACAGAGAATATCGATTACTGCTGGGGAGAGCCTAGCATCTATGGCTATAGTCAAAATTGGAAGAACCACTCAGTTAATTTCATGGACTTCTGATCCAGAGGAAGCAATCCAGATGGGTGAGTTAATTCGGTTGGATATTGATCCAACATCTATGGAAGATATACTAGGAGAGGCCATAAGTAAGAAAACTAAGTCTTGTCAGGGCCAAAAGGGGGCAATGACACCATGCATATTCTTGCTTTCTGTATGAATTTGTCCATCAGAGGTAGCAGGGAAAAGCATTCAGGAGGCCGGAAGCCAAATGTAGTCTAAAGCATCTCTCGTAACCCTCCCAGTGGAGGGATCAGGGTAAAATACCTGTTCAATTTGTTGTTCAGGTATATGCAGCGAGGCTGGCCCCAGTGACTAAAAATCCTTCTTGTTAATGTAGGATTGAGGGACCACTCATGAGGCATCAACATTGCCTGTTCAGCTTGTCCGCCCATACACCACTGCCAAACCCTCATGGCATCAGGAGATAGGGGGTATGATTGGGTTCTTCCCTGTTTGTTGATGTACCATACTACAGTCATGTTGTCTGTCTGCATGGAGATCACACCCTTGGGGAGGAGGTCCTGAAAAGCCTGCAATATTAGGAGGACCACTCTCATCTGCAAGACAATGATGTGAAGATTGACCTCCTTCATCTACCATGTGCCTTGGACTATCTTCCCTTCGAAATAACCCCCACGCAAGAAGGGATGTGTCAGTGGTCACTGCTCGACAGTTGAATCCATCCACAAAAGCACCTCACCAAGAGGATTACTGGTCTCAAACATATGTCCTATGCACCCCGACTGAAAAAACTCCGGCTGTACTCAGTGGCATATCGCTTACTCAGAGGTGATCTCTGCCTGACTTACAAAGCCATGTCCAACTCAGAATTGATGGACATGCTCCACCTAAAGAAATCCAAGTCACTGTGAGCCACGCACTCTAGTGAGCTAAACCTTGTCACAACAATAAATAGAATATGCTGGAGGGATAGATTCCTGTCACAGAGACTCCCCATGCTTTGCAACAAAATTCCAAATTACATCAGGCAGAGCCCCTCACTAACACTCTTCAAGAGAAACCTTGATGAGTGGATGAGTAACAGAAAATACACCCCTGGGATCACTTCATTGGCTCTGCTTGACAGAGGATCAGTTAATTAATCAATGGGGCGGCAAAAGCCGGCACACTCCAGCTAGGCTTATAAATGCCCTCGGGCAAATAGCGTAGTACCTACCTATGAACTTATGAACCTATGAAAAGACAGACCTTGGTTGGAAATGGGAATGCTGTCCACCAAGCAATATGTTTTTTCAGTCCTGTGTTATCCACATTTTTGAATGCAGATAGTGTGTGGATTGAGACAATTGTACTGCTAAGGTCCACTACAGCACTCTCATGAACTATCTGGCTAAAGGAATATTAAAATTGTGGATCCCATGAGACCCAAGAGATGTAGGATTAGTCTCGCTACTGGTGTAGTGTGATGACGAACCTGAAATGCTAGTAGACAAAGTGACTGGACCTTTGACTGGGGAAGGCAGACTATTTGGAGTTTTCTGCTTAGGTAGCATCCTATGAATTCTATGCTTTGCACTGGAGTAAGTTGACATTTTGGTAGGTTTATGGAGATTCCTAACTTCAGAAGTAGCTGGAGTACTTGGTCCTGGTGTGCAATGAGGAGATGCTCAGTGCAGGCAGTGAGGAACCAATCATCTATTTACGGGAAAACTTGAATCTCCAGTAGGTGTAGGTGTGCAGCTACTACTGCTATGATCTTGGTGAACACCATGAGGACTGTGGTGAGACCAAATGGCATTGATCTGAATTGGAACTGATTGGCTCCCAGCCAGAAGCAGAAAAATTTCCTGGATGGGTTCGCTAGGTTGATAGGCATCCTGAAGATCTATATAGCATGTCCAATCGTCCTTCCTCAGAACAGCCAAAATGGACTGAACTGTCAACATTTGAAATTTTGTCTGTCAATGACATCTATTTCTTTTGCCTGAACCTTCGACTTGGACTTGTCTTTTTTCAAAGGAGGAGATGGAGAAGTGGTAGCCTCAGCCGGTGCCTAGAGCAACCCCTTCAACGCTAAACTAATTTGTCCCTTCTGGACTGGAAGGATCTAGCACTGAAGGCAGCACATGGCTGACGTTCTATGTCTAGATGAGCTGCAACAAGACAGTAGACACATTTGGAATGTGGGTGTTGGGGTAGTAATTTGTGCTCACACTTTGAGCACTTTTTAAAACATGATGACTCTGACAAATAGCAACACTAACACCTTTAGAAGGAACTAGCACACACAAATAACACTGATATCTATAAAGAACAGTATTGCAAAGGCACAGTATATAACCTTACACTACTTACAGAAAGTTCTAAACTTTTCCTAAGCAAACTATCAGCTATAATAGCAACATTTTTTTTTAATTTAGGTTCTAACTACAGAGAAAGACCTATCAGGGAAAAACAAAATAAGAAAATAAAAATTAAGAAAAAATAAATAAGTTTTCAACTCTCAGTGTGAGACAGGAGTGCAGCTAAACAGAAAATCCTGTTTGAACTGTTGAGAGCACTCCACACATCCAAAACATTCAAGCAGCAAACAAGATCTGAGGTCATGAGGTAAAGACTAGGGAATTATGGGTAGGGGAGATGTTCAGAGCTCTGCTTCCATACTGGCAACAAGGTCGGATCCCGTTGGATCCAACAACCCATATGTATGAACAGATGAAAACAGACAACATTGGATCTATGCTTAGGTAGGCATGTTTAACACCATAGAGAAAAAGAGTAAATTAATTGACAGAAAAGGAGGAAAATGTAAATAACTTGTAAAACTATCAGTAGGAAAGTGTTATGAAAGATTATCTAAAACGTTTTAAGAAGCAGCAATGAAATAGTCACATCTTTTTTTTTTAACAAGAAACATCTTTACTGAATTATTACTTATGACATAGGCGATTACCATACTGACATTTTTAGTTGCAAACATTATGCATCACATAATTTTCTACAGTCATTGTAAGTCACACATTACATAGCTTATTCAATTATTGCCTTCCTTTAAACCTCATTCCTCCTCCAAAATATTATTCTGCATTTACTGTTCCAACAATTCCCATTTTTGTCCATGTAATTTGATCTTATCATTTTCTACAGATCCTAAGTTCAGTTCTTTTATCTCTATTACTGTACTCATGACTTCTAGTATGGCTGGTTTAGACTTTGATTTCCATTTTCTAGTAATTGCTTTTTAGGGCAACTACTATAATTAAACTCACCATGGTCTTACTATGTCTAGGCAATGCCGAGTCTGTATCACAGCTCAAAAAAAAAAATAATTTCCTTAATTACACCCTTATTTTCATTGCCAATGGTTCTAAACATAACAAAAAATAACAAATAGGAAAGAGGGCACCCCTGCCTGGTTCCTCTGTTCAAACAAGAGTCAATTATCTTTTATCAAAAAGCATGAATGCTGGAGGATCGTGTCTGAAGCAGATGGCAACAAATGAGATCTGAGAAACAAGAGGAGGCACATGGCATCATGGGACAGTGGGGGTGCTCTAGCACTGGAAAAGCTGCTGAGTGGAAAAAGTTGCCATCTCAGATCCACCACATGGGTGGATGATTCAATAGTCAAGACAGATAGAGGGTACAATACAGGAATCAGTAGCACGCTGCACTCTCCAGTGATGGCAACTTCATCACAGAAAACTGAAAAAGTTTTTATAGGATCCTAAGCTGTAAACTTTATTTAAATAATATGTGAGTTAGAAATGCAAAATGTTCCATTGATAAATAGTTCCAAAACACTTCAAGTGAGAAATATGAACTTAGTACCTTTGTGGTCATTGTCTCAAAAATGTTAAAAACATATTTCATACCTTTTTCAGATAGTTGTATGGCCATTTTCCCAAAATGTTCACAGGATTTTAAAAAATACTTTTGGCATCATAGCACCCACATATGTTCCATTTCCTGCATAACGCATAGTAGAGGCAGTATTTATTCTCAATGCATAATCCTAGTGTTTCATCACCTAGATAAAACACAGCAGAAGCAGCACATGTATAAGGGATATAGTCAAGAAAATAATCACATGAAAAAGTGGAATACCTGGCAGCACCTTGAAGTGTCAAGAATAACATAGCAAGTCCAAGACACTAAAGGTTCTAGAACTGCACTTACAAACAGCTTTACCAGGAAACTTACCTGACTACTAAAAACTTGATTCACAAATCTAATTTATTCTTTACTGCAAGAGGATTAGCTGGGCCGTGGTGGTGCGGAGGTTAGTGTTGTCGCCTCACAGCAAGAGTTTCTCCCGTTCGATTCTTGGCTGGAGCGCCTTCTGTGTGGAGTCTGCATGTCCTCCCCACAGTTGTATGACATTTAAAGACATGCAGGTAGGTGCGTGCATGAATGGGTGTGCCTTCTTTGAAGGTTGGTTGTCGGGCTGGCAACTCGGCACCGTAAAATCCACTGCCAAGCATTAGCAGACCGGAATTCCGCTGTGGCGACCCCTAACCAGGAAAAGCTGAAAGACTGCAAGAGGATTAGCTAAGAAGCCTGAAAGAACAGTATGCTATATTCATGCATATCAATGGAAAATAAATTATATTTAACTCTCTTGCTTTTATTGAAGGGCAACAATACAAAATCACAATAACAGAGAAGTTCCGAAATTATTACAAGCCTAGAAAGAATACTATATTAGGAATGATTTTTTTACAAGGACACAAGTCCTACATAGATTAAAGAAGCTTATGCCACTGAGGTAAGAAAGACAAAGACTGCAAATCTGGTGAGCTGTGTTGCACACATAAGACAAAAAAGAGGTTATTGAGGGAAACAAACCAAAACATAAGCGGTGAATGTGCAGATGCAAGTGAAATGACTGGCAAAGAGATAAAAGGATTACAAGAGGAACAGTATGTGTTAAAAATAAAGAACCAAATAAAAAGGCAAATTAAAAATAAAGTGAGGGTGCATTGCAAAAATAATAAGTATGAGAAAGCGTACTGTGCACTAATGAAGAAAATCAGCCATGATATACAGAAAAAAAGATCAAACAATTAAAATTCAAGCCCCACTTAGTAGGTGTAGCTATAAGCAAGATTGAAAGTCTTGTCTCAATGTTAATAAGTTGTGTAGAATCTGTGCTAGAAAATGAACAATTAAGTTTAAAATGTGCATGTTGTTAAAATATAAAAAATGATCAGTATTAAGAAACAGTTCTGGTAGCTACTACTGAAATGAAAAGAATAAATCGAGTGGAATCTGAAATGACCCATAAGCACTGTCATAAGAATGCAAGTCAAACTATTGCAAAAACGTATTGAGAATTAATTAAATAAAAGCTGAATTTAAACTGCACAGAGTAAGGAGTGCAACATTTCCTTTGAAGATACTGGAGTACAGAAAATTGTTTGCATATTAACATCCTGGCCACTTGGAGGTGCCATTGGGACAAAAATAATTGTTATGTCTGTACCGTTACAGATTTTGATAAACTCAGTCCGTCCACTACATTGACGGGACTGGTCGCCCCTAGGCATCAACATGGCAAACAGCCATCTTCACCCAGCTCAAGCTCCACCACTACCTCCCTTGATGCAATGGTGCTGTTTGTTTTCCTCAGATCATGACTGAATCCCTAACAAGCTCTAATCCATACCCATGTATGGAAGATAAAAACAAACAAGCAAGAAAGGATGAAAGACTGCCTCAGGCAATCAATGAAATCTGCCATAAGATAATAGGTGACAATTTGGAGAGGGGTGGAGTGAGGTCTGGTGAAGTGGATGAACATCAATCATAATCAAAATTCAATGTTATGGTAAGGATGTAAATATCATATCTTGGATTATCCAGTCTGTTTACTTCACTGATGGGACAGAGTACCAAGCTGACATCTTGGGAGCACCAGACTAGAATACCACATACAACAGTGGATCTGAAAGAAAAACTTGACGAAAATACCACTAGTGTCTGGTGAAAGTATGCACAGATGCCCAGCTGCATGCTGCAGAAATATCGTCAGTAAAGGAATTTTTTAAGATGGTTATAGAAGCCTCTACTGCTCTAGTTGAATGAGTGCTCAGTCTATATGAGAGAGCTTTGTCAGACAGGAAATAAATACAGGAGTGAAGAGCTCGGAGCTATTTGGATGAGGTAACATTAGATCTTTTTTGTCCCAGTTTAATCATAGAGAGGGCACGAAACAGTCGCTCATGCTGTCTGAATTGTTTTGCAAGATGTGAGCAAAATCTCAACTGGTTATGGACTTCCAGAAAGTGAAGAAGATATTCCCCCCTGTTAGTATAAGTATGGAAAAATATTGGTAAATGGAGAATGTGATGCCCCTGCACTGGCCCGGTAATCAAGGAGCCTCAATCCTCACCACCAACACAAGTGTGGGATGTGCACATTGGGAGGATGACAAGTACACACACAGTAAAGTACAAATTTCCTTAAGAGCACACAGAGATCACAGTCAGTCTGGGGCTGGTTTCTCCCTCTCTCTCCAGATCCCCAATAAGCCTCCCCACTGGCACAGCTGTAGCATTCAGATCTCAGCTGAGTGATCAAGGCAAAACCTCCAGCACTCTCTCTGTCCAACCAGCGCTTCTTGTCCCTGTCCAAGTAGCTGACACACACACACTTTAAGAGTTGAATTATATGCAAACACAAAAACACTCCTGTGGAAGGCTTGCACGGGTTCCCTAGCTATGCCCCCTTCTACCCAGACTATAAGGTAGTACCAGCTGCCACCAACCACTGTTATCAGCTTCTATAAGGCCCTTACAAAAGGTGACCAATTCTACAGTGTAATGTTACTATTATCCAAATGGTAAGTGTGACCAAACTTTTAAGGCTATTGCAGTGGCCTATACAGTGTCTCAAAATACATATGCAAGTACTCTAATAGCTTAATTATCTCTAAACAAGCCAGCCACAATTAAAAGGTTTAAATATATTTAATAATAAATAATAAAAGAACAAGACAATATGCAATAACTCAACACAGTGACAACAGAGCTCAGAATCACAGGAAATATTTTAAAACAACATAGGAGGGCAGTCTCACATAAATACAGAAAACATCTAGACTAATCTTACTATATTCCTATCTATCTCTAAGAGAGATAACTATAATCTAGTACTTACTATTAGCAAGGCAAATGTAAGTGCTGAATGAATGTTTCTAGGTCCAGAGACAAATACAAATGCACAGACTTTCTCTCTGAGATAGATTTTAAATTACTGTCAAACATTTCTGGTGGGTTATCTCAGATTACATCATCCTTGTCACCTCTGTCTTTAGTTTCCAGGCTAACAGGAACTTAAAATATAACACTTTGTGTTTAAAAATACTTATTTTTCAGAAGTTGCCTGGAACTGGAAGTTATAAAACCAGTTAAATAATTTTACTCTTGAAACCTGTAATTATTTCTGTTTCCAGACAATAGAAGAATTTCTAGCTGCAGACATTCTGTCTTTTTGCTGTATTAACTAACTTTATAACACATCATAAAACTCTTCACTTATTTTCTCAGAGCTTGCAAGTTAACTCTGTGTGTTCCAGCTACTACTAAGAAAACACACATTTACATATGCATATAGTTTATACACATTTCTGCTATTTTCCACTAAGGTACACTGTGGTTGCATTCTTGAAGCTCAGCACATAACATACAGTTTAACATAACATATAGTTTTCTTACATTTGTAAGACAAGCATACAAACCATATTATTATTCACAAATAACATGAAATTATTTACAAAATTCCAGCTACCTGGGCTGGCAGCCTTCACAATTCTCCACCCCCCTCCCCATGAGAACTCAAGCTAGTTTTTCAAGTGACCCTTGAGAAACACTTGAGAGAGTTGAGCCTATTTGGGAATACCTTACCCCATTTCCTGTCTTGACAGCCCATCTGCGTTGGCATTGTTAACCCCACTGCAGTGCTGCACTGTCATATCATATACTTGCAATCCTAGGCTCCACCTTAGTAACATGGCATTTTGCTGGCTGTCTCGATGTAACCATGTTAGGAGATTGTGATCTGTAACTACAGTGAATTTCCTTCCACAGAGATAAGACTGAAGTTTCTGCAGTGCCCACACTATGGCTAAAGATTCCTTTTCTACAACTGCATAGCATTCCTCCCTGGGTTGGAGCCTATGACTGAGATAAACCATTGCATGCTCTTCTCTCTCTGAAGAAATCTGGCTAAGCACAGCCCCCACCCTATGATTTGAAGCATCCACATGTACAACAAATTATTTGCTGTACTCTAGACTGGCTAACACAGGATTCTTTAAGCTTCTGGAATGCCTGCTCACATGCTGCGGTCCACACTACCTTATCTAGCTGATTTTTCCTTGTCAGGTCTGTGCAGAGAGCAGCTATGGTACTATAACTGGGGATTAACTTTCTGTAGTACCCTGCTGTCCCTAAAAATGCCCTCACCTGCTTTATGGTAACAGGTGCAGGCCAAGCCTGAATGGCTTCTACTTTGGCAGGTTCTGGACTGATCTTACCACTCCCCACTCTATGTCCCAGGTAAGAGACCTCTGTCATACCCACCGGACATTTGCTGGGCTTAATCGTCAACCCTTCCCTCTGTAGTCTGCGCAGCACTGCCCTGACATGCTGAAGGTGCTCTTGCCAGGAACGGCTGTAGATGGAAATATCAACTAGATAAGCATGGGCAAAATCTCCTGCTCCTGCTGGGATATGATTTACCAGCCTCTGGAAAGTCGCTGTGCCATTTTTCATCCCAAAGGGCATTTTTGTGAACTCATACAAGCCAAAAGGAGTCACAAAGACTGACTTCTATCTAGCACTGAGAGTCAAGGGGACCTGCCAGTAACTCTTGGTAAGATCAGTGGTGGTAAGATACTTAGCTCCACCCAGCTGCTCTAGGGCTTCATCTGTCCTAGGCATGGGGTAAGCATCTGACTCTGTGTGACTATTTAACTTCCTGTAGTCCACACAGAACCTGATGACGCCATCCTTCTTTGGTACAAGCACCACTGGGGAGGCCCAAGGGCTGCCGGACTCCTGTAGTTCCAACATTTCTTGTATCTCCTCCCTCAGAGTCTGTTTGACTCTCTCAGGCACCCTATAAGGGGCCTGCTTAATAGGCCTTTTGGGTCCTGTATCCAGATGGTGCTGCACCAGGTGGGTACACCCTGGTTTCCCACTGAACATGTCCCCAAACTTCTGTAACACTGCTCAGATTTCTCAAACCTGGGTAAGGGATAGCTGCTGGGACATTGCAATCCCTTCCACTGAGGTGTCAGTCCGAGCCTCACTCAGGAGATCAGTCACCAGATCTCCCTCAGACTCCTCCTGCAATCCACTGCAAATACGCAGCACAAGGGCCTCCCTAACATGGTACGGTTTCATCATGTTAACATGGTACAATTTGTGCCCCCGACTCCTGCCTAGCAGTTCTGCTATGTAGTTAACATCACTAACCTTCCTTACCACCTTGTAGGGTCCCTCCCAAGCTGCCTGCAGCTTGATGTGTCTGACAAGAATGAGAACCATTACCTACTGCCCTACAGCATACTCTCTAGTTCAAGCATTCCTATCATAACATACCTTTTTTCTGCTGTTGGGCTTCTGCCAGGTTCTCCTGGGCCAAGCCCATGAGTTCCTTGAGCCTTGTCCTGAGGTTTAGGACATATGCCACAACAAACTCCTTGTGGGATTCACACTCACCCTCCCACTCAGCTCAAATTAAATCTAGAGGTCCACTCACCGTATGCCCATACAACAACTCAAAAGATGAAAAACCTGTGGATTATTGGAGCACCTCTGTGTAAGCAAACAACAGATGGTGCAGATATTTGTCCCAGTCCCTCTTAAACTGGTCTGCAAATGCCAATAGCATGGTCTTGAGTGTAGAATTTAACCTCTCAACAAGATCATTAGTCTGGGGATGGTAGGGGGTTTTCTTTAGCTGCTTCACCCCACAGTACTTCCACAGACAAGCCAGCAGGTCTGACATGTAATTGGCACCTCTGTCAGTCAGTATTTTTTTTGGGAAACCTACCCTGCTGAAAATCTCTAACAAAGCATTTGTCACTTTTTCTGCCTAAATGGAGGACAAAGCCACTGCTTCAGAGTATCTGGTAGCATAATCTACTACCACTAGGATATCGTTTTCCCTGTAGAACTTGGAGTACTCAGAGGTCCCACAATATCCATAGCTACCCTCTGAAATGTCTCCTCAATTGTGGGCAAAGGCGTCAAAGGAGCTTTCACCTTGTCTCCTGCCTTGCCTATATTTTGTCACTGTTCACAGCTCCTGTAGTAACCTGTTACATCTGGAAATCACAGGCCAATAAAAGTTCTGCATAATACATCTCTTTGTAAGTTATATGCCCATATGACCTGCAAAGGGAATGTCATGGGCTATGGCTAGAAGTGCCAGATGGTAGGCTCTGGGCACTACCAACTGCTGTATTCTCTCATACTCTAGCCCTCATTCAGGGGTCTCCTCTCTATACAGTAACCCTTTGTCCCACTACACAGATTCCCCCTTCCCTTGAGAATCAGGTGCCTCACTAGCTATCTTTCTCAGGCCTTGTAATGTAGGGTCTGAGAGATGAGCCTGTCTCAACTCTCTCTGTGTAACCCTTCCCAGCTCTCCTTCCACAGGAAGTCTGGTATCCACTGACAACAGTGCCTCACTGCCAGCCTGGGTACTACTAATCACCTCTGTCCTTGTAGTCACTCTATCCAATGGAACATCAGTACCCACAAGTAGCTGTGGCTTACCTTCAGTCTCACTGCCGCAGGGTAGCTCCCTCCCTGAAATAACCACCTCACCAGTCCTGGCTACAAGTGTGCGGTCTGTCTGGGTCTCCTCCAGGCTACTAGCCCCACATGCTTGTCTCCAAGCCTGACTGCCTGTAACTGCATGAGCACATGGTACTGCATTACCAAAATCATTCCCTATCAGGACATCTGCAGGGTGGTAGTTTGGCACCCTTGTTGTCTCAAGACAACCTACTGTTAGCATTGTGTCATTCCCACTTACTGGCTCTCCCACCTTTTGTTCCCCACCTTGCCTCCATGGACATTTGTATGCTACATGGCCCAACTGGTTGCATTAAAACATTTAACAATAGATCTTGGACATGTACCTGGACTAGTAGCTTCTCCTGCTACTGGCAGATTCTGTTGGGACAGTCTGGACTGCCCACCATGGGTTCCCTTAGACTCATGAGCAGCACTGGTTGTCCCTTTCCTGTGCAGTGATGCTAGGTAAAAGTCTCCCTTCCTTCCTAACTCATCTACAGTAAGGCATTGTCTATCAGCTAACCAGATCCTCATATCCTCAGGCCCAAGTGCTAAGGGCTTGTTCCCTCACCAAAAGGTCTGCCAGCCCTTCAAAAGTGGTGACCTGACAACCACTCAACGACCTATGAAAATATGTGTTTAGTTCAGCAACATATTCACACACACTTTCATCTGCCTTGTGTCTATGCTCACAAACTTGTTTCTATGAGCTTCAGGTGTTAACTTAAAAAATTCTAGCAAACAAGTCTTTACATTATAATTTACACAGTTAGTATCAGACAGTTTGATTACAGCTTTACCATGGAGTAAGGGAGTCAGGAACCGTACCCAGAGCCCTTGGTCAGATCATACTGTTTACATACCTTTTCAAACACATGAATGAAAATATCAAAATTATCCCCCTCTGTAAATTGTGGTAGAAATTTACTGACCTTTGTTGCTTCTGGTGTTCAGTTACTCCCTTCCCCATTACATCCATGACTCTAGTGAATAGTCAGCATCTCCTTTTCATGTTGCCTCTGCCTCTTCTTCTCCTCAGCTTCCAGGTGTAGCAGTTTCTGATTTTCCTCAGCCTGTAGACATCTCAATTTCTCTGCTGCCTCTATTTCCAAATGCCTGGCCTCTAGTTTAAGTCTCTTTACCTCCAGATAGACTTTTAAGTCCTCTATGGAAAGGTTGAGCTGTCAATTTTCTGAGAGTTGTACATCTCCATGGCCAGTCTGATTGTCCTCCTGGTTACAATTCTCTGATGCAGCTGTGACTAAAGCTGCAATCATGTCTGCCTTAGTCAGGTTGGCATGCACCAGTCCTTTAGCCTGGCACATCTCAGACAACTGGCTACTTGTCAGCTTGCCATTCTCCTCTGCTGACATGATTGCCTGCTCTCCATGACTAACTAAGCTAACAAAAGAAATAAAACAATTGTGATATGAACTCTGAATGTTCACTGCATGGCTGATTAAGAGTACATGCACCTTCAGTGATCACTGTACACAAGCTATAGGAATTCAATATCCACACCACTACAAGCCAATTAATATGTGATGTGGCTATCTAACCACTATCAACCAATTAATATGTGATGTGGGTATCCCACACTGCCAAACAATTAATATGTGACACCCCTGCACTGGCCCAGTAATTAAGGAGCCTTAATCCTCACCACCAACACCAGTGAGGGACGTGCACATTGGGAGGATGACAAGTACACACACAGTAAGGTACAATTTTCCCTTAAGAGCACACAGAGATCACAGTCAGTCTGGTGCTGGTTTCTCTCTCTCTCTCTCTCGCTCTCTCCAGATCTCCAATAAGACTCCCCACTGGCACAGCTATAGGGTTCAGATCTTAGCTGAGTGGTCAAGCCAAAACCTCTAGCACTCTCTCTGTCCAACCAGTGCTTTGTGTCCCTCCCCAAGTAGCTGACACACACACACACTTTGTGATTTGATTTATATGCAAATGCACAAACACTCCTGGGAAGGCTGGCACAGGTTCCCTAGCTATGCCCCCTTCTGTCCAGACTATAAGGTAGTACCAGCTGCCACCAACCACTTTTATCAGCTACTATAAGGCCCTTACAAAGGGTGACCAATTCTACAGTGTAATGTTACTATTATCCAAATGGCAAGTGTGACCAAACGTTTAAGGCTATTGGAGTGGCCTATACAGTGTCTCCAAATATATATGCAAGTACTCTAAAAGCTTAAATATCTCTGCACAAACCAGCCACAATTAAAATGTTTAAAACTATTTAATAATAAATAATAAAAGCACAAGACAATACTCAATAACTCAACACAGCGACAACAGAGTTCAGAATCACAAGAAATATTTTCAAACAACATAGCAGGACAGTCTCACATAAATACAGAAAACATCTAGACTAATCTTACTATATTCCTATCTATCTCTAAGAGAGATACTGTAATCTAATACTTACTATTAGCAAGGCAAAAAGTGCTGAATGGATGTTTCTAGGTCCAGAGACAAATACAAAATGCACAGATGTTCTCTCTGAGATAGTTTTTAAATTACTATCAACCATTTCTGCTAGGTTATCTCAGATTACATCATTCTTGTCACCTCTGACTTTAGTTTCCAAGCTAACAGGAACTTAAAACATACGACTTCTGTGTTTAAAAATACTTATTTTTCAGAAGTTGCCTGGAACTGGAAGTCGTAATATCAGTTAAATACTTTTACCCTTGAAACCTGTAATTATTTCTTTTTCCAGATAATAGAAGAATTTCTAGCTGCAAACATTCTATATTTTTGCTGTATTAACTAACTTTATAACATGTTGTAAAACTCTTCACTTATTTTCTCAGAGTTTGCAAGTTAACTCTGTGTGTTCCAGCTACTACTAAAAAAAACACACATTTACATAGGCATATAAGTTTATACACATTTCTGCTCTTTTCCAGTAGCATACACTGTGGTTGCATTCTTGAAGCTCAGCACATAACATACAGTTTAACATAACATATAGTTTTCTTACATTTGTAAGACAAGCATACAAGCCATATTACTATTCACAAATAACACAGAATTATTTACAAAATTCCAGCTAGCAGGGCTGGCAGCCTTCACAGAGAGTTTGACTGAAGTTGGATTCTGAGGCCACCTTACGCAGGAAGGAATGATTTGTCCATAAGGAAAATCTGTCCTTATGGAAAAAAAGGGGTTTACAAAAGACAGAACTTGCAATTCTTTTGGATGAAATGATAGCTACCAGGAAAATGATTTTCCAGTATAAGAACTTGAGCAATGCAGAACAGGATGATTTCACAGGGAAGTAAGGTTAACTTCTGCGTAAAAAAAAATGAGGACCCAAGGTGGTAGGTGATCCTTTGTAGGAGGCCAGAGTAAAAAAAAGTACCATTTAAAAATGTTTTGCTTACTCTTGGAAGGCTAGTGATTGATAGAGGGATCCCATGTGGAAATTACAGATTGCTGTTAAATGTACTTTTATGGTCCAAAAGTTATATCCTGTATCAAAAACAGATGATAGGAAAAATACAGTTGAATGTACTAGAGCTGAAAAAGGATCTAAACCTCTCCAAACAACCCATAAGGAAAACTTTTCCACTTTTGGGATGCTGTAGGAATCTCGACCACCTTTGGGGGGTAGGCTAGGTCATTGGCCATTACTGTAAATGGAGAAAGTATGCTGTTAGGTGTGGAGATGTGATGTCCAGATAAGGCCTAGGAGATCTAAGACGTGATCTAGAAGCTGGGACCTCTGCTTCAGGTGAAGCAAAGTACTATAGCTGCCAAGGCCAGTATGGAGCTATAAGGATGACGATTGCTCTGTAAAACTTGGCCTACTATATGATATCTTCATTAGTTGAAGTGACAGAGTGGTCTAAATGGACCCAACTGCCACCTGCAGACAAGATCGTCCCTCAGCGTCTGCCCCTGCAGGGTGACAAGAATAAAGAAGTTGCTGTACTGTATATTATTTTGGGATGTAAACAGGTCACAGCAAGGCTCCCCTAAATGAGAGAACAAATACTGTGGTACTTGTGGACTGTGGGACTATTTGTGACACCTCAGGATAAAATACATGTTCAGCCTGTCCATTAAACAGTTGAACTGACCGAGTGTGCACATTGCTATAAGAAAGTGTTGTGTGGAGATGGCCCACTTCCACAATCTACTGGCCACCCAGCAAAAGAGATAAAATCTGGTGTCACCTTGCTTGTTGATATATCACACTACTGCTAGTTCTGCAAGTGAATGGATATTACAACTTGGGGAAGGATGTGTTTGAATGTCTGTAATACTATCAGGAGTACCCTCAATTCCAGCATAATGATGTGTAAACTGGCCTCTTGTGATGACCATGCTTGTTGGACCATGTGTTCTGCACCCTAGGGCAGAAGTATCCATAGTAAGTATGGCCATTAGAAGTGAAAACCTCAAAAGGGGTGATCTTGTAATTAGAATCTGGTTGTCTAGGCACCAGCAAAGATGTTTCTTGCACACAGCTGTTATTCAAATGATCCTGTTAATATTATTCCCTTCCTGTGACCACTGTACCCTCAGTGTCTATACACTATATTGCTCCAGGCAGATTTCTGCATGACATCAGAAACAGTGTCTTGGGGATCAAAAATGCTATTAAAGAAGATATGTCTATCATGTGATTAACAGAGATATTAACTGGAAAAAAATCCTTCGTGTGGAAGTTTGGCAAACTTGAGCATGTTGTCCATATGACATTCAATAAATACCAAATTGTATGTGGGGGGAGGGGGGGGTCTAGATTTGATTTTTCATTATTTACTGAAATTCCTATGGACAGGAAAAGTTGCAACAAGTAGTACTTTACTTTGCTTTGCTTTGATGTGTGCCCCAGTGGTA
Organism: Protopterus annectens; assembly: GCF_019279795.1. NCBI lineage: Eukaryota > Metazoa > Chordata > Ceratodontiformes > Protopteridae > Protopterus > Protopterus annectens. Next base: position 212,755,659 of record NC_056731.1, read on the forward strand.
TTGGATATAGAAATATCTAATTTCGCAAAAGTCTCCTGTGAGAGGCAAGCTCTACCATGAGGCTTAAAACTGGTAATGTATGATCTGCAACTGGTAATGTATGACCTGCAAGCATAGAAATATCCTGAAATCCTTGGGAATTATGCATCTCAAAGCTCCAATGAACATGGAAATTATATGAAACTCTGTATAAAGCAGAGAAATATGGAAATCAAGAAAATGCACAAATGGAAATGTTTATGGAAGAATTAAATATGTAAATGTTAGACGGAGATGAGGCTCAATTACTGACAGTTAGGATAGCAGGAGTAAAAATAGTGATTTATAACCAATCTACAGTAAAGTTCCCAGGAATAAATGGTATTCCTGCTTGGAAGTTAGGAGGGGAAAAATTATAAATATCTGAAAGGTTTTAACAGTTAAGATAAGTACCAACATCCTGGAAGAAAGCAGTGGTGGATGTAATACCTAAAGAGGGTAAAGACCCATCAGATCCAACTTCATACAGGCCCATTTCAATACTAAACCATGATTATAAAGTGCTTATATTTATTATAATGGCTAAAAGAATTGATAGATATGGGTCAATATGGTTTTGTGGAGGGGAGGCAAACATTTGACAACACTAACAAAAACTGATGATCCAGAAGGAAGCAGAATATAAGAAAATGCCACAGTTGTTGGTGGGTCTTGATGCACAGAAAGCTGAGAATTTATGAACAGAGCAATGGAAGCATTTGCATTCCATGATAAAATTATAAGGCTGATTAGGAGGATAGAGTCTTGGAAGGCCTGCAATTCTAGAAGAACTGCTCTCATTTTTAGGCCACTGATATGCGTGTTGGTCTTTTCTAGGGGCCAGTAGCCCTGGACTGCCTTTCCCAAGAAGTGCCCTCCCATCCAAACTGGAATGCATCAGTGGTCACTATGGACTTGGGCTGAGGAAGTATGAAAGGGCAGCCTTGTAAAATCTGTTCTGAGCAAATCCGCCACCTGAGATACCTTTTGCATGCCTGAGTTATTTTGATCTGGAGGGACAAAGGCTGGTACGGGCTGGACTGAGTCACTAGGGTCCACTGAAGAATTCTCACATGGTATCTTCCTAGTGGAACCAACATTATGGCAGCAGGCATTGACTCTAAAACCTGTAGAATCAGTAGGATTGACAGTGAGGAATTTTACATTATCTTTTTGACTTGAATAGTTTGTACCCTTGGCAAGGAAAGGGAGGTTGTCACTGATACAGTATTGTGCAAGGCTCCTACGAATTCTAGCACCTGAGTCAGTTTTAGCTGAGATTTGTTGAGACTGATGGTAATGCCTAGGTGAGAGCATAACTGGAGTACAAAATCTCTCGCTTTGATCAACAGATGCCTGGTCAAAACAGTTACGAGGCAGGCGTCCAGGTAAGAAAACACTCAGAATTTGTGCAGTCTCAACTGAGCTACTACTACTGCCATCCATTTTGTGAACACCCTGGGGGCTGTGGTGAGGCCAAAAGGCAGTTCTCTGAACTTGTAATGAATGGTTCCCAGCCAGAAGTATAGGTAATTCTGACAATCCTCATAACTACCTAAACATCCATGGTTTCACTCAAATGATTTCTCACCCAACTAGAACTGACAAGAAAACAGATAAACAATCTATTCTGGACTGGTTCTTAACTAATAAACCCCAGTATTACCAAATAGCAGGGTGTCTCCCAGATCACCTAAGTGACCACTTTGGAACCTACTTACTGAGAAATCACAGTAACCCTACTAAACTAATCAACTTCCGCCAAATTCGTAACAAGAAAAATCTTAACTTACAGAGTCTACTTAATATTCTTGAAAAAATAGACTGGACTCCTCTTAAGCAACAGATGCTGATGTGTAACACTTCACTGACATCTTCCTTACTATTCTAAACAGACTGGCCTTAGATGCTGCTGTGCAGCACTTCAATGACACCTTCCTTACTATTCTAAACAGACTGGCCTTAGATGCTGCTGTGCAACACTTCACTGACATCTTCCTTACTATTCTAAACAGACTGGCCTTAGATGCTGCTGTGCAGCACTTCAATGACACCTTCCTTACTATTATAAACAGACTGGCCTTAGATGCTGCTGTGTAGCACTTCAGTGACACCTTCCTTACTATTCTAAACAGACTGGCCTTAGATGCTGCTGTGTAACACTTCAATGACACCTTCCTTACTATTCTAAACAGACTGGCCTTAGATGCTGCTGTGTAGCACTTCAGTGACACCTTCCTTACTATTCTAAACAGACTGGCCTTAGATGCTGCTGTGTAACACTTCAATGACACCTTCCTTACTATTATAAACAGACTGGCCTTAGATGCTGCTGTGTAACACTTCAGTGACACCTTCCTTACTATTATAAACAGACTGGCCTTAGATGCTGCTGTGCAGCACTTCAATGACACCTTCCTTACTATTATAAACAGACTGGCCTTAGATGCTGCTGTGCAGCACTTCAATGACACCTTCCTTACTATTCTAAACAGACTGGCCTTAGATGCTGCGGTGTAACACTTCTATGACATCTTCCTCACTATTATAAACAGACTGGCCTTAGATGCTGCTGTGTAACACTTCAATGACACCTTCCTTACTATTCTAAACAGACTGGCCTTAGATGCTGCTGTGCAGCACTTCAATGACACCTTCCTTACTATTCTAAACAGACTGGCCTTAGATGCTGCTGTGTAACACTTCAATGACACCTTCCTTACTATTCTAAACAGACTGGCCTTAGATGCTGCTGTGCAGCACTTCAATGGCACCTTCCTTACTATTATAAACAGACTGGCCTTAGATGCTGCTGTGTAGCACTTCAGTGACACCTTCCTTACTATTCTAAACAGACTGGCCTTAGATGCTGCTGTGTAACACTTCAATGACACCTTCCTTACTATTCTAAACAGACTGGCCTTAGATGCTGCTGTGTAACACTTCAGTGACACCTTCCTTACTATTATAAACAGACTGGCCTTAGATGCTGCTGTGCAGCACTTCAATGACACCTTCCTTACTATTCTAAACAGACTGGCCTTAGATGCTGCTGTGCAACACTTCACTGACATCTTCCTTACTATTATAAACAGACTGGCCTTAGATGCTGCTGTGTAACACTTCAATGACACCTTCCTTACTATTCTAAACAGACTGGCCTTAGATGCTGCTGTGCAACACTTCACTGACATCTTCCTTACTATTATAAACAGACTGGCCTTAGATGCTGCTGTGCAACACTTCAATGACACCTTCCTTACTATTCTAAACAGACTGGCCTTAGATGCTGCTGTGCAACACTTCACTGACATCTTCCTTACTATTATAAACAGACTGGCCTTAGATGCTGCTGTGTAACACTTCAATGACACCTTCCTTACTATTCTAAACAGACTGGCCTTAGATGCTGCTGTGCAACACTTCACTGACATCTTCCTTACTATTATAAACAGACTGGCCTTAGATGCTGCTGTGCAACACTTCAATGACACCTTCCTTACTATTCTAAACAGACTGGCATTAGATGCTGCTGTGTAACACTTCAATGACACCTTCCTTACTATTCTAAACAGACTGGCCTTAAATGCTGCTGTGTAACACTTCAATGACACCTTCCTTACTATTCTAAACAGACTGGACTCCCCTTAAGCAACGGCCCTTAGATGCTGCTGTGCAGCACTTCAATGATACCTTCCTTACTATTCTAAACAGACTGGCCTTAGATGCTGCTGTGTAACACTTCAATGACACCTTCCTTACTATTCTAAACAGACTGGACTCCCCTTAAGCAACGGCCCTTAGATGCTGCTGTGTAATACTTCAATGACACCTTCCTTACTATTATAAACAGACTGGCCTTAGATGCTGCTGTGCAGCACTTCAATGACACCTTCCTTACTATTCTAAACAGACTGGCCTTAGATGCTGCTGTGTAACACTTCAATGACACCTTCCTTACTATTCTAAACAGACTGGACTTAGATGCCGCTGTGTAACACTTCAATGACACCTTCCTTACTATTCTAAACAGACTGGCCTTAGATGCTGCTGTGTAACACTTCAATGACACCTTCCTTACTATTCTAAACAGACTTGCACCTCCAAGAACAGCTTGTGTCAAAGACTACTACACGCCATGATTAACCCATGCGACTCATACCCTCCTAAAACAAAGGGACAACGCATGGCAAACTTGGGCTAAAAATAAATCCCTCCAAAGGCATTTAACTTACCAGCAACTTAGAAACAGTGCCAAACACCAAATTAGACTAGACAAACAACACTATTATTCCAATTTACAATGGAAATACAGAATGTATCCACAAGAATTCTGGAACACAATCAATAACATATTTCATCTTGGCCAAACCACAACCCCCCCCCCCCCCCCAACATACCTGATAACACAAACAATATTGCTGAACAATTTAACATATTCTTCACTGAAAGTGTTTTAGCACTGACTAAGAATAGCAAGTCTCCCACAATGCCAACACCCAACAATCCAAGCAATATTGTAGATGCACTCTCATTTCAGACAGTCTCAAAACAAACTATTGCAAAACTATTAAAGAAGTTGAAACCCACTTCACTAGCAGCAGATAACTTGCCAGCAGAATATCTAAAATTAACAGCAGATGTTATTGCCTTCCCTGTGTCAATACTTACAAACCGCTCTATAACAGAACAGCATGTCCCAGCTATTTGGAAAATTGCATATATTACACCATTACACAAAAGAGGTAATTCAACAAAACTAACAAACTACCGGCCCATTGCTATACTTTCACCACTTTCTAAAATTCTGAAAAAATGTATCCACTTTCAACTTCTTAAACAGCTTCTAAACAATAATCTCATCTCATCGTCACAGCATGGATTCTGACCACATCATAGCACTACTACAGCTTTTCTAAGTTTCACTAATATCATAAATAAATTCAGAGAAGATGGCAAAATGTCTTCACTCTTTTTGGACATGTCTAAAGCATTCAATATAGTTTCCCATCCTAAGTTACTGTCCAGTCTGAAAAGTCTTAATATCAACCCTGATGCTATTAACTGGTTTCAAAGTTATCTATCTAGTCACCAGCAAGCTGTGAAATGGAAGCAAGATCTATCCCCACTCCTTCCTGTTACACTTGGAGTCCCTTAGGGTTCAATCCTAGAGCCCCTCCTCTTCAGTATATTCATAAATGATCTTAATACTGCCTCCTCTCAAGCATCTATCATACAATACGCAGATGATTCAACCCTCATATGTGCAGCATCCACAATAACTCAACTTCTTACAGTCACACAAAAAACCTTCTCTGATATTGAAACATGGCTAGCAAACTCACAACTCATTCTCAACCTTAATAAAACTAAACTTATGATCTTTCATCTATCTAAACCTACTAACCTCACAGCTAACTTTTATATCACTGCCAGTAATAATACTAGGATTTTCCCAGATTCCCAAACAAAACTATTAGGCGTCATAATTGACAGACTAAAATTTGACATACACATTTCTAACACAATCAAAATGGTTCACAAGAAAACAGGAACAATGTATAGAAACAAAAAATTCTTAATAGAAGCTACAAGAATAGCCATAGCTAGAACCCACCTTCTCTCGTCACTCTTATATGCATCCCTCATACTTACCAACATCAAAAAGTCAGAACTAAGTAAATTAGAATCATGTTATAATAACATTGCCAAATTTGCAACAGATTCCACACATTCAACCCATCACTGTCAATGCCTAAACATCTTTCTTGGATGGAACTACCTAATATTATGAACTATAACCTATTAATAATGGCTCACAAAATAATGCACAATTCTGACAACATACCTTCCCTAAAAAATCTGATACAACCCTACTCTAGCATTCATACTCTTCGATCATCTAACAAAGACTTACTCCAAGTAACCAAAATATCCAATACAGCAGGAAACTCTCTTAACTGTAACTTTGTTTCCAAAAATTGGAATACCCTTCCACATAGTATTAGATCCATAAGCAATCTTAATAATTTCAAAATATCTCTCAAGAAACACTTATTTGAATCCTAACTTTGCACATGTAACACTCCAGGTTAATTATTAACTTAGCATTACTTATACAATTTGGCTGTACATACTAACTCTGTTAACATATCCCTTCTAACAACACTACTTCTCTGTAAGTAGTTACATTCCTAGCTGCAACTCTCACCACGGATGTATTACTAGCTATGCACTACTATGCCTAAGTGATTCTCCCTGCTTAATTTCCTAATGTTATGTTCCTCCACAAATATAAGTTGAACCATATATTTGTCTATATTCAAGTGTTTAAAGCCTTGTTCTATTTGGCACTATGTATATATTTTTGTTTTTACATTTTTAATCCTGTAAATGAATTAAGACTCATTTTTTGTCAATTTTGTTTATAATTTATATTACTTGTTGTGATAATTTGTATGTAAGCTTAGACTGGAGCTTTTCTCCCCCAGCTTCCACTGAAAATGGGCACTGTGATTGTCCCAGTCAGACCATCCCTGTAAACAAATGTAAAATAAATAAATACATTTTTATGTGATAGTACACATCCTGAAGATCTACTGAGAACATCCAGTCACCCTGGTGCAGGAACAGCAAAATGGACTGAACTGTGACCATCCGGAAATTCGTATACTGAACTGATTTGTTCAGATTTCTGAGATCCAAAATTGGTCTCCAGTCCCCTGTTTTCTTTGGCACTACAAATAATCTTTTTTTTTTTTTTTTTTTTAATAAGAGACATCTTTATTTAATTATCATGTATGACATAGGCCTTGTTACATTTATATAAATGGCAACAAACCATAGCAACACAATCTCATTTGCAAACATTATACATTCCAAACCGTGCTGACACAACTGCAGCTGCACACATTATACTCACTTTTAACATATTCAGTCATTGTTAGTCAATCATTACATAACTCACTCAAATCCTGCTTTCTTTTAAAAATCATTCCTCCTCAGCATGTATTGATCCCACAATTCCCATTTTTTCCTATGTACTTTGCTCCTACCCTATTCTAAAGATCCCAGTTCCAGTTGTTTTATCTTCACAACTTTTAGTAAAGTTGATTTAGACTTTGATTTCCATTTTCTAGTAATTGCTTTTTTGGCAGCCATCATAATTAAGACTCAGCAAGGTGTTACTATGTGTAGGCAATTCTAAGTATGCATCATAGCTCAAAAAAATCATCACTCCAACCCACTCACCCAGTATCTCCGACAGAGAAGTCTGCAAAGAATCTTTAAATCTATCATCTCATTACACCCCCAGAAAATATGTTCACATTTACAATCTTTCTGCCCCATCACACCTCCAACATTTGTTGTCTACCTGAGGAAAAATTCTTTGAAGTCTGCTTGGGGCATACAAATAGCTATGTAAGCATTTCCAAGTAAAGATCCAAAATCGTCTAGATTTTCTTGCATATTTGGAAGACTTACATATATCCCCCCATTGTTTCTTTGTGAATTGCTTATCTAAACTCTATTTTCAGTCCTTCCTAACCCCCTCTGATTTATTCTTATAGTTATCATGCAATATTTTAAAAGCTCTACTAATTATTTCTTTCTTAATGGCAACTTCTGTTCTAGATTCTATTAAAAACTCTACTACTGTTGGTCTTTCATTTAGGACCCCCCTATTTCTTTCTCTTTGCCTATATTCTGATATCAGTCCTTGATATGGAAGGCAATCTTTAGCCTGCAGTTCAAATAAGTTCTTGGCATCTTCCCATTCTAGTACCTTTCCCTCTCTAGCTATTTGCTCCCAGTACCTTGGTTCCTTTGCCAGTTTTATCCGATATGTTCCTGCCCCCTCTTGCCTATTTTCTGTATACCTAATTGCAGTCATCCCTATTGGCAGAATCACTTTTCTCCATTCCTGTGTTGGCTTAGTTCTTAGAAGACCTTCTGCAACTTTATGAATATAATATTCTGCATGATTATTGTTGTTCTCCTTAAAGGTCTGCATCCAAAATCCCAGTCACTCCTTGTTACTTGAGCTTTCACATGTTTCATCATCATCTTTTTCCACTTTGAATTATAGTTTTCTGCTTGTGCTATGTATAGGAGCTTGAACTGTGTTGCTCCGAAATACCCCTTCAACTTGGATAATCCCAATCCATCCAGTTCTATTGAAAGAATAAGCTTATCCAATTTGACTCTTGACATCTTCCCTTCCCAGATAAAATCCTTTAGCTCTTTATTAATGGCTATCCACAACCTCTCCTCTGGTTGATAAAAATATGCCTGACCAGTGTACAAGACTAAAGGGACTAAAAACATTTCAACTGTTTGTATCTTACCATCAATATCCATACAACAGAACTCCCATTTTCTCAGTTTTTGCATTATCTTTTGTTTAGTCTCTTCCCACATATCCTTAGCTGCCAAACCAGTATCATTTTTAATCCATGCTCCTAAATACTTCATTTTATCATGTTCCAATAAATATTGATATTTCTGAACCAATTCGAATGTGGGTACATAATTTACACCTATTGCTTTTGTTTTTGCTTCATTAATTTTGTATTCTGAAAAGGTTTAAAGCTGTCTCAATATGTTCCACGGCACTTCAATGTCCCTTTCTGGTTTTGTCAGGTATAAAATAATGTCATCTGCAAATAGAGCCAGCTCTTCCTGACTACCATACCAATTATATCATTGAATTTCTGAGTCCCTTATTTTCCTTCCAAATGGTTCTAAATATAATGCAAATAACAAAGGAGACAGAGGACACTCCTGTCTGGTTCCTCTGCTCAAGTAGAGATTATCAGAGAAGGACCTCACTCATTTGAATTTTCATCTCAAAGCCTTCATATATCCCCCTAATCAACCTAATAATTTTATCAAGGAATGCAAATCCTTCCATTGCTCATAAAATCCCAGCTTACTCTGTCAGGTGCTTTCTCTGCATCAATACCCACCAGCAGCATGGTATTTTCTTACATTTTGCTTGCCTCAGGATCATCACAGCTCTGTTTATGTTGTCAAATGTTTGCCTCCCCTCCACAAAACCACAATGATCCAATTCTATCAGTTTTGGCATCACCTTTGCCATTCTTTTAGCCATTATAGACATAAACACTTTATATTCATGATTTAGTATTGAAATGAGCTTGTATGACGCTGGATCTGATGGAACCTTACCCTATTTTGGTAGTACAGCTACTACTGCTTTCTTCCAGAATGTTTCTTCCAGGATGTTGGTACTTCTCCAGCTCTTAAAATACTGTTAAACAAATCCTCAAAAAAACTCCAACATGTAGCAGAAAGTGAATAAAGTGTTGTGGTTTTCCATCTCTGCGGTTGGCGTTTACTTTCTGCTATGTGTTGGAGTTTTTTTGAGATTTTTTGCTTTGGTGTTTCGTTATGTTAAACAAATCCTTCCAGATCTTCATCAGTTTTTCCCCTCCTAGCTTCCAAACTTCCACAGGAATATCATCTAATCCTGGGGACTTTCTGGCAGACTGGCTATATTATCACCATTTTTATCTCATCTCCTTCTATCTTGTTAGCAACTGAGTCTCCCCTCCCTCTTGCCTTGGTATATTTAATTCTTCCATAAACATTTCCATTTGTACATTTTCTTGATTTCTATATCCCCCTCCTTTATACAGACTTTCATAGAATTCCTGAAATACTTTTAAAACTTCTACAGGATCCCTAGTTATCTTCCTTGTAATAAGCTCCCTAAGCTTGGTGACAGCCCATTCTACATTCTGTTATCTAACTTGTTGTGCTAAAAGTTTTTGTGCTCTAGAGATATTATCAAAAACAGTTGCTTAATAGCAATCTTTCTAAACTCATGTATATTATCAAGGTAGCCCCCTATTTTCTGTTTAGCATTCTGTAGTTGCTCCCCTTCTTGTTCTGAGAGACTCTCCCTATTTGCAGTGCTTTAATACTTGTCAGTCCCTCTAAATAATTCTTGTCACTTCTTAATCATATCTCCTTTTCTTTTATTTACAACCCTATTTTTAAATTCCGTTTTAATTTTATCCCACTCCCTAGCTATATTTTCAGAAGTTTCTATCTTCTCTAATAGCTTCTGAATAATTTCCACTACCCATTCCATAAATTGCTCTCTTTTCAACATATAGGTGGGAAAACACCAGTGTCTCATTTTTATTTCATTACCCTGTGTTTTTATTTTAGTTATTACTGGCGCATCATCTGAAACAGTTATTGGGTGCGTATCAAGACCTTCAATTAAATGCAAGTGCTCCTGTGAAATGTAAATTCTGTCTAACTTAGCCCAGTTTTAGTATCTTGGGGAATAATATGTAAATTAATTCCAAATTTATAGTACTGAATTCACATCTTCATTGCCAAATTTCTTTAAAAATCTATCCTGCTTTGTTATATTTCCCTTTCTGGGCCACCCAGACACATCTTCATTGTTGCAAATCAAATTCCAGTCCCCACCTATAAGTAATATTCCTTTCTAAGAGCTGATTATTTCTCCCAGAATTTTCTTTAGCTCTATTATAGCAGTTTTCGGTGGAATCTAAATACATGCTAGTGAAATCCTCCTCCCTTGCCAGTAGCCTCTTAGTACTACAAATCTGCCATTACTGTTGTTTTTTTGTTCCTCTTCTATTACTATTGGAGCTCCTCTTGCAATTAATACAAGTACTCCACTCTTCCTCTGCCCCAGTTATTCCACTGAATAATTATACTGAAAACCTTTCTTTATGGAATTCACATGTTCAGTACTTTCCAAGTGTGTCGCCTGTAGCACAGATACTTGCAATATAATTTTTTTAATATAGTTCACTACTCTTTCTTTTTTGGACTTATCTGTGAGACCATTAAGATTTAAAGACATTACAGAAAGTGTGATGATATGAGGTATTGCCAGCTATACCAGGAGAAGTATGGCAGTGGATGTGTAACATATGCCACCAAAACTAGATGGAGTTTTGTAAAGAATTATACATCATTTGTATATCAAATTGATTTGTACAGATGTTTGAGTTGAAAATGCATTTGTAAAGCTGCTTTTGTTAAAAATGTACCAACAGTGGGTCCTGCTGGACTGAAAAAAAATATATCTATATCAGACTGTATTGTAACAGAGGATACTGGAAGAGAAGAAGGTTAATCTTAGTTCAGCTAACTTTGAAAAAATAGTCTGAATTAAATTACATGGTTTAGGCCATAAATATTGAATTTTACAGTTCTGATTGCAGCCAGAGACAGAATGTCTGTGAAAACCAGCACTAGGAATCCTACTGTATTGTCCTTATGGGTGAACTAATTGCTACCCCTGGAAGGGTGGAAGTTTTGAAATGGTTTTATAGCTTCCAGATGCTAAAACACATCTCAGCAAAGCTCTATCTGTGTGTATGTGCTAAATTCTGGTTCAGTTTCTAGCAAAGCAGGTAGTGTGGGAACCAGAATCAGACGACCAGATGTATGTGATGTCATTCTGTAATCCAATGAAATGATGTTTTAATACTAGATGAGACAGAATTCTCAAGGCAGTCAGTTATTGAAACCTGACAAAGAAGGAAGACCACTCACCCTCTTCATCTTGCCTTGCTTTAGTAAGTACCTAGGGAACAGTAATTCTTTAGATCAGTTGGGAAAATAGAGTGAGATTAAGTAAGTACTGTTTTTCTGTATCTGTGTGAATCTATCTGTGTTGTTTTTCATATTTCCTTGATTGAAACTCTGGTATTTATTGTAAATAGATATTTAGTACTTTCATGTTCTTTTATTATTTATTATTAAATATATTTAAACTTTACAATGTGGCTGGTCTTTTAGAGAATATTTTAAATTTTGAGAGTACTTACATTTATTTGTTGACACTGTGGCTGCTCCTGAAAGCATTGCTGCACTGGTTAAACACTACCATCTGTATTAGTATTAATTTTACTCAGTATAATTGGATATACTTGTAAGAGCCTTAGAGTACCTGGCTTTGGAGTGTTCTGGTGGCAGTACCTACCTTATAGTCTGGGCACAGGGAGCATAGCTAATACATCTGTGCCAGCCTTTTCCAGGTATGTGTGTGAAAATCAAATCTCAAACAGCTTGTGTACCAACTACTTGGAGCAGAGACACAGAGCACTGGTTTCACAGACAGAGTGATGGAGGATTTGGTTTTAAACACTCGGCTGAGGACTCAACTATACAGCTGTGTAGGTGGGAATCCGTATTTGGGGTTTGGAGAGAGAGGGGGAAACCCAGTCCCAAGAATGAGTATGTTCACTGTGTGCTCTTAAGAGAAATTATGCTTGGTGCAGAGAGCTGCATCTGGAAATACTGTGTGGAGTCATTTTTGTTGCAAGTGAACATTCCTCACCAGTGTCTGTGGTGAGGACTGAGACTCCTTGATCACTGGCTCAGAACAAGGACATCACACCTTGCTGAGCAGTGTTGGAATATTAATTGAACTTCTGTAGCCTGTAGGCAGTTTTCACTGAAGGTGTATGTACTCTCATCAGTCACAAGGTAAACATACAGAGATTCATTTATACAAGTTTTATTTACGTTTTTTTAGGTTAGTTTAGTCAGGGAAGACAGACAAATATGTCAGCCGAGGATTATGACAAGTTGACAAAGAACCAGTTGGCCAAGGTGTGCAAAGCCAAAGGACTGGTGTATGCCAACCTGACTAAAGAGGAAATGATTTCAGCCTTAGTCACACCCGTAGCCGAGACCAGAAACCAGGAGGATAACCAGTCTGGTGATGGTGATTTGCAGCACTCAGAAAAAGGACAGTTCACCTTTTCCTCAGAGAACTTAAACATGTTTATGGAATTAAAAAGACTTGAACTGGAGGCCAAACATTTGGAATTAGAAACAACAAAGAGACTATGGCATTTGGAGGCCAAAGAAAATAAGAAACAGTGCCGACATGAGAGGGAGATGCTGACTCTTCCTCAGGGTCATGGAGGTAATGGGGAAAAGAATAACTGAACCCTAGAAACAATAAATGTCTGTAAATTTCTTCCACAATTTACATGGGTTGATAATTTTGATAGTTTTATTCATATATTTGAAAGAGTATGTGAATAATATAATGCTGGCCAAGGGCTCTGAGTACGGTTCCTGACCCTCTTACTCCATGGTAAAGCTGTAACTGCTGATTCTAAATTGTCTGATACTGACTGTTTAAATTATGATAAAGTCAAACAATGTTTATTAGAATGCTTTAAATTAACACCTGAAGCTTACTGAAAAATGTTTTGTGAGCAATGATACAAGGCAGATGAAAGTGTATGTGATTATACTGATGAGCTAAGCACTTATTTTCATAGGTGGTTGAGTGGGTGTCAGATCTTTTGGTGAAAGAACAAGCCCTTAGCACTTTGCCTGAGGACATGATAATCTGGTTGGCAGACAGGGAATGTAACTCTACAGATGAGCTGGAGAAAAAAGGGGATCTTTACTAGCAAGCAGGGCATCACTGCACAAGAAGGAGATACCCAGTGCTGCACATGGATATAAGAGAACCCATGGTAGGCAACCTAAGCCACTAGTTCAGGTACATGGCCAAGATCAAGGGTTAGATGTATTAAATGTAACCAATAGGGCCATGTAGCATATAGATGTTCATGGAAGCTAGGTGTGGGAGCCAGCAAGTGGGAATAACAGTATTTCAGTGGTAAGTTGTCTGGAAACAACAAGGGTACCAGACTATCACTGGAGATTATATCCTATTTTAGTGGATGGAAAACAGGCCACTGCTAAGGGAGACACAGCTTCTGACATAACCATTGTGAAGCCTGCAGTGGTTAAACAGGAACAGTACTTGCTGGGGCAGTCTACTCCAGTCAGAGCTTTAGGGCAGATCCCATTCCAAATACCTTTGGCAAGGGTTCACCTTGATTGGGAGGGTAGAAAAAGAAGCAAGCAAGTAGGTGTGTTTGAGGATATCCCTGCAGATGTCCTGATAGGAATGATTTTGATAATGCAGTACCTTGTGCGCATGCAGTTACATGCAGTCAGGCTTGGAGACAGGCATGTGGGTCCGGTAGCCTGGGGGAGACCTAGACAGACTCCACACCAAAGCCAGGGCTGGTGAGGTGGCTATTTCAGGGACAGAGCTACTCTGTAGCAGTGAGCCTGAAAGTGAGCCACAGCTGCTGGTAGGTACTGAAGTTCCCTTGGACATAGTGACTGCAAGGGCAGAGATGAGTGATAGTACCCAGGCTAACAGTGATGCACCACTCTCAGAGGATACCAGACTTCCTGCAGAAGGGCAGCTGAGAAGGGTCACAAAGGTACAGTTGAGACAGGCTCAGCTCTTGGACCCTACACTAAGGGGCTTAAGACACATAGCTAGGGAGGCACCTGACTCTCAAGGAAAAGGGGAGTCTGTATACTGGAACAAAGGGTTACTGTATAGATTGTCGATTCCTGAGGGAGGGCTAGAGTGGGAGGTAATACAGCAGTTTGTACAGCCTACTGTCTGGCATTTCTAGCTATAGCCAATGACATTCCTTTTGCAGATCATATGAGCATAAAGAGTACCAAGAGATGTATTATGCAGAATGTTTATTGGCTTGGGAATGCAAGGAATGTAACAGGGTACTGCAGGGCCTGTGAACAGTAACAAAACATAGGCATGGCAGGGGACAATGTCAAAGCTCTTTTGATGCCTTTGCCTGTGATTAAGGAGCTGTTTCAGAGGGTAGCTATGGATATTGTGCCACCTCTGAGTACCAGAAATTCCACAGGGAAGAAGTATATCCAGATGGCAGTAGATTATGCTACTAGATACACTGAGGCAGTGGCTCTGTTGTCCATCAAGGCAGAGAAGGTGGCAAATGCTTTGCTAGAGATATTCTGCAGGATAGGTTTTCCAAGAGAAATACTGACTGACAGAGGTGCCAATTTCATGTAAGACCTGCTGGCTTGTCTGTGGAATTCCTGTGGGGTGAAGCACCTACAGACCACCTCTACCACTCCCAGACTAATGGTCTTGTGGAGAGGTTAAACTCTACACTAAAGACCATGCTATGGGCATTTGCAGAGCAGTTTAAGAGACAGTACAGAAATATTTGCCCCATCTGCTGTTTGCATACAGACAGGTACCCTAGGAATCCACAGATTTTTTATCCTTTGAGTTGCTGTATGGGTACAGAGTGAGGGGGCCTTTAGATTTGATTTGTGATGAGTGGGAGAGTGAGTGTAAATCCCACAAGGAGTCTGCTGTGGTAAATGTCCTAAACCTCTAGACAAGGCTTAGGGAGCTCATGGGCTTGGCCCAGGAGAACCTGGCAGGAGGCCAACAGCAGAAAAAGGTCTGGTATGACAGGAATGCTCAAGCCCAAGAGTATGCTGTGGACAGCAGGTTATGGTGTGCATTCCTGTCAGACACAATAAGCTGCAGGCAGTTTGGGGGGAACCCTTAAAAGTGGGAAGGATGATCAGTGATGTTAACTACATGGTAAACCTGCTATTCAGGAGGCAGCAGAACAAATTGTACCATGTTAACATGATAAAGCTTTAGCATGACAGGGAGGCCCTATTGTTGAGTATTTGCAGTGGGTGGAAGGAGGCAATTGAGGGGGATCTATTGCTACTTTGAGCCAGCCAAGAAAATGACAAGTTATTAAGATGGTTCCTAGGGTTGCAGGCAGATGATATGACAGAGCAGCACCATAGCAGGGTCAGCAATGCCAATGCAGATGGGCTTTCAAGACAGGGTATGGGTTAATTTGTTCCTAGACAAGCTAATGTCCCTCAAGCCAAGTTTCTCAAGGGGCACTTGAAAAACTAGCTTGAGTCTTCAAAGGGGGGAGAGATGTGATGATATGAGGTATTGCCAGCTATACCAGGAGAAGTAGGGCAGTGGATGTGCAACATATGCCAGCATAGCTAGCTGGAGTTTTGTAAAGAATTATATATCATTTGCACATCAACCTGATTTGTACAAATGTTTGTGTTGAAAATGTATTTGTAAAGCTGCTTGTGTTAAAAATGTACCAACAATGGGTCCTGCTGGACAGCAAAGAAATATACCTGTATGTCAGACTGTATTGTAACAGTTGTAGTGACTATATTGTAACAGAGGATACTGGAAGAGAAGAGGTTAATCTCAGTCCAGCTAACTTTGAAAATAGTCTGAAATAAAATTACCTGATTTAGGCAATAAATGTTGTATCTTACAGTACTAATCGCAGCCAGAGAATGATATGTCTTTGAAAACCAGGACTAGGAATCCTACTGTATTGTCTTTAGGGGTGAACTAATTGCTAACCTAGAAGTGTGGACGTTTTACAATGGTTTAATAGTTTCCAGATGCTATAGCACATCTCAGCAAAGCTCTGTGTGTATGGTAACACATTTGCTAAATTCTGGTTCAGTTTCTAGTAAAGGGGGTAGTGTGGGAACCAGAGTCAGATAACCAGATGCATGTAATGTCATTCTGTAATCCAGCACTGAAATGATGTTTTATAGTAGATAAGACAAAAGTCTCAGGGCAGTCTGTTTTGCAAACATGACAAAAGAAGGAAGACCACTCACCCACTTCATCTTGCCTTGTTTCAGTAAGTAACCAGGGAATAGTAACTCTTATATCAGACAGGAAAATATCATGAGATTAGTTAAGTACTGTTTTCTGTATCTCTGTGAATCTTTCTATCTATGTTATTTTTAATATTTCCTGTGATTGATTGGTGTTTATTGTAAATATATATTTAGTCAACGAAACAAACACTGTGGCAAGGACAAAACGCACCGGACAGCCGAGTAGTATAAAAACTTTTAATTTCTAGGTTAAACGTTGAACAATCCACCACGTTTTTCGTCAACAACTTCAAGACTTCATCAGACAAATCACAATAAAATTAACATTCATTTTATATACTGACACAATTTAAATCACTCAATGAAATTCATTAAAACCAATTCTCATGAATATATATGAAGAAACTCTCATCTCATAGAATGGAATACAATTTAAAATGCATCACTGATTTGTAAATACATGTGTTTTTAAAAAACAAATATTTTAAAAAACAACGTTTTAAAAGCTGAAAACAGTGAATAATTAATTCAAAACTTGTAAATATGTTTTCTAAAAACTTTTGTTGTATATACAATCATGTATAATTCATATTATTATAAAAAATCGTGTTTGAACCCATAGTACATTCATCAATGCAATAATGCAGTAATACTCCCATCTGGTGGTCAAAAATGGTAATGGATACCTAATTCCACATTAACAGAAAACATGAATCAAGCATAAATCCACAGGAAAAACCCTAATATATATACTATATAAAATATTAGAACCCGAAAAAAAACTGTGAATTCATGAATAATGTATAATAATATATAATAATGAATACTATACCTAAAAAATATTATATATATGTAAGAAAAATAACAAAAAAATATATATACATAACTATAAATATATTGTCGTAATAAATGTGTACACACTGTATATAAATATAAATCAATATTAGACTAAAAAATATAGTATATAAATGATGCAAAGGTGATATATAAAAAAGTAATATAGTATACAAATATGGATGTACAATATCTAAGGTGCATATGAACACGATCCTGATCTTATTACAATTTAGCTGCCCTTAATTTGAGAACTGGGGCAAGTGAGATGTAATCGTTCAAACCTGGGAATTTATTGGCTTCTAGAATAATCTGTCAATATAATTCCCGGTATTCGATCAATGTCTCCCACAAGCTTCCTCTCTCATCCTTCTGAATTTCTTCTAAAATGAAAAATTTATATTTTGCTAAGGGACAGGTGTTTAGATGTTTATATAATGCGTTAAATTCTTTCTTGTTTTTGATATCATTCAGGTGTTCATATATTCTTCTTATTATTTTCCTTTCGGTCTTTCCAATATAGAAAGCTGAACAAATTTGACAAACCGCAATGTATACTAATCCAAAAGAATTACAATTACTATGTACCTTACCAACAACTTCCCTATCTCTTGCTTCAATGTAAATGTTGTGTGAGTTAAACATAGATGAACATTGCGTGCACATACCACATGGGTAGGTGCCCCCGATTTTTGTACTTTCTTTCTTCCCTCTATGTTGAACTGTCAAACAATCCTTTATATTCCGTCCCTTTCTAAAAATAATATTGAAAGAGTCTCTTGTTTTGTTTAAATTGAGATCAGTAATGTTGAGGAACTTATTCCATTCTCTTTCAAATACTTGGTAAATCACCCCCGCATCTCCACTGAAGTCAGTTATAAATGCTTGACTATAAATTTTTCCTTTTTTGACATCTTTAGAATCTGTTGCATCCATGTCACCAATATTCTGGAGACTATAATTCAATATAGGTGCAAACCTATTCTTTCTCCCTTGAATAATATCTTTTTTAATTTGATTACATAAATTAAGTGGATAACCCCTCTCCAAAAACATATCCACCAAAAATTCCAGTTCAAACATGAAATCTTGGTCATTAGATGTCATCCTAGAGATCCTTACCATTTGACCTTTTATAATACTACGCTTTTGATGTAAAGGGTGTCCACTTTTAAAGTGGAGATATGAGTTTGAAAAGGTTTTTTTCTAAAAACCTTAGACTTTAATTTATCCCCGTCTTTTTCTATCGTCACATCCAAATAGTTTATACTCTGGGTATTCTTTTCATGAGTAAATCTTAAAAAAGAGGTAGTACCATTAATATATTCGATAAACTCATCTAACTTTTCTGTACTATCCTTCCAAAAGATGATAACATCATCCAGAAACCGCTTGTATAAACTCCAGCATTCACTATATACACTGTGATAAATAAATTTGTCTTCCCATGTATTTAAAACCATATTGGCAAATATGGGAGCACATCTTGCTCCCATAGCTACCCCACTTATTTGATGGTAATATTCTCCTTGGAAGAATAAATAGTTATGTTTTAAAACTAATTCCATCAGATTGACACAAGTATAAATGTCATCATCTTTTAGTTCTTTGAAAGATCTTATAGCCTCTTCAAACCACTCAAGTCCTGTTTCATGCAGTATTGAACCAAACAAGTCCACTACATCTATAGTAACCAAAGTAACATCTTTGTTTGTGTTGATATTCTTAACTTTTTTAAAAAAATCCCAAGAATCCTTCAAATAGGACTTCCCCTTAAACATAAGATTCTTTAATTTAATGTTGATGCATCTTGCTAAGGGTGATATAACTGATCCTTCTGCTGCTACAATAGGACGTAAGGGGGGGTCCAGAATTTTGTTACAAAGACAATGATAGTACTCACATTGTTAAGGATGACATTGTCAGAGACTTAGAAGATACAGATGACCAGGGCATTATTTGCACATGCAATAATTTTTAAAAATTTCAACATATTCAATTATACTGAATTGACTGTTAATGACACTTTTTTTGAACTGTTTTCAAAAGGTTTCAATTTCATCCCAAGGACTAAATGTGAAATGAGTAGATTGATTATTGATGTCAAGATGTTTTTGAGGAAAATGAATTTAGAATTAATTTGTGGTGATTTCATTAGTGAAATGGGTAACACTAGTGAGTTAAAGAAAAAAAGTACTTGGAATCCCCCTATGCATACTCAATTAAAAAATTTTGAAAATATCGTGGAGAATGAGTTAAGGCAAACTATTAGAAAAAATAGATTTACCCCCAACCTTACACCAGAAGAATCATTACTACTCAAAGAACTAAGGGAGAATTTTAATTTGAGTATAATGAAACCGGATAAAGGGGTGGAGTGGTTCTTATGAATTCTATTATATATGAAGGCAAAATGCTTAATATATTACTGGAAGAATCAAAATATAGCACTGTTTCCCTGAATGAAATTAACATTGGTTATAAAAGAATTTATACTACCTTATATGACTTGTTCTTGGAAGGATTTATTGGACATAGTATGTTTGAATTTTTACATAATAATAAACCAAAAATTCCATCAATATTTGGTATCCCCAAAGTGCAAAAAATGTGCTGGACCCCCCCTTACGTCCTATTGTAGGAGCAGAAGGATCAGTTATATCACCCTTAGCAAGATACATCGACATTAAATTAAAGAATCTTATGTTTAAGGGGAAGTCCTATTTGAAGGATTCTTGGGATTTTTTAAAAAAAGTTAAGAATATCAACACAAACAAAGATGTTACTTTGGTTACTATAGATGTAGTGGACTTGTTTGGTTCAATACCGCATGAAACAGGACTTGAGTGGTTTGAAGAGGCTATAAGATCTTTCAAAGAACTAAAAGATGATGACATTTATACTTGTGTCAATCTGATGGAATTAGATTTAAAACATAACTATTTATTCTTCCAAGGAGAATATTACCATCAAATAAGTGGGGTAGCTATGGGAGCAAGATGTGCTCCCATATTTGCCAATATGGTTTTAAATACATGGGAAGACAAATTTATTTATCACAGTGTATATAGTGAATGCTGGAGTTTATACAAGCGGTTTCTGGATGATGTTATCATCTTTTGGAAGGATAGTACAGAAAAGTTAGATGAGTTTATCGAATATATTAATGGTACTACCTCTTTTTTAAGATTTACTCATGAAAAGAATACCCAGAGTATAAACTATTTGGATGTGACGATAGAAAAAGACGGGGATAGATTCAAGTCTAAGGTTTTTAGAAAAAAAACCTTTTCAAACTCATATCTCCACTTTAAAAGTGGACACCCTTTACATCAAAAGCGTAGTATTATAAAAGGTCAAATGGTAAGGATCTCTAGGATGACATCTAATGACCAAGATTTCATGTTTGAACTGGAATTTTTGGTGGATATGTTTTTGGAGATCCACTTAATTTATGTAATCAAATTAAAAAAGATATTATTCAAGGGAGAAAGAATAGGTTTGCACCTATATTGAATTATAGTCTCCAGAATATTGGTGACATGGATGCAACAGATTCTAAAGATGTCAAAAAAGGAAAAATTTATAGTCAAGCATTTATAACTGACTTCAGTGGAGATGCGGGGGTGATTTACCAAGTATTTGAAAGAGAATGGAATAAGTTCCTCAACATTACTGATCTCAATTTAAACAAAACAAGAGACTCTTTCAATATTATTTTAAGAAAGGGACGGAATATAAAGGATTGTTTGACAGTTCAACATAGAGGGA